>NC_045803.1:23199496-23943959 GCF_009873245.2 Balaenoptera musculus | reverse complement strand
TGGCTTTAGACTTTTCTGTTATTAGCAATGTTTCTATCACTGATTTCTAATTTAATTCTTCTGTGGTTAAAAAACACATCCTATATGATCTCTGTCATTTTAATTTATTAAAACTCATTTTATGACCCAGCATATGGTCTCTCTTGGTAAACATTTCATGTGATATTTAAAAGAATATATGTTCTGAAGTTGTGTGTAGTATTTTAAATCTTAAAAACAATCAGAAAAAGAGGCAGATTTTATACATATATGTGTAATGTTCTAAACAAATATCATTAAATGGTTATAATCTTCATTACATTATTTAAATCTTCTACATATCTATTGCTTTTCAGTCAATTAATAAGACAAGTGTTTTGAAATCTCACACTATAACTTTAGACTTACCTATTTCTCCATTCACTTCTGTCGGTTTTTGCTTCATGTAGTTTGAAGTTCTGTTGTAAGCATACTCATTTAAGATGGTCTTCTTGTTGAGTCATTATAAAACTACCCACTTTGTGCCTGACAGCATAACCACTATAGACCTGTACATTGTAACCCTGACAATGTTGACCATTTACATTTAATGTAGTTATTTTTGTGGTTAGGTTTTAATTTACCATCTTGCTAGTTTCCTGTGCGGCCCATCTGTCCCATATGCTCTTTATTACTTTTCTCTTTTCCTGACTTCTTCTGTATTAGGCTTTTTTCCCCCATTATTCCATTTTTATCTTGATTTAATGGCTTATTAGCTATTACAGCTTTGCTTCTTTTTTAAGTGGTTTGCTCTAAGGTTTTCAATATACATCCTTAACTTATACAGTCTATCTTCAAATAATTTTATTTCACTTCAGATGTAATGTTAGAACCTTACACCAGTAGGTTTCATCTTGTCTACTATTATTGTTATACATTTTAACTCTACTTAGGCCATAAAGCCCACAATACATTGTTATCACTTTCACTTTAAGAAATCAATTATCTTTTAAAAAATTTTTCAGTGAAGGGAAATCTCTTATATTTACCCACATATTTACTATTTCCTGCACCCTTTCTTCCTTTTTAAAGATCCAAATGTCTGTTTGATATCATTTTCCTTCTGCCTGAAGAATTTCCTGTGCCATTTGTACTACAGGTCTTATGGCATTTGTTTGTCTAAAAAAAGTATTTTTGGAAAACATGTTTGCTGGCTATGTAATAATTCCAAGTTGACAGATTTTCCTTGTCTTTTAGCATTTTAAAGATGGATTATTATTTTCTTCTGGCTTGCATTGTTTCTGACAGGAAGTCTGTGGTCATTCATTGTTTCTGTTATATAATGAGCCTCTTTTTCTGACTGCTTTTAAGATTTTTCTCTTTATCACTTTATCATTGCATTCTGGTGGGGTCCACCAGCTCTGCTGACCCCATGGAACTCTAGAGAGGCCCAGCAGAGCATCATTTGGAAGTCTTGGTTACTTTTCTGTTTAAATATGACTAATTGACTCATCTGTAGTAAAGTTGTCACAGTATCATTTACATTTGCAAATGCCAACAAATCAAGCCAAAAGTCTGTGTGGGCACCTGCACATTATTGTTTATCTATGTGAATATTAAAAAAATCCTCTGCCCAATGTTAAAGAAACACAGAGTCTGACAATAGTTAAAGCAGTAAACACACATTTTATTCAGGGACTATTGCAATAGAGGAAAAGAGACTTCAGTGTAGAACTGGGCTCAACTCCAAGTACAGCATGGAATAGTGGAGATTTATAACAAAGGAGCAGGTTGGGGTTCAGTGGATGAAAAATTACTAAAAGGAAACATCAAGGGGAAGGGGAAGTCCTATTCAACAGACTTAAACAGTATTCTTGGTGAGGGCAGGGCAAGGTGATCGGACATCGCCTGGGGAATGGTGGGGATGTGAGGAATTTGATCAGAGATTGAGGGTGATCAGATATCAAGGATGGAGGAATTCTCTCTAAACTAGCTGAGAGCAATTCTTGCTACAACTGGGTGATGCAGGCCCAACAAGGACAGATGCCAAGGTCAGGGCCTAGAGATCTTAGAGGAGACTGAGTAAAGTTTAGTTGAGGAAGGAGCCTCTGTCACCAACAAGAGCAGATACACATCTCCTCAAGTGCACACAGAACTCTCTCCAGGATAGACCACGTGCTAGGCCACAAAACAATTCTTAACAAATTTAAGAAGATTGAAATCATACAATCTTTTCCAACTGCAATAGAATGAAACTAAAAATCAATAGCTGAAGGAAAACTGGAAAATCCACAGAAATAGGCAAATTAAATAATACACTGTTAAACAACCAATGGGTCAAAGAAGAAATCACAGGAGAAATTATAAAATATCTTGAGACAAATGAAAATGAGAATATAACCTACCAAAACTTATGGGATGCAGCAGAAGTGGTGCTAAGAGGGAAGTTTATAGCCATAAAAGCTTACATTAAAAAAGAAGATCTCAAATCAACTATCTAACTTTATACCTCAAGGAGCTAGAAAAAGAAGAACAAACGAAACCCAAAGGTAGCAGAAAGAAGTTAATAATGAAGATTAGAGCAAAGGTAAATGAAATAGTAGGGAAAAATCCTCTTTTATTTCTTCTTATGAATTTTGTGAAACTAAAAACCTTAAATTGGTCACCCCTCTCTCAGTCTTTCTATCCTAGAAAGTACACACCACAAAGTATATTCCTTCCAGTTCTATTTCCTCAACTTGATGATGAAATGCTAGACATGCCCCAGCATCTTTAAACTGCCCTTGAGCCCCTTATTCCTTGTTTTTTCTATGATGTTCTTAAAGGAAATCTCAGCATACACTGTTCTTTTCCCCAAGTACTATACTGAGAACTCAAAGAAATAAAAGGGCACATGTAAGAAACAACAAATGCTGGATTTACTGGCACTGAAAGGAATTAAGCCAGAAGACCTCCTGAAGGGTTCTTGGCACTTTTCGGAAGGAGGAGAGGGACAACCTGATGAGAAGGTGGGCAGACTTCCCAAACAAAGGGAAGACTCAGATTGCAGGAGCACTCCTGAAGCTGGCAGTAAACTGGGAGCCTGTTGTGTGTCTGAGTAACTGTGAGCAGCTGTCTTCTTGCACCCCCACCAGGCAGAGAGGACTGCATGGGCCTCCCTGGAAGGTTTCACCCACCCGGGCATGCTTTTTTAAAAAATTGTATGATGATGAAGGGAGTAGAGTGTGGGTGTCACATTGTTAATCCTGATTGCTCAGAATATGCCTGTATACTTTCAAACACATCCAGAGTCCAGGATCGCACACTATCACACCTTTTCATAGTGCTGAGCTGGAGATGAAAGGGAGTAGAACAAGCGCCAAAGAAACCAGAAGAGATTTCTATATTTCTTCAAATAACTCCAAAGACTTGAGAGACTCAAATTCTGCTTGATGGAGTGAATGCTGCAGATCACATCAGCAATCAGTAAGACCAAGTATATCTCCAGAGCGCTTTGAATAGGAAATCAATGAGCCCTAGCCCCAAAAGATTGGGGTTCCCATGATCTTGGTCAGTATGATGGGAATGCTACCCACTTGGGGAGAACGTTCCTTCTCATCAGAGTCCGAGTGGACAAAGTTACGAATGATCACACAACCACCTTCCCACCTTTACAAACAAAGTGTTTGTATTAGTCAGGACTCTGACTTGGAAATAACAACAGCCTAATACAATTCAGTTAAGTGAAAAATGGAAATTCATATGGCTCACATAGATGGGAAGAATACTGGAAAAACTCACATAATACAGAAGTTCTGCAGGAACCAGGGCTTCAGAGGCTGCAACTTGGGACATGACACTTCCAGGTTCATCTCTGCACACATCTGCTTCTCAGTGTTGAACTCATTCTCTCTCCCTGCAAGCAGGCTTCTTGCACATGGCAAGTACATGCTTACATTCTCCAAGCATCATTGTTCCAAAGATCAAAAATATTCAAGGAAGAAATCACATGGGCTGATTACCATGCCACTTCCTGAGGACAGTGGGTTGGCATATTATGATGGGCTAGGCCTGGGTCACTTGCCTCCCCCTTGGCTTTGATGGACAGCCCCATTTAAATCACCTGGAGTAGGAGAAGTCTTTCCCAAAGGAAAAGGGGGTGAGGGTGCTATTACTGGGAGAGGAGAGCAGACACAGCTGAGTGGCTGTGGTCCAACATGACACTCTATCTGCTCTTACGTGCGTTTTGTCTTTTATCCTCCCCACACTTCCCACCCAAATTGCTCAATATAACGTCCTGGATGTTTGATTTACTTTTTAGGGCATGCAGTGGGTAAAAAAATTATTCCCATGATAAATGGATGGTATCCCAGAAGCCCAGAATTGAGATGAGGAGTTGCCTAAGGAATTCAGGGGAAGAGTTGGGACAGACAGATGGCAGCATGGAAAGGGCATAAGATATTAACAAACTTTAATATTTATTGAGAACTTACTAAGATTTATTAAGTACTTACTGTATTATAAACTTTGCTCTGCCTTTTCTTCACAACACCTCTATTTTACAGGTGATATAACTGAAGCTTAGAGAGGTTAATCAATATTCAAAAGTCACACAGCTCCTAACTGGCCGTGCAAGAATTCCAGAGCCCATTCTCTCAATCAGTTTTCCGTATTGCCTCCCCAGGTGAACTAGATGTCAAAAGACTGGGGTTTAAACTATAAACGGGTTGGGTATTGGGGTGAGTGCTTTTTACTTTCATATATTTTCTAGATTTCTTTTCATGAATGTATATTACTTCTATAATTAAAAACAAAAATACCTTGCACAGAAAACAGAGAAACCTGGGCTATAGCTGTGAATCTGCTCTTAACTCACTCCCCATCCCTAACAACCTTTCTTTCCCCCCCACTCTGGGCCTCTGAGTTCTAGATCATATCTCTGGCTGCTGACAGCTCAGATTTCCTGAGATCCTTGTCTGATCTCCCCTCCCAGGCAAGCAAGGGGACCGGTTTCTGGAACTAAGTTAGGTGAGAAGCCTGGACCCATGGATGCAAAATGCAAAACAAAGAGGAACCAGGTCAGGGTGGCCCAGGAAACCCAAAAGTTCCAGGCATGGAGTCCAAGGCACGGGGAAAGGGTAACCAGCTGGTGTGAAGGAAGGGCTGACAGGGACCAGGTGAGACAGCCCAGCCGGTGCGGGAGAGGCTCGCACTCAGCCCAGCTGAGGCTGAGAGGGCAAACATCCGTGGATACTGCCTTCCCTCTCTCTGCACCCTTTCCTCTGCGGAACCACCCTTTGCCCACTGCATGCAGTCTCGATGGGGCCTGTCCCTCCTGAGCAGAGTGCTAGAAGGACTGAGGACAGATGAAGCACATGCTGCCTCGTGGGGACACCTCCCTGTTTCTGATGTCGCATCCCCAGAGCTGTGCTGATTCCCAAGATTGCTTCTTCCACTTTTCCTTCAGTTAAGTGTTTGCTTAAGTTTGCCAAAGTCAGTTTCTCTCGCTTGTCACCAGACAGCCCTAATAGATGCAACTCTCTTTGTTTGGATAACCTGTTGAGGTGCGGACCTGGATGGCATCTTGCACTTTGGGTCGTGGGGGCTCCTGCTGCTCTGTGCAAACACCCTCCCGGCCAGACCCAACCCAGTGCCCAGGATCCCGTAACCCCAGCCCCAGGGGCCCGTCCTCGTTACATTCCCTTGAATGTGAAACAGGCACATTCAGGCCTATCATCCAGGATGTCCCAAGCCAGCTGGAGAGGTGAGTGTGGCCCCTGCGGAACAAGAGAAGCTTCCTGGGGGCTGATAGTCTCGTGCTTTGCTTGGTGGTGCCTCAAGGTGTTAGAGAAGGGTCAGATGAGTTGTCAAAGAAAGCTTCATCCAGCACCTAGCAAACAAGAAGGCGGGGGTGGGGGGGGAGCGGTAAATGTTTGTTGATTGATGATTGTTCCTAGAGCTGGGCCACAAAAATAGACGGTATCTTGACTATGCCAGGCTTCACCCGAGCCGGCCAGCCCTCAAGGAGCACTGGGTCAAAGAAAGGGGTGAGATGCCCAGACTGAGAAGGCGGAACTCGAGGGGCCACCCTGGCATGTGAACTCTGCTTAGACGTTCATCCACCTCCCTCTCTTCCCCTGGCCTGCTTTTAACTTCCATTAGCCAATTTGTCTCCTGTTTCTTTCCGCCCCTCTCCCCTCAGGGCCCAGTCTTTTCTCTTTATAAGGATGTTGATCCCGCATCCTCCTGGCTCCCTAGAAGAGAGACCCAGCCCTAGGCTCTCCCCGAGTCCTTCCCTTAAGGGTGGTGCCACCTCCATGCTCACCTGAGCCCTCCAGGAGAGCCTTGGGCCACAAGGAGAGGGGTTCTGAGGCAGTGTCAAGTCTTCCACGGGAAGCATTTAAATGTAATCTTCCCTGTAAACTTGTATTGCTGAGAAAACTTGTTCAGACCAAAAGCAATGTGACGAGAGGGAAAACGTTTTTTTTTTTTTTTAAAGGTTACAAAAATATCAGAACTGATATTTGCACAATGACACTCAAGAGGAATGGAAACTTCAATGTGAGATGTAACTCAGAGTAATACTCGTAAGTTTCCCCCATGCCAACACAGCGCTGGAAAATGAAAATAGCATGTGGCTGGTGGCCAGAGACAGACTCTGGCTGCCCTGAACCAGCAACCAGGCCAGCACATCCACAAGTAGGCCAGCCCCATCTGGTACCCACTGGTCATCTCCCATCAAATGATCTCATTTCTCAAGCCAATATCATTTCAGCCTGAGGCTGAAACAGCCAGTGGAGGAAGGGACACTATTGAGATTTTAATCTCACTTGCTGGGGGTGGGGTGTGGAAGAGTTAGACCCCTTCTCCAGGCCACTGCCCTCCTGGACCAGGGGGAGGCCCACCTTTACCTCTACCATAGGCCTTTATGAATTGTTTTAATAATCTTTTATTATAGAAGCCAAACATGTGAGTTTTAGAAAATGAAAAAATCCTGACAAGCAAAAATGAAAAGAACACATTTCCAACCACTCAGAGATTACCATTCTAGCTCTTTAGTATATAGCTTTCCAGATTTTTTCCATGTACAAATTTGTACATGTATTGTTTTTACCAAAATGAAGTCATATTGCACATTGATTTTTTTTTTCTCTCAACTTTTATTTTGAAAATCTTTAAACCTACAGTAACTTGAAGAACTAGTATAATGAGTGTCCATAAACATTTTCCCTAGAATCATAAGTTGGTACCATTTTGTCACATTTGTTTTGTCTCTGTCTCCCTCTGTCCCCAAATATATAAATTTCTATATATCTCTATCCAGATATAGATATGTATATATCTATATCCAGATATCTATATAGATAAATATAGCAATATAGATATATAAATACATGTTAAGCATGTGGAGTAAGTTGCACATAGCATGGCCCTTCCCCCCTGAATTCCTTAGCATTTCTCCTAAGAACAAGGATACCACCACCATACAACTACCACACTCAAAAAATTTAACGCTGATACAATGCTATTAACTAATATACAGCCCATAGTTCCCTAATCGCCCAATACTGACCTTTATAGTTAGTGTCTCAGGTTGTGTTCTTTGGAAGCCAACACATATCAACATGGAGTTTGGGGTGCAAGATGCTTATCAGGCATCTACGCCTGTAAAAGGGAGCAGGTGGAAGCAGGATTGGGCAGAGGAAGAAGCTGAACCACACAGGCCTGGCAAAGCCTTGGTCTACCCAGTGGGGAAGCTCTGGAAGGAGAATTGCCCGTCAGAGTATCCTGTATGAAGCCAAGATGGCTCCACGGCCCCTCCTGGGTCAGTCACTCCACGGGGCTGCCCTGGGAAGGGCCTGACCTGGGGTGAGGCAGCTCTCTCGATGGGGCAGATCTGAAGGCACTGGCTGCTGGCCACTCTCTATGGTTGCGCAGCATGAGGGGTTAGGGTTAGGGGGTCTGCGAGGCACGCCTCCTGATCTTCCGGAGATAGACTTGTAGTGCCCTTCAAATTCTGGATCCAATCAAGGGTCACTGGATGCACTAAGTTGTCATGTCTCTTAAATGTCCTTCAAATGGTAATATTTCCCCTGCTTTTTTTTTGTCCTTTAGGATATTAACACTTTGAATGGCCCAGTCAGTTGTTTTGTGGAATGTCCTTCAAGTTGGATTTGTCTGATACAGAGTTTCCCAACCTCCTTTGTTCAGCCAATAGTCTCCCTTCCATTTTAATAAATTTCATGTTGTGTAATACCCAAACAACAATCAAAATTTCCCAACTGATCAGCCACTTCATCCAATCAGTGTCCAATCCTGGACCACAAATTGCATCTGGTAGTTACGTTCCTTAGGTCTCTTTCCATCTAACACAGTATCCTTGTCACGTGAGTAAACTTGGTGGAGGGACCAGACCACTTGTCTTGCAGACCCTGGGCTCTGAGCTCTCTGACAGCTTTCGTGTGGGTGCTCTACTTGATGACTTCCAGGTAATCACATTGGGCTATAATTCATCATAGGTGGTTATGTATACTTTGTGGAACGTGTATTAGCTGATCAATATGCACTCTGAGTCTTGAGACATGGGTCTCTCACCGAGTGGCCAGTGCTCACTCTCCCCTCTCCTGTTTTCACAGCTCCCTGTCCTCCTTCAGGTACTTATAGAAGTGGATGTGCTGTCACACCCGTGCTCCCAGCGGGGAGCGTCAGAGCGGGAATGAGGGAGGAGGGCAGCAAGGCCAGCACTGGGGGCAGAGCCTGTGTTCCCACCCTGACTCTGTCCTCACCTTCCTGTGTGACTTCAGGTAATGCCCCTTGACCTCTCCTCTTACCGAACACACAAATACAACACTCCTTGCCCTGCCCAGATTAAGCCAACTCTCAGAGAAGTTCACACAACCAGTCTGCTTCTGCCACCCCTGCCCAACTCGCCCTCCCTTCAGTGACAGGCAGGCCTGAGCTCAAAGACTCAGCTGATGTGGCTCAGGAGGACAGCCAGGTCTCTCAGGCACCACTTCAGACCCAGCACAGAGGCTGAGGTGGAGTGAGGGTACAGGAAGGGCCCATCTCTGCCTTGTGCCTGGCCCGGAAGGAGTCACCAAGAGCTCCCCACTCCCAGTCCTGGGACCCCAGTCAGCAAAGACGCACACACACACATGCATGCACGCACACATGCAAGCACACACGCACACACACGCATGCAAGTATACACACCAGCCCCTGCCATCATCACTTCTCAGCAGCTGCAATAAATTAGGGCAGCATTCTGGGAATTAGGCACTCCTTGAAAAGGAAAATAGCTATAAATGATTGAGAGCAATTTTCTTGATAAGAACTCATCAGGAGGCAGAGATGTCAGTTAATTAAAAGAATAAAGTGGAGACTTCTCTGGGCTCAAACCAATCCCAGTGTGGCACAAACAGTGAGATTCCCAGAGCCCTTTGCAGGCACTTACTTTCTGGAAGGAAGGGAGAGTTGTGCTCCCATGGCCGGGGTTAGGGAGGGGGGAGAATGAAAGACAGACAGAGGGACAGAAAGACAGAGGCAGAAATGAAACCATGCAACTCAGATTGGGACTTGAACCCACGGTCTTTTAACTGAGATCACACACCTGGTTTCAGGACTTAATGAAGCTCAGGTTCTTGATGTCTCATCGCAGGAAGAATTCAGTGAGAGACAAAGTGATGGATAAGAAGTGGATTTATTTAGAGAGAAACACACTCCACAGAGTGTGGGCCATCTCAGAAGGTGAGAAAGGCACCAGGGTATGGGGTTCTCAGTTTTTATAGGGGTGGGTAATTTCACAGGTTAATGAGTGGGAGGAGTAATCCAGCTATTTTGGGAAGGGGCGGGGATTTCCAAGAATTGGGCCACCGCCCACTTTTTGATCCTTATGGTCGGCCTGGGAACTGTCATGGTGCCTGTGGGTGTGTCATTTAGCTTGCTGATGTGAGCGTATACTGAGGCTCAAGGTCTAGTGGAAGTTGATTTGTCTGCCATATTGGACCCATTTGGTTCTAATCAGCTTATGCCATGTCCTCGGGCTATGTCATTCTTTCAAAAGTTGTGCTCTGCACCCTTCCCTCCTGTTTCAACAACACATGATCCCTGGACTTCATGTTGCCTAAGGAGGGCAGCCTGAGACAGGGACATCAAGGAGGGCTGTGGGGCTCCCAAAGGGAAGGCCAGCCAAAGGCCCCCACACCCCAGGATGCCATAGCTGTGGCCTCACCTGTCTCCCAGCAGCATGGCCCGAGTCTCCCCCACCAGGCCCAGTCACAGCTTCAGCTGGCTGCCTGCATCCCTGCAAGCAAGCAATATGCCTGCTGTGCACAGGGAGGGAGTAGGGAGAGACCCCATCAGTCACAAGTGTGCTCCCCATTCCCTCCCAACTGCAGGAAGGCAGGGACCGCGTGCTATTCGTTTCTACGCCAAGTGGGGCAGGGGGGTGAACTGTGGGTGAAGTAGGGTGCCCCTAAAGACCTGAAAGCAAGGAGGAAGGTCACTTTCTGAGACTTAAACTATGAAATTAGCTCAGAGCAAAGCAGAACTATGCATTGTCACCCTAGAGAGATAGATGGACCCTCAGTCCACAAGACCAACCATAGCCTGGTTACAAGTACTAATAACCTGTCTAAAGACAGACTGTCTCTGTCACAGGGGTTGGCCAGCTCTGAAAGCATAGGAAAGGGGAATCACCAACAGACAGACCAGGCCCTCCTGAGCAGTGTCCAAGGGAAATGGTGGCCCCATTTCAGCTGATCAAAGAAAGAAATGCCTTTTGGAGGAAGACAGGGCCACATTAGGAATGGAAGTTGCCTCAGACCACCATTTCCCAATGCACAAATCATCACTGTGTGCCCACCATTGTTAACGCAAGTTCACGTGCCTGACGCACAGTGAGGCCAAACAAACCAAAATGTCGGAGTTTGGAGCAGAGAAAGGTTTATTTCAAGGCCATGCAAGGAGACGAGGTGGCTCATGCCCTAAAATGCCCTGAGCTCCTCGAAGCATTTCAGCAAAGCATGTTAAAAAGCCAGGTGAGGGACGGGGTCGCAGGGTATGTGATCGGCTCATGCACAGTTCTCTGATTGGCTGATGGTGAGGTAACAGGGCAGTGTCACAACAATGAACATTTTCAGTCCTTAGGCTCCAGGAGACCTGGGATTATGTGCTCATGGTCATCAAGTAGTTAACATATTGCATTTGGTGGGAGGGTTTTCACATCTGCAAACAGCTCAGGAAATGTACATCAAATACTATTATCTAGGTACTTCAGAGAGGAGCTAAAGCAGAGGATATGGGGGAAGGCCTGTCCCAGGAAGGCACCATAGGGTTCTGCTTGGTTACACCAAGACCCCTTCTGATAACCAGGCCTGCCACATGACTGGCCATCAGGAGGGAAGGCACTGGTCAGGCCACACAAACCTCTGCCCAGCAGTTAGAATTCTCACTGGCAATTCACCAATGGATGTATGATTCTGCCTCAGTCTTCCATGTCTTTGGAGGTGTGGGTTGGCTTCCCTGAGTCCCATGGGCTTGAAGATACTGACCAGGTGCAGACTAAGAACTGCCTTACGAATTCAGCCTGTCTCCCAGTATCTGCATGCACTTTCTCTACCCAAAGTGGGTACTTGGTTTTAGATGGATGAGGTGTGACCGAGTCCAAGCTCACTCACTCTGCTCGCCACTCAACAGGCCAGTAAATCGGGAGACGAGGTGTTGAGGCAAGGAATAGCAACTTTATTCATAAAGCCAGGTGTCCGAGAAGATTTCCTAGAGTACCATCTTATCGGGGTCTTGATGCTAGTTTCTTTTATAGAGCAGAGAGGGTGAGGAGGTGAGGAAGTAAAGTAAAAAGGCCATAAGTCCTGCAAAACATCTCCTGGTTTGGCCAGCCTTGGGGAGGGGATGTGTTAATTTCTTTTTTTCTTGTAGCTGTTCACAGTTGGGCAGGTTCAGAATGCTTCCCTGTGAGCTGAACAAAGGCACTTTAACATTTAGGCAGAGAGGCAGGGTTCCCCAAGGGAGGCCATTATATATGTCAATAGCTACAGACAACGTCCTTTTAGTGATTATAGTAACAAAAAGTAATGGAGAGCTAAGGTTAAAGTAAAAGAAACAGATCCGACATGGAGTCAGATTTTGTTCTTCCCTGTTACAGAGGGACAGATTGACACACAGGTAACAGAAGAGTTACTGCAAGATTAACCCTAATCTCCTGGCCTTGAGAGCTGAGCCTTGCTCCCCATGATGGACATCTCTTTGGCTGTATATTTGTTCTTTCCTCTCCCAGGCGTGCCTGGCCCAAGCTCCCGCTAACCATTTGATCTGGAGTCCAGCAGCAGGGATGGGGCCAGTGAGCTTCATGCAGTGGAGGAGGCGGTCCTGTCCTCCTCACTGGGGGACCCTTCCTCACCCCTGCCAGCTCTAGAAAGTAGGAGGGGGTGGGATGCAGGACCCGTTCCTCAAGACAGTGCCACATTCCATGGACAGCCATCTTCTGGGGCCGTCTGTGGCTTGTGACACAGGAGATGGGAGTGTTTTAGAGTTTGTTTGTTTTAGTAAACAGCATAAAAAGGTCTCCACCAAGCTCTGGACATTGGCTGAGCAGTCAGGGTGGGCAAACAGCTGAGAAGTGTTTCCTCCCCAGGGCAGGGCTCAGTGTGTACCTGACAGCACCTCCCCCAGAGCAGAACCAGGCACCCCCAGGACCAGAGGGCAGAAGATCAAACTTCTCAAACCACGTTCACCTTCATGCTTATCATGATGTTCTGACCCTCCCCACTGCCGCTTCATTGTTCCTGGGCTGCTCTAGGGGTGGAAGGAAGTGGGCTTTTCGAGTTCAGAGACCATCGTTCCAGTCCAGCCAGGGCTGTGAGTACAGTTGTATGACTTGTACACCAAGATAACTGGTAGATGGAGTTCTGCTGCCAGCTGTGTGCCTACAGGACTGAGTTCACCCAGAGGTGCTGATACCGAGCAGGGCCCTGTGGGGCTCCTGGGCACAAAAGCCTTTCTGTGTCTGCCATTTCTTGATTACAGGAAATAGGCTTCATTCAGCCTCCAGGACCTTCCCTGGGCTCCAAAGAGCAGGTTCAAACAGTTGCTAATCAGGGAAGGGCGGGGCTGCCAAGACAAGGGAGGGACAGTCAAATGAAACAATAGTGCAGCCTTGGGGCAGGGTCCTGGTTCCGCCTCAAGGGATACACTTAACAATATCTTTGAGCTGTTTTGAAGATACTGAAACCCCTACCAGGTGGGAGAAGTTAAGGGTATGTTGCCCACAAGCACGTAGACTCCAGACCGGCTGGAATAAGAAGGTTGATGGTGCGGACTCTCACCTCACCACAAAAGAGTCAGAACAATGTCCGCGAGCTGACCACGCCCTCTTTGAACCATTACTGTGAAACCCCTCACTACACCCTCCAAGTAGGGACACACAGTTTTGTTGGTTTTTTGTTTTTTTAAAAAAAATTTATTTATTTGGCTGCGCTGGGTCTTAGTTGTGGCATGTGGGATCTTCGTTGTGGCATGCGGGATCTAGTTCCCTGACCAGGGATCGAACCCAGCCCCCCCGGCCTTGGGAGTGTGGAGTCTTAACCACTGGACCACCAGGGAAGTCTGGGACACACAGTTTTGAGGGCATTAGTCTGCTGTGGCCCCCTTTGCCTGGCAAAGCAATTACGTTATTCTTTTCTGCTTCACCGAAAACTCTGAGAATTAGTTTGGTGTCAGGGTACAGAGGCTGGCTTCAGCTTCAGTGCCATATGGGCTAGTACGGGGGCCCCAGTCAAGGCCCTGCCATTACTCAGCTGTGTGAGCTTAGGAAAGTCATGGCATCTCCTCCAGGCCTTGGTTTTCATACCTGTAAATTGGGGGTAGTAGTGATACTTGTTCTGCCCACTTGGCAGGCGTGGGTCAGTGACACATGGGACCTAATAGTGCTTTGTGAGCCATGAAGATGTTGGCCCTCCTCCAAGGCTCCCCTGTGGCCCTGCCCTGGCCTCCTAGTGGGCCAGTGTAACAGAGCAGGACTGTATGGGGCCTTCCCTGGGACAGGTCTTCCCCCATATCCTCTGCTTTAGCCCCTCTCTGAAGTAACTAGATAATAGTATTTGATGCATATTTCCTGAGTTGTTTTACAGGTGTGAAACCCCCTCACCAAATGGAAGGTGTTAACTATTTGATGACCATGAGCACATAGCCCCAGGCCTCCTGGAGCTTAAGGACTGATAATGTTAACCCCTGTGACACCACCCTGTTCCCTCACCAACAGCCAATCACAGACTTGTGCACGAGCTGATCACACACACTGCAACCCGCCTCCCACACCTGGCTTTTAAAAATACTTTGCCACAACCCTTCAGGGAGCTCGGGGCTTCTTAGGGCGTGAGCCAGCTGCCTCCTTGCAGGGCCCTGCAATAAATCGTCCTCTGCTCCAAACCCCCATCCTGCCCCACTCCCCGAAGTCGCCTTGCACACGCACACTCAGCGGATGTTGGTGGGGAAGGGAGGGGTGGAGAGCATACCACAACCCCCTCAGCATGGAATTCTGAGCCCCCTTGGTCATCTCTGGGCAGCAAGGTGACCGGCATTTGCTGGGCGCCTGAGGCTGCTGTTCACACCCCTCCACCGGGGGATGTAGGTGGGGGGCTCCTGGTGCCGTGCCTGTGAGGGAGCTGCTGACTGGGGTGCGCTGACAGCTTTTTCTGAAATGCCAGTAAATCACCAACCAATCTCTGTCTGACTCACCAGGATAGATTCAATCGCTTTATAAACTCTAATCCTCAGAAGCGCATCACCCCCTTCCCAGTGTCATTATCGTCCCATGGCAGTTGACAAATATAAGACCTCGGTTGGGGGTGTTGACTAAAAAAATATATGCACAACCTAAAAGTTGAGAGTTATGTTTTACTCGGGGGACATACTGAGGACTTCAAGCCCTACACACAGCATCTCAAGTGATCATGAGAGAACTCCTCCCAGGAGGCGAGGGGGGCAGCTAGGATTTATAGAAGTTTTGCAACAAAGGGCAGGTAGTAGGAACAAAGGATTACTGTTAATTAAAGAAAACCAGACATCTCAAGTTAAGGAATTTAGCGCTTTTCTGTGTCTGGGAAGATGCAAGAGTCTGGGCTCACTGAAATCATTCCTTTGATATGCACCTCAGCTATCTGGGGCCGGTATCCTGTGTTTTCACACCCTGAGTTTCCCCAGGGTTCACCGTGGGGAGTGGCTGCGGTCTGATGGCTGCTAAATGGCAGGTATTCTTTGTTTCCTTCCTGAGTTCCCTCAGGGCTCACCAGCTCACCATTGTGATTGTGGTGGCTACAATCGCTGATGACTGTGACATCCTTTGTTTACTGATATGGCAGGCAATATTCCATTTCTCAGGGGCATGGCAGGGCTCTGGCCATGGGGGTGGGGGTGGGAGGTGAGTGCATTGTCTCTGGGTCTTTCTAGGAGGTAACTGCTGGTCAGAGGCGCCTGGCTTCTGGTCCCAGCCTGTCCTGGCTGCAATGCGACCTTGGGCAAATTGCTTTGCCTCTCTTTACCTCAGTTTCCCCATCTTTACTAATCAGCATTGATTGAATTCACTGGGCTTTACTTGTAAATGCACTTTATTTGTAATGTTTTTGAGTCCTAACACTCATTCCTTAAGGCAGGTACTTACTTTGTCATTGTCCTCTTTTTTTGTTGCAAATTAAGACACCTGAGGCATGGAGAGGTCAAAGGACAGCCCTACAGGGCACAAGACCAACGGGTGTTAGAGCCAAGGTTTGAGCAGTCTAAGTGCAACTCCCACACCCCTGGGCTGCCCACTCAGGAGGCCAGAAAGGGGATCCTTCAGCCCAGCAGGAGCCCAGGGCCTTCTTTTCACAAGGGACTTGGGGGATGGGGAGGACAGAGCCTGAAAAGCACTTGCTGGATTCATTCAGGGAGGCCCAGGAGTGGGCAGGGGAAGGCAGAGGACCCTCCAGGCTGATTGGTGGAGTGAGCGCCCCCAGGGGCTTTCAGAGGCAACACAGGCTGGGCCCAGAGCAAGGGCCAGACAGAGGCTGCTTCATGGACAACTTCACCTCCCACACCCCTCATCCCAAGATGGCCGTGGCCTCCTCTCTCTCAAAATCTCAAAGCCCCAAAAGGCCAGCTCTGCCAGCTGCCCAAGCACGGGGCTGGTGTGAATGAGCCCTGTGCCACCCTAGAGCAGTGATTTGGGACTTCAGCCGAGGACTCAGCCTCAGCTCACTAGCCCTTCCCTGGGGCTCCTCTGCAGGCAGGGGACCCACAAGCCCCACTGCCGGGGGACACCAAGAACTAGTGGCCTGCCCGGGCTGTCCCCATCCCCCTAGACATGTCCTGAGAGGAGAAGCCCAGGAGGCCCTGGACACTCTGGTGCAGAGGGAACGTGACTTCAGTCCCTGCCACACACACGCTTCCTGGGGGACCCTGGGCAAGCTTAGGACTTGTGGTTTCAAGAGACAGAAACCTGAATCCAACCAGCTCCAGAAAAACGGGGTTATCAGGAGGATACTGGGCCTTCTCATCACCCATGTTCCTCAGGGACAGCTAGAATAAAGGACTCAAATACCACAGGGTGCTGCCCACCCCTCCCTGCCCTGTCACTACATCTGCCTTCTTGACTCCCTCCACATGGGAAGAACAGGGCTGCCATGGCTCCAGCCATCACCGGAGGAGGACTGCTCCCTTGCCTTACTTCCAGCTTGTCAAGTCCCAGAGAGGGGCCTTGATTGGCCAAGCTTGTGTCAGTAGCCCATTCCTAGCCCAGTCAGGCTTGCCAAAGGGGCAGGGCAACATGACAAAGGCAGAGCCATTGGCCACCTGTGTGTCCAGATCATTCCCAGAGAAGGAGACTCACTGAGGGCCAGGAAGCCAATCCAGTTGGTGTCTGTTACACCTCTGTGAGACAATTTCCTCACCAGTGAATTGATGCTGATGTTGGTGACCAATCCATGGGTGGCTGTGAGTTATTGATGAGACAGTGCATAAGTAAATCGTTTGGTGCCTGGAAGTAATCCACAAATATTAGCTTTATTATCGTTGCTGTTGTTGTTAATAAGATTTGCTTTAGCCAAGTGAGGACTGAGGTTCCCACTGAGAAGGCTGTGGATGGAGCAGGGCCTCAGCTATTGGTCCTGCCTGAGCCCTGGTCCTCCTAAGGTCGCTCACTGGCCCATGAACATGCCAAGGCAGCAGAGAGGAAGGGCTCCCTCCCTAGCTGCACCCCACCCCACCCCCATCTCGGTTTCAAATGGACGATAATCCTTTGCTACAGTTGGGAGGAACATGCAAGAAAACGTGAGAAGAAGAGAACTGCAAAGTCTTCTTAGCACTTTATTGCTGTTGTTATTACTTATCATCTCCAGAAAACTGCTGGGATTATGAGCCTGTGTTTTCCTCACGTTTCCTCTAATGGCCATTACAACGAGGGAAGCCAAGCAGACTTAATTTGCTAATGCCAACTACTAAATTATGCAAAACCAGATCTGCTAATGAATCTCTCCCCTCTGGCTGCTGGTGCTGATTAGTTTGGGGTGCATTGTTGGAGGGAGAAGTGGGGAAGGGGCCCGGTACTCACTGGCCCTCTTCCATACCCAGCAGCCGTCCGCCTGTGCACACCCCCAGATGAGGGCCTCCGAAGATGGGGCTCCCTAGCCCAAGAGGCCTTGAGGGGGCTGAATAGATTCTTTGGTTTTTGATTAATCTTAATTCAAGATGGTTTTTGATTTTTTCAGTTTGAAGAAAATCAAATAGCTCATCTCAGAAGGAAGAAAAAGGACACCTTTGAATTAAATGTAAGCCCACGAATGACTTCTCTTTCTCTGCTCTATTTCTGATGACTATTTATAGATCTGAGTCCCGTCACTGCAAATGAGGGACGTTTTCCTCCTCCCCCAGCCCCTACTGCTGCCATCCCAGCTCCCTGAGGGTGATGGTCATTGGGGCAGCTCAGCTGAAGCTTCCCTCCTGGCAAGGAGCTCCTCCAGGAGAGGGGCTGGGTCTGCATGCCCAGGGCCAGGCTGAAGCTGGGCACAGGGCCGGCCTCATATCCATCTGTTAATTGGGTAAGTCACGGCAAGCTAAGGGACTTATTTAGGCCAAAGAAGGTAGTTTACCAGAAGCATGTAGGCAGTTCACAGATGAAGAGAAAGACCTGAGTGAACTTTTCCAGCCTTGGAAAGGGCAGGAGCTGGGGCAGCCCGGGGACCCAGGTGACAGGAACTGTATTTTTGGGGCACAAATCCTCTCCAGGTGTTCTAAGCCAAGGTGGTTCAAATCTCTCAGTACCAACCCACTGTGTGATCTTGGACAAGTTTCTGAATCTCTCCGGGGCTAATTTATTCTGTGAAATGGGGCTCGCAGAGCCTTCCTCCCCATCTCTCACAGTTGCTGTGTGTGTAACCCAGATGCCAGCTGCAGTCATGCTCTTCTTTGAAATTTAAATTAAATTGGCTGGGACCTCCATCCCTTGTGAACAGGAAATCCAACATTTTCCCCCAAGATTTCTGTGACTCCCTGGGGATGGCTGCGCTCAGGGCCACCTCCTGCCCCTGCTGGTGTCTCCAGCTCACCTGTGTCTCACCCCCGGGGCTGCTGTGGCGTCTGCTCAGTGCTGATCCCAACATGCAACACAGCCCTCCCTAGAGGCTCCTGGGAGACATTTATGTGGAAGAGTCTTTACTGAAAATGGGGCGGGGGGAGAGGAGGGTTGCACTGCCAATCACAAACAAACAGACAAAGAGAAATCAGCCTCCTGCCATCTTGCCCCGCACTGCCCGCCCCCCTCCTCTCTTCTCCTCTGCCCCAGCCCCACCCAAAGTCTCCTTGCATTTCTTATGTGGAGCAATTGGGTGACCTCTTTGCTTCACTGTCATCTTCCAAACTAGGATATTACCTTCCACCTCTGAATTGTTCTTGGCTGTGCCACGTTGCTTGCAGGACCCTAGTTCCCCAACCAGGGATCAAACCCATGCCCCCTGCATTGGAAGCTGGAGTCCTAACCACTGGACTGCCAGGGAATTCCCTAATGTCCCTCTTTAGCAGTGCCAGCCATCAAAATAATTTTTTCCTATTCAATGCATGAAGAGCAGGTAAATGTGAAAGTGCTTTGAAAACCACAAAATACAGCCCACAAATGAAGGGTCATCTACCTGTTTCTACAAGTAACCCATTGTGCACAAAGCTTCCTTGGAGGTATCTAAGCTTCTCTTTGCTCATGTTACTGACATCCATTTCTTCCCATTGCTGCTGTTGTATAAGATTCTATTAATTTTTCTGAAACAGTCCTTTTCAGGCTCAGAAGGAACTCAGTCCCCTGACATTAAACAAATCTATCTCTAACTTTCCCTTCCCAGTTTTAAAACTTTTTATTGGAAAATAATTTACATAGGGAAGGACATATCAATTTTCACACCTGCATCACCAGCCCTCAGCTCAAGACGCAGAGCATGACCAACTTCCGGAAGCATCCCCTGCGTTTCCTTCAGTCACTGCCCCCAAAGGGTGACCACCAGCCATCCTGACCTCCACCAGCTACATCGGCTGTGCCTGCTTCTGTCCTTTATGCGCACAGAGTCTTACCATGTACACTCTGATGTGTCTGGCTCCTTCCCCACGTACGTCTGTGAGATTCATGCATATTATTGCGTGTCCCCATTGCTGCATAGAACTCTATCGTGTGCAGTATCTACTGTTGATGAACATTTGGATAGTTTCCACTTCTTTGGACATCCTAGTAGATGTTTTCAGCACACATATGGATGTATTCCTGTTGGGTATCTACCTCAGAGTAAAATTGCTGGTTCATAAGGTATTTGTGTGTTCATTTAAAATAGAAATTGCCAAATGTTTTTCTTCCCACTGTCTCTTCTGAGTGTCTACTCTCAGATCACATTCTGCGAGTCACATGCCTATGGAACACGCTACACAGCAGTGCTGGGATTTGAGCCTATGCTCAGAGTCTGACCTCCTAACCACTAGGCAACACAGCTTTCCTGTGTTTCTGAGAACAAAGACTCTAGTATACAATAGAAAGTTGTGTGTATTTTGCAATGTAAACCTCCAAAAGAGGAACCTGGAACTTAGGGGAACAGAACATCATTCTATAATGTACAGTGGGCACGTCTGTTCTTCACTCCAGAAGGAAATGCTATCACTCACTTCTAAGGTTGTTTGCTATTCAAACATCCTAGAAATGGTCATCTGGAATAAAGGCAGTCAGTACCTCTGCTCACAAAAGGTGCAAAAGTGCGAGAGACCCTAGAGGATCGTCTCCTAACATCCAGCTACTCGGCCTGGAGACTGGGCTCTGGCCACCTGTGGCCTCTCTCACCTCCATCACCAGCAGAGGTGCTGGGGCTGAAGAGGGCCTGGGAGGCTGGCCTGGTAGGGGGACTGCGGTGCCATCTGGTGGCAGCCTCTGAGCAGTGGCGGGGCCAATCTGGGCCGGCCTTGCTGTGGGCTCTGAGGACACCAGCTGCTACCACCCTGGGGGTCACACAAAGGCCTCAGCCCAGGCCCCACAGGGCTCACCTCCATCTCTCTCTGCCCTTTGCCTCCTCCTCCTTCACCTCTGCTCCCCTGGACCCTCTCTGTCTCCCTGTACTCTATCCTCTCTTCATTGCTTCTTCTCCTTTCCTCCTTCTTGTCGTTCGTGTATCTCTCCTACTTTCCTTCTCTTGCTTCCTCTCTTGATGATTTTATCTCAGGGGCTGTGGACAAACTTTAAATAACAAATTAAACAAATACGAACCACAAATGTGAGGAAACAAGCAAGTGAGGCCCACCCACCGTCCCCCACCCAGAGATAACCACCGTAAACAACATCCCCGGAGTTTTATACGCACACATGTCCACACATATCAGCACGCTTCCCACCAAATTGGGATCCTACGTAGACAAAGCTCACGCTTCCCAGCTACTCCAGAGACAGGGAGGCCTGTGGAGGGGGCCTGGAGGAAGACTTTCTTCCCCTTGAGAAAAGGAACGAGAAGGAGGCCAGGACCACTGCTGGCTGCCCAGGGCCTTGAACTTCCAGGACCCAGACGATCCTGAGTCCCCTCTCCTAGCCCATTCCTGTCAGCAGGGTGAGGCAGAGGGGCAAAGTCAGGCAAGTCAGGCCTTGGCAGTGAGGGTCCTTGGGGACGGGGCCTGGGGCAGAGACTACCTGGGCAGCCCCAGCCCTGAGCAGCGGCCAGATTAGAGGGTGTGTGTGTCGGGCAGGAAGGTAACACGGCTGGTACGCGTGCGCGCGCACTCACACAGCAGCCACTGGGGGCGCTGACACGGCCGCACAGCTCTCTTTCCTTTGACTCAGCTCTGGACTGATTCCCATTCTTGGATGTGCCTCAGCCTCCGGCCCCATCCCAGGCTGGGCTGGAGGGCAGCCTGACTAGGTGGACTGGGAAGACCTACAGGGTTGGGGGGGGCATTTGGGCTGTTTCTACATTTTTACTGTTACGGACATTACATTTCCAAGGTTTTTAAAGGATAAGGCTTGTTACAAGAAACTCAGACAGCAGCCAATATCATAGAATAATAGATATTCTCCCTACCTCCCCTACTCCAATTCTGCTCCCTGCAGGTGACCACTGGAGTTGGTGGTTGGTATCCTCTCAGAGTTATCCCTCATATGAACAAAAATATGAGCCCACACATTTTGTTCTTAGCGCACTGGTCTGCAGAGTTCCACGACTTCCTTCTGCACTCACTCATCAAGGCCTCGTGGGCATTTTGCCAGGTCAGTACACACTGAGCTGCCTCGCAGTTGGGAGGGCTGCCCGGAGAGAACCAGTCAGGACCCGGCAGGGTGAGAACCTGTCGGCCTTTCCACAAACACCGTGAACACCCACAGGCACTGAGCACTGTTCACAGCCTGAGCAAGAGTCAGAGAGACCTGCGCCCAGAGCCCTCACCCCCCCAGCTGTGTGGCCCTGGGGAGGTGTCTCAACCTCCCTGAGCGCTTGCCTCAGAGCCCTCACCCCCCCCCCAGCTTTGTGGCCCTGGGGAGGTGTCTCAAC
Source organism: Balaenoptera musculus (assembly GCF_009873245.2). NCBI lineage: Eukaryota > Metazoa > Chordata > Mammalia > Artiodactyla > Balaenopteridae > Balaenoptera > Balaenoptera musculus. The sequence continues at coordinate 23,921,979 of NC_045803.1, read as the reverse complement.
CTCCCTGAGCGCTTGCCTGTCGTGCTGTTGTGGGGAGTAAGAGGTCATCCGTGTGGGAGGCTTGGCAGAGCACAAAGGGCCCACAGTTGTGGAAGCCACGATGATCACCTCAAAAACAGACAAGCAAGGGGAGCAGGAATTCAGCCTCCCATGGGCTGGAGGCACAGAGCCTCTTCAGTTTTCCACATTTCTCTCATTTATTCCACAAACAAGACCACTTTCTCCTGCTTTGTTTATCAAATCACTACATTTATACAGTTTTAGTCTGAAAAGAGGCCGTTAGTCTGACCACTCACTGTGGTCACCTGGAGCAACGCCTGGGGTCTCTGGACCTGCCTCCTGTCTCTAAAATGGAGAAAAATCAATCCCATCCCTCGGCTGCCTAGAGGACAAACGAGAAACTTCCTGTAGAAGTGCTTTGTAAAGCAAGGTGCTGTAGACCCTCGAGGGAATTGTGTGGGGTACAGGTGGTGCCCCACTAGAAGGTTCCCTCCTTTGAGGGCGGAAACATGGGCTCAGTAAATGCTGGCTGGATAATGAATGAATCTTTTCACCTGAAATAAGAAAATTAAAGCCCTGGGTCCCTAGAATGCTCAGCAAGGGGACAGGAGGGAAGAGGAAATGCTGACCACACCCAGAGTGTGTCTCCTGTCTTCTCTCCTCTCTCTCCTTCCCTCCCTTCCTTTTCCTTTGATTCAATACACATTCATTCCCTCTCCTGACTTTTTAGGGGGAGGAGAGAGTGACACTGACAACAGCTCCTCATTTCTTTTTTTTTTAAACATCTTTATTGGAGTACAATTGCTTTACAATGGTGTGTTAGTTTCTGCTTTATAACACAGTGAATCAGTTATACATATACGTATGTTCCCATATCTCTTCCCTCTTGCATCTCCCTCCCTCCCACCCTCCCTCTCCCACCCCTCTAGGTGGTCACAAAGCACCGAGCTGATCTCCCTGTGCTATGCAGCTGCTTCCCACTAGCTATCTATTTTACATTTGGTAGTGTATATATGTCCATGCCACTCTCTCACTTTGTCCCAGCTTGCCCTTCCTCCTCCCCATGGCCTCAAGTCCATTCTCTAGTAGGTCTGCGTCTTTATTCCCATCTTGCCCCTAGGTTCTTCATGACCTTTTTTTTTTCTTCTTAGATTCCATATATATGCGTTAGCATACGGTATTTGTTTTTCTCTTTCTGACTTACTTCACTCTGTATGACAGACTCTAGGTCCATCCACCTCACTACAAATAAATCAATTTCGTTTCTTTTTATGGCTGAGTAATAAATATTCCATTGTATATATGTGGCACATCTTCTTTATCCATTCATCTGTTGATGGACACTTAGGCTGCTTCCATGTCCTGGCTATTGTAAATAGAGCTGCAATGGACATTTTGGTACATGACTCTTTTTGAATTATGGTTTTCTCAGGGTATATGCCCAGTAGTGGGATTGCTGGGTCATATGGTAGTTCTATTTTTAGTTTTTTAAGGAACCTCCGTACTGTTCTCCACAGTGACTGTATCAATTTACATTCCCACCGACAGTGCAAGAGGGTTCCCTTTTCTCCACACCCTCTCCAGCATTCATTGTTTGTAGATTTTTTGATGATGGCCATTCTGACCGGTGTGAGATGATATCTCATTGGAGTTTTGATTTGCATTTCTCTAATGATTAATGATGTTGAGCATCCTTTCATGTGTTTGTTGGCAATCTGTATATCTTCTTTGGCAGCTCCTCATTTTTGCACACACCTGACAGTTTACAAAGCGCTGTCACATGATCACATCTGTTTTCTCTTTTGATCACTGAAATTCAAATTTAACTAGGCCGTCCTGTGTTTCGTCTGGCAACCTAATACGCAGTCCCTGGGAGACCTCCCTCAGCACCCGCAGGCCCTCGGCCCAGGCCCTCCCAGGGACGCCTGGTTCCTGGTTTATCTGGAATTCATTGATCCAGGCTTCAGAAATGACCTGAGCGTCCGTCCCACCCGCCCCGTGCAGAGAGTCCTGTGCCAGACTCTCTGGGGGTGAGATGACCTGGCAGGAGAACCCCCAGTTCCGGTCCCGTAGCAGAGCAACACTGTTACAAGGTAGGAAGTACATCCATGATGTGGAAACTGAGGCCTAAAAAGGAAGTTACACAATCTCTCTAAGCGTGAAAGCTGTGATATTCCTCCACCACGTGCACCATCCCCCTCTCTTCCTGAAGTGTTTCCCTTCCTTCCTGTGCCCTCCTACCCCTTCTCCTTCCCAGATTCCCCTCTAGACCAACCATCAGTACCCTGAATGTCTGGAAGGAAAAGCCTCTCAGGGCTTCCCTTCCTGGGGGCCATTCATTCTCTCTTTCAACCAGTATTTCGTCGGGTCTTTTGTGTGTCAAGCCCTGGGCTGGATGCACTGAGGTCACCGTGTGGGTCCCGTGGGTCCCGGGCCAGCAAGGATGGCGGCCTCCCCTCTCTCCTCCACCCGGCCTTCCTGCTTTCCTCCCTCCCCCCTCCCCCATACTCCCTGCCCACCGTCTGAGCAGGCCTCCCTCTCGGTGCTCGGGACACACCTCTGACCTCCTTGCTCTCACGGGGCTTTCAGAAAGACCCTCGCTGTCACAGAGGAGGGGATGTGCCCTCGGCTTTCTCTCCTCTTTGATTTAGTTTCAAAGCAAAGAAAGAGAACCTCCAACCGGAGGGAAACGCGGGTTGTTTTCCTCCTGGTGGTGGAGGAAAATCATTTCACAAGCCAGTCCGCCCTCTGGCGGCCAGAGTCGGGGACCGGCCGTGTCTGCGTTACCCCGACGTGCTCGGGAGGCTGGGACCCCCGCGGCGTCGCTCGGCCCTCGCTGCCCCCTCGCTCTCCCGGCCACCTGGTGCAACCCTCCCTCTGAGTCCCCCTCCGAGACCACCTGCTCCTGCAACCTTCCGCCCCAGCCCACCTGAACGCGAGGTCGCCGGCGGTACTCGGCACTTCCCACCTTGTAACACTGTTGCTCCGCTACGGAACCGGAACCGGGACCGGGGGTTCTCGGGGCACACTTTGCCAGGTCACCCCACCCCCGGAGAGTCTGGCACAGGGCTCTCTTCACGGGGGACGCTCAGGCCATTTCTGAAGCCTGGATCAATGAATTCCAGATAAACCCGGAATCACGGGGAGGGCCTGGACCGAGGGCCTGCGGGTGCTGAGGGAGGTCTCCCAGGGGCTGCGTATGACTTAGTTTGTCAGATGAAACATAGGATGTTCCAGTTAAATTTTAACTTCAGATATACAATAAATGAAAAAACACATTTTCTTTTTTTTTTGGTATAAGTATGTCCCAAATACTGCAGGGTGCATACATACTTAAGCTAAAAAATGTTTTTGTTGTTTCTCTGAAATTTGAATTTAACTGATGTCCTGTATTTTATTTGCTAAATCTGGCAACCCTACTGAGTGGAGTAATGGCCATAGGAGCCCATCTGGACAAGGTGGGGGTGGGCTGGAGGGAGGTTGGGCAGGCAGGTCCCCAGAGAGGCTGGGGAAGGGCAGGGGGTCTGGGTCTAAATCCAGCTTGGGGCCACAGAGAAGAGAACAGTAATGCAAAATTCAAAGCATTTTTACCTGGAATTTACATCCACATCATGGTGGTGAGGTGAGGGTGAAAACAAGGAGAACCTTGCCTGTCTTCAAGGCTCTGCTCAAATGCTGATCCCACCCCACCCAACTCCCCCCCACCCCCCCTTCCCTAGGGCTGCAACCATACATCCATTAGCAACATTGTTACAAGGCTAAATACAAATACATTTTACAGATGTGGAAACTGAGGCCTAAAAACAAGTTATACAATGCCTGTAAAGTCACACACCACGTTTGAAAGCCGTGGTACCACTCTCGCCATTCCTCTCTCTTCCAGAAGTGTTTCCCCTCCTTCCTGTCCCCTCCTACCCGTGGCCCTCCCTCCAATGTCTTCAAACTTGAGTCTGCAGGACATACCAGCATATACCACACCCTTAAGGGTGGAAGTTGGCCTCCTCCATGTTTCCCCCAAGGCACCTAGAAGGTATCAATAATTGGTGTGAAACGAATGGATTTAAAGAGGGAAAGTCTGGGACTTCCCAGACTTTTTGATGGCCCACATCAAAAAAAAAAAAAAAAAAAAAAAAATCTTTAAAAATAAATAAATAAAGAGGAAAAGTCTAACTTGGGAGCGGCTGCCTCCAAGCCTAACTTACAAGGTAGTTAATTGGTGTAAAGTCCCTAGAATGAGGCCTAGCAACAGTGTCAGGGCTCTGTGAATGTCAGCGCTTTCCTTCGTGACAGCTGCTGAAACACTGCTTCCTGGGACGTGTCGCCACTGATTTTTCTCCTGGAACGGTATTGCATTCCAGTTCTTTCCCACGTGTGATGGCACCCTTGACAATCACAAGACATTTTGGGGAGATTTCCTTTGCTTTCAGGTGGGTGTCGAGAGCGCGATGTGATATCACATTCCCTCAGAGAAACTATCTCTTGGCCTCATTTCCCGGTGACGATAGCTGTGCATCTATGTTTCTAGCAATACTGGAACCCATTTATAATGATTTATGGTAATTACACTGGACAGGAGTTTGATGGCTATTAGGCCTCTTTATTTGGTTGAAAAACATTTGAAGCGTGAAGCTGCGTGAGACAATCAGTGCCAGCACCATCACGAAGCATCCTTGTGTTTGGAACCAATTTAGAATGTCATTTTTGATATCACAGATTATCCATCTTCGGATTCCAAGTCCTTAGGATCTGTGTTCTCCTGCTCTGGTATCAGGAGGACAGCCAGACTGGCACCAGCCCTAGGAACTGAATTCCCAGGGGACGCTGGGTCACCTAACACTCAGCTTTTTCACCGGCATCATTCCACCTCCTGCTTGCAGCAAGATCCTAGGACAAATGGAAACACCATCTAGTGTGTTGCCTCAGCGTGCCCTCCTCTTCGCTTCACTCACAGAGTGAAAAGGCTAGCCAGGACTGCTCAGGCCAGCACACACCAGTGCCGGCATTCATGCCAGACCTGATGTTCAGGGTTTGAGTGTCACTCCTGAGTAGAACAGTCATGGAATTATAATAAATAAGAATCTCTCAAGCTGTGACTGTGTCATGCCAGAATAGCTGGATTAAAAAGTAAAAAATTCATCAACAGGCCAGATGTTTAATTTTCCACAATGACAAATAGAAGACAATCCATCTAAATGGTTTCATGTAGATATATATACTCTGGCTTTTTTTCAGATCACTGCAACCTGCCCACACCAACACCTAGGAGATGGTTTCATATATGTACATTTTTATAAGCAAGGGAAAAGTAGAGTCTGCTCAGGAAGAACTGAAGTAAGGCCATGAAAGTGCAAGATTGACCCACAGCCACTGCTGCTTTCCTGACTCCCCCACTGTTTCCAGGGCCCCCTGGGAAGATGTCTCTCTCTAAAAGCAAGAACAGCAGGTGCCATGTGACTTGTCTGACCCTCGTTTTAATGAGAAAGAACAATAAGGGAGCAATTACTGGGCTGAGGAGCCCAGGGCTGCCTGGGCCTGGCAGGTCTGATTCATTTATCCTCCTCTTTGTTGGGAAACTTGGATTGACTTTAATGACGAGAAATAAAGCGGCTTTCAGGAGGCTCTCTCGACACTAATGGAGCCTGGGAACCCTTTCTTTAAATAGACATTGAAATATGCAAGAACACCTGTGTCATCTGAATGCCCACGGACCAAGTTTTGGACATTTCAACTGCTCTTGGTAATTGGATTCTGTAAAACTCCAGCCACTTCTGTCTCCATCTGGCGGCGGGGGTGGGGGTGGGGGTGGGGAATTCATTGTTTTAATATCCACTGGTAAACTTAGGGTTTTATTTGCACAGAGAAAACCCATGAAACAGAAACTGAAGATAGGATGGGAAAACTACTTCAGTGTTTGTGCAGGTGACTTTAGAACTTCCCTCTCCCTCTCTTTCTGCCTCTGCCCTGGCTGGGGGGATGCGCACGGGACCATCAGACACTGATGGTTTTAGGCCATCTGCTCTCTGCTTCTACTAAGGCTGGGACAGGAAGCCATTTACAGGAGCCCGGGAAGGGTAATGATTCCAGCTTCCCTCCAGAGAGAGAACACAAACCTGGAGGCAGGTGTCCACCTGACTGCCCAGGTCTAGAGGCCGGGTTCTGAGGAGCGGGGGCTGAGGGAGCAGCTTTCTGCCTTAGTTAGCTAAGCACCCTCAGTGCTGGCCTGTGCCCTGGCCCCAGCTGTGCAGTGGGTGGGTGCCTGGCATCCTAGGGCCCTCTGGTCTCCCTCCCTGGTACTTCCATCCCCACCCACAGCCAGACATTTCCTCTGAGCCTAAGAGCCAAAACTCCTACTGCCTTCTTGACATCTCCACATGGGTGAGTCAAGCTCAACACATTCAAACCAAACTCCGGTGCTTCCCCTACCTACTCCCGTTCCAGTGCTCCCGTCTCCAGGAAGGGCACTCTGACCTTCCGATGCATAAGCCAGAAACCTAGAAGGCACCTGTGTCCCCTTGGAGTTATCCTTGTCTGACCCACGTCCGTCAGTGGCACTGGCATACTTCCAACCTCCAGGATCTGCCTGAAGAAGTCAGGGGAAGCCGTTCTTCTAGGCAAGGCAGTCTGGAAATGCCAGGAAGCTAGAATTCTCCAGGAGCAGCCTTTGACCAGTGACTGATGACTCCCTCATTCCTCTGAGATGCGTGTGTTATCTCATTTCACCAAGTTTCCTGCAGGATTAAGCTCCATTTGCCCAAGGCAAGATGGGCTACATAGGCTTGCGATGTGTACAGCTGCATGGGGCCCCATTGCTTAAAGGGCCCTGTGCTTGTCTGAATACTCTGCTGTTGTCATTCTGAATTTCTCAATAATTTATAAGCACAAGGCCTCACATTTTCATTTTGTACCAACCCTGCAAATTGCACAGCTGGTCCTGCCCAAGGGGTAGCTGGTTTGAGAAGACACTGGCTGCCTTCCCTCCTTCCTTCCCTGTCTCTCTTCTCCACTCGCCTGCTGGTATTTCCTGACCCCGAATAAACTACTTGAACTCAAATCCTCGTTTCAGGGTCTGCTTCTGGGGGAAGCTGACCCATGACCCCAACATATCCATTTCTCCAGAACCTGTCCACTGCCCCTGGTTTACCCTCACCTCACCATGACACTCTCTCTCCTGGACGACTGCAGTGGTCTCCCAACTGTTATTTGCATGTCCACTTTGTTCCCTCCAATTCCTTCTCCACAGTAGCCAGAGGGCTGGTTGGTTGGTTGGTTTGAATATAAAGATAATCATGTCACTTTCCTGCTTGAAACATTTCAAGGGTTAATTATTGAAGTTGGGTGATGGTATGTAGGGATCTGTGATCTTTTTCTTTCTACTTCTGCATATATTTTTAAAATTCTATAATAAAAGCTAAATTAAAAACAAAGTCTCAGTCACTTCCCAAAGCTATTATGAGAACAGACAGAATCACGGTGGCCCATGAGACCATGCAGGAGCTGGCCTATGCAGGAGCTGGCGGCCCTTGTTTTTTTGCTGTCTGCACATTAGCTATAATGGTCTTTCTTTTCCTTAGATGCACTGTGCTCCTTTTGGCCTCAGGGCCGCTGCACATGTTGTGCCCTCTGCCAGGAATGCCTTCTCTCATACTCTTACTCCCTCCCAACTTAATCTCTCTGTTTCTCAGTTTTTCCTCATCTGTAAAACAAAGATGATACTAGTACCTACTACACAGTGTTTTCTCATAGGATTGTTATTAGGATAAAAGTGCCTGGCACAAAGCAAACACTCAAAGAACACCAGCTATTGATACTGTAAATATAACACTGCTGGGCTTCCCTGGTGGCACAGTGGTTAAGAATCCGCCTGCCAATGCAGGGGACACGGGTTCAATCCCACATGCCACAAAGCAATGAAGCCAGTGTGCCACAACTACTGAGCCTGCGCTCTAGAGCCCACGTGCCACAGCTACTGAGCCTGCACGCCTAGAGCCCGCGCTCCACAACAAGAGAAGCCACTGCAATGAGAAGCCCGAGCATGGCAACAAAGAGTAACCCCCGCTCGCTACAACTAGAGAAAGCCCACGCACAGCAACAAAGACCCAACGCAGCCAAAAATAAATAAATAAATAAATAAATCTATATTAAAAAAAAAATAACACTGCTTCCTCCAGGATTTGAATAAAACTGACAATCCAGGAAGCCTGGTCATGTTTATTCTGAGTTCCCTCGGTGTCTGTACCTCAAGAAGATCCTAAGCCAGCCAGTTGCTGTCTACCCTCCACTTGTTATGGTGAGAATCAAATGAACCTTAAAGATATCGAGGGCCTACAGGCATGAAGCGTGATTACTGCATGCTTGGGGGACCCAAGAGAAGCAATGTGGCTCAGTGAATCAGAAGCCCTGCGGCTCTGCCAGCCTGCTTAACTGCTTCCTTCTAGCTGCTGTCGGCCTCTGATTCGGCAGCCATGCATTCAATCAAGTTCAACCTGAGGTTATCAGGATTAACCAGATGTCACACACTTCCTCTCTGATTCAGCCAGCTTCTTGACCTGCTATGTGGCCATCTGATTATGGTTTAAGTGGGTATCATCATGTCCACAGGAATCCCAAAAGGCATGAGGTGCTGGAGTTAGGAAGGAGAGAGCAGCCCACGGTTCCTACGGTAGACTGAATGTTTGTGTCCCCACAAAATTCACATGTTAACATCCTAATTTCCAATGTGATGGTATTTGGGAGGTGATTAGGTCATGAGGATGGAGCCCTCGTGAATGAGACTTGGTGCCCTTATAAAAAGGACCCCAGAGAGCTCCCTTGCCCCTATGGCCATGTGTGGTTATACTGAGAGGACTGCTGTCCATGAACCAGGAAGCAAACCCTCACCAGACACCAAATCTGCCAATACTTTAATCGTGAACTTCCCAGCCTCCAGAACTGTGGGAAATAAATGTTTATTGTTTATTGTTTAAGCCAGCTAGTCTCTGGTATTTTTGTTACAGCAGCCCGAATGGACTGAGACAGTTACCAATGTTTCAACCCCTTCTTAGGGGTTCTAAGGTTCAGAAGAGTCTGGAAACTTGCTAAAGGTCACACAGGGAAGATTCAAAACCAGATTTGCCTGGCCCTAAGCCTGAACTCTTTCTCCAAGGTTCAGCATTTCCCAAACTCAAGATTCCTAGGCCCCATCCTCCCACTGCTAATTCAGTAAATCCGAGGGCAGGCCTGAGAATTTGTATTTTAAAAGTGACTCTCGGGCTTCCCTGGTGGCGCAGTGGTTGAGAGTCTGCCTGCCAATGCAGGGGACACGGGTTCGAGCCCTGGTCTGGGAAGATCCCACATGCCACGGAGCAGCTGGGCCCGTGAGCCACAACTACTGAGCCTGCGCGTCTGGAGCCTGTGCTCCGCAACAAGAGAGGCCGCGATAGTGAGAGGCCCGCACACCGCGATGAAGAGTGGCCCCCGCTTGCTGCAACTAGAGAAAGCCCTCGCACAGAAACGAAGACCCAGTACAACCAAAAAAAAAAAATTAATTAATTAAAAAAATAAATAAATAAAAATAAAAGTGACTCTGAAGATCATCTAGGTTTGAGAACCATTTATAGGGAGCCACTGTATTTCCCCAAATCCAAACAAAATGGCCCCATGAGGCTCAATTTGTGAGCTGGGCCCAATTTCACCACTTGCTTTAAACAATTAGTTAACCAGTCTATTTTACATCATGCCTGTCTTATTTCAAATCAAGCCTTTTAACATCTAAACATATAAAGTCCTTTATTTATTGACCAAATCTCTGTCCCAAGACAGCATTTATTCTGTGACTATGTGCACTGTAGACCCCTCTGGTCCTCTGCCCTCTCTTGTACTGTAACCTCCTAGAAACAGAAATTGAGTATCTATCATTTCATCCTGCACAGAAAGACACATAATACATGCCTCAGCCCAGCACACGTGGCTTGATAGGAAAAGATGTCCGCCTTGTCATCCTCCAATTTTAGTTCCTGGAGTTCTATAGACTCTTTTCTGGCAGGAAAATTAGACCAAAAGCTGCTTTAAAAATACAGTTCTATGCCCTCCAAGGCATTAATAAACTGGAATCGTGTAGGAGCTTTCTAGAGCAGAACCATCTCTGCAGTCAGAGCTGAGAGTCTGAACCAATTCAGGAGAGAAGTTGCTGCTTATGAAAAGGAGATTTGCTGAGCTTATAAATGGATTTTTTATGAACTTCTTGTCCTTCTTCTGATTTCGGCACTGGATCATGCTAGATTATGCTTCTAATGCCTTTCCCAATTCAAAAATTAGGCTTACAATAACAACCACTTTTAATAAGTCAAGGAATTTATCTAAAGAATGGCTTATTTCATGCAGACTGTATTTCTCTCTATTCAAACACTATAACCTTCTTGTTCCACTACCATAGACAGAAAGCGTCAGGGAGCAATAACTAACTTAATAGCTAAAATAAATGTTTAAATTTTCTGTGTAAAAAATAATAATGTAGCTAAACTTAAACATTAAAAAATAAATTATTGGCTTTCCTTCAGAGTTGGCCAGAAAATATATTAAAAATGCCCCACAAAGAATTTTTTAAAAAATGCTAGGAAAGGCAGAGAAATGATTATGACAGTATAAATGATGACAAAACTTTTTCTTTTAAATTATTTATTTATTTATTTATTTTTGGCTGTGTTGGGTCTTCGTTTCTGTGCGAGGGCTTTCTCTAGTTGCAGCAAGCGGGGGCCACTCTTCATCGCGGTGTGCGGGCCTCTCACTATCGCGGCCTCTCTTGTTGCGGAGCACAGGCTCCAGACGCGCAGGCTCAGTAGTTGTGGCTCACGGGCCCAGCTGCTCCGCGGCATGTGGGATCTTCCCAGACCAGGGCTCAAACCCATGTCCCCTGCATTAGCAGGCAGACTTTCAACCACTGAGCCACCAGGGAAGCCCCCCGACAAAACTTTTAATGAGAAGCAAAACTTAATCACTTAACTCTTGTCTACACCATGTCAGGAAATGTGTTTAATCTTTTCCCACTGAACTGTGTTTCTTCTTACTAAACTGATTCAATTTGCCTGATTGGCATCAAGACTGTATGTGCAATTCACTTCTGTTAGGGCAGTTAACTCAGTCCCTTCATGTATGGCAGAGATGAATACTGTGTGGAATGTGGGGGCCTTGCTTGTCTGGACATCTCATCACTTGGACTTGGGGACCAAAGACATGCCAGGTGACAGCCCCAGGATTTAGCCACTGTGACCTTTTCATTAGGGTCACTAGACAGACACTATATGGACATAAACCAAAGGCACACTGAGGAAGGGGCACAACTGAGCCTGGGATGGGGACAGGTAGAGAGGTTTCACCAAGAGGGGACTTTGGAGCCATGTCTTGAAGGATGAATAGGAGAACAACTAGCAGATCCCATTGACTCGGAGACCCAATAACCAGCTAACTGCTGCATAATAACTTGTTGCCTGCTGCAGAGCCGGCACGGTGCTGAGTCCTCTCTCCTTGCAAACATCCTCTCCTCTTAAAGAAAGTGTTACTGGCAGGAGATTTCTGCTGGCACACATCCTCAACTTTCCATTTCTCAGTTTCCATGATTTCCTTTGCTAACCCAATGGACTGGCTCGGGCAGCACATCCGTGGCTGTGGTGACAGGGAGCATTTCCTTCCACTCCTCCTTATGGTGGTCCATCAGCACAATCAGCCCATGGTCGGTGCAGTACTACTCAGGCAGCTATCTTGTCAGCTTGACTGTGTCCCTCTACCCAGCACTCATTTCCAGCTATTCTAATCTTTCCTATATCAACCTACAACCTTTTAATCCAATGTCCTACGCAGACCAGGGAGAAAAGACATCCAGTGGGCCGCCAAGGTCTGGGGCTCTGGGGGTACAGTGAGGGATCCTTCAGGGTAAAAGGAGATTCAGTGGCCTGAGTCTTTGTGGTCAGGGCTGCCCAAAGCCATTCCCAAATGGCACTCTTTGTGCATGATGGGCTCCACTTTAAGAACACTCAATTTATGAAAACCTGAATTGACAAAACAAATACCTCAAGGGCACATGTGTTTCACTCAGCATTCGGGGTGCTTCTTCAATCTGAGATTCATGTATTTCATCAAGTCTGACTATTCTTTTTCTGTAGGGTCATTTCTCATGTTGCTTAACTATCTCAAATTCTCAGGGGCTCTAATTCTTTTGTGGCTGTGTCTGCTGATATTCTCTAATGGTCTATGAATTTTGCCTGTGAGCTCATATTTCCTGGGGGCACATACGTGTGTGTGTGTGTGTGTATGCCCTCACACATGTGTTCTGTGAACTCTGGAATGTGGAAATGTCCCCACAGGGCAGGTCTGAATTCCCCTCTGCTGAATACCCAAGTATTTCACCTGTGATTAGTTTTCCTCTTAATTTATTGGCTCTCTATTGCTGCAACAAGCAGGAAGAGTAAATTTGCGTTCCACATCCTTGCATGGAGTAGGTTTGGGGTTTCAACTTCTCAAGAAGGTTTTTTTTTTTCCATCCAGAGTCCTGATGAGATAAACTCCCATGCTAGGGTAGGTGTGCACCTAATCACAGAGGTGCAGCCATTCCAGAACCCAGGTTTATGCAGGTGTGAATTCCAGCTCCCCACCACTCGTGGCTGAAGGCCATGTGTCCTATCCCATTGTGGCCAATAAACTGTTTGGGTCAGTATCAAGGTCTGCTGTTCCTGGCCCACCATGGCACTGACTTTCATGGGCACCAATGTGGTGTGAACTCCGCTTCATTGCTGGCACGTGGGGAAATCTGTTTATTTTGAGCTTGTCATTGAATTTGAACTTTTCAAAAAACATTTTACTCTACTGTTTAAAGCAAGAGGGAGGTCCACATCAGTTCATCATACTATATTCTGAAATCCAAAGTAGAGTTAATATTTTAAAAGTAAGAAATCCAACAAACAAAATACCAGGACCAGATAGCTTCACTGGTGAATTCTACCAAACACTCAAAGAAAAATTAATACCAATCCTTTGCAAACTCTTCCAAAAAATAGAAGAGGAGGGAACACTTCCAAACTCATTTCACAAGGCCAGCATCACTCTGATACCTAAAGCAGTACATCACAAGGAAAAAAAAATTAAAGGCCAATATCCCTCATGAACATAGATCCAAAACTCCTCTGCAAAATATTATCAAACCGAATTCAACAGTACATTAAAAGGATCATACACTAAGATCACGTGGGATTTATTCATGAGATGCAAGGATGGTTTAACATTTGCAAATCAATCAATATGATACACCATATTGTGAAAATGTAGGATAAAAATTATACAATCATCTTAATAGATGCAGGAAAAGCTTTTGACAAAATTCAACATCCATTTATGATAAAAACTCTGAACAAGTGGGTATAGAGAAAAGGTACTGCCACATGATAAAGGCCGCGTAAGACAAGCCTACAGCTAACATCAAACTCAATGGTGAAAAGCTGAAAGTTTTTCCTCGAAGATCAAGAATAAGACAAGGATGCCCACTCTCACCACTTTTATTCAACAAAATATTGGAAGCCTTAGCCATAGCAATCAGAAAAGAAAAAGAAATAGGAAGCATACAAATTGGAAAGGAAGAAGTAAAATTGTCACTATTTGCAGATGATATGATACAATACACAGAAAATCCTAAAGATGCCACCAAAAAACTACTAGTGATCATCAATGAAGCCAGTAAAGTTGCAGAATACAAAATTAATATACAGAAATCTGCTGCATTTCTATACACTACAACAAACTATCAGAAAGAGAACTTAAGAAAACAATCCCACTTACAATCATATCAAAAAGAATAAAATACCTAGGAATAAACCTACCTAAGGAGGTAAAAGACCTGTTCTTGGAAAATATTAAGACACTGATGAAAGAAACTGAAGATGCCACAAACAGATGGAAAGATAGACTGTGTTCATGGATTGGAAGAATTAATATTGTTAAAATGACCACACTACCCAAGGCAATCTACAGATTCAATGCAATCCCTATCAAAATACCAATGGTATTTTTCACAAAACTAGAAAAAATAATTTTAAAATTTGTATGGAAACACAAAAGACTTTGAATAGCCAAATCTTGAGAAAGAAAAACAGAGCTGGCAGTATCATACTCCCTGACTTCAGACTACAATACAAAGCTACTGTAATCAAAACAGCATACTACTGGCACAAAAACAGACACATAGATCAAAGGACCAGAATAGAGAGCCCAGAAATAAATCCACACACTTATGGTCAATTAATCTACAGCTAAGATGGCAAGAATACACCAGTCTCTTCAATAAGTGGTGCTGGGAAAACTTGACAGCCAGATGTAAAAGAATGAAATTAGAACATTTTCTAACACCATATACACAAATAAACTCAAAATGGATTGAAGACATAATGTAAGACCATAAGCCATGAAACTCCTAGACGAAAACTTGTGCAGAACACTCTTTGACATAAATCATAGCAATATTTTTTTGGATCTGTCTCCTAAGGCAAAGGAAACAGAAGCAAAAATAAACAAATGGGTCCTAATTAAACTTAAAGCCTTTTTCACAGCAAAGGAAACCACTGACAAAACGAAAAGACAACCTACTGAATGGGAGAAAATATTTGCAAATGATATGATGACAAGGGGTTAATATCCAAAATATGTAAACAGCTCATACAACTCAATATCAAAACAAACAAACAAAAACTCAGTCAAAAAATGGGCAGAAGACCTGAATAGACATTTTTCTAAAGAAGACATACAGATGGCTAACAGGCACGTGAAGAGATGCTCAACATCACTAATTATTAAAGAAATGCAAATTGAAACCACCATGAGGTGTCACTTCACACCTGTCAGAATGGCTATCATCAAAAAGTCTACAAATAACAAATGTTGGTGAGGATGTGGAGAAAAGGGAACCCTGGTTCACTGTTGGTGGGAATGTAAGTTGGTGCAGCCATTATGGAAAATAGTATGCAGGTTCTTCAAAAAACTAAAAATGGAACTACCATATGACCCAGCAATTCCAATCTTGTGTATATATCCAGAAAAACCCCACTAATTTGAAAAGATATATGCACCCCAATGTTCACAGCAGCATTATTTACAATAGCCAAGATAAGTGTCCATCAACAGATGAATGGATAAAGAAGATGTGGTATACACACACACACACACACACACACACACACACACACACTGGGATATTACTCAGCCATAAAAAAGAATGAAATCTTGCCATTTGAAACAACATGGATGGAGACTTCTCTGGCGGTCCAGTGGTTAAGACTCTGAGCTTCCACTGCAGGAGGCACGAGTTCAATCCTGGTTGGGGAAATAAGATCCCTCATCCCACATGTCGAGCAATGCAGCCAAAAATAAAAATAAAAAAATAGAAACAACAAGGATGGACCTGGAGGGTACTATGCTTAGTGAATTAAGAGAGACAAAGTCTGTATGTTTTCACTTATATGTTGAATCTAAAAAATTAAACAAATGAATATAATAAAACAGAAGCAGGCTCATAGATACAGAGAATAAATTAGTGGTTACCAGTGGGGAGAGTGTTGGGTGGAGGGGCAACATAGGGGAAAGAGATTTTAAGGTACAAACTACCATGTATGAAATAAATAAGATACATGATGTAATGTAAAGCACAGGGAATATAACAAATATTTTATAATAACTTTAAATAGAGTATAACCTATAATAATATCAAATCACTATGTTGTACACCTGAAACTAATGCAACATTATAAATCAGCTATACTTTAATAGATGGAAAGAAAGAAAGGAAGGAAGAAAGAAAGTAAGAAAGAAAGAAAGAAAGAAAGAAAGAAAGAAAGAAAGAAAGAAAGAAAGAAAGAAAGAAAGAGAGAGAAAGAAAGAAAGACAGGAAGGAAGGAAGAAAGAAAGGAAGAAAGAAAGGAAGGAGGAGGGAGGGAGGGAAGGAAAGAAGGAAGGAAGGAAGGAAGGGAAAGTAGTGGAGACATAGATGATATGATATATGGGGATCCCCAACAAAAGGAAGGAACCAACCAATAATCCTTCATGGAAACCTGCTGTAAAATCGACCCAAAGAGCAGATAAATACCTCTAACACTGTATTTCTCAAAGAACTCTAGGGTTCTTCAAGGTATCACTAGAGGCTCTGTGAATGATCACGATTCAAAAAATAATAATAAATATCAGTTATGAACTTCACATGCCTTGTGATGAAATGATGGACAAAAAAAGATAAATTATGATTAAAAAATTAGAGTAGAACATAAGGACCTGTGCAATTGTTATACTGTGCTTCCTGACAGGCAAAGGGTAATGGGAGATACATAAGGTTCTTTTTATAAAAAAAAAAGTGTCAAATATAAGAAAAACTTATATTAAAATTAAACTCTGATCTTACAATATAGGTCATGGTAGGAGAATCTCTGGTGGGAAGGTGTAGCCAGCTACTGTTATTCTAAGTATGTGTATGATGTTTACAGTTTTTATTTAATATAAAATTAATAGATATTTGTTGTAGAAAATATGGTGACTCCAGCAAGAAAATTAAACTCTCAGTAAATCTTACCTTAGTTTATGGCATACCCATGTCTCTGCAGAATACTTAGGACTGATACAGAGAATCATGACTCTGTGCTGTCTCCTGAACCCTCAAAGAAAGACAAAAGCTTTCTAAGAAGGTATACTATAGCAGACTCTGGTGGCTGCTCTGTCACTTACTATATAACACCAGGCAGATTCACCTCTCTGCACCTCAGTTCCCTCATCAGTAAATTGGGATAGGAACAGTATCTATTTGAGGGGTTATGAAGACTAAATGAGTTAATAAATGTAAAATGCCAGGCACATAGTAAGTGCAAATCAGATTTGTTATTACCTATAGCAATCAATTTAATATTTTAACCCAATTCTTGGAAGGTTGATAATGCACATAAGTCACATTTGGTAACTCTCACTTATCTAGGAGAGTTGATTAACCAGGGCGCTGCCTTCCTTGACCATGGCAGATAACAAGAAATTTATTGTACTTGGTGCTGTAGAGGTGTACATTAGAAAGGATGATTAACATCACTATGACCTCATGTATAGCTTAATATAGACACAGATGGATAGATACAGAAGTAATTAATAGATTTATGTATATAAATGGGTTAGTAAATACATATGTGTATTTCTCCTAACTTTGCCCATCGAGAGGGACTCAGTAGCAATGAGAAAATCCAGTGCTGAGATCTTATTTTCTAAACACCATTCTCCAGCAAAAGAAACCAGGTGTCCCTGGAGAAATGGCTGATTTTAGGTCTGGAGTAGGGAAAATATAAGATAAGCCTGGAGCATCTTGTAATACCAGGAAGGACTCATAAAAAAAAAAAAAAAAAGGATGGGAACATGTCAAAGGGACACAGGAGCCAACCTGGAAGAGCTCCCAATGGTCAAGGCGGGAAAAATTTAAGCAACAAAATAAATAATATATTGGGTTATAACCCAAAACATAAAATATATATACATGAGTCCATACTTATATAAACAAACAATTGAATAGATAAATAATGGAGAAAAGACAAATATTTTGCCAAAGAATTTATATTGATACCCCTCCCCTCCAGGATGTGGAGCTTAACTTCCACCCCAGCCCCAAATGGACTATACTTAGCAATTTTCTTCCAAAGAATAGAGTATGGTGGGGAAGTGGTAGGGAGTAACTTTGCAATAGAAAAACATGGCAAACACTCCCTGAGGCAGGTGATCAAGGTTAGTATCACCAACGATAAGTCGTGTTGAGAGCATGTAGGATGTGATGAAAAGGGTACCTCGCCTTTGTGATAATCTTCCTAAAACCCATAACTCCATAACTGAGAAAAACTTTAGATAAACCCAAACGGAGAGAGAGTCTAGAAAATACATAATCAGTACTTCTCAAAACTGTCACGGTCAGGAAAAACAAATAAAGACTGAGAAACTGTCATAGACCAGAGGAGAATAAGAAATCATGTAGAGTTAATGTAATGTGATACACAGGATGTTACTCTGGTACAGTAAAAGGACATTAGTAGAAAAACAAGTGCAATCAAAATAAAGTCTGGAGTTTAGTTAACAGTAACGTACCAAGTTGGATCTTAGCGTTGTGACAGACTTACCATGGCAATGTAAGATATTAAAAATAGGAGGGTTTGGGGGAACTCTCTGTATTATCTTTGCAACTGTTCTGTAAATCTAAAAGTATTCTGAAATAGTTTATGAACCCCACCTTCCCCTCAAAAAAGAAGGGCCAAATATTTGTTTTCTTCTGGGTCTCTGCTCAGTTAGAGACTCAGCAGAGTCTGCTCCTTATTTGGGCGTCTGGGTAGATCAATCCTGAGTGTCCCTATTTCTCACCATTTTTGCCCTTACAGTCATTTTTTGGTTCCTGTAAGCATTTTAATCCAAGTTACATTAAAATAACATTTTAAATAATTTTGAGGCATCTTTCAAGTGTGTAAGGTATAATCAACTACCTTGTTTCCTTCATAAGTTTATTTTATAATTCCAATGGAAAAACCATAGTATTCTTCTAATATGGTTCAAGGTCATATAGTCTTAACCTTTGTTACTCACAATCCCACTGTCTTCTAGACTTTGGCACTGAATTTATTATTTTATTTTTAAACAACAAAAGTAGAATCCAGAATCCCTCATTTATCAGTTTAGAAGAACAATAGAAATGATTGTGAAGTTTGAGGTATGATGGAAAGACTAATAATAAATCAACACTACATTTGCTAATTTGCCAAGCTTGAAGTGGATTTTTTTAATTAAATAGAAACTGTAAAGAAAAAAATTTTTAATCCCATTAAATGCCACAGAGGCATTTCCTCTGCTCTTAGTGGCTGGAATTCGTTCAAATTCTCCAAGGGTTCCTTTAGCAGCTTTTGTCATATTCTTTTCTTTTTTCATATTACAGTTGATTTTATTTTTAAATTTTTTAATTGTATAATTGACTTACAATATTATATTCATTTCTGGTGTAATCGAATCTAGTGATTTGATATTTTTATAAATTACAAAAAGATCATCAGATAAGTCTAGTTACTATCTGTCACTAAAGTTATATTATTGAGTATATTCCCTATGCTGTACATTACATCCCTGTGACTTGATTATTTTTTTTAAATTGAAGTATAGTTAATTTACAATGTTGTGTTAATTTCAGGTGTAAAGTGATTCAGTTGTACATATATTTTTTTCAGATTCTTTTCCATTATAGATTATTACAAGATAGTAAATGTTCCCTGTGCTATACAGTAGGTCTTTGTTGTTTATTTTATATATAGTAGTGTGTATATGTTAGTCCCACACTCATAATTTATCTCCCCCCCCAAACCCAGCTATCCCCTTTGGTAACCATAATTTTGTTTTCTATGTCTGTGAGTCTATTTCTGTTTTGTAAATAAGTTGATTTATATCATTTTTTTAGATTCCACATCTAAGTGACATCATATGATATTTGTCTTCCTCTGTCTGACTTATTTCACTTAATATAATAATCTCTAGGTCCATCCATGTTGCTGCAAATGGCATTATTTCATTTTTTTATGGCTGAGTAATATTCTGTTGTGTGTGTATATATATATATATACCACATCTTCTTTATACATTCATCTGTTGATGGACATTTAGGTCACTTCCATATATTGGCTATTGTAAATAAAGGTGTAATAAGCATAGAGATGCATATATCTCTTTGAATTAGTGTTTTTGTTTTCTTCAGAAAAAATACCCAGAAGTGGAATTGCTGGATCATATATGTTAGTTCTATTTTTAGTTTTTTGAGGAATCTCCATACTGTTTTTCATAGAGGCTATACCAATTTACATTCCCACCAAAGGTGAACTAGGGTTCCCTTTTCTCCACATCCTTGCTAACACTATTTATTTATTGTCTTTTTGATAATAGCCATTTTGACAGGTGTGAGGTGGTATCTCATTGTTATGATTTGCATTTCCCTGATAATTAGCGATGTTGAGTATCTTTTCATGTGTTTGTTGGCCATCTGTGTGTCTTTTTTGGAGAAATGTCTATTCAGATCCACTGCCTATTTTTTGATTGAGTTGCTTGTTTGTTTTATGTTGAATTGTATGAGATCTTTATATATTTTGGATATAAACCCCTTATCAGATATATCATTTGCAAATATCTTCTCCCATTTAGTAAGCTGCCTTTTCGTTTTGTTAATGCTTTCCTTTGCTGTGCAAAAGTTTTTAGTTTGAGGTAGTCCCATTTGTTCATTTTTGCTTTTATTTCCCTTCCTGAGGAGACATTTCCAAAAAAATATTGCTAAGTCTGATGTCAAAGAGCATACAGCCTATGTTTTCTTCTAGGAGTTTTATGGTTTCTAGTCTTACATTTAAGTCTTTCATCCAGTTTGAATTGATTTTTTGTATAGGTGTGAGAAAGTAGTCCAGTTTGATACTTTTGCATGTAGCTGTCTAGTTTTCCAAACACCATTTACTGAAGAGGTTGTCTTTTCCCCATTATATATTCTTTGCCATGGATTAATTGACCATATAAGTGTGGGTTTATTTCTGGGCTCTCTATTCTGTCCCACCATTGATCTATGTCTCTGTTTTTTGTTTTTGTTTTTTGGGTTTTTGGGTGTTTTTTTTGCCAATACCATACATACTGTTTTGATTACTTTTGCTTTGTACTATAGTTTGAAATCTGGAAGTGTGATACCTCTAACTTTGTTCTTTCTCAAGATTGTTTTGGCTATTCAGGGTCTTTTGTGTTTCTATAGAAATTTTACAATTATATGTTCTAGTTCTGTGAAAAAAAAGCCATTGGTATTTTGATAGGGCTTGCATTTAATCTGTAGATTGCCTTGAGGAGTATGGTCATTTTAACAATATTAATTAATCCAATCCATGAACACAGTATATCTTTCCATTTGTTTGTGTCACCTTCTATTCTTTTATCATGTATAGCTTTCCAAGTACAGGTCTTTTACCTACTTGGTTAGATTTATTCCTAGGTATTTTATTCTTTTTGATGTGATTATAAATGGGATTATTTTCTTAATATCTCTTTCTGATAGTTCATTGTTAGTGTACAGAAACACAACAGATTTCTGTATACTAATTTTGTATCCTGCAACTTTATTGAATTCCTTTAGTTCTAATAGCTTTTTTGATGGTGTCTTTATGATTTTCTATATTATTATATAGAATATATATATATTATATATATATATATATATAATATATATGATATATTATCATGTCATTTGCAAACAGTGACAGTTTTACTTCTTCATTTCCAAATTGGATGCTTTTTATTTCTCTTTCTTGTCTGACTACTGTGTCTAGGATTTCCAATACTATGTTGAATAAAAGGGGTGAGAGGGCATCCTTGTCTTTTTCCTGATCTTAGAGAAAATGTTTTCAGCTTTTCATCATCGAATATGATGTTGGCTGTGGTTTTGTTGTATATATGGCATTTATTATTTTGAGGTATGTTCCCTCTACACCGACTCTGTTGAAAGTTTTCATCATAAATGGATGTAGAATTTTGTCAAAAGATTTTCTGTATCTATTGAGATGATCATATGATTTTTATTCTTTAATTTGTTAATGTGGTGTGTCACATTGATTGATTTTTAGATTTGTAGATATTGAACCATCCTTGCATCCCTGGGATAAATCCCATTGATCATGGTGTATGATCCTTTTAATGTATTGTTGAATTCATTTACTAATAGTTTGTTGAGGATTTTTGCATCTATGTTCAGAGATATTGACCTGTAATTTTATTTTCTTTTTTTTTTTTTTGAGGTGTATGGTTTTGGTATCAAGGTGATGATGGTTTCATAAAATGAGTTTTGAAGTGCTCCTTCCTCTTCTATTTTTCAGAAGAGTTTGAGAGTATAGGTATTAACTCTTTAAATATTTGGTAGAATTCACCAGTGAAGCTATCTGGTCCTAGAATTTTGTTTGTTGGGAGTTTTCTTACTACTGATTTGACTTCATTATTGGTAATTGGTTTGTTCATATTTTCTATTTCTTCTGATTCAGTTTTGGGAGAATGTATGTTTCTAGGAACTTATCCATTTCTTCCAGGTTTTCCATTTTATTGGAATATAATTGTTCATAGTAATTTCTTATGATACTTTGTAATTCTGTGTCAGTTGTAACTTCTCATTTTTCATTTCTGACTTTATTGAATTTTCTTGATGAGTGTTGCTAAAGGTTTATCAATTTGGTTTATCTTTTCAAGAACTAGCTCTTAGTTTTCTTTGATATTTTTTATTTTTTATTTTTATTTAGTCTCTTTAGGCTGCTTATTTGAGACTTTTCTTGTTTCCTGAGGTAAGCCTGTATCACTATAAACTTCCCTCTTAGAAATGCTTTTGCTGCATCCTATAGATTTTGGGTTGTTGTATTTTCATTTTCATTTGTCTCCAGGTATTTTTTATTTCCTCTTTTATTTCTTCTTCCATTGGTCGTTTAGTAGCATATTGGTTAGCCTCAACCTGTTTGTGTTTTTTGCAGTTTTTTTTTCCTGTAGTTGATTTCTAGTCTCATAGCTTTGTAGTCAGAAAATATGCTTGATATGATTTCAATTTTCTTAAATTTACCAAGTCTTGTTTTGTGAGATAGCATGTGATCTATACTGGAGAATGTTCCATGTGCATTTGAAAAGAATATGTATTCTGCTGCTTTTGGATGGAATGTTCTATATGTGTATGAAGTCCATCCGATCTAATGTGTCATTTAAGGCCAGTGTTTCCTTACAATTTTCTGTCTGTTGGTCTAAGTGAGGTGTTAAAGTCTCCTAGTATTATTGTGTTGCTGTCAATATCTCCCTTTATGTTTGTTAATATTTGCTTTATGTATTTTAGGTGCTCCTATATTGGGTGCATATATATTTACAGTTGTTATAACTTCTTGTTTAATTTATCCCTATATCACTATGTAATGTCCTTCTTTATCTCTTGTTTATTTGCCTGATATAAGTATTGACACCCACACCACCCCCCCAGGTTTCTTTTCATTTTCGTTTGCATGTAATACCTTTTTCCATCCCTTTCACCTTCAGTCTGTATGTGTCTTTAAAGTGAGTCTCTTGTAGGCTGCACATATATGGGTCTTGTTTTTTTTAATCCATTCAGCCACTCTATGTCTTTTGATTGCAGCATTTAGTCTATTTACATTTAAAGTAATTATTGATATGTATGTTTTTATTGCCATTTTGTTAATTGTTTGGGGATTGTTTTTGTAGTTCTTTTTGTCTTCTTTTGCTCTCTTCCTCTGATTTGATGACTATCTTTAGTGTTATGTTTGGATTCCTTTCTCTTTTTGTGTGTAACTATTATAGATTATTGGTCTGTGGTTACTATGATATTGATCAATAGCAATATACATATATAATTATAATTTTATAATATATATGATTATTTTAAGTTGATCTCTTAAGTCTGAATGCATCCTAACCCTGCATTTGTACTTCTCCTGATGCAAACTTTTAATGTTTTTGAGATCACATTTTACATCTAATTGTTTTGTGTATCCCCTAACAACTTATTGTGGGTATAGATAATTGTACTTATTTTATTGTTTAATATTTTTACTACCTTTATAAGTGATAGATCTACTACCCTTACTGTATGTTTTTCTTTACCAATGAGATTTTTCCTTTCTTAATTTTCATATTTCTAGTTGTGGGTCTTTTCTTTTCTTCTTAGAGAGGTCCCTTTAACATTTCTTGTAAAGCCAACTTAGTGGTGCTGAACACATTTAGCTTTTTCTTGCCTGTAAAACATTTATCTTCCCTTCAAATCTGAATGATAGCCTTGCTGGGTAGAGTATTCTCAGTTTTAGGCTTTCTCCTTTCATCACTTTGAATATATCATACCACTCCCTTCTGGCCTTCAAAGTTTCTACAGAAAAGTCAACAGATAGTGTTTGGGAGTTCCCTTGTACATAATTAGTTGCTTTTCTCTCCTGCTTTAAAGATTCTTTATCTTTAATTTTTGCCATTTTAATTTTAATGTGTCTTGGTGTGGACCTCTTTGGGTTCATCTTGTTTGGGACTCTCTGTTCTTCCTGGACATAGATGTCTGTTTACTTTCCCAGGTAGGAAGTTTTCAGCAATTATTTCTTCAAATAAGTTCTCTGCCCCTTTCTTTCTTTTTTCTCCTTCTGGGACCCCCATGTGAATGCTAGTATGTTTGATGTTGTCTCAGAGGTCTCTTAAACTATCTTCATTTTTTTTAATTCTTTTTTTTTTCTCTTCTGTTCAGCTTGGGTGGTTTCCACTACTCTGTCTTCCAGTTTGCTCATCTGTTCCTCTGTATCACCTAGTCTACTGTTGATCCTTCTAGTGCATTTTTACTTCAGTTATTTTATTCTTTATTGCTGTTTAGTTCTTCTTTATATTTTCTATATCTTTGCTTAACTTCTCACTATGTCTATTAGTCTCTTACTTCATTGAACATTTTTATGATCACTACCTTGAACTTTTTGCTGGGTAGATTTTTTATCTCCACTTCACTTAGTTCTTCTTCCAGGGTTTTGTCTTGTTCCTTCATTTCTAAAATATTCCTCTGTTGCCTCATTTTGCCTGGTTCTCTATGTTTACTTCTATGAATTAGGTAGGTCAGTTACATTTCCTGATCTTGGAGAAGTGGTCTCAGTAGGAGACATCCTATAGGGCCCAAGAGCACTCTCCCCTTTAGTCACCAGAGCTATATGCTCTAGGGGTGCCCCCTATGGGGGCTGCATAGGCCCTTCTGTTACGGTGGTGCTACCTACTGTGAGTGTGCTGGTAGACAGGACTGGTCACTGGCCCAGTTGGCTGCCAAGCCCTGCCTAGTGTGGTGGCTGCTGGCCCACTAGTGGGCAAGACCAGGTCCCAGCACGGCTGACTGTATAATCCAGTGTCTTGGGGCTGATGCTGGCCCACTGGTGGATGGGACCAGGTTTCAGCGTGGCTGGCTGAGAAGCCTGTGAGGTCCCAGGGCTGGTGCCAGTCTGCTGATGGGCAGGGCTGGGTCCTGGGGCAGGGCTGGGTCCTGGGGCACCTGGGGGGCCAAAGGAGTCTTGGGCTAGTGCCAGCCCACTAGTAGGCAGGGCTAGGTGTCAAGGTGGCTGGCTGTGGGAGCTGGGGTCCAGGGATGGTGCTAGCCCACTGGTGGGTGGGGCTGGACCCAGGGCTGCTGTTGGCCCACTGGTAGCAAGGCTGGGTTCTGGCTCATGTAGGCCCACTGGAAGGTGTGTAGGCCCTTGGAGATAATAGGCTAGAGGGTAGACTCCAAAATGGTATTTGCTAGCACAGTGCTCTCATGGTAGGACAAGCTCCCCCAAATGGCTGCTGCCAGCATCTGTGTCCCTGGGGTGAGTCCCAGTTACCTCCTGCCGCTCCAGGAGGCTCTCTAAGATCAGCAAGTGGGTCTGACCCAGGATCCTTTCAAATTACTGCCTCTGTGCTGGGACTCAAAGTGTGTGAGATTTTGTGAGTATCCTTCAAGAGCAGTCTGTTTCCTACAGCCCTCCTGCTCTCCCACACACTCCCACTGGCCTTCAAAGTCAGATGTTCTGGGGGCTTATTTCCCTGCTGCAGGACCCCTGGGCTGGGGAGCCCAATATGAGGTGTGGACCCCTCACTTCTTGGGAAGAACCTCTGCAATTGTGATGATCCTATTTGTGGGTCGCCTACCTGTGGTTTGGGTCTTGACTATGTTGAGTCTCTGTTCCTCCTACCTGTCTCACATTTCCTTCTTTATATTTTTAGTTGTGGAAAATCTTTTCTGCTAGTCTTCAGGTAGTTCTCATAGAGAGTTGCTCTGTAAATAGTTGTAATTTTGGTGTGTCTGTGGGAGAAGGTGAGCTCAGGCCCTTCCTACTCTGACATCTTGGTGATGCCTCTGTTGTATCCTTTTCTAAAAGATATTTTCCCCAATGTGCAAATTCTTTTAGTGCAAATTTTTGCTCTATTCTTATTCTCTGAAAAAAGGTGTCAAAATTTCCACTATTTGGAGGGAGCTTTAATTTCTCACTCTCCTGGATTAAAAATATTTTCTCTAATGTCTGTATTAATTTGGCAGAAATCTGCCAAGATCTTGCTTATAGAGTCTCATAGATTAATATTTATAACAGAAGTAGTATAAACCAGAAAGTAAAAAATAGAAGTTCCAACCAAATCTGGCATGCACGTTTGTCTTGGCAGGTCCCATATAGCTCAAAAAAAATCAATCCATTTCCCATGAAAATTTGGATTTTCACATTGACTTGAAACAGCAGTCTGTCAACATGGGACTCACATTTTTTTTCTTTCTTTCTTTCTTTCTTTCTTCCTTCCTTCCTTCCTTCCTTCCTTCCTTCTGCCCTTTCTTCCTTTCTTCCTTTCTTTCTTTCTTTCCTTCCTTCTTTCTTTCTTTCTTTCTTTCTTCACAGCATGCGGGATCTTAGTTCTCCTACCGGGGATCGAACCCATGTCCCATGCAGTGGAAGCATGGAGTCTTAACCATTGGACCACCAGGGAAGTCCCAGGACTCACATTTCTATCTATCTGGCTACAATTAGCTGGACCTGGAAAGGGGCTTCTTCATTTAGTTGACATATGAGTCCTTCAGAACACCACAATCCTCATCGATCCAAACTGTAGTACCCTCAGTTTACCCCATTTGTGCCCCTCTGCAGCTAATTAAATTTCCAAGTCCTGATCTGGAATATCAAATGCCTTCTTTGTCTAAATGATTTTCTTTTAAGTGTCATAAAGAGAGAGAAAATAACTAAACATGAAGCAAAATGAACCTGGTACAAATGCTATAAAACCCTATAAAACCAGCTTAAAATCAGCTGCTTACACATTTTTAGAATAAAATAATAAAGAAATTAACAATTTATTATAAATGTACTAATTTTGGGGTAGTATTATTGAAGCTGCCAATCAAAATTTGGGGTTCTTGGTACACAAGGCAAGAAGCAAAGTCAGTTCCCAGTCAGTACCCACCTTTGCATTTGCTGTGGGATTCTATGCAGTCCTAATGACTTTAAATTACATGCTGAGTATTTTTCTAAATTTGAAGTGTAATTGTGACTGGAAAACGTCAGTTCACAGATGATGAAGCATGATCAATGGTGTTGAAAGAGGGAAAGAGATGAATGCTTTTTCTGCATCCTTTACCATAGTGACAGCACAGTTAGACACTTTGCTGCTGACACAGCCTGCTCAGGGCAGAGCAGCACAAACACAGCAGAGATGCATGCTATCATTACAACTTCTCAGATAATGTTGGACATTGACTTTTTAATATCTATGCCATGAACAAAACTATACATATTTTCACTTCTTTCCTAAAAGTTTAATCTATGATAATACTATTTATTAAAAAAGGAAAAAAGGAACTGATTTTTTTTTCAGCCTAATAGAATGTATATACTGCTTTTCCTGTTTATTATAATTCATTTTGTCTTAAGCATTTCTAAATATTCTGCCACATCTTAGAGCTCTGAATCGAGTCATATATACTATGTATTGGACTCCCTCTCTCTAAAGCAGGAGTTGGTAGAGATGCATCTGGAAAGTTGGCTTGAAGGCAGGAAACCACAAAGTCCAGTTGTCCCAAAGTTAGACAGGACCAATGTGAGCTGGGAAGACATAGGTGGCTGCACCACCCCCACCCAAATTATTCATCTCCCGGGACCAAGACTTGATCCAGCCCACTTCCTGGGCCTTCTCAGCTGTTCCCTTAGGGCTTCTCTTCTCAGGAGCAGACAAAGAACAGATTCTACTGCCCTCTGGTTCAGGTTTGCCAAATACCCTGCCCCCTTTTAACCCTATGAAGTGGGATACAAAGAGGAAGACCGAACTTTAACAAATAGAGCCCTCTGGAAAATTATATGCCAACCAGGTGGAGCACTTCTAATGGATTTTCCTTTACATGATGTAACAGGAGGAGGCTGATATGCTGGGGCTGGATGGGATGGGGCCAGATGTAGGTGGAGGGAAGGGCCAATTGGGTATTGTCCCAGAATAGAAACCTAAAAGAAATGCTAAGAGATTTTACTGTAGTAGAATAATGGCCCCTTTTAGCTCTTTGCTCTTCATCTCCTCCCCATCTTCATCTATTCCAGACTAAAACAAAAGACACCCTGATTGAGGGCTGGTAGACTGGTAGGGAGAAAAGAGAGGTGGAGAGAAAGTGATGAAGGTTTACACACAGGTGAAAACTGGGTAAACGGGAGCGAATGCTGTCCAGTGGGCAATGCACAAAGAAACACACTAAAACCCGAGAGTCTGAGAGCAAAGAGGTTTGTGTCCCCTTGCGTGGGGAAAGCTGCAAAACCCCAGGGAGGAAATGAATGCACAGGAGTCTAAGCAGATGTGGCTTCAGAGAGACACTGTTACTTCCCAAAGCCTAAGCACAGCAACGGAAGCAGCAGCAGGGATGCCATTCACAAGTGTGGACCCAGCTACATGACCTAAAGGGTCCAGGCAGATTCAGGGAGGGACGGCTTCATGGACACTTGGTACGCAACAAAGAGGACACACCTCAACTTCCTGGTATGACGAAAGCCCCTAGAGCTTAGACATAACCACAGGAAAGGGAGGAGCTCCAAGTTTCCACAACCTTGGTCAAATAGGGGTCCTAGATAGAAATTGAGTTATAGAACAGCAGAAAAAGTTCTATTTCTTGCCTACCTCAGTTGTACGCCCACTGCAAAATGTAAACTGCACTGGTTTTAGCCAAGGACGATAGCAACATGAAGCTGAAATCATAAAACATTTCCAGCATTTCCAGCCACACACAGCCATGGTCAATATATCTGAACTGAATAATGCATGGTGTTGTATTGCTTACTGGGAATGAGTGATTTATTTTATGATCTAAATTTTAAATCCTTTAATATGCCTCCCAAGGGGTCAGCTGATTTGGAAAATTAAAAAGGAGTGAATAGCTAACTAATGAGTGAAAAAACTACAGAAAAAGCAGACACTGTTTCACTGACTTTTTTTCTAACACGAACTGCTTTGACCAACTAAGGTAAATTAGTAAACCAATCTGTTTCTAGGTACAATTTTTATTAAAATTTGGTGGAAAAGAAAAACTGTGCCTTCTATACAATTATTTGTGTATAAAATGTATATATGCTTACATGTGCATAGAAAATGCCTGAGATTATGCATAAGAGACTGTTATTAACAGAAATTACCTTCTGAGGAAAAAGGCTGAGAGTCTGGAGTGGAAGAGAAATAATTCTTTATTCATGAATCAATCATTTTAATTTTAAAAACAACATCAGCAATTAGCCAAAACGATGATGACAACAACAAAACCAAAAAAACCCAAAGCCATTGGTAAATCACAGTTATTAGAGGAGTAGGCAGAGGAAGCCAGTGAGCAGAGAGCAGGACAGAGTAGGCCCTCCAAACTGGGGGCGCACAGCTCCCACAGTTACTGGCCCCAGGTTCCTGTGGTAGCTCCTGGTATTGGATCAAGGTTTGGGTCAAACCTTATAAATCCTTATAATAAAACTATCTTTGGGGAATTCCCTGGCGGTCCAGTGGTTAGGACTCCACGCTCTCACTGCTGAGGGCCCGGGTTCAATCCCTGGTCGGGGAACTAAGGTCCCACAAGCCTTGAGGCCAAGGGTGGGAGGGGAACAAACCTTCTTTGCCTGAGTAAGCTCAAGGGCATCTCTGTTCCCTGCCACCCAAAGAGCCCTACTGAAATCACCAGTCTCCTGGGAAGAAAGGCTGATTTGAAAACAAAATATCTAGACCAGACAGTCTCAGCTTATGTACTCTCCCCATGAGCAATGGGAAGGAGTCTGATTCACAATTTTTACCCTGTGTTTTTCACCCTTTGTGGCAACTTTGTTGTCTCTCGTCTGCCTTCTCTTGGCCATGGTTCTGATAGATGGGCTGAATTCTGTATCATATAGCTAATAGGTGCTATTTGGGCAGATTTTTTAATAGTTATTAATACGATGATGCATTTTATTTATTAATATATTTCAGTTGAAAGTGGATTTTGTGATTTTGGTGATCCATAAACCCCTCTGAAATTAAAAGAAGGTAGAATGTGTACAGTAACTGAATGGGAGTGACCTGCTGAAATATCAAATGTTTCCTTTCAATAGGAGTCAGAAGAAGCTGCTTTCCTGAAAAAAACAAAAACAAAAACAAGCCCAACTAACCGACCAAGCCCACTAAGTACATTCCAGCCTCAAGGCCTTTGCACCTGCTGTTCCCTCTTCCTTGAAGTTTCTTCTCTCAAAAAGCAGCATGGCCAGTTCCCGCACCCTCTTCCTGGTCTCTGATCAGTTGTCTTCTTTATAATGAGGTCTTCCCTGGCCATCTTATTTAAAATAGCTTCTACCACCCACAGTCCCATGCCTTCCCAGCACGCTGCAGCCTCATTCTCTCCTTTATTTTGTCCTTAGCTTTTAGTACTATTAGATAATCTTTAATTTGTTTTTTGTCTTCCCCTCCTAACTGAAACGCAAGCTCTATGAGAGCAAGGTATTTGCTGTTTTATTCACAATTTTATCTCTAGGCTCTAGCACAGTGTCTGGCATAGAGTAAGTGCTCATCAAAAATTTGTGGAAAGACTGAATGAAATCTGTATATTGAAAAGAAGACACACAGATGAGTCTTACAAAATTGCTGGACATTTTCCACATACTCCCCCTGTGCATCTGAGATAAATCCTTTCACTATATAGATGACACTTACAAATCAAGTGGCTGCACATTAGGAGGGATACTAGGCTTGGCGAGCATATATTTTACCCTTATATACACAATATCCACAGGCCCCACTGAGACTGTTAAAGCCACAAGTGCTCTGTTCTTAGACCAAATTTGAATCTTCTACATGCTGCGTGACTTGGGGCACATTTCTTTTTTTTTTTAATATATAAATTTATTTATTTTTGGCTACGTTGGGTCTTCATTGCTACACGCGGGCTTTCTCTAGTTGCAGCGAGCGGGGCCTACTCTTCGTTGCAGTGCACGGGCTTCTAATTGTGGTGGCTTCTCTTGTTGTGGAGCAGGGGCTCTAGGCACATCAGCTTCAGTAGTTGTGGCACACAGGCTCAGTAGTTGTGGCTCACAGGCTCTAGAGCACAGGCTCAGTTGATGTGACGCATGGGCTTAGTTGCTCCGCAGCATGTGGGATCTTCCCAGACCAGGACTTGAACCCGTGTCCCCTGCGTTGGCAGGTGGATTCTTAACCACTGTGCCACCAGGTAAGTCCCTGGGGCACGTTTCTTACTTAGCCTTCTGAGATAAATAAAGATGGTTGATAATCTTCACAGCATAGCTAATGTTATAAAGATTAAGATATGTATGTAAAAATTTATAAATATGTCTGCTCAGAGTGACCTGATTTTTTTTTTTAAATTTCGGGTTTGTTTATTTATTTATTTATTTATTTATTTATTTATTTATTTATTTATTTATTTATTTATTTATTTATTTATTTATTTATTTATTTATTTATGGCTGTGTTGGGTCTTCGTTTCTGTGCGAGGGCTTTCTCTAGTTGCGGCAAGCGGGGGCCACTCTTCATCGTGGTGCACGGGTCTCTCACTATCGCGGCCTCTCTTGTTGCGGAGCACAGGCTCCAGACGCGCAGGCTCAGTAGTTGTGGCTCACGGGCCTAGTTGCTCCGTGGCCTGTGGGATCTTCCCAGACCAGGGCTCGAACCCGCGTCCCCTGCATTGGCAGGCAGATTCTCAACCACTGCGCCACCAGGGAAGCCCTGTGACCTGCTTTTTAAGTACTCCACATATTTCCCGGGGTAACAAATGGTTCAAAACATTTAAGAATATTTAGGAAGAGAATTTTCTGCTGGGCAGGGTTGCTCCTTTCAGTAGGAGAATGTGAATAACAATTGCTGGGGATGGAAAGAAAGTGAGGGAAAGGTTCCCTCTGCCTTTCCATTGTCCGGTGTTGTAGGGGAGGTGGGAAATGAAGGAGATCCAAAAAGATTTATTTAACTTTATTTTCTTTCAAAGTTGATATAAACTCTGAAGACCAGTCACCAAGTTGGATTCAACATGTAGAAGCCACTTCATCTGCCAGCTTAAGAGTAGACAGGAGCTAAATGACATGAGTGGATGGAAATGAGAAAGTGGAGCTCAGGGTGAATAAGAGAGGTTTGTGATGGGAGCAACTGAAAGGATGAGGTCATTGTATAAAGGTGGAAGTGCTGGGGCAATGGGGCAGTGGAAATTTGAGTGTATGCAGGGCCACTTTTCTGCTTTACAAACTTCTTAGAACATAACAGTTCTCAGTTAAGAGACATCAAACTTATTACAAAATAAATTCTCAAATTCACAACTTAGCATTAATAGGGGACATATTTTTTTTGATAGGGGACACATTAATAATACAAGTTCAATAGGAGTCTAAAGAAATTTTAATTGAGGGACTTCCCTGGTGGTCCAGTGATTAAGAATCCACCTTCCATCACAGGGGAAAAGGGTTCGATCCCTGGTCGGGGAACTAAGATCCCACATGCCGTGGGGCAACTAAGCCCATACACCGCAACTACTGAGCACGCGCACCACAACTAGAGAGCCCGTGCAAGCCCAAGCGCCACAACAAAGATCCCGTGTGCCACAACTAAGACCCAATGCAGCCAAAAATAAAATAAAAATTAAAAAAGAAGAAATTTTAATTGAATTACAACATGTACATAAAACGCACAAGAGTAGACGTTTCTGAGCAGAACCCTGGTACCATTTACAATGTGTATATATTTTAATATAAAAAACCTTTGTGTTTTCTAAACAAAAAGATTTTAAAATAAATTCATATGGAAAATGCTTGGGAACATAACACATTGAGAAAAATGTATTCACTCAGCAAACATGTATTCAGTGTCTACTCTATGCCAGGTACTTTGCTAGGAAATAGAGAAATAAAGACAAAAGTCACAAACCCTACCCATTAAGAACCTAAATTCTACTGGGTTCAACATTCAAGTTAAACATAATCCAGTAGAGTAAATGCTAAGCACATGCACAAGTCAAGAAATTGGTTGGGGCATGCTACTTGGCATTACCTTTTTTTTAGGGGGCTTTATATTTTTGCTTTACACATGTGAACACTGTGTCAGTGCAACATACTGTGGTTGCGGACACAACTCAACACCAATTGTAAGAGCATTTCCCCATGGTTTTCACCCTTCACTTCTTTTTTTCACCCCTCACAACAGATCCATAAGCCATTAGTTTCTGTGTCATCTTTAAAAATCAATCCAGAATTCAGCCACTGCTAAGTATCTGGCACCAATAACACCCTGGACATCTCTTGCCTGGATTGTTGCAATAATCTCCTAACTTCTGCCCTTACTGCTCTTCAATCCATTCTCAATGCAGCAGAGTACCCTTTGAAAATGTCCATCCCACCATATTGCTTCCCTGCTCAAAATCTTTCAATGTCTTCCCATCTCACCCTGGGTAAAGGCCGAAGTCTATACAATGAACATAAGACTCTGTGTGTCCTGCCTTACTTTACATTTCTGACCCTGTCACACTCCTTGGCACACTCCTGCCGCAGGATCTGTACACCTGCTGTTCCTTCTGCTTGAACTGGAATGTTCTATCCCCAGGTATCTGGTAGATCCTTCCTTCCCTCACTTCCATCTGGGCTTTACTTAAATATCACCATCTTAGGGAGGTCTTCTCTGGCCACCATATCTAAGATTTCAATACTATATCCTTCCCCTAACAGTTCCTATTCTCTTTTCCTGCTTTTTCTTCTCCTTAGCATTGATCACAATCACACTTAACATATTATTTTGCTTACTTATCTCGTTTACCAACTAGAATATAAGTTCCATGAGGGCAGGGACTGAATCTGGCAATTGTCCACTGACTTTTCCCCCCAAGGGCCTAGAACAGTGCCTATACTATAAATATTTCACTTATATATTTGTGAAATGAACAAATGGATGAATACATGAATATTTTATATAAGGAATTCATTATTATTATCCATTCCACAGATATCTGACTGCTTTTGAAAAAGATTCTCTCATTGACCAAATTCTACTCAGATTCCCCTGAACTCGTTTTCAACTACGCATGACTTTTGGACTTTAGTCATCTACTTCATTGTTCAATTTAAACAAGAATCCTGATAAATCTGTTTAGCCAGAATCTCCCATCTTGCATATCTCATCACCCTCAATATCTAATCAGGTTCCTCATCCTCTACCATCCCCCAGATGATGTCCGATCACCCTGGGCTGCCTTCAGCAAGAATCCTGTTAGGTCAGTTTAGCCAGAATCTCCCCTTACCTCTGATGTTGTTTCCTAGTAATTTTCCACCCACTGACCCCCACTCTGCTCCTTGGCTATAAATTCCCTCTTGTCCATGCTATGTTAAGAGTTAAGCGCAATCTTTCTCTCTCAATGCAAAATTCCACCCCAGTGGTACTATACCTATCACTATAGTGCTCTTCCCCCTCCCACCCCCTGTAAAGTCTTCCTTACTATGCTTCAACAAGTGTCATTTTAATATTTTACCACTATGTACGAAGCACTTTTTAAAGTAGAGGAAATAAAACAAGCAAGAGAGATATAATTCCTGCTCCCATGAAACTTACAGAAAAGTAGGAAGGGATCTTTAAACTACTTACACCCTCAGAAAACTTACTGCACAATAGGAAATAAGAACAGGACATAAGGTCTTCGGGCTGTGCACAAATCTACAGATGGCATTTCCTTTACCCTTATAGAGCATCCTGGAACCTAACAATTATAGTATTTATCTCCCATCTCCAAAGAGCAATGGAATCCTTCTTATTAGTGATAAACCACATTCACGTCTCAATGTCCATCCAATTCTGGAATCCAATTCTGGAATCCAATTGCTGGAAAACACAGGCAGTGTTGAAGCTGTCTTCATGGTGAATAGTCTTTGAGGAAAAAGGCCATGCCCGTTCTATAGCACCTGGCAAGAGTGAGTATTCAGTAAATGGTAGTTATTGTTGTTACTGACCACCTCAGCAAAGAATAGCCACAACTTGTGGCCTTTCCCGGAGCAACTTTTAGAGGAGTGGTCACAACTAAGCTTTAGAACTTCATTAATCCTGCTAAGAAAGAGAAAAAAGAACTCTTATAAGAAATTCTTGCAGGAGGTGTGGCACTTTACTTCAGGTCACCATTGATATGGTGGCTTTTTAGATAAGGAGAGCTATGCATTTATGAACCTTCTTAGTCTGTCAGCCCCCTAATCTGGCTGGAAAAAAATATTTAAATAACTGATCTTTGGTTTGCCGAAAGAAAACTTCAGAATGGGATCTTCTTTCCAAGGAGACACAGACTGGAACTATAATCATTTCAGTGAGTTTTATCACTCATGGAGATCCTCCTAAAGAGTATTCTACTGTGGTTTCTTTTAGAGGAAAAGAGGGCTTCCATCGCCAAGGCCAACAATCCTCTGGATTTCTTCTATGTATTTTTCCAGTTGGACCTGAGTAGCTTGTTTCTTTAGCAGAATAAATCTGCTAGCCAAGTTCACAGCTAAACCACATCTAAAGCAATGTCTCCATTACGTTGACCTAGAAACTGTAATTCAAAGCTACTGTTCTTACAATTTCGAGATATCTTTCCCTGAAACAGAGGAGAAAGTTAACGACTGAGCTCAAATGACAAATACTGATGCTGATGGTTGTTAGCTTTAGATAGTCCCCTGGGAGCTCCTTAATTCTAAGATATTTGAAATTAATGCCTCCTGTTCTAAAGAAAATTTGAAATTTTCTTTAGATTAAAGCAATTTCCTTTAAAAATTAAGCTATCAAAAATAAATTCAAAACATCTTTCAGCCTTGCAGAATATTCCTGAAGAATTAGATCCTATTTTCTAAAAGTTGGGAGATAAAGAATAACTTCTAAGGTGTTTTCATCGCTGGCATAGATACATATCTTAATTACCAGATAACAAGTCAATTGTCCATCAATAAAGAGCTAATTAAATAAATCATGGTACATTCTCACAATGTATGTTGCTACAAAAAAGAATCAGAAAAAAAAAAAAGAATGAGGAAAATCTCTATGTACTGATGTGGAAGGATTTTCAGGATTCATTAGGTGATCAAAGCCAGTGCAGAGCAGTACATATAGTATTTTACTTTTTATATTTAAAAAAAGTGGAGATAAGAATATAAATTTGTATTGCTTGACTTGTATAAAGAAACAATGGAAGGGTAAGTAAGAAATATAGGCAACTGGGGTGAGGTAAACAGGGGTGGAGAGGACAGGGATGGAAGCAAGATTTCCCTTGTATAATTTTGAACTACATAAATGTATTTATAAAAAACCTTAATTTCCTTGTAAGCAAGATGTCTACATTCATAAAGTCATAGGTCTAAGAAACATTCAAGTTGAGATAGATGAAACTGAAAAATAGTTGATTCTGAAAATCATTTAATGAAATTTTTCTAAGGTAGATTGAATCAAGTTCTTTTTATTTTTTCTTCTTCTTTTTCCTTTAAGAAACTGATCAATCCTTCAGACCCAGAAATTTAGAGAGAAAGCATTAGGACTCTTGATTAGGCTAGAACTGGAAAAATATCCAGTATCTTTTAATATAATTAAAGTTCTGTAATAAATCATTCTAGAGTTTCTGCAGCCAGATCACACCAGATTTGAACTGTTTCAAAGCAATACTGGCTGGTACTAGAAGAAATTTAAATTCCTGTTGAATGGGTCTAAAATTATGAAGTCTGAAATTCTTCCTCTCTGCCCTCTGGAATTCACTGCCCATCAAAATTCCCATATCCTCAACTCCTGTGAACTTTCCCTTTGCCTTCTTATTCAAATGGAAACTGCAGCGCTCTTAAACTGTGGCTGTTTTTCCTCCTTTCCCCTGGGCCTGGAGGGTGACTTCAACCAGGTCCCAGACATTGAATGCCACCTAGGATAACTGTTGCAAAGTTTCTATCCCAATCCTGACCCTGAGCTCTAAGTGATCAGATCTGATTCCTGGGCTCTAAGTGATCAGATCTGATTCCTTAGTCTACATCTCTAGTTAGATATTGGAATTTCCAATTTAACTTGCCAAAATAGAGTTCTCGATTCACACAACTACCAAATCTTCTTCCTCAGCCTTTTTCATCTCTATAAATGACTTTACTACCACTTTAGTGACTCAAATAAAAATCTGGAATCATCTTGATTTTTCTCATCTTTCAAATACCTATATCAAATCCATCAGCAAGTCCTATAAGAACAGGACCCATAATCCACTGAAAGTACCACATTCTCACTGACATTCACCATCAAACATCATCTGTCTCCTGCACAGCCTCAAAGTCCTTGTTCTATTCTCATAATGGTCTCCACTTTGCTAAATCCAATCCTGGTGTGGTTGAAAGATTGTTGGGGTCAGAGTATTAGAGGGAGTGGAAAAATAGGTGTAATCAGTGAATGAGATTAAGGAGAGTTTGGCAATGACACAGTCATAAAACCAAGGGAGTGAGTAGCTCCACGGCGACAGAGGACAAGACCACTGGATGTAAGTTCAAAGAAGTGAGAGGCCAGGCTGTTGGGAGGAGCATTTACAAACTAAAGATTAGGACAGTAGTGGAGTTGGAGAGTAAGCCAAGGGTTACAATTTTTGAGAAATAAGAGGGATTCTAGGGGTCAATAAATTGACAATGAAATATCAGGTAATAGGTGATACTGTCTGGTGACTAAAAACTAAAGGCTTTACGTTTTTAGGAATATGGGAGGAAGAAATATCTGGAAATAGCAATGAGATTAACCCATATTATCTGCAGGCTTTACTTCTAAAATATATACCAAATCCATTCACTCCTCTCCATTTTTACTGTTGCCATCCTAGTCCACGCTGTCTACCTTTCTCTCTCTCTCTCTCTCCTGAATCCCTGCAATTGAGCTTCCTAATTGGTTTGCTTGATCCTTGTCTACCAACATTTTACATTGTGTGTCATTGATACTGTGATTTGTTTTAACCTGATGAAATTCACAGAGAAAGAAGGTATCTCATCAGAATATTAAACTGACTCCCAGATTGTGACTACCTTGATGACTAAGTCAGAATTGAATGAGCTTTCTGTTTTCTATTCATTTTTTGCTCTTTCTTAGCTATGATTTCTTTTCTTCTGATTAAGCAATGTTAAGACCTCTTAGCACTATGTCTAGGAAAAAAGATTTGACACTTAAATGTCACTATAGATTTTGGATGATTTTCCTGATCTATATTATCAATTGTTAAATAACAATTGTTCTAACACTTAAGGTATGGAAATTTTATTAAGCAAATTCACAACTTTAGAATACTTTAAGAATTGTATTCCAGAACAAAAGCATGTGTTCTTCATGTGTGAATTGACAAAATAAAAATATTAACAGTATTCTAGAAACATATCCTATGGAAGCAACTAAGAATATGCATAAGAAATTAGACTATAAGGCAGTTCACAGAAGCATTGTTTACAATGTTAAAAAAAAAACTATAAACAATCTAAGTATTCAAAAATAGAATCACCATAGACTATTTTTAAAAATACAATGTCTTGCCCTATTTCTGATCAATTCAGTCAGGAGCTCTGGGAGGACACTGGAATTTTTAAGAAGTTCCCCCAGGGGTTCTAATGTGCAGTTATTGAGTCAACTATCATAGGTGAGATTACCCAGTCTTATCTCTTTATACACCATCAATGTGTTGACAGGGTCCTAAATTTACATCTTCAGCCCAGACTGCAGCCCTTCCAACTCTATTCTTATAAACCCACTGCTTACCCAGCATTGCTCCTTAAACGTCTAATAAGCATCTCTAATTTAACATGAACTCTTATTTTTACCCCACTCCCATTTCCGCCCCAAATTTAATTCTATCAGCTCCAAGTTCAAAATATATCCAGAATCCAACCATTCCTCACCAACTCCAGCTCTTCTACCTGGGCCCAAGTCATCCCTCTCCAGGGTTTTATTACAATAGATTCTCAACACAGCTACCAGATGCATTTAAAATACCACTTGGTTTATGTTTCTCTTCTGCTCAAACCCTTTAATGGCTTCCCATCTCACTCAGGGTAAAAGCCAAAGTCTTTACAATGGACCTAATTGGGTCTTTCACAACGTCTGACTTCAACTCCTACTATCTCCTTAACTTGCTGTCACCCAGCCATACTGGCTTCCTTCCTCTAATAAACCAGGCATGTTCTGCCTTAGGGCCTTTGCAGGCCCACTGCTGGGAAGTTTTCTCAAATATCCTCGTAGCTAACTCCCTCACTTCCTTTAAAGTTCAAATATCACCTTATCAATGAAGTCTTCCCCAAATACCGTAAATAAAAATAGTGTCCAACTTCAATACTTCCTTATCTCTCTTCTTTCTCATCTGTTATACTGTATATTTACTTGTTTGTTTACCTTCTGTCTTCACCGCTAGGATGTAAGTTCTGTGAAGGAAAAGATTTTGTTTTATGATTGTATCCCTAGCCCTGAAAAGTGCCTGACACACAGTGGGTCC
The DNA here is from genome assembly GCF_009873245.2 of Balaenoptera musculus. Taxonomy (NCBI): domain Eukaryota; kingdom Metazoa; phylum Chordata; class Mammalia; order Artiodactyla; family Balaenopteridae; genus Balaenoptera; species Balaenoptera musculus. Next base: position 23,882,483 of record NC_045803.1, on the reverse strand, counting down.
ATAATACATATCTGTTGAATGAATGAATATATAGACATATTTTCACCACTATTTTTCCCCACACAAATGGTTAAACTTTCCAGTTTCTCTGCTTACCATACCATTGCAATGATATAAGCAAACTGAAAGTTTAAATGTGCTAATTGACTTGGAAGGGTTTGACATGACAGGGTTTGACAGGTTAGCAGTGGGGCTATACAGCCATATACACTATACATACATGTATATGTATACAAATGTATATATGTATGTAAACATAGACACATATATACTATATACAACCATGCGTCCCATCACTAAACAATCCAGTTTAGGAACTGCAAGGAATGCAGACTCTCCAGTGATCCAAACCCCACAATTTTTTCTTCTCAGAGTACCAACAATCATCAGTTCTAATGGCACTAATATCCTCATGACAAGAGTACTGCCTTCCATATACCATGAAAAATATTTCAAATGGCGTCACCTGCTCTGTACATTCAAAACTAGTTAGATTTATAGAACACTCCACACAACAGCAGAATAAACATTCTTTTCAAGTGCACACACACACATACACACACACACACAAAACTAGTTAGATAAAAGGCAGAAAGCAAAACTACTGTTTGAACTGCCTGAATCATATATACAAGGCTATCTAAAATAACGGGTTACGTGGTTCTGTATTCAGTTAGCTGGGAACAATATGAATGGCCTTTCTGGTTCATACAGTCTCTCCCTAGTCCTTATCCACCTACTCCCCACCTCAACCCCACAAAGTTACACAAATACACCAAATTAAAAAAAAAAAAAAAAAGAAAAAAGAAAGAAATTGAACAACAATATAAACCTAGCAGAAATCTGAAATCACTCCAACTTCAAACTTTAAATCATCTGCCTAGTGAGAGCAGCCCTCAGATGCACTGTGACTCAGCATTTTATGATGCCTGAGACATGAAATGAGATAAAGGTCTTGTTCCCTTCATGGCATTACCTAAATACGGAGCGAAAATAAATGAGCTACCTTAAAAACACAAACTCAGTGGCTGAAATGTTACAGTGCTCACCCTGACACAGATGTGACTCAACATGCGATGACAGGGAGGACGGCAAGTGTCAGCTGAAGCACACAGAACTGTTCTGAAATAACTTGTTGACCTGTAACATTAGCAAATAACAATGCTGACTACAATTAACACTCAGAAATGGAGAAAATACTGTGAATAAATGAAAATAAAAAATATATGAACTGTGGCGACTGATTTAAGTCAGGTAAAGAAAATAACTTAGACCTGGGGTGGGGTGGGGGGATTGACCCAGCTACTCTTCACTAGAAAACAGAAGCTAAAATTGAACCAAGGGAAAACCCTTGCTAAAAAAACATTAAGTAAGACTGAAACAAATAGAAAAGTTCAGCTCTTTTTGACTCGTTATGGACAGAAAGAAAATAAGATGAAAATAAAACAATAAACTATATGAAGGCTGCAATAAAGACAAAGTTTTCAGTTCATATTGTCGTGTGGAGCACAAATGGATGGAGGAAGAAGAGAATGTGGTAATTGGCAAGCAGGGAGAGCTGGGTATCTGAGATCAGGAAGAAGGACTGAGGAGTATTCCACACAGGCAATTGGAGGAAGTTGGGGAATTCCACTTGGGAATCCAAGAATTTAAATAAAGACAATGAATAGAGATGTGGAGACAGCTTATAGGCAAATGGGCCAAAAAAAGTTGCTAATACTTGGTTTTAGCTCCTGTTTTTAGTACTCTGTATTAACTCTTTTAATCCTCAAAACAAGCCAATGCTATAAATATTATTAAACCCCATTTCACATGTGAGGCGACAGCCTCAGAAAAGTTAAGTAACTTGTTCAAGGTCACATTGTTAATAAATGGCGGAGCCAGGCTACCAGCCCACACACTCTAACTCCACCACAACTTTATACTGCCTCTTATGAACCACTCAAAATGTGAAAAGGAAGTGGGGGAGTTGAAATTATTGAGGCCTTTACTGCATTCAAAACTAGACCATCTGCATTCAAAAACAGGAGTGAATTTCCCCTAAGGAACTTACAGCCCATTAATGGAGTTCAGACTCACAGCAAAATACCACTCAAGTCCCACATCAGACCTATCTTACAAAAGGCACAAGCCAAGGATAGTGGGAACTCAAATGAGATAGCAATGTTCACCAGGTTGTGGAATCTAGGAAGACTTCACTGAAACAGCAGCATTTTGGACAGGATTTGAGAAAACTGGAAGAGTTAGGTGAAAGGAGCATCATGACTTCACATTAACTCCCCAGGGTTTTCAGGATAAATTTCAACTCTTTGGCATGGCACTCAGTGCCCTCCAAACTAGGTCTGGGGGAAAGCCAGGGAGAAGGGATTATCCTAAGTGAGATGCCTATGTTGGAGCCTTTATTACCAGTTCAGGTTCCAAAGGATCAGAACATCTTATTTTTTCTGTCTCCATAAATCGTTAGTGGGTTGAAGGTAGGCACCATGGCTTATTCTTAATACTCCCCTCCACCAGTCCAGGCGTCCATACCTCTTAGCACATGGCAGGTGCATAGCAAACATTTTCTGAAGCAAATCTAAATCATGGGCAACAATCACCAGATGACTGTGCGTCCAACCAGGCTGCCTGATACCATCTAGACCTCTGGTGTTGGCTAATTTTAAAGCTACCAAGAGACCTAAACACATGATCCGAAGGTAACAGGTGGAACTTGTGGATCTAGATGCCACAAGCCAATTGTGAACGGACATGAGACAATTGTGAAAATCTAAACACGGACTAGGAATTAGATGAAGGAATTCATTTCATTACATGTGGTGATGTGATTATGCCTTAAAAAGTCATCTGTTAGACTTGTATATACATAGAGAATTTATAAACTTAATGATTTCCCTTAAAACACTGGAAGTAGGGAGTATGGGGGGAATAGATGAAACAAAGTGGGCAAAATGTAGCTAACCGTTCAGTATAATATACTACTTTTGGTGAATGTCTGAAAATGCCCTAATATAAAACACACACAGCACACACACACGCAGGTGCTCTTTTTCATCGTAAACCCCGAGGGAACCAGATCCAGAGAGTCCACCGGCGGCAGCTCGGATTCTGAGGACTACCTCCGCGAGCCCGGACCGCCTTTCTCTCCCGCCGGACTCGAAGTTGACCGAGGGGGCGGCTGTGGGCCGCATCGGCCTCTTCATCCTTTCAGCACCCCCATAAACGCCTCTGGAGAGAGCTGGTGTCACGGAGGGTAGCGTGCACACTTAGTTATCCCGGTTTCTACGCTGGACTTCACCCAGCGGCCCAGAGCCTCAAGGCATCTCAAAAGCACCTCACCCGCTCCCTCACCGCCCGAGACGCCGCCACCACCGCAGCTGAGCGCTCGAGGCGGGCTCCGCGAAGCAACGTCACGGCGCGCCGTGCGTCGGTTCAAAGTTCGGCCCCGCCTCCGCTTCCCCCTCGCTGTCTCGCTCGGCCTGCGCTGCCACTGCTGCCGCTACCGCTGCTGTGGGCCGGGATCCGCTTCGCCTGCTCCGCCGCCTTCCTCCCTGAGCGCTGCCCGGCCGGCCGCCATGGCGAACGTGGCCGATACGAAGCTGTACGACATCCTGGGCGTCCCGCCCGGCGCCAGCGAGAACGAGCTGAAGAAGGTATTGGGGAGCGGGCCGCCCGGGCAGGGTGTGAGGGGCGCGGGCCTGCGCGGCTGGGACTGCCAGGCCGCGCTGCGGGGCGGCCCGCTAGCCGGCGGCGGCGGGCCCAGGCTGGGGGCCGGCGGCGAGACCGGCCCGCCGCGGGCCGCGCACTCCAGCCTCGGCTGACCTTGGGCCGCCGGCCCCGCCCGCCCGCCTACAGATGCAGCAAATAAAACCCACCCCTGCGCAAACACGACGAAAACGCTTCCTTCCTCCCTCCCCCGGCGGGCGCCGGAGGCCGGGCGCTCCCGGGAGGCAGCTGCCTGCCCGGCCCTCCCCGCGCCGAGGTCACCACCCTGGAAAAACAGGTTGGACCGAGACGCCCAGCGCATCCCGGCCCCGGGAGAGGAGTTGACCGCGCCGCGGACGTCGGCGCCCGAGCCGCGTCGGGGCTGGTCTGGGGCCTGGCGGAGGGTCGAGGCCGCCCCCGCCGGGTGCCTGCGGGAACTTAGGGATGTTTCCTGGGAGCCGCGGCCGCGGAGCTTCTCCCCTTCTTCCTCCCTCGCCCATTGACCCGGAGGTGGCGTGGGTCTGTGTCTGGGTGCATTGTTCTGTGGGCAGGTAACCCAAATGTTATGTACTCGTTTCAGGAAAAAGCTGTGGGCCCCAGCCAAACACCTGAGTGTACACTGACTAAATATAAATAGAAGGCCTCATTATCGCTGTTTGCATTGCTGCGAATCTTTCGTCTCAGGATTTCAAAGCATTTGAGGCATTTGATTAAGCCCCACAGCATCTTCACGGGGCTTAGAGTATCCGGATTTGTAAGCTTAGAAAAATGAGAATGCTCCTTAGGCAGTGGGACGGGTGCAATTGAGAATAAAAGCACTTCCTGTTACCTTACCGGAAATGCTATTCTGTGTTACATAATTCAGGTGTCTGTGAATGAACGCTTAAGTGCTTTATATCTCAGCCACCCTAATGTATGCAGCTTCACTAAGACCGAGGTCACTCCAGTTAAGACCCCAATCAATCCACCGTATGGAAATAAACCATGACCTAGGAGCTTGTCTTCGCTTTTTCCTGATGCTACAATTAGAGGAGCCATCGTGAGCCCGGATTCTTACCTTAGCTTAATTTTAATAATAGTGGTTTTGCAGGCTGTAGAGCTTAACAGACATTTCTCTTTAGAGTTTATTGGAGTCGTCTTGGTCTGCTTACGGGCCAACAAAGACATTTGACAGTAGTGAAAATAGGGGATTTTTCAGTATTTTGTTTTTCTCTGTGGCTTTGTTTCGTTGTTTGTATCTGGCTTTAGTATAACCTATTTTCAAGTATAACTACTGTCTGCTTTGTTATGAGTGAGTAAACAGTATTAAGATGGAATATGCCCAACAATGCCAATGAATAAAGGATATTTTGGGAGGTTATGATTTTAGAACATTGCTTTTCAGAAAATTGGATGTTAAGTTAGTACTCACAAATCTTTAAACTGGTCTTTACATATAACCTTTTTTTTAAAAAATCTTTTATTGAAGGCATACAGAAAGTTAGCCAAGGAATACCATCCCGATAAGAATCCAAATGCTGGTGACAAAGTAAGTTATTTGAGACTTTTTTCCCCTGAGATTTCTGTTTTAAACTTAAATCGCCCTTCTTGGGAAAAAAAGGGAATGTTGTAAGAAAAGTCCATTTATGCCCATGGTGCCAAATTTTTATGTTAAGAGTATTTTGGTTTTATAATGGGAATACTATCATTCTGGGCAGTGGTAGGTGGTAAATAGGACCAGAATCAAACCAAAGGTAACTTGTAACTTTTCTTAGAATTAAATGAATTCTAGATTCCTATAGCTTTTTATTTGTAGTCTTTTATTTGAAAATCCAATTGTTTTCCTTTTTACTTTTTCTTTATAGTTCAAAGAAATAAGTTTTGCGTATGAAGTACTATCAAATCCTGAGAAGCGCGAACTATATGACAGATATGGAGAACAAGGTCTTCGGGAAGGTAGCAGCGGAGGTGGTGGCATGGATGATATTTTCTCTCACATTTTTGGTGGGGGATTATTCGGCTTCATGGGCAATCAGAGCAGAAGTCGAAATGGCAGAAGAAGAGGAGAAGACATGATGCATCCACTCAAGTGAATATCTTTTTTCTTTTTTTAAAAAAATGCTAAATACTTTTTTTCAAGTAGAAGTACTCAGTAAAAGAGAGAAGAGGCATCAAAAAATACTCTGTCCATCAGAAAAAAAAAAATCTTCCATTTACCATGCTGTCCTCATTGAGTGACTAAGTTGAATTTAATAACCTGAATGTTGGTATTTTGCTAACAGATCTTAAAGGATGGTTGGTGTTTTTACAGAGTAGGAAGATTGTTTTGGTATATGCTTCTGAGGCTGCTTGTTTTTAAAATTTCAATTATGAAGATTCTTTTCTTTGAAGTATTTAAACCTCCTGAGTTACTTTTTATTTAAAAACTTACAAATTGAGTGACCATCTGGCTAGTTTGTTAACATGTTACAGTAACTCATTACTTGTTCCTCAGTGTGAACTCTCCTAAATTGATTTCCGCGGAGCTTGCTGGCCTCAAGCCTGACATTAACCTGCCAGCGTATGAATGGTGTCTGACCTTGATCTTAGACTGTGAACCCAATATGAAAATAACTATTTGACTTTGCAAAATTTGTGAGATCTTTTATCCTGTTAATTTTTCATGGACCGGTAATGGTTATACTAGCAAATGCCAGAGACTGAAGTTCAAGTGTTTATTTGAAATATTTCATAGTATCTAGTATATACATTTGAGTAGGTAAGAGGAAGTAAAGTGTAATTTGTTAAAATTTTCCTGTTATTACAACCTTTCATTTTGGGTGGCTTTATAATATTCCATTCCATCATTTATTTTTAATCATTCCCTTTCCTTTAGGATGTTACCAGTTTTTTCCTATCATAAATAGTGCTGCTGTGCGTATCTTTATGTACAGCTTTGTCTCTCCTTGGCAGAGATTCCTGGGCAGGCATCAGTGTTTTGAGGCTGATAAATATAACTAAATTGCCTTGTAGAGGATTGTGCCAGTTTAGCCCCACTGGTGGAGAGTGCCAGCTTCACTAGACCATTACCCACATTTTTCCTTCTTTTGCCATGTTTATTGAAGATTTTTCTGGCCTCTTACACAATGGTGTTGCATGCTAATTGCAGTTTAATATAATTGCAGTAAGGGGAAGAAGACCTACCTATCATGTAAATGGTTGGTTAAAGGTTCTTAGGAGGAAGTTAAAGTCTGATGGAACCAAGTGCTTTGGTCTAAGGTCTAGATATGCCGTTGTTTGGAAGTGCTGATAGTGTTTTGACCATAAGTGTTTTATTATACTGTCTAGAATGTATAAAAGATAACAATTTTGAGAAAGTTTGAATGCCACAAAATAGTATAGGTGCTTTGCAAAGCACATTTAACTTCTTTTGTTCCTCTATTTTAAAGTAAACCTTTAGTATTAAAGGAGATTTTAAAACACCATGAGAAGGGTAAAACCAAATTAAATGCATTGCTTGCAAATTGTAAATGAATAATATTTTTGAGACTTTTGATGTATATGGATTTTTTTTTTTTGATGTTTATTTGGAAATGAATGGTCCTGCAGTTCAGATATGCTGTATGAATAAAGACGAGTTGGGTTTTATCAGTTGCGATTTTTAATAGGCTTTTTAACTTGGCCATTTTGGGGTCATAGACCCCTTTGAAATTTTTGTAAAAGTTGCTCAAGTTTTGCTTATAATTCACTGCGTTTTTCAGACATCTAAAACTTGTTGTAGGCTCTCTCTTGGAAACCTATCCTTCTCATCTGTCACACTCTAGATAAGGCCAGTTTTTTTTTTTAAGACACACGCAATCTAATTGCCTCCCGTAAATTGTAATGTAACTTTGTAGCGTTTCTGAATTGTCCTTAAAGGGGACAGAGCCTTATAGTAGAGCCTGGACTCTGGAGCCAGACTGCCTGTGTAATCTTGGGCAAGTTACTTCTCTGTGCCTCAATTTTGTCCTGTAATATATACCTCATTCAGAGGGTTGGATTAGGTGGAGGTCTTCCTTGAGGCCAGAAGAAGGTGTGATGTTTTGAGTTTGTGCAGTTATCAGCTTTATCAGGAAATGCAGCACAGTAAATTATTGGCCTGATCCTTTAGGTTGTGGCTTTGAGCAATACATACATTGTTTATAGCCATAAACAATTTGAGCTACAAAATAAAATCTCACTCAGTTGATTTATGTAAGGTGTTCTTTTTTTTTTTTTTTTTTTTTTAATAATTTTAGCAATTTCATGTATCTTTATTTATTTTATTTATTTTTGGCTGTGTTGGGTCTTCGTTTCTGTACAAGGGCTTCCTCTAGTTGCGGCGAGCGGGGGCCACTCTTCATCACGGTGCGCGGGCCTCTCACTATCGCGGCCTCTCTTGCTGCGGAGCACAGGCTCCAGACGCGCAGGCTCAGTAATTGTGGCTCACGGGCCCAGCTGCTCCGCGGCATGTGGGATCTTCCCAGACCAGGGCTCGAACCCGTGTCCCCTGCATTGGCAGGCAGATTCTCAACCACTGCACCACCAGGGAAGCCCCTGTAAGGTGTTCTTGAATTCTTTTTTTAAAAGGTTATAGTGGAATTTGCTATATCAGCTATCGTTTATATCTTGAATTTAAGAGAACTTGGCAAAATTTGAACCTAATTCTTTTCTCCCCAGAGTATCTTTAGAAGATTTGTATAATGGCAAGACAACCAAACTACAACTTAGCAAGAATGTACTCTGTAGCGCATGCAGTGGGTAAGTGTGTTTTCTGGTTATGAAATGAATTTCATCCATTCTTTCAGTGGCACATTGAGCCTATATCAGATAAAAATTGTTCGTGACTTCAAACTGACTACCCAACCCAGAACACTTTCTGATACCTCTGAAAGTCTTTAAATACTAGTCATTGGCCATTGAAGATGAAGGTGAAAAGCACAATTCCTATTTGTCATGGCCTAGGGGGAGAATTCTAATTTATACTTTTGCTTGCTTTTTAGCCAAGGTGGAAAGTCTGGAGCTGTTCAGAAGTGTAGTGCTTGTCGGGGTCGAGGTGTACGCATAATGATCAGACAGCTGGCTCCAGGAATGGTACAACAGATGCAGTCTGTGTGTTCTGACTGTAATGGAGAAGGTATGCATGCCAGTGTTTCTCTGCTTTTATGTTGGATGGATTGGGAATGCAGAAGTTGGAGAGGCTTACAGTTTTTCTTTTTCAACGTGTGTTTGTATTCATCTTATTAAAGATACAGAGAGTTCTGAAAGAAAAATGTAAAAATAATATTTCGTTATGCATAGGCCCAGTGAACACAGATAAACAGTAAACTTATGTTGAGTGAAATGTTTAGTCTTTTTTCATTCCAAAAAGATGGGGCAAAGTTTTTTGTCCCTTTATATTTTAAAAAGTTATATTTGGTAAAAGAGAGAGAGCAAATTGTTTAGTTCTCATCCTGATAAGTGGAGAATTTTACTGTAAGCTTTAGTTAGCTTTTGAGGATAGATTATTGCAATTGAAGCTCTTTTTACAGAAGTAAATATTTTAGGCTTTGTGGGCGAATGTTTTCTGAAACTGCTATTCACTTCTGCCCTTTTAGCACTTTCATAGCCACAGACAATATGTAAACAAGTGGGCATGACTGTCTTCTAGATAAACATTACTTATAGAAACAAAGGCATGCCCATTTTGTCCTGTGAGCCTTAGTTTGCCAGCCCTTGTTCTAGAGCAGTGCTATCCAAAAGAATTTTCTGTGATGATGGGAAAGTTCTGTGTATGTAATGTCTAGTATAGTAGCCACTAGCCACCTGTGTATGACTGAGGAACTGAACTTTTAATTTTAATTATTTTTAAATTAAATAGCCACATTGGCTAGTGGTTACCACATTGGTCAGTTCTAGAACATCCTTTTCCAAATTGCTTCTGGAAGAGACAAGATAATTTGGAGAAGCTGCATATCATATTCCCCTCCTGGAGCGTCTCAGGGCATTTTACCTTATTAAAGTTGCTAACAATTCCCACTCTCAAGAAATCAGAATTGACTGAAATCTTTTCCCATGTGCCATTACCATTTTAAGGAACTGGTGCTTTGCAGAACATACTTTGCAGAAGCAGTGTTCCTGAAGTCACTTACACATGTCATCTGAGCATTAAAGTGTGCCACTAATCAGCCATTAGAAATTGATGGTATTTTTTTTTCACAGTATACTATGTACAGCTTTGGTTTTATTTTATTATAACACTGATCAGATATTTCAGAAGAATACATATGATTAAAGGATGTTTAAATAAAGGATGTTTAAATCTTTATTTGGGTTGTCTCTCTCCATTGTTAAATTTAAATGAAACTAAGACAAAAAATGAAGAAGCAGTTGTAGAAGTTCAGGCATCCGACCACCCATTTTGTTTGCTTGATCATTAGGCTTTGTTTTAACTTAGGAAGTAGAGTCAAGAGTTAAGAAAATATTGTTTAAGATACTTTATACTCTGGAATAGAGGAGACTAGGGAGCTGGGTCCTTTAGGTAACCTGCAGTAAGATGTGAGTTTTTGTTACTAAGAATGATATTTTAATCAAAAGTTTAGGTAGCAGTTTAAAGACATTCAGGAAATTTATTTAGTGAATAAAGACATTATCAAGACCTATCTTACTTGAGTGCGGTATAGTACCCTTGCTGGAAGTTTGAATGACCTCTTTTTCCAGGGGAGGTAATTAATGAAAAGGACCGCTGTAAAAAATGTGAAGGGAAGAAGGTGATTAAAGAAGTCAAGATTCTTGAAGTCCACGTAGACAAAGGCATGAAACATGGACAGAGAATTACATTTACTGGGGAAGCAGACCAGGCCCCAGGAGTGGAACCAGGAGACATTGTTCTTTTGCTACAAGAAAAAGAACATGAGGTAATTTCCTTTTTGTTTGTTTTGTTTTTGCCGCAGAAGACCAGAAATGGGTCTTGTATGCAAGATATAGGTTAGATCAGTTTGAGTTTCCTGAAGCAACACTGAACATAGATGAAGTTGTTAAGTCCTTAGGCTGAGTTCATAAGAACTGACTTCTTTAGTAGACCAACAAGACAGGTGCTGTCAGAAGCACTGTAGAAGGAGTTGGTCTTGGTCCCAGCTCTGCCATTGACTGGCAGTATAACCTTAAGTAATCCTGTTGTGTCTGTACCCCGGTTTCCTTATTTATGTAAATAAGGGCATTGGACCAGATAATCTAGGCAGCCTAGTTTTCACTGTGAAACTCCTTGGATGGTTGGTGAGGGCTTCAGTCCTCAGTACTGCTCTGTTGACTTGTTTTACATATTGGGTATCTATGTGAGCTTTCTTGAAAGAAAAGGTTCTGCAGTTTTAAAAACATTTTATTTTTAAATTTCTTTTTTGTTTTTTTTTTTTTTTTGGCCGTGCCGCGCAGCTTGTGGGATCTTAGTTCCCCAGCCAGGGATTGAACCCGGGCCCACGGTAGTGAAAGCGCTGAGTCCTAACCACTGGACTGCCAGGGAACACCTTATTTTTAAATTGCTCATTGACTCTGTATTGTATCCATTAATGTACATGGCAAAATGTACTGGGCTGATGATGTGGCCTGGTATATGTTATTTTGATTATACCATTGTATCTGTATTTTTTAAATGTGCGATGGAGTATATTTTAAGTTTTTTGTTTGTTTTTTCATTTGGACCATTTTTAAAGTCTTTATTGAATTTGTTACAATATTGCTTCTGTTTTATGTTTTGGTTTCTTTGGCCACGAGGCATGTGGGATCTTAGCTCCCCGACCAGGGATTGACCCCACAACCCCTGCATTGGAAGGTGAAGTCTTAACCACTGGGCCACCAGGGAAGTCCCCTAAATTCTTGGATATAGAAGCATTTGACAGGATTCTGGCTTTGTACTTGATCACATTGCCATTTTGAGTTCCTTTGTAAGTATTTAGATTACAAATCAGCTGCCTTTTTTAGTTCACACTAAAATTTTCTCCCATTTGATGGTGATTTCTACAAATAAAGTAAATTTTAAAAATCACTTCAAGAATCCAGTAGAGATTAAAGCCATATTGAGATGCAGATTCTGGGAATTTGATTTGATTCATTCCCTCATTAGATTGTGGCTTGCTCTCCTAGACAAGCCTTTCTCAAGGTATACTAGTCAAATTTATTGCCTCAGGAAAGCTGTAAATTGCTATATATCTTGGCCTTTAGTGAATATTGCCAAACCTACCAATGGCAAGGGTCCCTAGATTGCTTTTGTTGTTGTTTTTTTTTAAGGAGTAATTTCTAGAATTCTGCCTTAGAGTGTTATGGGTTAAAATATTCTGTAAGTATATTGGGATTTTAAAAAATAGAAATCACTGACCTTGGAGACAAGGGACTTAAGTTCTGGCTCCCATTTACTAGCTTTAGCTTCCCTGGGCTTGGCTTTGCATACTAAAAAAAAAAATGTCGTCCCTCAGAAAGATAGTATAGAATCAAATGAGATAATGAATAAGCTGCTCTTCTTTCTTGGGGCTGTGAGGAGGAGGCATTTGGAAGTAAATCACCTCCAAAATTATTGGCAGCAGTGGAATTGCGTGGAATTTCCAGCAGACAGCAGATGTTACTGGTTGTGTAAAGTAGAAAATAGAAGATGATAAAGGTTAGAATGGAAGTTCATCTAGTAAGAGGTCAAAGATTGTTCCTTCTTGGTTTTATTGTGACCGGTAAAGTAAATTTGAGCCCAGAATGAGATTTAGGCATCTTGTTTCATTTATACCACTGAGAATATTCTTAACCTTCTTAAGAAAAATTGATTAGTTTGACTAGTTCATGAACATACTTGTATTTTTTTGGGGCTTTCTTTTTTAAAAAAAACTCTCAACACTTGTGCTGAAGGAATTGTGAGGCCATGAGATCAGGGTGGGTACTGTAGCTGAAACAGAGTGTAAATCTTCTGATCAAAAAACAATTCAATTTTGAGAGTGCTGTGTATGCATGTGTATCATTTTTCAGTACAGGTGTGTGTGTATTTTGGTAATCTTGCTATCATAGTGCATTTGTACAGCAGAGAACCACAGTGGTGGGTAAGATCTGGTGATGTTAGTCTCTCCTCTATGCTCTATATTTTTATTTTTCAGAAATTATTACAGCTTTTAAGTGTTTTACTGTCTGGTTCTTGGTAATTTCTCCTCATTAGTCTGGTTTTTCAAAAATTTCCTGGCCATTCTGGCCTGTTTATTCTCTGTTTGAATTTTAGCATCAAACTGTCTAATATAACCACCCTTCCTGCTGGTCCCCTCCTCCCCCCAAAAAACCCCCTAATACCATTTTTTATTGGAATTACTTTAAGTTGAGGTCTCCTATACAAGAACATAGTATCCCTTCATGCTCCCTACTTCTTTTTTTTTTTTTTTTTTTTATTTATTTATTTGGCCACACTGTGCAGCATGTGGAACTTCCCCAACCAGGGATGGAACCCGTGTGCCCTGCATTGGGAATGCGGAGTTTTAACCACTGGACCATCAGGGAAGTCCACTCCCTGCTTCTAATATAGCTTTAACCAAAGAATATTTGGTTAAAGATAGTTTTTGGAACAGTAATGTAATGATATGTTCAGAAACACTTTCATTTTATGAACTTGCAAAAGCATTGAAAAGTGCTGCATGAAAGAAACCGTATTGAAATTAACTTTTCCACCCATTGTGAGAAACACCTGAGTAAACTCTCATAGGAAATATACGTTCAGTGGTTCTCAAACTTTAGCATAAGTTAGAATCCCCTGGAGGGTTTATTAAAACTACAGATTGCAGGTCCTCACCTTCATAGATTCTGATGCAGTGGTTATGGGATGAGGCCCAAGAATGTGCATTCCTAACCAGTTTCCTGGTGCTGCTGAGGCTGCTGGTCCAGGACCACTGGTCAAGATAATGGTTTGAGATTAACTTTTTTTCGTAGGTAAATTTAGGAGGATAATTTAGGAAAAGAGGATATCTTTCAGATTTCCTCTCCTCTCTGACTGAACCAGCCAGGATTATTCTTTGGAAGAGATAACTATTGTATTGAAAAAAAACTAGGTGACCTTTCACTGCAGTTAATTTTATTTCAACTTAAATTTCAAAAGTTAACTATAGATATTTGTGAATTCTAATAAGCAAACGTAAATTTCAAAAGTTAACTATAGATATTTGTGAATTCTAATAAGCAAACGTTATAAGTTGGGCATGTGTGAAATTGGATGTATTTTTCCCTACACACTGAACGCTCATTTTTTAATGTTTATTGAATAACCTTTGCATTACCTAGTCCATAGGCTTATGGTATAATAATAAGCCAACTTTAGCATTTGTTTTACATTCACCTAAGCAAGTTTTGAATTTTAGGTGAGGTAAAATTTGTTTGTACTTGTATGAAGCATGGGGTTTGAGCCCCTTTACTGGCTGAGCATTACTGGTTGAGCTTTTTTAGTTGAACTTGGGCCTTCCCCTTCCCCTGTTGGGATCACATCTGGAGGAAACACCAAGTGAACCTGTTCTCCAGAATCCCACTGGGCCTTGTACACCTTTTCACTCAGAGGCAGTGTTCGGAAATGGTCCATAATTGTAAAATATACCTGGTTCTGTTTTTGAAGCTTCAGTTGTACCTTACGAGCCATTGTTTTCCCAATTCCAGTTCTTTCGTGTTAGAAGTTTTTAGCATATTACTTGAGAATAGCTAGGTTTCCTTATATAAATTTAGGAAACCTAGGGATGGTGGCAGTTTGGCTTTTGCAGTAAATGGTAGAACTAAGGTTTTGAAATTGATTCAAGGAGCACAGAACAACAGAGTACGCCTCCATACTTTTTTAAAAAGATGTTCCTGGTGTGCTTTATTTGTAGGTGTTCCAGAGAGACGGAAATGATTTGCACATGACATATAAGATAGGACTTGTTGAAGCTCTATGTGGATTTCAGTTCACGTTTAAGCACCTTGATGGACGTCAGATTGTGGTGAAATACCCGCCTGGCAAAGTAATTGAGCCAGGTAAATCTTGATTTTTGTCTGATCCAAGATTCTGTGTAATCTTCTACAGTAGGTGACTCAAAAAAATATTATTGAGCACCTTCTTGGGTAAAATTCTTAATACTTTCCCCTTTATTTACTCAAATAATAGGATGTGTCCGTGTAGTTCGAGGTGAAGGAATGCCACAGTATCGTAATCCCTTTGAAAAAGGTGATCTTTACATAAAATTTGATGTGCAGTTTCCTGAAAACAACTGGATCAACCCAGACAAGCTTTCTGTAAGTGTTCTCTAAATTTAGGCAACAGATGACTTAAAGTTTAATAATAGTTGTGTTTCTGTGTCACCTTGCGTTTGTTTTGGGTGCTAAGATTACACAATTTATTAATTTGAGTGATTGATGGGCTGTCCTGGTTGTTTTAAAGTGAGGATACCTGATGTAAAAGTTTACGGGGCCAAGTAGGGAATAGTGAAGGAGTAAAGCAGACTGCGTGTGAGGTGGTGGTGGGAGGATTGGGGCTCCCTGGAGAGCAGATCTCTCACCTGAAGAGGGCAGCCCTCCAACTTAGCATCTGCTGGTTGTTCATGCAGGAAGGCATGTCTAGTGTGAAATTTTCCAGTGTTTAAATGTTAGCAACTAATTCTGTTTTTTGTTTTCTAAGCAATAGATGGGTTGCACAAAAGATGTCTGCAGATTTGGTCTGTGGGTCATCCATTTGTGATCTCTGGATTAAAGTGCCAATCCTAACTGTCAAACATATACCTTGGATTGTATCAAAAGGGAACTTGATAGTGGATGAAGATAATCTTCCAGCTAACCTTATTTTTGTTTATTTTAATGAAGGAATTAGAAGATCTTCTGCCATCTAGACCAGAAGTTCCGAACATTATTGGAGACACAGAGGAGGTAGAGCTTCAAGAGTTTGATAGCACTCGGGGCTCAGGAGGTGGTCAGAGGCGTGAAGCCTATAATGATAGCTCTGATGAAGAAAGCAGTAGCCATCATGGACCAGGAGTGCAATGTGCCCATCAGTAAACTCTGCAAACAAATTGCACAGGTGGATTTTCTTTCCACACTTGCCTGGTTTGTTTTCAGCGATCCAGCTGGTCAACCCAGATGAACTGATGGACATCTGTTGGTCTATGTGTAACTTTTAAAATTGGTATAGTATCTACAGAGTGTATAATTTAAACTAACCACAAAGCTTTACATCTTCATTTCGACTGTTCTGTAGCAGAATAAAGCACTTGAAAGGAAACAAGACTCCCTTTCACACATGGGTTATAAGTTTCAGTCCTGGTATCTGTGCTTGATTTTTATCAGTTTTGTGTAGATTTTATGTTTCATATTTTAAATTCAAATCCCACATTGTAAAGTTTGTGTACAATTTGTCCTGAAGCTTTGTGTTTGGCTGCACCTGCATAAGCTGCTACAAATAGAATAAAGAATTTCATAGCCTGTATCTATCATTTAGATGCATGGAAAAATGGGCTTTGCACACAATGGGTTTGGAGCTGACTGGGAACAATGGAAAAAACATTAGCTGAGCTGTGGTTGTAAAGTTTGGGGTTTCTCCCCCACCCCTTTTTTTTTTCCTTCCTTTTTTTTTTTTTTACCATCTTGTGAAAGGTTTCTGAAACTCAATAATAAAAAGCAGTTGGTGTAAATTACTCTTTGTCTCACATTTTTAGAAGGAAGAAATATTTTGAACTGTAAAATCTATCCTTAAACTGGAGAATGTATCCTTAGTTCTGGTTCTTAAACAGCCCTTAAAAACCCATTGGCCTGAAGCTTATGCCTCAGGCACATGCCCATTTTATAGTTTCAAAAGACAAAAGAAAGTTTGATATGTTGGTAGAAACAGGCTTTATTGGTTTCAATTAATGCTTTGTAGAGTCAAGGACATCTGAGTTATGTAACTCCTAAGTTATGATCCTGAGCACTGGGGCCAGGTTAACCTGGCCTGTATTTCCTCACCCCACCCCCTTTTTAAAAAAATAAGGTAACAGCAAATCAGTATTAGAACCATGTCTGCATAGAACCTGTTAAAATGCTCTGTTTTCATTAAATGTTAAGTTAAAGATTCTCTTGTCTCCATTAAGTTGAATATTTGAGATTGGGGGGGAAGCATTGATTACTATTGTTTTATAGAAAAGTAAGATTCTTAGGCTGGTATGAGAAAAATCAGGTAAAACTACTATGAAAAGGATGTTGTATTGCTCTTCTTTCATCTTCTACTACCTTCTTTTCATTCCCAGAGTAGGTATTTTTAGAACACACTTTAATTTTAGGGAAAAGAGACATCATTTATAGATTTTACGTTTGTAAAAGGACAAATGGGAGAAAGCCAAAAACTAAGAATCTTAAATGTATTATGCCATCCCTGAGCCTAATTGTAGTACTTGTAGTTTATTTCTAGGTCTACTAGAACCTGAATGAAAAAAAAAAAGGTGTCCTGGCATTAATCAAGGCCTTGAGGTTTAAATTATTGCCCTATCCACTCTACCTCCATTGTACAAAAACTATTTTACAACCAGCCTGGGCAAGATGCAACAGCATAGTAGTTTTGTATCCAAGGTTACTTCCCCACAACCACTTTAAGTAAGAAATGCAGTGGCAATACAAAGTTTGTAGCCTTTCCAATAAAGGTTTATGAAACATTAGAGTTGTTCAGTGTAGTCTTTCTTTCAATTCTTCTACCCAGGTTTTTGGACTAGAGTAGAGAACCATGTGGAAGGGGAATAAAACCTTGTTAAGGTCTGTTATTTCACTGACTACTGGCTCTACGTTGTAGAGCATCTGTCTAGAGAATAAGCATATGTCATCAATACAAAGAACCTTTTATAACAGCTTTATTGAAATATAATTCATATACCATTAAATCTACTTTTTAAGGAAGGTGTGCAGGGAATTCCCTGGCAGTCCAGTGGTTAGGACTTTGCTTCCACTGCTGGGGCCCTGGGTTCTGTCTGTGGTCTGGGAACTAAGATTCTGCAAGCTGCGCAGCCAAAAAAAAGAAAAAAAGGTGTGCCATTCAGTGGTTTTTAGTGATTCACAGTGTTTTGCAACCATCACCACTGATTTCCGGAATATTTTCATCACGCCAGAAAAGAAAAATCCATTAGTATTTACTTGCAATCTCTAGTTTCTAAGTATTTGCCTATTTCAGATGTTTTCTATAAAATGGAATCATAACAGTATGTGGCCGTTTGTGACGTGTTCATTTAGTATGTTTTCAAGGTTCATCCCTGTCATAGCATGTATTGGTATTTCATTTTTATGGCAAAATAATACTCCATTGTATAGAAATACCGTATGTTTGTTTACTCATCCATCAGTTGGTGGACATTTGAGTTTTTTCCATTTGGAATAATGCTGCTGTGAACATTCATGTACAAATTTGTGTGTGGACATGTTTTAAATTCTTTTGGATAAACCTAGGAGTGGAATTGCTGGGTCACATGGTAACTGTTGAGTCTTTTGAAGAACTGCCAAACTTCCAAAAAGGCTGCACCATTTTACAGTACAACAATGTATGAGGGTTTCAATTTTTCCATGTAACTGCCAACATTTGCTGTCTTTTAGTATAGCTATCCTAGTGGGTATGAAGTGGTTTTGATTTGCATTTGCCTACGACTAATGATGTTAAGCATCTTTTCATGTACTTACTGGCCATTTGTGTGTTTTTGGAGAAATGTCTATTTCAGATCCTTTTCCCATACTTTATTCAATAGATTTTCTTACTTTCTAACCTTTTTCTGTTCTAGGACACCATATTTCACTTAGTCATATCTGCATAGGTTCCTCTTGGCTGTAACAGTTCTGATTTTATTTGTTTTTGATTGGTGACCTAGACAATTTTGAGCAATAGTAGTCAGGTATTTTGTAGAATGAACAATGTAATATTAGTATTAACATATGTAAAAGTTGATTCTGACAGTACTAGTTGCAGGAATGTATCAGTAAGATGTTTAAAAGAAAAACCTGTTTTCTCTACTCATAACACTTTTGATACTACCTGGAGTTAGACCCCACAGGTTAAGGGCTCAGTCCCACAGGACTGCCTGGTCTTCAGACACCAATCACAAGTCCCAGATTGTCACCTGTACTTTTGACCAACTAGTTATAAATGCAGGGTACCCACAAGCCCCTCCTCGGTTTCAGTAGTTTGCTAGAATGGCTCATAGAACTCAGGAACACTTTTCTTACTAGATTACCAGGTTATAAGAGATACAACTCAGGAACAGCCAAATGGAATAGGGCGTAATCATTCACCATTGATGATTGAACTCAGTGTCAGCCCCTCTCCCCTTCCCAGAGGTCTAGGGGTGGGACCGAAAGTTCCAACCTTCTTACCGTATGGTTGGTTCCCTCTGGTAAGCAGCCCCCGTCATTAATATAAACTCAGGAATAGCTGAAAGGGGCTTGTTATAAATTTAAAGACACACCACTAACCCCTATCAGGAAGTTCCATGGGTTTGGGGAGCTCTCTGCCAGGAACCAGGGATGAAAACCAAATTATTTTTCTTATTCTATCACAGTATCACAGTGTTACTGATATTTCAGTGAAACAGCTGCATATTATAAACTCTGTCAAGGCACGTGTGTAAAAGTTATTTCTAATAGTCTTACTTGCATGAGTGAATCTGTGTACTTTAGGAGAAACATGGGAGACCTTGCTCCCACCATCTGCCAACTTTTTGCTTAGTTGTTCAATTCCAGTATACACGTGTGGTAGTATCAGAATTGTTAACCCATACCCACATGGGAAAAAAAAACCTAATCAACTAGAGTACAGTGCTAAGCATAGTTTCTTTTACCTTTAATTTCACAGACTCCATTTCCAAAGTTACTTAGGAAAGTAACCTTTCCCCCCACCCCCTTCCATGAGATTGTTTCATACATTTGTAATATAGTTAAATTGTGTGATTGCATTCTACATTCTATCCTAGGAACCACCCCACCAACACCTCCTAAATGATTTTTTAAAATCTGCATACAGGGAATTCCCTGGTGATCCAGTGGTTAGGACTCCATGCTTTCACTGCTGAGGGCGCAGGTTCAATCCCTGGTTGGGGAAGTAAAATCCCACAAGCTGTGCAGCGTGGCCAAAAATAAATAAAATCTGCATACATTGAGGGTCACTCTTTGTGTTGTGAAGTTCAAAATGTCTTGACAAATGCATAGTGTCATGTATTTACTAGTATGTCATACACAATAAAAAAATCCCCTGGACTTCACCTATTCAACTCCTCTCCCCCTCCTGATTCCGTGGCAAGCACTTATTGTTTTGCCTTTTCCAAAATTTCATATAGAGTCATATAGTATGTAGCCTCTTCAGTCTTTCACTTAGCAATATGCACTTAAGATGTGTTCATATCTTGGGGACTTCCCTGGTGGTCCAGTGGTTAAGACTTCACCTTCCAATGCAGGGGGTGCGGGTTCAATCCCTGGTTGGGGAGCTAGGATCCCACATGCCTCATGGCCAAAAAGCCAAAAGAAAAGAGAAGCAATATTGTAACAAAAATTCAATAAAGACGTTAAAAAAAAATGGTCCAAATTAAAAAAAAATCTTAAAAAAAAAAAAGGATGCGTTCTTGTCTTTTTGTGGTTTGATAGCTCATTTCCTATTATTGCTGAAAAAGATTCCATTGTACGGCTGTACCACAGTTTATCCCTTATCAGATTTATTTATTTGTTTATTTTTGGCTGTGTCAGGTCTGAGTTGCGGCACGTGGGCTTCTCTCTAGTTGTGGCTCATGGGCTCAGTAGTTGCGGTGATCAGGCTTAGTTGCCCCTCAGCATGTGGGATCTTAGTTCCCTGACCAGGTGGGATCTTAGTTCCCTGACCAGGGATCGAAGCCACGTCTCCTGCATTGGACGGGGGATTCTTAAACCACTGGACCACCAGGGAAGTCCCACCTTATCAGATATTTGATTTGCAAATATTTTTTACCATTCCATGGGTTGTCTTCACTTTCTTGATAGTGTCCTTTGAAGCACAAAGTTTTTAAAATTTTCATTAAGTCCAATTTATTTCTTTTGTTACTTATATAAAATTTTTAACCAAAGTGTATAACACTGGAAATGACCTTCAGTGTTCATTGTGGTATAGTAGCTGGTTTTTTACATACAGCAGTCATCTGGCTCTGGGAGTACGTAGGACATTGTAGACCTTACTTGGTTATTGATAATTTACTTGGGAAGCCTACATGAAGTTACTGTTCAACAGTTACATCAATTAAGTCTTGGGTATTTTGCCCCAAGTACTGATTATACCCCCTCATTTTCTTTTTTTTTCTTTCAGTTTTATTGAAATATAATTGACATACAGCACTGTATAAGTTTAAGGTGTGACAGCATAATGATTTGACTTTCATAATCATGAAATGATGATCACAATAAGTTTAGTGAACATCCATCATCTCATATAGATAACAACAGTAAAGAAATAGAAAAAAATACTTTTTGTGTTTGATGGGAACTCTTAGGATTTGCTCTCTAAACTTTTATATAATATATAGCAGTGTTAATGACATTTATTATGTTGTACATTACATCCCTAGTACTTATAACTGGAAGTGTGTGTCTTTTGACTGTCTTCATCCAATCCCCCCTCCCCACACCTCTACCTCTGGTAACCACAAATCTGATCTCTTTGGCTATGAGTTTTTGAGCTGTAATTGACCTACAACTTTATGTTAGTTCCTGGTACACAACATAGTGATTTGCTATTTCCATACATTTCAAAATGATCCCTTGATAAATCTAGTTGTCATGTGTCATTATACAAAGATATTATAATATTATTGACTGTATTCCCCACACTGTACATTTCATACCTGTACTCATTTATTTTGTAACTGAAAGTTCGTTACCTCTTAATCTCCCTCACGTATTTCTCTCATCCCCCCCTTCCCTCGTCCCTTGGCAACCACCTGTATGTTCTCTATCTATGACTCTGTATCTGTTTAGTTATGTTTGTTCATTTGTTTTGTTTTTTAGATTCCACATGTAAGTGGAATCATACACTATTTGTCTTTGACTTATTTCACTTAGCATAATATCCTCTAGGTCCACCCATGTTGTCGCAAATGACGTTTCATTCTTTCTTGTGGCTAATATTCCACTATATATATATATATATATGGGTTGCTTCCATATCTTAGCTATTGTAAATAATGTTACAATGAATATAGACGTGCATACATCTTTTCAAATTAGTGTTTTCGTTTTCTTTGGGAAAATGAATTGCTGGATCGTACGTATGGTAGTTACAGTTTTTTATTTTTTTGAGAACTCTTCATACTGTTTTCCACAGTGGCTGCTACACCCACTCATTTTCTTGCTTTTCCTTGCTAACCCATTTACTTATGCCACACTTTTAGTAAGTTAGATCCATAAACCTAGTCTTCCTTTTCTGGCTTACTAGCTTGGAAGTTTTTATAGTATTTCATTAAGTAAACACATTTTATATTAATATAAATAGCTGGAGTTTGATTACAAAGGGATGCATGTAATCTAATAATGAAGACTCCCGGGAATTCCCTGGCAGTCCAGTGGTTAGGACTCGGTGCTTTCACAGCCAGGGCCCCGGTTGGATCCCTTGTCAGGGAACTAACATCCTGCAAGCCGAGTGGCTCAGCCAAAATAATAATAATACTAATAAAGACTCCCAAAGTCTTGTGATTGTCATCTCCAGTTGCATGGGATTTGATAAAATTCTGAAGTCCACGTAATCTGGCACAGACTTCTAGAGAATATTGTTAGTATGATTCTTGTTTTTAATTTCTGAAAGTTCAGTTAAATCTCTAGTCAAAGTGGGCCAAATGAGTCAAGCTAAAGATGCTAGAAGACCTGACTTCTCAGCTATAGGAAGAAAAGGGCCTGAGAAATCTCTTTAGCAGGAATAGGCTGAGAACTTTCAATCAGTGGTGTACTTTAATAGCCTATGTGTGAACAGCTAATACCCTCTTGTGAGCCACAAATTATTTTTTCTGTTAGGAATGCAGTACATAGCCATTAAAAAATCAAACATTACAGAACTATGTACTTGGAAATATGAGTAATCCACTGCCCCCATCAAATCCCATGCTCATGAGACTATCAATACAAATAGATTGGTCTTTATTCTTCAAGATTTTTTTTAATGCATATAGAACCAAATCTCCCATCTTTAGTCCTCCTCCCACCACTTTTACCAATTTCTTGTGTGTGTAAAAATGGGATACAACTTACTTTATAAATTTTCTTTGGTCTTATTATTCCTTTGCCATATTTGCATACTAATACATAAAGATCTATGTCTTCTTTTTAGTGATCTCAAAGTTCTATTGTTTGAATGAACCATTATTCATTCTTCTATTGATAGATATTGGGATCGTTTCCAATTATTTCTTATTACAAACAATGATATGCATAATATCTTCATAAATATGTCTGTGCATTTGTACACAATGCACAGATTACAAAGTTAAGCTTCTAATGCAAAGAACACTGGCACATAGTAGAACCTAAATAAATATTTATTGAATGAAGGAAGTGACTCTTGATCTTCTCATATGGGCAATTGGTTTCAGCTGGACTCAAGTCTCTGAGGTTCTGGCCTTGCTCAGGCATCTAAAAGGTGGATTCTACAGAGCTCACCAGGAGGGTTGAGCCATTTCCTTGAAGGCATAGCTGATCCTTTGTCCTCAGTGCTCTTGATGACCAGGCTCTCCAAAGAAATCTATCAATATGGATGGCAGTGGCATGACAGGACAACATGGTGATACCCTAGCCCATTCTCCTTTCATCCCGTTGATCCAGGAGTGTCTTATTTAAAGCTCCTTTGGTTCTAAGTCCTCTTTTGTTTGATCCTAGACATCAATCAGTAGCTGGGTACCCAGAATGATCATCCTAGGAAAGACAGGCAGTGTTGGATATTCCCTGTGTATCCCAACAGTCTAGAGACATCCACTATAGTGGCCCCACTATAGGAATTTATGCTTTGAATACTTCATTTCTTGCTATCAAAACAAAACAACAAAAAAAGAGAGATTCAACTATTGGCTAGGCTCTTGTCATAGCTGATCCTTCAGAGGTGGGAAAGTTCAAAGACCAAGGATGAAGAAGCAGTGCTCCACTGGCCATCACTACTTTAGAAACCCTCTGACTCATTTTTAGAACAGCTTTGGCTTCAAAGAGTTTGTCCACAGAGTTTCCTTGTCCTTTGTATTTACTCACAGAGGACTATTGACTACATTTTTTCAACACAAGATTCCTTAAACTATTTAATGTTTGGTCTACATATAATCTTTAGAATGCCTTTGCCAATGGTATACATTTTTGTCTGACCAAGACATTTCAAAGGAAATAATGGCTGATTACATATCTGCTTATACTGATTAGTACGTAATTGCATCTAAGACATCTTGTGATTGCAATGAACAAAAACATACCAGTCTTAAGAAGCAGTGAGGCACATCTGGAGGAGGAAGAGCCCATAATACATAATACATTGTATTGTTGAAAGTCCAAGAGTCTTGATCCATGGACAATCAAGGGTCAGACTATGTCAGGAGTATTAGGGGCTTATAAAGGGCATTAAAAAAAATTTTAGCTACCTTCATTCAATCCCCTCTCTCTGGGTGCTTATACCCTGGTTTTCCTCTAAAGCCAGGGGTCTGCAAACTATAGCCCATGGGTCAAATCACCTACCACCTATTTTTTGTAAATAAAGTTTTATTGGAACACAGCCATGCTCATTCTTTTACATATTTTCTATGCTGCTTTTGTGCTACAATAGCAGGGTTGAGCACTTACAACAGAGACCATGTGGCCTGTAAAGTCTAAAATATTTACTGTCTTCCCGTTTATAGGTAAAATTTGCTTACTTCTGCTCTAAGGGACCAGTACCTTCCTCACTCTCAGTTCTTGTGAATTAGAGCCAGTTAAAGTTGGGTTTTCTGTCACTTGGCAACCAACTGAGTCCTTCCTGACACAAGGGTAGCCCAGCCCAAATCACTCTGTTTCCTAGAATGGCCTAAATCACATGCCCAGAGCAATGGCGCTGGTCCATCCCCATCATAGATGGACAGGAAGTATGTTCCTCTGACCAGAAGCTGCAACTTGTTCCACAGGATCAAATATTTGAAATTGGGAGTTCCCAGAAAATCCCAGGTGCATGGTCACCATATGATGATGCCTCATTTATATATATATATATGTTGACAGTGGAAAAAGATGTATATATCTTTGATGAGAGGGCAATAGTGTTGTGGACTAAGAGCCTTAGCAGGATGGAAGCTTCCTGTCTTCTTCTATATCTCAGGGTGCGGACAGTGTCATAACAGCCATCCAACAGCATGGAATGACTGACATGTGCCAGGCTCAGGGCTTAGTGTTTTACATATGTTACATCACACAAACCCCACAACAATCCTGTAAGGTAGAAATTACTATTGCTCCAGTTTATAGGTAAGGAAGCCAAATCTCAGAGATATGAAGAAATTTCAGAAAGGTCACATGGCCAATAAGTGATGAAGAGAGGATTCCAATTCAAGTTCAAACTCCAAGGCCCAGACTCTTTAATACAGTGCTATACAACCAAGTCAGCGAGCCTGTAAAAGCCGCACCTCTTTCTCCATCCTCCTAGCACAAATCCTGTGTGGGGCGCCCATTGGCCTGGTGTTGGTCATGTGCCATCCTTGAACCAATCACTGGGGTCAGGGGCACCAGGCTGGGTCCCATGTCCAACTGTGAGCCTGAGTTGGGGCCATTCTCACCTAAATGACATGACCTGGGCAGTGGCAGTGCCAGCATTTTCATATAGAAGTGTTCGGGACTGGAAGGTGATAACATTTTGTGTGTTTGAGAAACATCAATTATCCACATTTGTCGGGGGGTGGGCAGGGAGAGGCCGGGAGTTGGTGTGTTACCTCCACTCCTGGCTGTTGTGCTCTGTCCTTTGTCATCTTTGACCAGCTGGAATGTTCGGAGGTCATCCCTAGAGGACCCTTTCTGACAAAGAGATGTGTATCTACCAGGGAATAGAGCCTGTGGGGCAGCACCTGAATTAGGATCTTGACAACCTCTGAAACAAGTCAGTTGTTAAATATCTTGGTTTCCTTCCCTGCAACCTGGTGAAGGAGTCTGATCTGGCTCTCAAAGCCAGTCAAAGGGTCAAAATAACTACAAGATGGCCTACAAAATGAGAATGTAGCAGAGAGAATCACCTGTAGGCTAAAACCTGCCCAGTGGATGTTCACACCTGACTAGAGTCTGGTGTGCACATCCACCCACCCACCCAGAACCCATCCCACCCGCCACTGCACAGAATCTCTACATTGACACATGTCCATAATGTCTATTTAATCCATTGTTGTCTGTCTTGGTAAGAGTGTTTCAAAGACTAGGGGCTCTGTTAAGTGTTCCTGGGTATCAGGCATTCTTTAGGGGCTGTGTGCCCAGGTGTTTTGCACTTTCATCTCATAAAGCTGAAATATGACACAAGAGATGGGCTCAGCTGCTAAGTTCAAGGGCGAGGGTTTGCTTTTAAACACACATGCACACACACACACACACACACACACACACACACAGACGCACAGAGCCTCTGGGTATCGGAAAGGTGACCAGCTCCCCCTGGTGCTTAAATATTTTTTCATCTGGAAATTCCCTTTCTAGGCCTTTATCTTGGGAAAGTTATGACTATGCAACAAGATTCAATACAAGAATGTTTATTGAAAGATTATGATTGTAAAGAAGTGAAAATTACCTGAACATCCCCCCATTAAACTTTGTTACATCCATTCAATGCATAGTAGGTAGCTGTTAAAAAACAATGTTGTAAAGAATGTTTTATGGCATGATGTCAGTTATATAATAGAAAATGCATTCAATATGTTGCTGTTTTTAAAATATATGCCTGCATAACTGTTCTGATGGGATGTATGTGAAGTTGAAAATAATGATTTTTCTCTGCATTTGAAGGTTACAGGTGTTTAAAAATGTTTTTTATTATGAAAATGTACACAAAAGTCAAATAATAAAATGAACCTCTATAATATATTGCCCCTATTCATTAATTATCATCAATATTTGGCCACACTTGCTTCACCTATTTTTTTTCCCAATAAAGAAATACGTTTAATCTTAAAACTTACACTACTTTGTTGAATAGTAACATTTCACACCTATTTTTTAAAACAGACCTCTTTCTCCTGGAGTATTTTAAAGCAAATATCAGACATCACTGAATGTTATCCCTATATACTTCAACATGCGTCTTTAAAAAGGACATTTCTTATGTGTTTACAATGCCATTATCACACCTAACATATTAACAATAAACCCTTCAGTTTCTGCACTACCCAGATTATATTTGCATTTCCATGAGTGATTTTCTCTTGTTTTTTCTTATCTGTGTTTTCTAATTTTTTTTACAAATAAACATAACAACTATTATTAAAAAGCAACAATTTAAACAATTAAAAATCCTTTGAGCAGAAGCAAAAAGAACTACAATCCTGCAGCCTGTGGAATGAAAACCACATTCACAGAAAGACAGACAAAATGAAAAGGCAGAGGAATGAACCAGATGAAGGAACAAGACAAGACCCTAGAAAAACAATCAATCAAATGAAGTAGAGATAGGCAACCTTCCAGAAAAAGAATTCAGAATAGTGAGAGTGAAGATGATCCAAGACCTCAGAAAAAGAATGGAGGCAAAGATCGAGAAGATGAAAGAAATGTTTAACAAAGACATAGAAGAATTAAAGAACAAACACCTAGAAGAATTAAAGAACAAACAAACAGAGATGAACAATACAATAACTGAAATGAAAAATACAGTAGAAGGAATCAATAGCAGAATAACTGAGACAGAAGAATGGTTAAGTAACCTGGAAGACAGAATGGTGGAATTCACTGCCATGGAACAGAATAAAGAAAAAAGAATGAAAAGAAAGGAAAACAGCCTAAGAGACCTCTAGGACAACATTAAATGCACCAACATTCGCATTATAGGGGTCCCAGAAGGAGAAGAGAGGGAGAAAGGACCCAAGAAAATATTTGAAGAGATTATAGTCGAATACTTCCCTAACATGGGAAAGGAAAGAGCCACCCAAGTCTAGGAAGCGCAGAGCGTCCCAGGCAGGATAAACCCAAGGAGAAACATGCCAAGACACATAGTAATCAAACTGACAAAAATTAAAAGCAAAGAAAAATTATTAAAAACAACAAGGGAAAAATGACAAATAACATACAAGGGAACTCCCATAAGGTTAGCAGCTGATTTCTCAGCTGAAACTGAAGTCAGAAGGGAAGGCACAATATATTTGAAGTGATGAAAGGGAAGAACCTACAACCGAGATTACTATACCAAGCAAGTATCTCATTCAGATTCGACGGAGAAATCAAAAGCTTTACAGACAAGCAAATCTAAGAGAATTCAGCATCACCAAACGAGCTCTACAACAAATGCCAAAGGAACTTCTCTAAGTGGGAAACACAAGAGAAGAAAAGAACCTACAAAAACAACCTCACACCAGTTAGAATGGGCATCATCAGAAAATCTACAAACAACAAATGCTGGAGAGGGTGTGGAGAAAAGGGAACCCTCTTGCACTGTTGGTGGGAATGTAAATTGATACAGCCACTATGGAGAACAGTATGGAGGTTCCTTTAAAAACTAAAAATAGAATTACCATATGATCCAGCAATCCCACTACTGGGCATATACCCAGAGAAAACCATAATTCAAAAAGACACATGCACCCCAATGTTCACTGCAGCACTATTTACAATAGCCAGGTCATGGAAGCAACCTAAATGCACATCGAAAGACGAACAGATAAAGAAGTTGTCGTACATATATACAATGGAATATTACTCAGACATAAAAAGGAGTGAAATTGGGTCATTTGTTGAGACGTGGATGGATCTAGAGACTGTCATACAGAGTGAAGTAAGTCAGAAAGAGAAAAACAAATATCGTATATTAACGCATGTATGTGGAACCTACAAAAATGGTACAGATGAACCGGTTTGCAGGGCAGAATTTGAGACACAGATGTAGAGAACAAACGTATGGACACCAAGGGGGGAAAACCGCGGGGGGGGTGGGGGTTGGGGATGGTGATGTGATGAATTGGGCGATTGGGATTGACATGTATACACTGATGTGTATAAAATTGATGACTAATAAGAACCTGCTGTATAAAAAAATAAATAAAATTAAATTTAAAAATTAAAAAAGAAAACAAAAAAACCAACTAATACTAAACTTTCTTTGGGCTATTTGTATGGAAATATGTTAATATTAATGTTTCAGACATTACATGAAATTCCTAAAAATCTTATATGTTCTGGTATAATGTTATAAGTCATAATTCAAGTTATTATTTTAAAATGTATATCTCAGAAATAACTAAATTTCCTTGTCAATTGCATTATTATGAACTTTCATCAAATCTTTAACCGTGGTCATTTTTAAGTCTTTTGTCATTTACAGACAGTTCTGGGTGTACTCTGATGCTTTCGCAAAACTGTTCCTATAAAAGGGTTTCATCTTCAAGGAATTCATGGAAAAGACTCTGACAAGCACAGGCTTCTGGTAACTGACTATACTGCTGAACTGAATGAATAAGCATTTTCAGAACTCTAATGGAAAACTGATGAATTCATAAAAGTGCTAACAAAAGATAAAGAGGAAAAAAATTTAATTACATGGGACTGAGTGAACTGATGAGGATGATTATAATTTTTATGACTTTCTGTTTGAATAAAAAAAAATTCTAGGGCTTCCCTGGTGGCGCAGTGGTTGGGAGTCTGCCTGCCAATGTGGGGGACACGGGTTCGAGCCCTGGTCTGGGAGGATACCACATGCCGCGGAGCGACTGGGCCCATGGGCCACAATTGCTGAGCCTGCGCATCTGGAGCCTGTGCTCCGCAACAAGAGAGGCCGCAATGGTGAGAGGCCCATGCACCGCGATGAAGAGTGGCCCCCACTTGCCGCAACTGGAGAGAGCCCTCGCACGGAAACGAAGACCCAACACAGCCATAAATAAATAAATAAATAAATAAACCCAAAGTTTAAAAAAAAAAAAAAGCTACAGAAGTTGTTTAAAAAAAAAATTTCTAAAGTAATACACTGTAAGACTGATCATTATGACTATGTAAAGATGTAAAATTTTTGTATAGCAATAACACTACATATGTAAAGTCAGGCATGTGACAAACTGGAAAAAATATTTTTGTAACTTATACCACAGACATTGGGCAGATATTCTGTCACTCATAAAAGGAGAAAACAAAATTAAACTATACTGAAATATTAAAAAAAAAAACTCAAAACAATTAAGAAAATGGTAATAGGAACACACATATTGATAATTACCATAAATGTGAATGGATTAAATGCAACGAAAAACACAGGCTCGCTGAACGGATACAAAAACAAGACCCATATATATGCTGTCTACAAGAGACCCACTTCAGATCTAGGGACATATACAGACTGAAAGTGAGGGGATGGAAAAAGATATTCCATGCAAATGGAAATCAAAAGAAAGCTGCAGTAGCAATACTCATATCAGATAAAATAGACTTTAAAATAAAGAATGTCACAAGAGACAAGGAAGGACACTACATAATGATCAAGGGATCAATCCAAGAAGAAGATATAACAATTATAAATATATATGCACCCAACATAGGAACACCTTAATATATAAAGCAAATGCTAACAGCTATAAAAGAGGAAATCGACCATAACACAACAATAGTGGGGGACTTTAATACCACACTTACAGCAATAGACAGATCATCCAGACAGAAAATTAATAAGGAAACTCAAGCTTTAAATGACACAGTACACCAGATAGATTTAATTGATATTTACAGGACATTCCTTCTGAAAACAGCAGAGTACACTTTCTTCTCAAGTGCACATGGAACATTTCCAAGGATAGATCACATCTTGGGTCACAAATCAAGCCTCGGTAAATTTAGGAAAGTTGAAATCATATCAAGCATCTTTTCCGACCACAACGCTGTGAGATTAGAAATCAATTACAGGGAAAAAAACATAAAAAACACAAACACATGGAGGCTAAACAATACGTTACTAAATAACCAAGAGATCACTGAAGAAATCAAAAAATACCTAGAGACAAATGACAATGAAAACACGATGATCCAAAACCTATGAGATGCAGCAAAAGATAAGAGGGAAGTTTATAGCAATACAATCCTACCTCAAGAAACAAGAAAAACCTCAAATAAACAATCTAACCTTACACCTAAGGGAACTAGAGAAAGAAAAACAAACAAAACCCAAAGTTAGTAGAAGGAAAGAAATCATAAAGGTCAGAGCAGAGGACTTCCCTGGTGGTGCAGTGGTTAAGAATCCGCCTGCCAATGCAGGGGACACAGGTTCAAGCCCTGGTCTGGGAAGATCCCACATACCACAGAGCAACTAAGCCCATGTGCCATGACTACTGAGCCTGTGCTCTAGAGCCCATGAACCACAACTACTGAAGCCCACATGCCTAGAGCCCGTGCTCTGCAACAAAAGAAGCCACCACAATGAGAAGCCTGCACACTACAACAAAGAGTAGCCCCTGCTTGCTGCAACTAGAGAAAGCCCATGCGCAGCAATGAAGACCCAACGCAGCCAAAAATAAATAAATAAATAAGTTTATAAAAAGAAAATCAGAGCAGAAATAAATGAAATAGAAACAAAGAAAACAATAGTAAAGATCAATAAAACTAAAAGGTGCTTCTTTGAAAAGATAAACAAAACTTTTAACCAGACTCATCAAGAAAAGGAGGGAGAGGACTCAAATCATTAAAATTAGAAATGAAAAAGGAGAAGTTACAACAGACACTGAAGAAATACAAAGCATCATAAGAGACTACTACAAGCAACTCTATGCAAGTAAAATGGACAACCTGGAAGAAATGGAAAAATTCTTAGGTATAACCTTCCAAGACTGAACCAGAAAGAAATAGAAAATATGAACAGACCAATCATAAGTAATAAAATTGAAACTGTGATTAAAAATCTTTCAACAAACAGAAGTCCAGGACCAGATGGCTTCACAGGTGAATTCTATCAAACATTTACAGAAGAGATAACAGCCATCCTTCTCAAACTCTTCCAAAAAATTGCAGAGGAAGGAACACTCCCAAACTCATCCTACAAGGCCACCATCACCCTGATACCAAAACCTGACAAAGATGCTACAAAAAAAGAAAATTACAGACCAATACCACTGATGAATATAGATGCAAAAATCCTCAACAAATACTAGCAAACAGATTCCAACAACACATTAAAAGGCTCAGGGGCTTCCCTGGTGGCGCAGTGGTTAAGAATCTGCCTGCCAATGCAGGGGACACGAGTTCGAGCCCTGGTCTGGGAAGATCCCACATGCCGCGGAGCAACTAAGCCTGTGAGCCACAACTACTGAGCCTGCGCATCTGGAGCCTGTGCTCCGCAACGGGAGAGGCCGCGACAGTGAGAGGCCCTTGCACCGCGATGAAGAGTGGCCCCCGCTTGCCGCAACTAGAGAAAGCCCTCACACAGAAACGAAGACCCAACACAGCCAAAAATAAATAAATAAATTAAAAAAAAAATAAAAAGGCTCATACACCATGATCAAGTGGGACTTATCCCAGGGATGCAAAGATTCTTCAATATATGCAAATCAATAAACATGATACACCATATTAACAAATTGAAGAATAAAAACCATATGATCATCTCAGTAGATGCAGCAAAAGCTTTTGACAAAATTCAATACCCATGTATGATGAAAACTCTCCAGAAAGTGGGCATAGAGGGAGACTACCTCAACATAATAAAGGCCATATACGACAAACCCACAGCAAACATCATTCTCAATGGTGAAAAACGGAAAGAATTTCCTCTAAGGTCAGGAACAAGACAAGGATGTCCACTCTCACCACTATTATTCAACATAGTTTTGGAAGTCCTAGCCACAGCAATCAGAGAAGAAAAAGAAATAAAAGGAATACAAATTGAAAAAGAAGTAAAACTGTCACTGTTTGCAGATGACATGATACTGTACATAGAAAATCCTAAAGATGCCACCAGAAAACTACAAGAGCTAATTTAACGAATTTGGTAAATTGCAGGATACAAAATTAATGCACAGAAATCTCTTGCATTCCTATGCACCAACAATGAAAGATCAGAAAGAGAAATTAAGGAAACAATCCCATTCACCACTGCAACAAAAAGAATAAAATACCTAGGAAAAAACCTGCCTAAGGAGGTAAAAGACCTGTACTCAGAAAACTATAAGACACTGATAAAAGATATCAAAGATGATGCAAACAGATGGAGAGATGTACCATGTTCTTGGATTGGAAGAATCAATATTGTGAAAATGACTATACTACCCAAAGCAATCTACAGATTCAATGCAATCCCTATCAAATTACCAATGGCATTTTTTGCAGAACTAGAACAAAAAAATCTTAAAATTTGTATGGAGACAAAAAGACCCTGAATAGCCAAAGCAATCTTGAGGGGAAAAAACGGAGCTGGAGGAATCAGACTCCCTGACTTCAGACTATACTACAAAGTTACAGTAATCAAGACAATGTGGTACTGGCACAAAAACAGAAATTTAGATCAATGGAACAGCACAGAAAGCCCAGAGATAAACCCACACACACCTATGGTCAGCTAATCTATGACAAAGGAGTCAAGGATATATAATGGAGAAAAGACAGTCTCTTCAATAAGTGGTGCTGGGAAAACTGGACAGCTACATGTAAAAGAATGAAATTAGAACACTCTCTAACACCATACACAAAAATAAACTCAAAATGGATTAAAGACCTAAATGTGAGACCAGACACTATAAAACTCTTAGAGGAACATAGGAAGGACACTCTTTGACATAAATCACAGCAAGGTCTTTTTTGATCCACCTCCTAGAGTAATGGAAATAAAAACAAAAATAAACAAATGGGACCTAATTAAACTTAAAAGCTTTTGCACAGCAAAGGAAACTATAAACAAGATGAAAAGACAGCCCTCAGAATAGGAGAAAATATTTGCAAACGAATCAATGGACAAAAGATTAGTCTCCAAAATACATAAACAGCTCATGCAGCTCAATATTAAAAAAACAAACAACCTAATCAAAAAATGGGCAGAAGACCTAAATAGACATTTCTCCAAAGAAGACATACAGATGGCCAAGAGACACATGAAAACCTGCTTAACATCACTAATTATTAGAGAAATGCAAATCAAAACTACAATGAGGGCTTCCCTGGTGGCGCAGTGGTTGAGAATCTGCCTGCCAATGCAGGGGACACGGGTTCGAGCCCTTGTCTGGGAAGATCCCACATGCCGCGGAGCAACTAGGCCCGTGAGCCACAACTACTGAGCCTGCACGTCTGGAGCCTGTGCTCCGCAACAAGAGAGGCCGTGATAATGAGAGGCCGGTGCAACGTGATGAAGAGTGGCCCCTGCTTGCCGCAACTAGAGAAAGCCCTTGCACAGAAACGAAGACCCAACACAGCCAAAAATAAATAAATAAATAAATAAATAATAAAAATAAAGGAATTCCTTTAAAAAAAAAAGTAAAATAAATATCCTTTAAAAAAAAAAGAAAAAAAAAACTACAATGAGGTATCACCTCACACTGGTTAGAATGGGCATCATCAGAAAACCTACAAACAACAAATGTTGGAGAGGGTGTGGAGAAAAGGGAACCCTCTTGCACTGTTGGTGGGAATATAAATTGATACAGCCACTATGGAGAACAGTATGGAGGGTCCTTAAAAAACTAAAAATAGAATTACCATATGACCCAGCAATCCCACTACTGGGCATATACCCTGAGAAAACAATAATTCAAAAAGACATGCACCCCAATGTTCATTGCAGCTCTATTTACAATAGCCAGGTCATGGAAGCAACCTAAATGCCCATCGACAGACGAATGGATCAAAAAGATGTGGTACATATATACAATGGATTACTCAGCCATAAAAGGAATGAAATTGGGTCATTTGTAGAGATGTGGATGGACCTAGAGACTGTCATACAGAGTGAAGTAAGGCAGAAAGAGAAAAACAAATATCGTATATTAACGCATATATGTGAAATCTAGAAAAGTGGTACAGGTGAACCATTCTGTCTACCAGGCAGAAATAGAGACACAGATGTAGAGAACAAATGTATGAACACCAACGGAGGGAAAGCAGGGGGGCGGGGGGGGTGCGGTAGTGGTGGTGGTGGGATGAATTGGGAGATTGGGATTGACATATATAACACTAATATGTATAAAATAGATAACTAATAAGAACTTGCTGTTTAAAAAATAAAATAAAATTCAAAAAGAAATTAAAAATCCTTTGATTTACACATTTTTTTTCCAGGAACACAGATTACATTAAGCGATTGAATCCAGCAAAGCTCTAAAGACAAGTAAGGGCTTGCAACTTTTTAGCAGCTTAATGATTCTTAAGAATTCTTCTTAAGGATTTGTCAGCTTAAGTATTTTAGGGCAGAACAACATTATGAGGGAAAATCCTTTGTCTTTAAGAGAGAGACAGAGACACAGAGACTGAAAGAGACAGAGACAGAGCAAGTGAGAGAGACTGATTTCCATAATCAAATACCAGTCAGGAACAGAGCTATCTCAAGGTTACCCAGGAGACCTCCACTCCCCTCGCAAAATCCACATTTCTACCTTTAAGTGAAACTAGCCCCAGCCTCACTTACTGCTCTGATAAACCCAGCAACAGCTGTGGATAGCTGTGGTCACACCATTTCCTCCTCCCAGTTCCCTTTATTAAAAATCAAGCTGAGCAGTTTGAGCATCTATAGACCAGATATATATATATATATATATATATAAAACTTTTTTTCCCCTCAATTTTCCTTATGCATATACTAACATACGCTTTGTCTGCAGCAACAGGAACTTAACTCCGGCTAACATGGCCGAAAGGAGAATTTATTGGCACTTAGGATCCAATAAATCAGATAACCAAGCCACAGGAACGGCGGGGATGTGGCTGGGAACTTTGAAAACAACTGAAGAAATTCAAGGCAAAACCCATGAAGGCCTTTGGGCCGTGGACTCTCATCTCTGATCCTCTCTGAATGTCAGTTCTGTTGTCTCATTGAAGACCGCTTTCCTCCATGAGACAAGATCCATGTGTTTCTCTGGGGCTTGAGTTTCATTTTTTAAAAATAATTTAGCCTTCTGAGAATTAGACTCTATGTTTCAAGTTAGACAATCCTGGGAATGGACTTACTGATCCAGCCGCAGTCCAGGGGGTGCAGACTCACCTTAGAGTGAGGCAGCCCCTGACGTGGGGGGGAGAATATTCCCAGGAGAGGGTGAGTCAGATCAGACAATACTGAGATGTCCACCACTGCACTACGTGTGGCAATTGCAATTGCAGCTTCAATTTAATAGTGGATCTTGGATGACTTTTCATGTCAGTAGATACAGATGTACTAATCTGGATTAATAGTTGCATGGTATTCGTTTGGAGGGGTACACCAATCCCTCATTAATGGATAGGTAGGTTTTCCCCCTCTTTTGCTATGGCCAACAATGTTGTCAAGAACATCCTTGAATACTGTCAACGAAAATTCAATTAACTGTCAAGTTAAGAAGAAACAAAGGGCATTTTATTCAAGCCAAACTGAGGATTATAACTCGGGAAGCAGATTCTCAGAAAGCTCTGAGAATGCCTATTAGAAGTTGAAGGCGGGCTTCCCTGGTGGCACAGTGGTTGAGAATCTGCCTGCCAATGCAGGGGACACGGGTTCGAGCCCTGGTCTGGGAAGATCCCACATGCCGCGGAGCAACTAGGCCCGTGAGCCACAACTACTGAGCCTGCGCGTCTGGAGCCCGTGCTCCACAACAAGAGAGGCCGCGATAGTGAGAGGCCCACGCACCACGATGAAGAGTGGCCCCCGCTTGCCGCAACTAGAGAAAGCCCTCGCACAGAAACGAAAGACCCAACACAGCCAAAAATAATATAAAAAATAAATAAATTAAAAAAAAAAAAAAAGAAGTTGAAGGCATAGTCATATACATTTCTGAGACAAAAGATCGTACATGAAAATGACATACTGATACTTTACATAAAGTTCACCAAGGTTACATAGTCCAGGTAAGCACGTACAAAGCGAGAAGCAAGTCATCATGACCCCTACAGAGCTGGGAAAGAACATTATTCTTTTAAAAATTTACACTGCTAGCATCCGAAGAAAGAAAAAAATAACTATGTTTATGGTTGAGCAGGGACTCCCATCTTTGAGGCGCTCTGGTTAATGTAATGTAGATGCACACTGCACATTAGGGAGGGGAGAAGGCGGCCCAAACAAACACAGAGAGAGAATTTTATCTTTAATTTTTTCTTGTCCTGCCTTAAAATATAAATTTTATTTCATATATATATATATATATACACAAACACATCTTTCACAAGTGGGAAAACGTTCTAGGATAAATTCCTAGAGGTGAAATTTCTGGATCAAGGGATACATGTATTCCCTCCCCAACCCCAGTAAAGTCTGTTGAGTTATAATTTACTTACAGTGAAATACACAAATCCTAAGTGGACAGTTCTATAATTTTTGACAGATGAATATAACAGTGTAGCACACAGCCCTATGAAGACATGGAACAGGAAAATTTTGCTCCAGGCTATGATGGAGTAACAGGCACTGGATTTATGCAATCACCTTAAAAAACTAAAACCTGCGTGGAAAAAACACAGGAAACAATATTTTTCAGACAACGGACAACAGTCAACACAAGACAGTGTTCCCTGAGAGATGGGGACCAAATGAAGGGAGCCCTAGGATGGCCCCAGCTTTCTGCCTCGTGAGAGATTCCAGACCACAGCGCAGAGAGGGGTTCCCAAACAGAGCCTTCGCAGACAAGGCCTCTGTGGACATGTGTTTTTATTTTTCTTAGGGAAACACCTAGCTAGAAGCGGAATTACTGGGTCACTAAGTAGATGTATGTTTGACTTTGTAAGAAGCCACCAGTCTTCCAAAGTGATTGCATCACCCCCAAGATTTTGGTTGTTCCACGCCTTCAGCGTTTGGTATTGTCAATCTTCTTCAGTTTAGTCACTCTAGTGACATCTCAGTGCTTTTAATTCGCATTCCTTTCAGTCACTGATGATGTTGGGCAACTTCCCATGTGCTCATTGGCCATTTGTATATCTTCTTTTGTGAAGTGTCTGTTCAAGTCTTTCCCATTTAAAAACAAAAATTTTTTTTTATTGGCGTATATTTGCTTTATACTTCTGTGTCAGTTTCTGCTGCACAGCAAAGTGAATCAGCCATATGTATACATATATCCCCTCATTTTTGGATTTCCTTCCCATTTATGTCTCCACAGAGCACCAAGTAGAGTTCCCTGTGCTATACAATAGGTTCTCATTAGTTATCTATTTTATACATAATAGTGTATATATGTCAATCCCAATCTCCCAATTCATCCCACCTCTGTTTTTTAATTGGGTTGTTTGTCTTACTGACTTTTGAAGTTCTTTATATACTCTTGTTACAAGACTTTTATGAGATTTATGTTCTGAAAATGTTTTCTCCCAGTATGTGGCTTGTCTTTTAATTTCCTAATCATGTCCTTTTAGAAAGCAGAAGCTCTTAATTTTGATGTGGTTCAATTTATCAATTTTTTTTTTTTGTTTTAAGATTTGTGCCTTTTTGTCCTAAGAAATATTTACATCATAAGTCTCAAAGATTTTTCTCTTATGTTTTTCCTCTAGAAGATTTATCGTTGTAGCTCTTAAATTTAGGTCTATGATCCACCCCAAATTTTGCATATGTGTGAGGTAGGAGTTGGAGTTCATTTGTTTCCCCATAGGGATACCCAGGTGTTGCAGCACCATTTGTTGAAGAGACTTTCCTTTCCTGCTGGATTGCTTTAGCATGCTTGTCAAAAATTATTTTGTCAATACAGATGTGTCAAAGATACATATGTAGGTATGTGTGTGTGTGGTCTCTTTTACGCCAAAGTGATAAATGTATGTGGTTCTATTTCTGGACTCTATTCTGTTCTTTATTTTTGTCTCTCCTTAAAGTAATACCATACTGTCTTGATTACTGTAGTTTTTTTTTCTTTTTTTCTTTTTAAATATTGATTTATGTATTTAGTTGCACCAGGTCTCAGTTGTGGCAGGCAGGCTCCTTAGATGTGACTCACTAGCTCCTTAGTTGTGGCACGTGGGCCCCTTAGTTGTGGCATGGGAACTCTTAGTTGCGGCATACATGTGGGATCTAGTTCCCTGACCAGGGATCGAACCCCGGTCCCCTGCACTGGGAGTGTGGAGTCTTATTCACTGCGCCACCAGTGAAGTCCCAGTTACTGCAGTTTTAAAGTAGGCATGTGTATATTTAATGTTGACCGTGCCAAAATGCCCTCCCAAAAAAATGGTACAGACTCACACTCCTATCAACAGTGTATCACGGTTACTTCTCCCACTCTTATCAGCATAAGCATCATCAACCTTATAAACCATGAGGTCACGTCTTACTCACTGCTGGTTCCTCATCACCAAGCACTGTGCCTGACACACAGCTACTCAGCCAGTGCTAGATGCATGACAGGAGTTGTTAGCATTTCTATGACTGTTGCCAACACTTATTAAGCTGCCCTGGTAGGTAACAAAGATGAGATGATCAAGCTAAATTCCAGGCAAATGATTCTGAAAGCCCAAAAGATTATGTCATTAGGATTAGGGTGGAGTAATAACAACAACAAAAATAATAGCAAAATCTTACACAGTGTTTCTGCACAAGAAACACTTGTTGTCATGGCTCAGTTGTCACCCATGCATTCCAAGCAGTTAGAGGACAGGACAAGGAAGAAAAGGGACACAGGGCAGGTTTCTCCTAAGGAAAGTTCCCAGAAGCTGCCACGTGACACTATTTATGATGTCCCATTAAATTTATGGCCACACATAGCTGCAAGGGAGCCTGGGGAAGGTAGGTCTGACTTATCCAGTTCTTCTTGACTTCTCAGATTTGGTTTTCTGTCATGTACAACCAAAAGAATCCTCACATATACACTCTAATTCCTGGAGTGGGGCTTTGTCACTCAAAGTGTATCATGATGCTGGCTCAAACGACTGGGAGCATTTTTTTTTAAAGTTTTAAGGCGGAAATGGCAAATAGCGGCTTACTTTAACCATAAAGGGAAAAAGGTCCACAGAGTTCCTTTTGGGAGAGGACACAACCCCATGTAAATACCAAGCCCAAATACCGGTTCCTAACTGGTGCCAGCAGGTCAAGATAGACCTGCACCAAAAACAAATGTCCAGTTTCACTAGAGTTGTAAAAGTGTTTTTTTTTTTTTTATTGGACCTACCTCATAAGGAGTCTAGTGTAACTGGACCCAATGCATTTTTTATTTCAGAAACTGTGTGACAAAAAAAAGTTACCACTGACAAAAAAATAACAAAAATAACCTGTGTACTTTGTCTAGCAGACAAAGTGTTGCTATGTTCAGAAGTTGCTATGTTCATAAGTGTTGGGAAAGAGTCCTCACTTCCTCTACGTGTCATTTTCATATTGTATCTAGCATTCCAAGGGTGTATTTTTCCCTTCAATTTAAACATTTATTGAACATGTATCATATCAGCACTGCTTTAAAGATTAATCAGATTATCACAGAAAGTGGTCAACAAATGAAGCTACTTGCATGAGATATGCTAATCCCCCCCCCCCCACACACATACATTTTCCCATTCAGTGCTCACAGTTGTTCTATTACCCCATGAATAGGTATGATTAGCCCCATTTTGCAAATGGCAACACTGAGGCTCAGTGATCTCTTAGCTGGTAAGGTGTTAGAGCCAAGGTGTGCACAATGATTTGCCCAGCTCTGGCTCTGCCTCAGGGATGAAGTACCTGGAGGTTCATGGAAAACACCCACTCCTGAGCATGTTCCACAACAAGCCTTAAAACACAAGGACGAGGGAGGGGAATACCCTCTCTATGTATGGATGTATTAAGTGGCATTATTTTTAAACACCAGGAACTGTATATAATCTAAATGCTTAAGTGTGCAGTTAACCAAATGGCTATTTATCCATAGAATTGATGAAGTAGCCAACCAAACTGCTCACCAGGCACTTTTATTAGCATGTTCTAATGTCGAAGGGGGAAAAGTTAGGATCTAAACACATACACACATCTCAACCATATAAAGATACTCTCAGGAAAAGGACGGTAAGGAATGTTAGGGGAATTCCTTGGTGGTCTAGTGGTTAGGACTCCACGCTTTCACTGCCAAGGGCCTGGGTTCGATCCCTGGTCAAGGTTGGGGAACTAGGATCCCTCAAACCATGTGGCACGGCCAAAAAAAAGGAATGTAGGCTTGATTAATTCTGGTTAGAGAATTACAGGGAATTTTAAAATTTATTCCTTGACTTTTATTTTCTAGTTTTTCCACATGAACATCTTTACTTTGATAATCAGAATACTTTTTGTTTTACACTGTGATTTAATGTACACTTTTGTGCTCTGACCTAAGCATCACTAGGATTCTCGATGTTTTTACAGTTTTGAAATTTAATATCTTCAAAAGGACTTCAAGGTTATGCATTCAGAGCAAAGCAGACGAAACTGGGGAGGAGATAAAAAAAAAACACAAAACATGAGGGTCAGCCCTTCATATCTGTGAATTGAACCAACCTCAAATCAAAAAATATTTTTTTCAGGAAATTCCAAAAAGCAAAAGTTGAATTAGCCACACACCAGTCACTATTTACATTGTATTTACAGCTATTCATGTAGCATTTACATTGTATTAGGTATTATAAGTAATGTAGAGATGATTTAAAGTATATGGGAGCATATGTGTAAGTTATATGCAAATACTGTACCATTTTATATAAGGGATTTGAGCATCCTCAGGTTTTGGTATCCTGGGAGATTCTGGGACCAATCCCCCATGGATACCAAGGGACGACTCTATATCTTCTAATTTTTTTAGTGACAGATTCTTTTTTAAAATTGTATTTGAGTTACAATATTATATTAGTTTCAGGCGTACAGCATAGTGGTTCAGTATTTTAATAGATTATACTCCATTAAAAGTTATTGCAAAATAATGGCTATAGTTCCCTCTGCTGTACAATATATCCCTGTTGCTTATCTATTTTATATATAGTAGTTTGTATCTTTTAATCCCATACTCCTATCATGTGCTTTCCCCTTTCTCTCTCCCCACTAGTAACCAGTAGTTTGTTTTCTTTATGATACTGTTTTGCTATACACATTCATTTTTTAGATTTCACGTATAAGTGATGTAATACACTATTTGTCTATCTCTGACTTACTTCACTTAGTATGATATTCTCTAGGTCCATCCACATTGCTGCAAATGGCATTATTTCATTCTTTTTTATGGCTGTATTCCATTGTGTGTATGTACGTATATGTACAACATCTTCTTAAGCCAATCTTCTGATGATGGGCACTTGGATTGTTTCCATGTCTTGGCTATTGTAAACAGTGCTGCAATGAACATTGGGATGCATGTATCTTTTTGAATTAGTGTTTTCATTTTTTCCAGATATATACCCAGGAGTGGGATCGTTGGATCATATGGTAGTTCTATTTTTAGTTTTTTGAGGAACCTCCATACTGTCTCCATAGTGGCTGTATCAATTTACATTCCCACCAACAGTGTAGCAGGGTTCCCTTTTCCCTGCACCTTCTCCAGCATTTGTTATTTGTAGACTTTTTGATGATAGCCATTCTGACCAGTGTGAGGTGATTTTTTTTCTTTTTTTTTTTCTTTCTCTAATAATTAGCGACATCAAGCATCTTTTCATGTGCCTGTTAGCCATCTGTTATGTCTTCTTTGGAAAAATGTCTATTCAGGTTTTCTGCCCATTTTTTGATTGGCTTTTTTTTTTTTTTTTTTTTTTACCTTGAACTGTATGAGCTGATTTTGGGTATTAACCCCTTGTCAGTCAGGTCATTTGCAAATATTTTCTCCCAGTCAGTAGGTTGTCTTTTCATTTTGCCAATGGTTTCCTTTGCTGTACAAAAACTTTGAAGTTTAATTAAGGCCAATTTGTTTATTTTTGCTTTTATTTCTTTTGCCTTGAGAGATAGATCCAAAGGAATATTGCTATGATTTATGTCAAAGAATGTACTGCCTACGTTCTCCTCTAGGAGTTTTATGGTTTTGGGTCTTCCATTTAGGTCTTTAATCCATTTTGGGTTTATTTTTGTAGATGGCGTGAGGGAAGAAATGTTCTAATCTCACTGTTTTACATGTATGTAGCTGTCCAGTTTTCCCTGCACCACTTATTGAAGTGACTGTCTTTTCTCCATTGTACATTCTTGCCCCTATGTCATAGATTGATTGACCGTAGGTGTGTGGGTGCCTCTTATTTTTTCAAGTGGGAGAATGAAATAGGAAACTCTAACTAACCGACGTGTCCTCTTCAGGAAGAGAGGTGGGTGGGTGCCTGGCAGTAAGTTTCATCTTTCTTTTTCTTGAGGGGCCTCCTGGCTCGGTGGCGGGATGAAGGCCAAAAGCAAGATACCTGGAAGCCCTCAGAAGGCACTGTGGAAAGAGCAGAGGTAGGTAGAGGCCCCCCAACTAGGCAGAGTACAGCATCAGCCCCTCCCTCCTATGCCTCACCCACATACTTCTTTTAAGCCCAGCACTATTGGGTGGATGGGATTTGAGCACTGAACCATCTGGTGGCCATTCCATCTGTAGGCTTTTTGAGAACAGTGACCACATCTTATTAGCTTCTGATTCCCCATTCCCTAGAAGTCTGTGGCTTATGCTTTCAAATCAAACATTGGAAAGCTTTCTAGGTGTGGTTACAGCAAACACTATACCAAAAATAGTCTAGAATAATTACTGTATTTCCCCATCCTTGTCCATTTAATAAACTCTTTGTAGAATAAACTACACCAAGTTTGCTCCCCAGACAAGGAGATGCACATGTCCCTGGGTGTGTGTGTGTATGTGTGTGTACAGTGTGTGTGTGCAGAGCATCTCCAGTCCCCTTGGTTATCAACCAGTAATGACTTTCAACCTGCCTTGAACACACCACCTCCTTCCCCAGCCCCTCTCTAAAGAGCCACCTGTGGTTAAATGAGGTTTGTGGGTGTGGCACCACCTCCAGCCCCCATTCCTATGGGAAACAGCTTCTCCTCCAATGGCCCTGATGGGTCTGGCGATTCTAGGCCCTTGTCTACCACCGCTCATGCACAGGGCCAGCCAAAGGACTCTATTCTCAAGGGCCACAGTGACTGTTCAGAGAAGGGCATGTGGACCAAGGCAGAGCCCTTCCGTGGGATTTTTCGATGTGGAACTGGACAGACAGACAGGCAGGCTTTGCACTTAACAGTGCACATCAAAACTAAAGTCAGCATCCCTCCAGGATTTCAATAAATTCCTCTTACATGACACAGTAAATTCTCTTCTGCTGAAGCTACTTTGAGTAGGTTTCCATGTCTTCCACCTGAAAGAATCCTATTTTTTAAAAAATATATTTTCCAAGTTTTCTTTAATAAAGACAGACGTTTCTGTTTTAAGTGAAAAATAAAGTTCTGAATCCCAGAACCACACTTTAACATTGACATGGATCTGGGAAAGGCTAGGGAAATGAATGAAATCCCTTGTATAGGCAGCTCCCCTTTTCCCCACTGGCCTCAGGGCTGCTTCTCTGGCTCTCCCTGCCTGCCTGCCCTCCCCTGCCCCCTGTGAAGAGGCTGCTAGTTCCTGTTTCGCTCCCACTAGAAAATCAAGGTCTGTTTTCATTTGAACAACATTCTATTTTAAAGAATCCGTGAAGTTTTCCCACCTCAAGCAATAAAAAGCAGCCCAGGGTCCTTGGAGTTGACACCTAAGAAGAAATGGAAA
Organism: Balaenoptera musculus; assembly: GCF_009873245.2. NCBI lineage: Eukaryota > Metazoa > Chordata > Mammalia > Artiodactyla > Balaenopteridae > Balaenoptera > Balaenoptera musculus. The sequence continues at coordinate 23,837,913 of NC_045803.1, read as the reverse complement.
CTGAAAAGCTGTGACTTAGGAATGTAAGAATGAACATAAGAGTGAAGATATACAATTAGTGATGTCCACTTGATATTTAGATTTAAACTACAAAGCAAGTTGAACACAGTCACCATTTTGGACATACATTTTATTGTTCAGAAATTTCCACCAGAGCTTATCATGAAGTACCTTTACCTTTGGAAAACATCTCTTCCTGCAAATCCACAAACATGGGGACAACCAGTCCGGCCTCAAGGTGCAAGGTGATGGATCAACAAGGTATAGCCCAGCATCCCCACATGCAGATCTAGATGAACAGCAGAAAACTTCACAGGTGTGGATTTAAAGTGCGACCTCAAATGACAAACGACTTACCCTGGTGGTGCCCAAACAAGACATCAGAATCTGCAGAAAATCAAATCTATCATGATCAGCGTTCCTACCTGAATGAAGTTAACCTCCTAAACCAACTGACCTTATTAAGTTTTTACTCATTTATTTTAAAACCAAACCAAGTGTATATGACATCTTTTTAAAAAAATCATGTAAACATTGCAAAGTTTTTAGGGGTTATTTATAATCTGAAGAGATTCATAAAAAAACTACTGGACTTGTTAAAACTACAAATACTAACCCTACCCCACCCCCCATGAAAAAAGCAATTGTTACAAAAATATAAAAAATATACTAGCTTCTACTATTTAACCTTTCCACCAGAAATCTCACAACTCTGGGACACATCCTGGATTTTATACCATCAACAAGCACAAGTGCAATTTTCTCAAATTTTTAAGGAAGAAAAAGTCCCAAAACATTCCCTTCTTTGTTATTTGAGATTGTGGCTACTTTCTTCATAGGGACTGTAATGCTAGTGGGTAAGGACAGTTTGAAGTTTCCTATTGCATCCCCTGCGTGGACCCGGCATGGGAATTATAGCACAGGAGGCTGCTTTCAAAGCTCACTCCTTTAGCCTTTTCAGATTTCTCTCCAGTCCCTTCAATTCCACTTTGGGACTTGCTGGATCCCCAGACTCCTGAGCTGGCCTTGGCTTCCCTAACCGCCCACCAGGGAAGGACCACAGTAGGAAAAGAGGGCGTAAGCCTGCTGCCACCCGTAGTGCCCACTTTCTGGGAGCACGGGTTGGGCCCTGCACCCAGGTTTGCTCATACCAGGGAAACTGCGCACTTGGTGGATGATCCCCCAACTCCCACCCCCCCGAGAGATGACTGATGCTACAGGACAGTCTGCAGAGTCTGGGAGGGGAGCCAGAAGCAGATGTGGAGGCAAAACACTTTGCATATAAGGTAAAATACTTCTATAAACTTTGAATCGGATCACATGTACACAGCAGCCATGCTACCAGGCACTTTGACCAATTAAGAGCTAGGAAATGGACCAAATTCCGCTTGAAACAACTCAACAAACGCTATGGGAAGGGGGTGTGGTTTAACTGTCTTCATGTCCTTAAGGATACCCCTCCCTCACTAGGACATTTTCAGTGTTTCCTTCCCCTCCTATCACCTAAAGGCTCACTCAAGCCCTTGGGTGAGACTGGTTGTTGGGAAACAGTGGGTTGGATCCACACGCCACCAGGCAGAATCCCTCTACGTGACTGGGATATTGCTGGGTTGAACCCTGTGCCCCTGGAGTCCAGGGAGACCCCTGGGTGGGCATCCCAGCCTAAGCGTGCCCAAGAGAACCCTTCACCCAAAGCCCTTGTATGTGCAGAGTCCTCACTACCTGCTGTGTGCTCCCACGTGGAGGCCTGGTTCAAATCGGAGCCTGGCTCACACCCACTCCTCCCCTGCAGGACCCTCTGACCTTGGCCATAGCCCCCGGTGCCCGCCACCACCTAGTCTGGCATGCGGTCCAGCCCCATGCGCTGCTGTCCCTACCATTCTTGTCTGAGAGCAGGCTGCCTCAGCAGGGCAGGCCCTCTCGGAGCCTCCAGTGGACTCTAGGCTCTCCTGTTTGAAGGACTAGATTTTCACACCGCTAAGGGTTTTATTTCACAGATCATGGTGGTGAGTTTGGGATTTCCAGTCCTCATCATGGTTAAGTTATACATTTCCCGACACCTTGTTTCTCCAGATCTGAAACAGCTCACCCAACACACCCTGATTGTTTCAACCCCGAAAGATTTTTCCAAAAGCAACAACAACAGATTCTGAGAACACCACCACATACGCTGAGCAAGTCCCCTCTACTTTGGTTGCATCAAAAAACAGGGCTTCTGAGACAACCCCAATTCACATTTGCTCAGAAGAGAGGTGTTCCCAACATCAAGGCACAGAGAAAGAAGTCTCCTGGGGCAAAATGACGATGAAAGCGACCAGTGGCCTTCGTAGGGCCTGAGGCGGAGTCGCTGGGGGGGGGGGCAAATCCAGTCTGGGCTGGGTGGGCATCAGGAGGAAAGCTGAGGGCCAGGTCTCCCTCTGGGGCCTGAGGAGTCCTCACGCGTACTTCTCCAGGAACTTTATGTGAAAGTCCTTCACCTTCTGTAGAACCGTCTTTAGCTTCTCCACCGGAGGAAGAATGGTCATTCTGTCAGGAAAGAGAACAGCGTCAGTCGGACACGAGTTGCTCTGGAAGTGAGGAGAGAAGTGAACCTGGCAGGTCACTCGTCCACTTGCGGCTGCAGAGACCAGGAGGTGCGGGCAAGTTGCGTGGGGAGGGACAGGCCTGTCTTGTCCACTGCGATGGCTCCAGGCCCTGGACAGCACCTGGCACTTGTTGAACCACTTTCTCCCACCATTCACACATTTTTTTACCCAACTCATATATGTGAACAAAAGCAATAAGCTGGTGGCAGCACCTCAGCTCACTAACACATCCACCCATAATCACAAAAGGTCTGCCCAACACTGAGAGGTGCATAGAACTTCCTCGAGCGCGTGACTCTTGGTATTTCCTATGGCTACAGAGCGAGACTCCACTCCTGCTAGACAGGCCTTTTCCATCTCCACCATCAGTCTCATAGTGAGAACCTCCAGTCATAACTTTCCTCCATAGGAATTCCCACGTTGCCATGGTAACTAACTCCTCCCTCCAATACTATCAGCCTGCTTCCCAGCCTTAAGGGCAGCCCTCGAGAAGTAACCACTTCTTGAATGAGCCGTGAATTGCCAAGGTGAACCCAACAAGGGTGGAAAGGCCATCCACACCACCCACACATGTTTGTCCATTGGCGGGGGCCCTACCCACGACCTTCACTGACTCAAGACTTAGCCCCAGGTGCTAAGCCCATGACATTTCTTTTTTTAGCATCTGCCGCAGGAAACATCTGAGAGTGCCGTGCATGGAGAGGGTGCTGTTTGGAACAGAGCTGGCCTCAGCGGAGGACCTGGCTGAGCTGCTCCGGCTCGCCCAGCAGAGTCGCGTGCCTGTGAAAGGCGGCACAGCAATTCCACCACGTCTCGGAGGCAACATCTCAGCAGGCTTTTGGTGCAGTGGACAAGCTACTGAGCTCCTGGATGCTGTATGATACCATCACGGAGTTGAAAAGGGACAGGGGAAGGAAAAGAAAACACAGCACGGGAACACTGCAGATGGCGTGTGATAGATGGAGACAGAGCAGTCAAGGAGATGACCTTGGCGTCGCCCACAGTCTTCCTTAGTCCCTGGCGCAGGGTCTCAGCTATCTCTGCAGCAGGACAGAATGGGAGTGGGATGGGGGGACAGGGGCTCCACATATCCCAGTCTCTGTAGGTGCCTTGATGTTAAGAAGCCCAAGTTTCCCAAGACAAACCCGGGAGCAGCCCGCCGGTGCAGAGGAGGTGGTACCTGAAGTGGTAGGTGCCTTCCCGCTGCCCAAAGCCGCTGCCGGGCACGACACAGATGCCCATCTCCTCCAGGAGCTTCATGCAGTAGAACATGTCGGGGGCCATCTTATGGGCCTGTGGGAGTGGGACAGAACTTAGGATTCATTCCTGGTTTCGCACCGTACAAACATGACAATCTCAAAGCCAAATACACTTGAGATGGCAGGTTCTTTCCCATGGCGGGGCCCTTCTGCCCTCCCTTCCTGTGAGAAGCAAGGCAGGATGCTGGGTGCTGTAGGCAGCTGGGGCCGGGAACAAAGAACCCAAAGGCCACTTTGGGACAGCCATGGGCTGCAGGGCTTCTGCTCTCCAGTGGGGAGTGCCAGCCTGTTGCCTGTGTACCCCACCCCCACGGAGCAGCTCCACAAGCACTGGCCGTGTCCTCCTATACGCCAAGCCGGGGCCCTGACGTCTCTGCCCAGGGGGCCTTAAGGAACAAGCCTCTCAGGGGCCCTACTGTTGGTGCTTCTCACACTTCGGTTTGCACAACCAGGCCACCTGTTAAATAGGTTCTCAGGCTCCAACACCAGAAATTCTGATTCAATTGGCCGAGGGGTGGGGCCAGATTTTGAATGTTTAACAAGGTATTGAGGAGGTAAGGGGGTGTGAGGACACTTTCAGAGATACGGCTCTGGCCCTTGATCCTCAAACCAGGGTCTGTGGCCCCACCTGAGAACTTACTAGAAATGCAGAATATTGGGCCCCTCCAAAGACTTCTTGAACCAGTATCGGCATTTTTAACAGGACCCCAGGTGATCCAGGTACACACTCAACTTTGAGAAGCGCTGCTCTAGGGTACTGTGGCCAGGTGGAAGAGACAGCTCTTGATGCTTCCCCAGCATCTGTTCAGTTTTAAATGCATCACATCACACGTGGGCACCTGCCTTCAGTGCACCGCTCACCTGGGGGCGGCCTCACACCTGCCGCCTCAGCACAGCATGCTGCAGGGCTGGGTCTCTGAGAGCCCGTCATCTTTACACATTAAGTACCATCTGACCAACGGATACACAAAGTTCAGAGCCTCTAGGGCCAACACTTTAGCTCCCCATGGTAAGAAGCAGTCCCATGTGAACCCAGTGAGAGAGCCAGCCCTGACCTGGCACCCCTGACCTGAGCTGCCTCCATGGCTTTGGCAGGGATGAAGATTCGAGGAAAGGCGTACATGGCCCCCTGCAAGGGGTTGCAGTGAATTCCTGGGACTTGGTTAAACAGGTCTTCTGTCAGCTTAGCTTTTTTGGCCAGGTTACCCAAGACGGACTCTTTCTCCTGATGAGACAGAGAAAGCACAGAAGTTAGCATCTCTGGACATCATGGCTCCAGACCCTGGAAACTATCCCTTCAAACTAGGGCGTCGGGGCAGACTGGTGCAGGTGAGCTTGTGTGTGCATAAGCACGGCAAATGGGGGAGGTGGGCGAAACACACATCCCTCTGCAGGAACTTCTTCCACAGACGCTCAGCCCATGAGGCTGCCACGTGCCCTGGGGCAGGAGCACACGGGCCACAGGTAGGTCCTAGGTAGCCTGTGTCATGGGTTCTACTCTTGTACCAGGATGTCATTCCTGAAAATGAGAAAAACCGGTCCCTGCGCATTGGTCTGAATGAACTTGGGCCTGGATGGAACACCCTAGAACATGCTTCTAGGAGACAGCCCCACCACTTCATTTTGGGGAGCCACCCTTCCCCCAATCCATGTGGTGTGTTTGGGGCACGTGATCCAGGCAAAGCACATCAGCGACAGGCTCAGAGCTGGACATGTGTCCAAAGCTGGAGCAAGCAGCCCAGCGCTTCTACAAGTACTACTGGAACGTGTGGGTGAAGAGCTGTGGCCTGCGGATGAACGGATCAGCAAAACGTAGCATGTACACACAGCGGAATGCCACTCAGCCTTAAACAGGAGACACAGTCTGACACACGCCACAACAGGGATACACCCTGAAGACATCATGCTAATTGAAATAAAGTCACAAGAAGACAAATGCTGTATATGAGGTACCTAGAGGAGTCATATTCACAGAGAGTAGAACAGAGGTTACCAGGGGCTGGGGGGAGGGGGAAATGAGGAGTTATTGTTTAATGGGTACAGAGCTTCAGTTTGGGATGATGAGAAGTTTCTGGAGATGGATGGTGGTAATGGTTGCACAACAATTTGAGTGTACTTTATGCATTAAACTGTCCAGTTAAAAATGATCAAAATGGTAAATTGCATGTTCTGTGTATCTTACCACAATTTTTAAAAAAGGTTGTGAATCTAGAACAGCTGGGAACTGACTTCTTGGTTATATGACCAATAAATTCCATTTCTGTTTAAACTACTTAGAGTTGGGTTTTTGTCACTTGCAGTTAAAAAGGTCTGACTGCATCACTTCAAGCTGCAAGGACAGCCTGCAGCTGTGTCTTAAGCCACAGGCAGGCCCGTGGCCTGGAATCAATGCCATGCTCATCCATTTCCCCCTTTTAGTTTAGTAACAGAATCATTCCCCTCCCACTCCCACCCAGGGTGTTCTCAGGACACAAGGCCGTTCCCTCTGGGCGCCTGCCCATCCGTGGTGCTCACAGGCGAGAAAGAGGAAGGGGTGCACCCTCCCCACACACACACACGCAACAGTCCTCCCACTTCAAATACAGCCCAGCTGCATCCTGAGACTTAACCTCATTGGGGTGAGTCAGGCACCACGTGGAACAACAAGCATCCCCGTGGCCGTTGAGACAATACATGGTGAACACTGGCCGCAGCAGTGATGCAGGCAGGCCGTGGGACAAGCCGACTCACCCTGCTGAACTGCTCGAAGGATTCCTCTCCTGGCACCGGGGGGTTCACAACGATGTCCATGGCAGCCTGCCCAGACACTGGCGGGCACAGACGCACCGAGAGCAGCTTTACCAGCTGGGCCTTGATCTCAGGGTGCAGGTTGATCACCTCCATGTAGCCTCCTCTGTAGCCACACCTAAAAGGTTGAAGACGGGGAGAGGACCCACCGGTCACAGAGAGACCTCTACCAAGTGCCTCCAGCCGGCCAGAATCTTCTGTAAACATTCCCATGCCCAACACTGAGCGTTGCCAGTGGAAAGTGAATGGGAGTGATCTGTGTAAATTCCACTTCAATTCCTTAAAAGCGTGCTCCCTCCTTCCTCTCTCCTTTTCCCCACCTCCTGAGAAATGCACACGCCAGAACAGCAGCCTCAGCGCTGGCCACATGTTGAGAAGACAGAGCCAGCCCAGCAGCCCATCTTTGAATGACCTCATGGGGCAGAGCCAGTCCTGGACTCCCCATGCCTTTGGACTGTAATCACAGAGACACACTTCCATCTCGTTTGAGCCACTGTATTTTGGGGCCTTTTGGTTAGAGCAGCTTAGCCTGACTCTTAACTTATACACTAGCCCTGCTCCAAAGGGGCATGTGATTCAGGCCAGGCACCCCCTGCACAGGTTCGAGGGGTGGGCATGTGAGCAGTAGCCTGAGGACTTTGCTAGAACTTTCTGAAGCCTGAAAACAAAGCCAACCCAAAGGAAAGCAAAGCAGGGAATTCCCTGGCGGTCCAGTGGTTAGGACTTGGCACTTTCACTGCCGAGGGCCAGGGTTCAATTCCTGGTCGGGGAACTAAGATCCCACAAGCCACGCAGTGCGGGCAAAAAAAAAAAAAAAGGAAAGCAGAGCTGAGAAAGAAAACAAGACAAAGCCAGAAAGCAGAAACAGAGATCTGGTGACACTTTTAAGCCCCCTGATTCAACTTTACTCCTTGACTTTTTAAATTTTATTTATTTTTTATTTATTTTTTTATTTGGCTGTGTTGGGTGTTTGTTGCTGCGTGCAGGCTTTCTCTAGCTGCAGCGAGCAGGGGCTACTCTTTGTTGCGGTGCACGGGCTTCTCATTGCGGTGACTTCTCTTGTTGCGGAGCACGGGCTCTAGGTGTGCGGGCTTCAGTATTGTGGCTCGAGGGCTCTAGAGCGCAGACTCAGTAGTTGTGGCGCACGGGCTTAGTTGCTCCATGGCACGTGGGATCTTCCCCGACCAGGGAATCGAACCCGTGTCCCCTGCACTGGCATGTGGATTCTTTCTTTTTTTTTTTTTTTAATTTATTAATTTATTTTTATTTATTTTTGGCTGCGTTGGGTCTTCGTTTCTGTGCGAGAGCTTTCTCCAGTTGCGGCAAGTGGGGGCCACTCTTCATCGTGGTGCGTGGGCCTCTCACTATCGCGGCCTCTCTTGTTGCGGAGCACAGGCCCCAGACGCACAGGCTCAGTAGTTGTGGCTCACGGGCCTAGTTGCTCCGCGGCATGTGGGATCTTCCCAGACCAGGGCTCGAACCTGTGTCCCCTGCACTAGCAGGCAGATTCTCAACCACTGCACCACGAGGGAAGCCCTGGCATGTGGATTCTTAACCACTGTGCCACCAGGGAAGTCCCTGTAAGGCAGATTCTTTTTTTTTTTTTTTTTTTTAGCATACTTTTACAGCATTTATTGAGCATGTACTGAATGCAATAATTATATTGTGTCTTTAAGGAGATTTGTAAAATATCAATATAACACGGTATCATCTCAAGGAATTTCTTCTCTCCAAATCAATAGGACCATAGAACCAGTATGTCTATATTGGTTGCTAAATACATTGAATATCACTTTTGGCATGAAGAAAAAACATATGGTGACATAATCTATTTATTTATAATGTGTTGTGCAAAAGATGCTCTACACCTAGCACACAAATTAGGTTGTGATTTTTTAGACTAACTTTTAAAGAGAAAGATATACAAGCAATTCCTATCTTTGTTATTCAACGTGTCCTTAAAATATGTTTAAAAAGTGACTTTTTGAAAGTCAAAGGGAAGAACTTTGTGTGTCTGTGGGTGGGGGAGGGTAGGTTATTCCCATGAAACTAAACACTATAAAAGTCTTAATAATATTTTGCCTTATAGAAACAATCTTCAACAAGTATTTCCAACACTTCACTTTTTCTAAATTTTAATTTTGTTCCTTTTTTTCATAATTAATATAACCAGCCAGCTTAATTCATTAAGCATCTAATTGAGGCTAAAAAGTCACAGCTTCAGCCCACCTAATGATTATCTCAATTAGGTTGAGTTTATAAGTACTGTTCTGTGTTTTTTTTTTTTTTAATAGTTTGGCAATTTCTTTACATTTATTTATTTAATTTTATATTTTATTTTTGGCTGTGTTGGGTCTCTGTTTCTGCGCTAGGGCTTTCTCTAGTTGCAGCAAGCGGGGGCCACTCTTCATCGCGGTAGGCAGATTCTTTACCACTGGACCACCAGGGAAGTCCCCTGATATGGATTTTTTTAAAAAGCCTCTTTGATGTAGGCCAGTTCAAGTTGAGTTTCTGTTACTTATTTCCAAAAGGATCCTGACTGAAATACAGTCAAATCTCAGGAAAATAAGCTGAGATCATACAAAAAAACAAAACAAAACAAAAACCTTTCAGAACGAAATCAGCTCCATCAGTCACACTTTCTGGACTTCGATTGATAACATTCAGACTAATAAGCACAGAAACGCAGGCACCAGCTCCTGCCTTCCTCTGTACGTGTACCACACCCACACAACCTCAGAGCCCCTGATATGAGACACTCAATAAAACGCTTTTGGGATCAGGCTGCAGAATTAACTGGCAGAGACAGATCCCCATGTGATCCCTCAACTCGCTTTTCCAATGCGGGAAGATAAATTCTGGCATCTCGGAAACGTTTCCTGTAACAAAGTTGAAAGAAGAAACTTTCTGCTTTATCCTCTGCTGATGAGCAGAATATCAAATTGGGCAAATCGGTCTGATCCTAGGTAATCAGGATCTGAGGGCAACAGGATGCCACCTCAGGTTACCGACATCCAGGGTATTACCGTTAAAACAGTCATCAGTAACACAGATGGAGAGATGGGTAGGTATGTGACAAACACACTTGAGTTTGAAAAATGAGTTAACGGAGAACATATTTGTTTAGGAAAAGAGCTACACGACACATGAAGTCTAGCAAGGAGGCAGCATCACTACTGGGGTAGACCAGAAAGACCAGCATCAATCAACCCCTGCCCACATCAAATATAGCCAAGAACAGTTGGGTGACCATCCCAAGGGGACAGCTCCCTTGACCTGGCTAAAATATTTCTTGAAGCTTCACAGTTACACTGGCCTCCAGACCCCCTCCTGACACCTGGCATAAAGCAGAACTCCCACAACGCTGGGTAATGAATGTCCTTAGCTGTAAATGCACTGGCCTTTCCATCTCAGTCTAGTTTGTAGGTTCCTCCGTCCTCCCCTAACTGCTGAGCAGGGAGGGCCTGGGCCCAGTCCCCGGACCTCTTCTCTATCTATACTCACCCCTGGTGAGACATCCAGGCTCAGAGATCTGTCTAACAACTCATACATTGACATCTCACAAACTTTAATCTCCAGCTGGATATCAGCCCTGAGCTGCAGACTCACACATCCATCTCCATCTGGACATCCAATAGGCATCTGCAAATTCTACACATCCAAAACCAACTTCTAATTTTACCCCAAAACCTGCTTCACACACAGCAATCCTCATCTATTGATGGCAACTCTATCCTTCCTGCTGTTTGAACAAAAAACTTGGGAACCATCCTTGACTTCTCTCTCTCACACCCACCTTTTCCATCAAGCAACACCTGTCAACTCCACCTTCAATCATATCCAAATTCCAACATCTTCTCCCCACCTCTACCCTGGCCCACGATACCTCCCCTGGACCATAACAGCCTTCTGACTCGAGTGCCCACTTCTGTCCCTACTCCCATCACACAGCAGCCAGAGAATCTGGTAAAACATAAGTCAGGAGAAGTCACACCTCTGTGTAAACCCTCCAAGGGTTCCCATCTCACTCTGAGTAAAAGTAAAAAATAACCTAAGTAGCCCGGGTGATCTGGCCTCCTATGACTTTTTTTGGTCTCAACTTCTGCCACTTTCTCTCTCACTCCTTTCTAGTCCCCTTGCCGCTCCTCAACCAGCTGCTCCTTCCACCTCAGGGCCTTTGCACATGCTGTTCCCTCTGTCTGGAATGCACTTTCCTCAGACATCTGTGTAGCTCCCCACACCCTCTCCCATGGGTCTTAACTCAAAAGCCAACTCCTCAGTGACCAGACCCCACCTCTCGGCATTCCCATCTCTTCTCTAATTATTTTTGTCCACTTGACGTGTGATATTCGTTTGTCTATTGCCTCTCTCTCCTCACTAAAGCAAAACTCTGTGAGGGCAGGGATGGCTGTGGTTTGCTCACTGCTGTAACCTCAGTGCCGAGATCAGTACTGGACTCATAGCAGGTGCTCAATAAATATTAGCTGAATGAATGAATACAGGATTGAAGCTGACTCTGGCCCCAGAGGTCACGCAGTGCTAAGGCAGGGTGCATACAGAGCTCCTGCACACAGAGCTTGGCCTATTGGCCTGACAGCATTTGTCCACTCAACCTGCCTTCCCTGGCCCTCAGAGTTCAGTCAATGTCAGAGCAACAGCGACATGGCTGGCAGAAAACACTAGCATTGGAAGCTGCTGTGAGGTCCTGTTTTCATTTTCATCACAGCCTTATTTTACACGAGCCTTTGCACAAGGTCTGTCCTCACACCACCGTGCTCCCTTTGGGGAGGTGTGGCCTGTCTCCTCCTGCTTCTTAGATCAGCAGAGATGGTGGATAAGGGCAGCCGTCTCTGTCCAGCAGACTGAGGTGGGGCAGGGCAGAGAAGCACAGGGACCAAGCAGGCCCAGGGGCAGCGGGAGGGAGGTGGGGGCCCACATACTCGCCCATGTAGCCCTTGGAGGTGGAGTGGAAGGAGGCGAGCTCCACGTTGCCGGAGTACTCGGGCCCCATCTCGTAAAGCACCTTCTTAAAGGAGTGAAATCTGCAGTCTGGAGAGTACACGTTGTCCTGGTACACCTGCAGGAGGGGACGGGATGGAGACAGTCATCGCAAGTCCCCCAGAAGCCTGACCCACCCAGGCGGCGGCTGAGGGAGGGCACAGGTGCTCCGGGCCAAACTGCAGCCAGGCAGCCTGCCGTGAGGCCCAGCCTCGGGCACCACTGCCAAGCCAGACGTGCCTGAGGGAACCTTCCAGAACAAGCAAGGAGGGAAGGCCTCGGGCTGGATGCCCACTGGATTCGCCCACATGAGCCTCACCCAGTCTCCAGACCTCCTTTCTGCCTCATGTGCCAGTGACGACATCAAGTACCCCACCTGCCCAAGCAGGTTTCCTCCCGGAGTGTGATGTTCACTTCCGTCAACAAGATGAGTGGTGAAAGCAGTTCATGCACCTGTCCTGACCTCCGCACCTGAAGTGCTAACTGTGTACCCTCCGCACTTCACGGCACTCACCCAGCTCTCTGTCCACCACTGCTGTCGGCGCCCACACTGGACCGAGCAGCGCCCACACTGGACCGAGCGGCGCCCACACTGGACCGAGCAGCGCCCACACTGGACCAAACAGCGCCCACACTGGACCAAGCAGCGCCGACACTGGACCGAGCAGCGCCCACACTGGACCAAGCAGCCTCCACACTGGACCCAGCAGCCCACACTAGACCAAAGAGCACCCACACTGGACCAAAGAGCGCCCACACTGGACCGAGCAGCGCCCACACTAGACCGAGCAGCCCCCAGAATGGACCGAGCAGCGCCCACACTAGACCAAGCAGCGCCCACACTGGACCGAGCAGCGCCCACACTGGACCGAGCAGCGCCCACACTGGACCGAGCAGCGCCTCCCTGTCCCCGCACTGTCTAGCGCGCCGCAGGCAAGCGTCCCACCTGCCCTGGGAGATGAGCTTCCCATACCCAGTTTGGACATCAGGGAAACCGAGGCTCTCTGGAGTGCTGTGGGTCAGCAGGAGGGTCAGGCCAGCTCCACCTTCAGCAAGCCAGGCCGAGCTTCCTCCTGCCCCACGCCTCCCTTCCCAGACCCCGAGGGAAGAGGTTTGTGCCCCAGGTCGCTCTGCTGTCCATTCTCTCCTATAGATATGAAGATTTTAGGTCCATCTGCTATTAATCCCGGCAACAATTTGGTGGGTAAGTGCTCTGTGTGTGGGGCGGGGCGGGGGGGCGCTGAGGAGCAAAGAAATGAAGCTTCTGTGTTAGAAGCTGCGACTAACTAGAAGTCATTCAGCAATGAAGAAATGAAAACAGGATATGATGGGTCTTTCATTTCTTTCCTTGCAGGAAAAGAATGGGCATGCCTTGTCTCCAGAACTGGGGTTCAAGAAGCAGCAGCTGTGGGGGGTTAATTAAGACTCCCCTCCTCACGGGACACAGCATTAGGCCCACCCAGCACCCACTCTCCCTGCTTGAGAAAGAGGCCCTCAATTTGCCTCAGGGAACAGCCTCCCCTGCTCTGTCTGCAGGTTTGGGGGCACAGGGCAGAGACACTGCCCCGTGCCCAGGGCCTGGTCAGTTTGCATATTGCAACCACTGGGCCACAGTAATTGGCTCAGCAATGGGTGTTTGACCCGAGCTGCACCAGTGAGGCTCAATTCTGAGACTTTTGCTGGAACCACCAAGAAGAAATGCTCTCTTTCTAGACTGGGAAGATAGCAGGCCCGTGTGTGAGGCCAAGGCAGCAGGGTGGAAAGAGAGGAGCTGGAAGATATGGTTTGAGTCCCTGGATCCAGCCCCACTCCAGAGACCCTACCACCTTTTTACTTTTCAAGTTTAAAGTAGTTTGGGTTAGATTTCTGAAACTTATAACCAAGATTCCAAACCAATGTTGGGATGATTTTTGGTCACAGTCTCACAGGGTGTAACACTGAACATCCTCGACCTTGTTGTTCCAACACCTAGAAAGTTCTCTCTGGCTATAGAACAACCAGGCCTGGCTCCCTCTCCCAGAAGAGAAAGTGCACCCTCACCTCTGAGAGCCAAGGCCGCTCTTACCTCATCAGCCAGGAGAAAGAGCTTCTCCTCCCAGGCAAAGTGAATCACGTCTTCTATGCATTTTCTGCTCTGCACCTGACCTAAAAAGTCCCCAAACAAAAGCAGAAGGTAGGTTGTAATGCTGTTTAAATTGTCCCTAGGTAAGAACCCCAACCAGAATCACTCAGGTATCTGTGTTCCCCGGGACCCTGTGGGACCACCCTCCGTAGCTGCTGTGACTGGGGGGGTTCAGTCAACCTCCGGGGAGCCCCGACGGTCAGCCCCGTCCCTCTGACTCACTTAAGCTGGGTATGTGGAAGGAGCAGTGTTTCACACCCAACTTTCTAGTTATTCTTATTGGAGGTGTGTGTGTGTGTGGGGGGGTATATTTGTATTAATCTGTGCTGGAGGGCAAGAAGGCATGAAAGCATCATGGAGAACAGGAAAATTAAACTGAAGGAGTTAAATCATTCAGCCCCACTCCCCTCCTTACCCCACAGCGGCAGCACCAGGAGAACTGCACTGGCTACACCTTCTCCCCACACAAGCTCGGTGAGGCAGGGACAAGGTCTGCAGGCTCAGTGCTGACCCTCAAAGCCAGCACTCAGCAGGGCCCCGGTAAATACTGTGGAATAAGCTCTAAATGAAATGAGCCTGCCTGCCAGCTCTGCCTTCTCCCGTCAGCAGCTACATGGGAGCTGCGCCCTCTGAGGATGCTGCCGGGTCCCCCGCAGAGTCCCTGCCAGGGTCTCCCTTCAGGGCTTGACCCCACATTTCATCCATCTTAGAGAAATGAGTGCCAGCCAGCAGCAAAATACTCACCCATCAGTTCACAGGAAATACTGTGGGTTTAGGTGGGGAAAGGAACAAATGCAACAAGGTAGAAATGAACCTTTTCCCAATATTTCCTGAGGCCCACTATAAGTGTGGCACTGGGTTGTCTGATGTACTCACAAAGCCTCTGGGAAAGCACTAGTCAGGCATGCTGACTTCTCACAAAAGGCTGTTTCTTTACTATACATAAATGTGCATCTATGGATGTTACATATACGTATATATTTATGTGTGTATGTATGTGCACATGTGTTATTTATATATGCATCTATATCTTGATGCAAACCAGTATATAGAGTATGTTACCTTCTTGTTAAAAATAAAAATAACTATATTCTTGTCCATGTAAGAATAACAAGAATAAGTCTTAGAAAAAATATATAGATGTATCTTATAAGAGCATGGTATGATTCAGCCAGGATTTCAGACTTAAACTGTCTTAAGCAATGAACCAATTCCTTTGCTAAGGGACCAACCTATCTCCTGCCAAGAAAGGGTCAACCGGGCTTCCTATGAAGCAAGCTCATGGCTCTGGGAATTAGGAAGGGTAGTAGCCCTGGATGCTCCAAGGAGCCAGCTGCTGTTCCCACAGACAGACAGGAGCTGCCTATCCAGGGGGCTGAGCCTGCCTACAAATGCTGCTGGTCTTCTCTCCCAGGGCTGCCATCCCACAAAGTGTATCTTGTTAGGATGCAAGCAAAGGTTTGAGCACCAAGAGCATCAAACCATGTGTACATAATGCCTGAGAACTGAGCCAGGGCCAGGCCTCAGGAAGCCTCCAGCTCAGGAGAGGAGAGGAGACCTGCTGTGCGCAAATAATCCCCGCGATATGAGCGATGCAAACTGTAGGACAAGGACAGAGCTTACTTCTCTCCAGTGCCTGGGACGAAGGAGTCACTCAGAACATGCCTGCTGAGCCAATGGATGGACAAACACACACGGTGGTACAGGAGGAGAGTCACATAGGCTCTAGAGGGGCAGGGCACAGCTGTGCCCAGCAGGGGGAGACACGAGCCCAGCGCACAAAAGAAGTGGCTCTGCTGTAGGCCTCAAAGCTGGGGAGGGGTCTAAGTGCCCCTTGCCAGAGGCCAGGCCAAAGGAATTGCCCACAAACAAATGGGGATACCTGTTGCTGGCACCAGCCCTGCATCCTGCCCTTCTCTGAGCAACAGCACTCAGCTGTCCTAGGGGGAACTCCCTTTCTTTAAACTCCAGCAAGAGACATGGGATACAGACCCAGCCAATCAGCCTCAGTGATTTAACCAGGTCAGGCACCGGCCGGTTGGCCAACGTGCGCCAGTGAGAGTCTGGCCTGCGGCTTTGGCTGAAACTATGGCCAAGGCTCTCTGCGGAGGGCGCTCAGGTGCTGGGCGATGACTGGAACTGCTGGAGGCCACTCCCAGGACAGATGCTTCCTGAGAAGGATCCCAACCCAGAGGAGAGCAGAGCTGGGAAATGGCCTGGGGTTCCTATGACAATGACGCTGATTCAAGTGTGCTGCTTTACCCTGGACTTCACAGATCCGCTCCCTTCAAGTCTTAAGATGAGTTTCTGTCTTGAATCCCAAAGAGCCCTGTTAGCCACTTACATCCAGTCCATTTTGACACCTTTTAGCCAAAGTGGTCACAGTGTGTGGTTCAGGCAAGATACGTGGTTATCACAGGTAGGTTTCTATTTTCCATCCCCCATCTTCCAATAGCTGATTTTCACCCATTAAGACCCCAGAGAGGGAATTCCCTGGTGGTCCAATGGTTAGGACTTAGTGCTTTCACTTTCAGGGCACGGGTTCAATCCCTGGTCGGAGAACTAAGATCCCACAAGCTGTGCAGCATGGCCAAAAGAACCCCCAAAACTGCTTATATTAACATATACTCACATGACTCCCCCACCTTTGACCTAAAACAGGAAAGTCTCTAGTGCAGTTATTTCTCTCCAGACAGCCAGGTGAAGATGTATGTAAGCACCTGGCCAAGAAGTTACCAACCCTATGATATAAACTAGGTATACAGAGTATTTCCTAAGATGTAGGACCTACTACTCCAAGTTTGGGACCCAGTGGCATCAGCGTCACCTGGGGGCTTGTTAGAAATGCAAATTGTCAAGCCCCACTCCAGCCTAATTTCATCGGAATACCTAGAAGTGGGGCCCAGCAGTTTGTTTTTTTCTTAACAAGCTAAAGTTTTAGAACGATCATCCTAGGGCAGTGTTTCTCATCCTCAGCTGCATAGAATATTGATGCCGGGGGCCCCATCCCCAGAGATTCTGAGGTGCAGCCTGGCCTTTGACATTTTTAAAAGCTCCCTCTGTGATTCTAATGTGCAACCAGCTCTGTCATTTTCCTACTGAACCATGGTTAGACCCTTCATCCCTTCCCCCAAGCAGTTGGTGGAAATAAACCAGGGTGGAGGGCAGCTGCACCCATTTTCTGCACTCAGGAATTCAAGTGGCGCTTTCAGCTGATTGAAGCATCATTTGATGTTCCCAAGAAGCAGATTCCACAATCAACTCCACCATGCTTTGGCCCTGACCCAGTTTATCTCAACAAAGGAGGAGAGAGGAGCCCTTGTTCTCGGCATCCGAATAGCATCGGGGGCACATGAAGCCAGCAGCCTGGAAAGATCAAAACAGGCAGAACTGTGCATTTTTTTTTTAAAGAAAAATACGCAAAATTAGGAGTGATTTTCAACTTCTGGAATCAGGTTTTTTTGGTTTGTTCGCTTTTGTTTTTAATATGGCATTTCCTTTTCAGGCCTCAAAGTACACAGTAACGCTGTGTCAAAGAAAAACAACGCACACACCAGCAATCTGAAAACTGGTTCAGAAAAACAAATAGGAGTAAGGGTAGAATGAGGCCTATGATTAATGGTGATGGTTTGTGCGTGACCTCAAAAAGAAGATTCTTTGCAAATGCAAGAACAGGAGAAAAACTGGTCTTAATACAACCCTGTCCAGGAAAATGCCTGCATTTGCTCACCTCCTAAGGTGGCCTGCAGCAAATTTTATGGCTTTATGTTGGCAAATCTGAAGTTGGATTGGGAACCTGGGAGCAAAGAGGACTTCATTGTTTCTTAGAGCTTTAGTGTCCAGACATCCAGTACTCCAGCCACCCTGCCCCTGCTCCCCAAGAAACTGGCCAGGGAGTAAAGCACAGACCTGTGGGGTTCCCGGGGTTGATGATGCACAGCACCTTGGGGTCACAGTGCTCTTTGGCCTCCCGCACGGCCCGCCGGAGCTCATTCACGTTCAGGGCCCAGCAGTTGTCCTCATCCAGGTAATAGTTCACCTGGATGGCATCGAGTTCAGAGATGACTGCTGAGTAGAGGGGGTACTGCGGGATGGGGATCATCACACCCGTCCGTGACTTGCCACCCCCGGAGACCAGGATCTTCAGGATCGTCTGCAACCAAGAAGTCACATCTTGCAAGGCCACCGCCACTTCCCACCCGCGGGGGCTGACCGGCAGGAGGCAAGCTGGAAGGCCCCAACCCCCGCCTTTCACCAGCCACCCCACTGCCTGCCTCCAGTGCAGCCCCATGGGAGTGGCTGAACTTCCCCGAGTCTCACTTTCCTCATCTGTAAGACAAGCTCTGCTGTGAGAAATAAGCAAAATGTTTTAAAGTTCTCAGTATGGTGCATGGTATGTAGTTTAACACGCAATACTTGTTAGTATTTTTTAAAGAGGTCTTTTAAAGCAGTAGCCCACAAACTGGCCCTGTCTCAGAATTATTCTGACCTCACCCCTGAAACTCATTCTGTATGTCTGGGATGGAGCCCAGGAATCTGTCTGGTCGGTGGCCCAAGGCTGGACAGACCCCTGAACAAGGGATTGTTGAAATGGGATAAAATACCCAGCTATGGCCACCAGGTGGCGCTCCAACCTGGCTGTTTCCAAAGCTGAGTGCGCCCTAGGTTCATAGGATTCCTGAGAAACCAGGCCTGGGGAGTCCTGTGGGGCACTGGTGGAGGTGGCAATAATTCACTGGATTAATAAGCCCAAACTCTTCTGGGCAAGTCCCCACCTTACACACAGACTTAGCTCCTTTCTCAGGTTCGGCTCCTTGCTGCAAGAATGCCACTGGATTAAAAACTGCAATGACTTGATTCTTTCAGTAAATCTTGAGGACCCCTCCCCACACCCTCCTCTGGAACCTCTACCTGTACCTGGGCTTCTCTGGGAATAGAGAGGGGCCTTGGCAGAACACAGTGGAAGATGCCATGGTTGGGAGCCTGAGTCCAACACTAGAATCTCAAATGCCACAAGAGGCTGACTTAGAGCAGGCAGACCACCTAAGGTCTCTGGGCCTCAGTTTCCTCCCAGGCTCCAGGAAG
This sequence comes from Balaenoptera musculus, assembly GCF_009873245.2. Taxonomy (NCBI): domain Eukaryota; kingdom Metazoa; phylum Chordata; class Mammalia; order Artiodactyla; family Balaenopteridae; genus Balaenoptera; species Balaenoptera musculus. The sequence goes on along the minus strand of NC_045803.1, from coordinate 23,819,077 downwards.
AGTTTAATGCATTTGAAAGGCTTTAGGAAAGGACTAAAGCATTTAACAAACAACAAAAACAGGAGCCTTGTAAGTCAAGAGACACAGACAAAGATAACTCCATTAAAGGAAGGGTCAGACAGGACAGGCTCCCTGAGTAGGGAGAACAAAGTGAGTGGATGGCACCCAGCGCTGACTGGGCACGGGCACAGGGTGCTGGAAGGGAAGGGAGGCTGCAGGTTCCTCAGGCCCTGGGTTCAGCCCCTTCTGCTACGGAACACTTGATACCAGCCCCTCTTCACCTCTTCCACGGCTGATCCCCAGCCCAAGCCGCCTCTTCTCTTGCCTCCTAAACACTCCCTTACATCTATTATGCCCCCTCCTGCCACACCTAAAGCTTAAGAACCTAAATCTAATTATGTCCCTCCGCCTACTTCAAATCCTTCAGTGGCTGCCAGGCTCTTAGGACAACAAGGCCCCACCTGCCTCCCAGCCCACTGCTGGTAACTGGCCCTCACCATGTGTGCTCGTGCCCCCTGACGCTCTGTTTCCAGACATACAGCCTCCTTCCAGCTCAAGGCCTCTGCATATGCTGACCTTCTGCTCCGAACCTGTCTCTCCCCTGCCTTCCTGAGTTCACGGGTACGCAGCTTCCAGATCTCTATCTGTTCGGCCTTCCTTGGAGAAACCTTCCTGCCCTCCCCAGCCCCCCAGGTCAGAGTCCCTGCTGCTCCCTCCTGTAACACTTTGTCCTCTTCCAGAAGAGAAACTGAAAGCTTAAGATTTGACATGTATTTATGTGCTATTAACGCCAGTCTGATCCAGCACTGATGTGTAAGCAGAGGCCAAACGTGTTTATCTCCCCAGCACCTGGCACAGTGCCTCGCAGAGGAGAAACACCGTATGTGCTGAGTGAGAGAAAAGGCCGATGTCGCCAGGAAGACGGGCACCCTCGAGTGACCCCTGACTCCTCCCAGCTGGACCTGCTGGTGCCACTCTGGAGGGAAACTGAGGCTGCCGGGGTACCCAGGTTCATGAAGACTGAACAAGGTAAGGACAGCAGGTTACCAGGGTGGGGCAGACAGCAGTGACCAGAGGGAGGCCAACCTCTCCTCCCAGGCTGTCCCCCTGCTAGCGGGCTCACACACGCGGCCCTAACATGCACGGCTGTTCTTCACGTGGGTGAACGGTGGACAAGAACAAGCTACCCTCACACGTACGGAAATGCCGTCACTAGCTCCAGTGGTCAGGTAAATGTTATCCGGGTCTGCAGGTACACCACCATCTCTCCTGGTGATATAGGCAGCTGCATCTTCACGGATGCAGTTGACGCCCTGGCTAGCGCTGTAAGATCCTGTTAAGACAGCAAGCAAGACAGTGACTAGAGGCAGGATGTCTAGCTGCATAGAGTCCGTGATATCCACATAATTAACCGGGAGTGGGAAGGAGGGGGAGGTCAGGGAGATCTCAGTGTGGCCCTATTCTCACTACTCTAGGCTCTGGAACTGTGGCAAGCTGCTTAACTACCTATCTGGGCTTCATCCACCCATCCTGTCATCCATCCATCTACCCACGTATCTGCCCACTCACCCAGCCGTCTGCCCATCTGCCATCCATCCATTCATCCATACATCCATTCACCTGCCCACCCACCCACCCATCTGCCCTTCTGTTCATCTATCCACCCACCCACTCATCCATTCATCCACCCAGTATTTGCTGAGAACCTACTTACACATCAAGCATTATTCCAGGCCCTGGCTTCTAACCAGTTAAATGGTGCCCATACCTGCTTTACCCACCTTACTGGGATTTACACGTTCTATGACAGTAGGTACCATTACAGCTGGGACTGCTATGCTTTCATCACTGTTGCCTACACATGGTTCCACAAAACTTGAGAGAATGGTCACCCCAAAATGGCACCACCTGCCAGCCCAGGAATCCAGAATCCTGACCAGCACTAACCACAGATCCCCTGGGGCTGTGAGGCATGACCCACCTACCCCCACCCCATGCCAACAGCATGCTCAGGCTGCCAATTAGGATCAAAATCCAAACCACCGTTTACATGAAGTTCAAAAACAGTGGTGACCACTTTGGGCTTGGGGGTATTGACTGCAAAGGGGCACAAAGGAGCCTTTTGTGGTGCTGGGAATGGTCAATGTCGTGATCTGGGCAAGGGTTACACAGGTGTGCACATTAATATTTGTGCTTTTTACTGTTTGCGTAAAAACTTTTTCAAAATGTCAAGCCACTACTTCTGTTTTTAAAAAGAAACTGAAAATAGGTACCTGCACATGCACAAAATCTCTCTGGAAGGAGACTCAAACTGGTGAGGTGAATTCTCTGGGGAAGTGAACCAGGAGGCTTGGGGGTCAGAGATGGGAGGCAGATCTTTCACTCTATATCCTTTTACACCATTTGAATTTTATACCACATTTAAAGAAAACCAGCTCATTCCTTCTAAGACTACTGCAACAGCACCACCAGGAGGCAGGATGGAGCTCTGGAAAGTGGCCAGCTCTTCTCTGGGTCTCAGTGCACAGCATCCAAGGCCCAGCACCCAGGAGGCGCTCGGTTTCAGGGTCTGTGCAGCACTGGGCTTGCCCTTCCCCTCTGACCAGTTGTAAGTGGGGGAGGGGGAGGGGGAAGGAGGCTGGACCACTTCTCTAAGGTTCAAGTGGCAAACATCGACACGTATCAAACCTGGGTGGTGAGTACAGAGTCTTGTCACATTATTTGGGGTATAGAATGCATTTGAAATATTTTGTAAATAAAAAAGTGGGGAGGTACAGATGCCGGTGTTAGAGAATCCTTCTTCTACTGGATGTCTTATTTGATATTTCTTGAGCTCCCATGCTCAGAAAGTTTCCTGTGCTCCCTATTTCCCTCTGCCTTCTTTCAGTGCCCTCCCTTCCACTCCATGGGGCCTGGCCATTTTTCCACACCAGCTAAGCCTCCTCTTCTTCCTGCCTTTAGTTCACCTGCTTCCCTGAATTCCCAGACCTTCCCCCACGGGCAAGCTCCCTGCTCCTGCCAGCCACAGACTTCCACCTTCTGTTATGCTCTGCACCACACTGATCCTTCACAGCTCAGACCTAGTCTGTCTCTAGGAAGCCTGAGATAGGGCCCCACCCCAGCCTTTCTCCCAGTCTGTGATTTCTCCAGTTATCTTATTTTATACAGATGAACCCCTGCCTCCCCATGTTGACTTGAGGGCAGGGACCATCACCTATTTCTTCTGTTCATCTCTGTAGAGCACCTACCCCTGTGTAGGACTCTGCCCTGGAACCCATGGCAACCTGCCTCCCACTGCCCACAAATTGGCCCCATCTGCCAAGCCCCCAGCGCCATCGCACCCAGACCCTTTCACTCGATCACACTCAGTTCTTAAACCTCAAGGCCTTTGCACATACCATTTCCTCTGCCTGCTGTGCATTAACAGATTCTCTTAGTCATCTTCCACATGAATTTGAATGCCAGTTTCTCTTTAAACCCTCCCTCTACATTAGAATCCCTTGTTATAACCCCACAGCTCTCTGCTCTTTCTCTAAGAACTCATGAAAACTGGGGATTATGTTTCTGTGTTAATTCTTTTTAATGTTTGTTTCTCCCAAATCTGACAGTGAGCTTCACGAGCACAGAAACTCCACCTGCCTTGTTCACCAGTGTCCCTCAGGGCCTAGAGCAGTGCCTGGTACACGGCGTGGGCTCAGAGAGGAGCTTGATGAGGGCATTATCTCCCGGCTCCCACCTCCCCCAGGTGTGTCTAGGTTTCACCTCAATGCCACTTAAGGTCCGGGACACAACCTGAGAACTGGATTACTCATCAAACAAAAAATAAATGAAGCCCCAGTAAGAAATAATTTTAAAGGGCATGATAAAAACACGTCCAGGTGAGCCCTAAGACCTTGCGTACACATTTTATAATCTCTCCGTGGGCCAGGGTAGCCCTGGGCATACTGACATTTTCCATTTCCCTTATTTTTGTGGGCAGGTGCTCAGGCTGCCCAAGGCTTAGTTGACAGAGCACCACCCCCCACTGTCCCAGTCTTGGCCAGGGCACTGCCCCTCCCCCCACGATGGGCAGGAACAGGTAGTGACCTCCAGGGCGGGGCTTCTCCACATCTGATAAGGGGCACAAATGCCAACCTTCCTGCAAACCCGGGAGGTGGGTACAAAGTTTCTCCTAATTCAAGGACGAGGAAAGAAGCTCAGAGACCACCTACCTCACCTGTCCTCCTGAAATCCTCAGACAGAACTCAGTGCAGGTTTCCAAAACCCCAAAGGACAACAGTCCTGACTCACATGGACATGGCCTCCCAATGCCATTCTCCCAGCCCTGGCTGACACAGAAAAGACTTGTCGATGAGGCTTAGTGCATGGAACAAGATCCCCTCTCCGTTCCCCAGACGTTGACATCAGATATGCAAGAGCAAACCCCCTCCCTCCACCTCCGGGTTGCAGTTCCTGGAGTCTCAGGCCCACTGCCATGGGTCTTCGAGAAGCGCCTTTGTCCTCTGGGCTGGGCAGAGGGTGCAGGAGGAAAGGAGCCTGGAGGCCAGGCCTCTGGGCTGGCCTCTGCCAGCTTGTGGTTTAGTCCTTGCCACACAAGGTGCTGGCCCACACCCCAACCAGGCTGGCGGGCAGGGAAGCAAAGGGAAGCTGGCCCCTTCCTGAGAGGGACACTGTGAAGGACACAAACTTGGACAGAGGGCTGGTAGGGTGACTACAGCCAGGAAGGTAAGCATAGGGCTCTCCATAAAGGGACAGAGCAGAAAAGGGGGAGGGGAAAGGCAGGGAGGTGACAGAGATGCCAATTGTGGCTGATCCCCTGCTGAACAAGCCACAAGAATCCCTGTCCCATGTTTTGAAACATTCAGGCACAAGTCCTAAAAAAGCCCTAAGGACAACGATTTTCCTCATGACAAAGGAAGCTGGATTCCCTATGTAGGCACTGGGCAAAGGAATGAAGCAAAAATAAACAGGAAAAAAGAACATGAGATGCGAACAAAGAGCCAGAGGCCCAGAGGCTGGAAATCCGTCTCAGCAGGGAAGGGAGAGAAGATTTTCACATCTACAGGGCCTTCCTCCATGGAGTCCTCTGGTGCCGGGGGCCGAGGCTGGGCATGGGCTCCCGGCACAAAGGAGCACAGTCCGGTGACGGGAACGTAACACACAAGTCGGGGGGTGGGCGGCACCTTCAGAGCGAGGAAGCCACCAAAAGGGGGCCACAGGCACCTCACAGCGTGGCCACAGGGAAGTGAGACGCCGGGCCAGCGGGGCGTGTGCCTCCCTCTGGCCTCCGGCTTCGGAGACCTTCTGCTCTGAGGGTGGGCTCAGCATCAAAGCCAGCTCCCAGTGCAAACCCCAAACCCAGCCAGATGCAGGCTCTTGCGCCTGAAGTGCCCCAATCCACCCAAAGATGGCATCGACCCCATAAGCTCAGCAAACAAGAGGCTGACAGAGCACGGACAAGAAGGACGTTGTCATTTACTCTGCACGCCACCCACCCCACACACATTCACACACTCACTCAACGTGTACCCCTCCATTCCGGGCCGAGGCTGAGGCCCAGGCCCCCGCTGAGAACACACGTTCTTTTCACGCCCGCTGGGACCTGGCAAGTCGGGGCCTCACCCAGGCTGTTCCCGCCACAAGCCTGTAGGATCCGCCGGGCTCGTTTCTTAGCATCTTCTGGGAAGCTGGGGCTGTCCAACAGGTTTGGGTAGGTACAGAGTGCCATCACCTGGGGGAACAGAGACATGAGCTGGGCTCCCAGCACCTCCCACCCCGGAGGGGCACAAAGGACTGCGGGCAGGCGACGGTGTGAGGGACAGTGCCGTCACAGGCCTCTCCACAAGGGCCCCGGCCTGTGGGGGCCTGGGGACAGGCGGGGAGGAGGACAGTGGACGCTCTGCAGAGGAAGGGAGATGGTGAGAGGCAAGGTCCATGATGACCTGGGCCTGGGCGGAGGGTGGGCCACCAGAAGAGGAGCCAGGGGACAGAGGGGGCTGCTTCCTCTGCCCCACCTCCTCCATAAAGGACAGCAGCTCACATACCCAAGGCCACAAGAACCAGGGGTTCCAGAGCAGGGGGCCGGGGCTGCGGAGGCAGGTGCACCCCAGATGACAGGATTGCACAGACCTCTCTGCCTACGGCCTGAGCGCCCCCCATCACCCCTTTTCCTGGCCAGAACTGAAAACCGAGTCAGCTTTTTCATCTCTGTAACAGAGAAAAATCACCCTAACCTCACAAATTAAGAGGATTAAGCAAGGAAATGTTTGCAAAAGTGCTGGCAAACCCCCCGCTCACCAGGCAAGTCTAAGCTGGAAGCTTAAGAGCGGTGCCAGCAGCACTGAGGCAGGCTGTGCTCACGGCTGGGGGACTTTGGGCGGGCGCAGGCTTCTTGGAGCCCGGCTTTTCTTCAAAAAGATTTGTGCAACAGGCAGTGACCCAGCCTGCCCTCCTCCCTGGGGTGCTTGTGAAGGCTGGAGAAGGCCAGCACCAAGTGGGAGAGGCCGGGCCTGCCATGGCCAGTGGCAGGGTTGGATCCGGGAGTGTGCCAGCCAGCCAGAAAAGGCTGAGGCAACAGGAGGCGCCCCAGGCACGTGTGGGGAACCTCTGCAGAGGCAAGCCACTTTGGGCCTCTCCTCTCCTAAGCTGTGTGCTTCCAGGACGAGCTTCCAGGACAACCAGGATGCTCTGACCTCCTCCCGCTCCACTTCCCTGGCAGAGCCACTCTGTCTGGTCTGATCCACTTCCTCACCACGGGCCCAGCTTGGGGCCTCTGACATTCATGGGCAGCTGGCACGCTCCTGAGGTCTGCAACAGCGGCCACGGGAGTCCATGCAGTGGACGTTCCTGAGGTCACTGCCAGCCTTGGTTCTTCTCCCCCATACCCTGTGTGAATTCCCTGAGGGGCTGCAGGCTGAGGCCCCGGGGCCCCCAACACCCCTCCACCCAGGGAGCAGGGCAGGATCGCCCCTCCTGTGTGCCAGTCCCTGCAGCAGGAAATACAGGCAGGAAAAGACCAGGGCATTCAGCACTCAGCTTTCCTGCCTGCCCCAGCCTGCCAACCTTAACCACACAAGGACCAAATTTTGCCCCATTCCTTCTCCAGGGAAAAGCTTTCCCTGTAGCTGGTCTCCAACCTCTGTCTAGCAGGCCCTGGAGTACTCTCCCACCTTATCTCTTCCCCTCTAGCCCACCAATCCCACAGTTTTGGCCCATGCTGCATCCTTGCAGTTGGCACTCAAACTGAAACACTGAAATGTGCCTCCTGAGGGCCTTCATACTCTTCATCTCATGGAGTCCCCCAGCAGTCCTCCGAGGCAGTGTCTGGTGATCTCCACTTGCCCAATGCCACCCAGCTGGTAAGCAGCAAAGCCAACACTCAAACCTGGGGATTCTCACTTGGGAAGCCATACCTGGACCCCCACGCACCACCTCCCCGCCCACTGGGCCTCTACCTCTCCCATCTACTCTCTGATGCCCTCACCAACCCAGCTCCAAACTCAGCATCCAGGACCATGCACCTGGGAGCCTTGTATACTAGAGCATCCTCAAAATGGGTTTAGGAATTTTAGACAGCTTTGGAAGGGGAAGAGACTGAGGGAGAGAACCAGTGGGGACGTCAGGCACTGGAGAGGGCTGCTACTTCAATGGCACCTCCCTGTGGGATTCTGGTGTCTGCTGTGTCCTGAGAGGGCTGGACAGGCAAGGAGGCAGAGATAATGTAATGGGCCTGGCTGGCTGGTTCCCTGCTGTCCCAGTGGCCTCTGTTCCTGAGGGCCAGCTCACCTGTCGGAGGAAGGTGATTGGCTGCTGGCCCATGGCTTGGGCATCCCCGATGTTGGCACGGATGACCTCAGTGAATGGTTTTTTGATACCCTGAGTAGAGAGAAAGCAACAGGTGGTTACTTAGTGACTCTCAGACCCTGGATTCCAGAGGCCAAGCAATGCTCAACAGGATATTAATAAGCAGCCCTATTCTGAGCCTTGCCAGGTGTCAGGCACAGTGCCCTTGATATGCTTGGTCCCATGTGACCTTCATAACCACCCCTATGAGGAAGGGCCAGTATTGGGTTGGCCAAAAAATTGGTTTCGGTTTTTCATAAGATGTTATGGAAAAATCCGAACGAACTTTTCGGCCAACCCATATTAATCCCTTTTTACAGATTAGGAAATTAAGGCTTCAAAAGGTTACCCACTTTCTGAAAAGGCTAGAAGAGCTTTCCTGGGCTGCCAGAGCACCCTGAGGCAGCTGCAGGTCCACGTTGACCCTGGGGCAAATGTGGTGGGAGGGAGGGAGGGAGGGGTCAGCAGCAGAAAGCATCAGGGAGAGGATCCCACACTGCCGGCTCCCTCCCCCCAAGCGCAGCTCCACCTCCACCCCTAAGTGAATGACTGGGGAACTGCAGCCACCCTCCCCTCCAGAAGACACTGATCAGCAGGGACCTCTCGGGGGTCATTCTCTTGCAACCCTGTCTTTGCAGGATGAAGAATGTGGGCTGATTTTCATATTGAAAAAAAAAAAAAGCATCAGGGATGAAAAGACTGGCTGAAGAGCAAAACTGAGGCCACTGCCTGAGCAATGCATTTAGCACAGAACAGAGATGGCAGAGAGAGGAGGAACTCGGAAACCCTGGCAACAACGTCACTGGGGAGGTGACTGCAGGACACCCCGGCTGCTGCTAAGGAGAAAATGCCTTTTAGGTGGAGAACTGTGGGGATCTGGAAATGTGGGAACTCCACGCAGCTCCCTGATAAATCCAGAATTAGCCACTGTAAGAGTTAGAATCAACAGCAGGTTCAAGGACCTCCCAGGGCAGCTGAAAGGATTATCTGAGACAAACAGTATGAAAGCACTTGGCAGAGTACAAACATCATCATCTTACAAAGCTGCACCAGGAACAAGGTCACAAGGGTCATGGTGGAGGAAGAAGGCGGTGGGGCAAGGGGTGGCAGTACCAAGGGGGGGCTTGGGTGGAATGCCTGGCCACCTTCCCATCTCCAGCTGCCCTTTCCCCAAAGGCACCCTAAATACAAATTTTAAAGGTACAGTTCTATGGTTTTGACACTTGCCTTCTCCATTTCACAATGTGTGCATAAAAGCAACTTTAGAAAACTCCCTTTTTTAACTCAGTAATATACCCCTTAAGTAAAGACCAGTGGGCTTCAGGGATGAAAGCAGCTGGCAAACAAGTCTTCCTGACCCTCATCTGCCACTCCTAAGCCCCTCCCATACAGAAATTCTCCAGCTGCTTCGGGAGCCAGGAGGCATGGGGCGCTGAGGAGGGCACCCCAGAAACAGCGCTGGACCGTCATAAACAGGGCCTGATAAGTCTCCAAAAGCTATGTTTGGTGGCGGGTAGGGGGGAGAAAGGCCTTTTAATTCCCTCCTGCCCCTTTTACCAAGTTCTTCAGGGCTGGCCAATATGGAAAGACGTCTCAGGGGGCCAAGGCAGGGGGACAGCACCACCCACTGCCCAGGGCTGGGCTGGGGTAAGGGCAGGCACCCTGGAGACAGGATGTGGGGCATGTGGCCTCAGGGCTCGTCCCACAGGTGGAGCAATCCAGGCCACTGTGTGCAAAGGGGCAGACCTGACCCACCCCTTGGCACTGGCCTGGGCTCCTGGCACGGGACGCTCTGTCAGCCTCACTCAATTGCCACGGTCCCCCAGGCCTGGCCAGCTGAACTCAGGTGATTTCCATGGTGTGGGCACAGTCCATTCTTCGGTAGGGAGTAAATGTGTCACAGTCGAGGGCCAGGAACTACAACACACAGCTGCGGGCCCTCGGCCAGCTCAATGCAGGGAGAGAATAATGCCTGGAACAGATCCCTGGATGTTCCTTTCCGTGCCCTCCCCCTGCACTGCTCAACCAATCTGGGGCCCGCCAACAAGCAGCCTAGGAGCATTGAGTATCTCCTTTCTCGGGTCTGGGTACCTATGGTCTCCAGACACTTTGCTATGATGGATGAGCTGCAGGGTGGGAAATTGGCTCCTCTGAATGGGCAGGGGACCAGCCTGCCCGGCCAAGGGCCACCATATAAAGGAGACTCCTGTATCTTGGCACTTGAGATCTACATGGGTTGGGAAACACCAAGGAGTCAGGGGCAAACTCCTGCCCACAGTGACTCATCCAGGCCTGCACGCACACCCAATGGCACCTCAGCCCCGCCCTCGGGAGCCTGCCAGGTCAGCACATAGCTTTCTAGTTCCAATTCCCAGCATCCTAGAGCCCACCTGTTTAACTCACCTGCACACATCCTGCCCAGAGCTGCCTCCCTGTGGGGCACTGAGATGAGAGCCAACACAGGGGGGCTCTCTTCCCACAATTCAGCTCAAGGAGGGCTCAAGGAGCAGGCCCCCAGGCTCTGGGGATGGCATATTTCAGAGGGTGTCAGCAGGGAGAAGGAAAAAGGAGTTAGCATTGTCCTTCCCAGCTCACAGGCCCAGCATTAGGACAATGGACAATTCTAACAGGCACAAGGCAGTTTCCTCGAGGTAGGGATGGCTCCTGTTATGTCATGTGACATGCGAGCTGGAAGGTTTGGTAGGACGGTTAATCCCCAGAGAGCCTCCCTCTCGTTCAACAAACACTTATGAATCATGCCCTGTGACAGAAGTGGGCAACACAGGAAAGGCCACCACCTTCAGAGCCCAGGCTGATGAAGAAGTGGCCTCAGAGAAGGGAGGGAGGGCACAGCTGGCTCCAGGCCAGGAAGGCCACGTGAAAAGACCCCAGGGCCATGAGCAGGACTGGGCAGGCAGGAAGCCCAACAGAGAGCTGCAGACGGAAGCCCCAGAGACAAACCCAACTAGTCCCCAGGGTCCCTGAAAACAGGTGCGCTGCACAGCTGAGGAAACCGAGGCTCAGCACAGGGTCTGGCCCGGACCATTATGACAAGCAAAGTTGGAAGAAACCGAGCCAAACCTATACAGGCCTGTGATTAAGAGTTGAGGTGGGAGCTCCAAGGGCTGAGTTTCCTAACCATGGAAGCAGGGAAGGCTGGACGTAGGTTCCTGAAGTCTAGGGGCCTGTGGGAGGGTCAACCGTAGAAGCTGAGGTTTGCAGGGATGAAAGCTGAATGAGCTCCAAACAGGATAATTCAAGATAGCAAGGCTAAGGCCCAGGCAGGAGAGGAAACCCCAAAGAGCACATTCCTAGACCCAGAGACTCAAGATGAAGGCAAGGAAAGAGTGACCCTTGGCACTCTCCCCAAGCAACTCTCATTAGCTTGAAAACGAAGACTCTTAAGAGTTCTGACTGCGGAATTCCCTGGCGGTCCAGTGGTTAGGACTCCACCCTTTCACTGCTGAGGGCATAAGTTCAATCCCTGGTCGGGGAACTAATAAGATCCTGCAAGCCATTTAGCACGGGCCAAAAAAAAAAAAAAGAGTTCTGACTAGCTTCTAGCTGTTCAAAGCATCATCACTAAACATCTCCAACTAGTCTTTAGGAGAAATAAATTGGGCCCATTTTGCAGAGGAATAACTGAGGCCAAGGTGCTCTGAATGACTTGTCTGAGGCCCACAGCACATAAAGGCAAAGCCCAGGATGCAGGTCCTTGGTGACTTGGGCAGGGTGGGTGGGTGGAGGGTTCATCCAAATGGAAGCCTACACTACAAATTTCTTTATTTTAAGATAGCATCTAAGCTCTAAAGAAAATGACCGATGAGATTTCACCTCTTTGTGCTTGGCACATCCAGAGTTCCCAGACTTAGTTCTTAGCTAACAGTAAGGAGGTGCTACAGCATTCTCCACTTTTACCTGTGTTTAGATGCAGCAGCACACACTGATGTTAACAGTATTCAGTTTTTCCCTTCATAAATGTTTTGCCCTGACTCTGTGTACTTTTACAAACAGAAGCCTTCCTGTCTCCAGTTATGCCAACCTCCTCCCTTCCCCCAGTAAAACAAGGGAAAAAGAAGTAGGTTGAGGAGGAACAGACAGATCTTTTCAAAACTCCTACTAATGGCAGCTTATTTTTAAATGCTGCTCCCAATGAACACCAGGATCTGAAAAGCTGATAGGTTCTCCCACTGAGAGCTGCTGTCAGGGAGAAACAGGGCCTCCCTGAGAGCACACAGCCCAGGCTGGAAGAGAATGGCCCCTTTCACACACCCACTTAGTCAAGTGCCCTTCCTCCTTCAGGCCTTCCTGAACATTCTCTTCCACTCCTACCACCAAGCAAGACAGACGAGACTTGCCTGGCAAGACACCCCACAGTCAAAAACCAGAGCCACATTGACATATATACACTACTAAATGTAAAATAGCTAGTGGGAAGCAGCCGCATAGCACAGGGAGATCAGCTCGGTGCTTTGTGACCACCTAGAGGGGTGGGATAGGGAGGGTGGGAGGGAGGGAGATGCAAGAGGGAAGAGATATGGGGACATATGTATATGTATAGCTGATTCACTTTGTTATAAAGCAGAAACTGACACACCATTGTAAAGCAATTATACTCCAATAAAGATGTTAAAAAAAAAAAAAACCAGAGCCAGGTGTCCAGCCGATCAGCCGGTACTATTTACAGAGCACCTGGTGAAATGATTCCATAAGGCAGCTTAAAGGCCTTCAGATGGACAAACAGGCACAAAAGTCAGGACTTGGGGAAAAACCCTGGGCCCACCAGACCTTCCTTTTATAGACTAGGGAAACCAAAGCCCAGAGAGGATCGAAGATTCACCCCAAGTCACTCAACTCCCTACAAATCCCATCTCTAACCAAATCGAACCCTTTAAAATAACATCAGTCCAGTTTTGATCATTAGAGTTCAAAACAGAGGTAGAAAAACCGAAGCTGTGCAAAGCCAAGGCAAGCCAAGCCAAGCCAAGCCAAAAAAAAAAAAAAAAAGACTGGGAAAATATGGCTCTCTCAGAAGGGGCACTGTTTAAGCTAGCAAAATGGAAAGGTTGTCTCTAGAGAATGAAAGGTTTAAGCAAGGCTATGCTGGCTTGGCTGGGGCTATTATCTCCAGCACCAAGAATCAGGCAACTGAGATTCGACCAAGTGAGAAGAGAATAAGAAGGGATGAATTTGAACGAAAGCACCGGAGAATGTAGGTGGACAGAAAGAATGTCTCAACTTACTCGGGGGTAGGACATGGCAGTGGGGCCATCTGTCCTAGAAATCACAGGGTGTTTCCAGCCCAAATGACCAAGAAATTTCTCCACCTCAATGATGGAGCCATACGCTGTTGGAACACCGTCCTGGTTCCCCATTGCACACCAAACTTTGCACCATAAAGTACTGAGCCCAGCACACAAGACTCCAGTCCCCCTTTTCCATCTTATTCATCTACCATATCTCTCTGCCAGACAGTGCTCTCCAAATGGCACCAATTCACTTCCCCAAACGCCCAGAACTTCCCAACCTTCTGTCTTTGCTCACAGCCCTCCTTCCACCTGGAATGCTCTCACATTTTCTGTGCCTGCTAAAAAAATCCCACCAATCCTTAAAGAATTGGGGGAAGAGAAGCTCAGGCCCAGAGGACAATATGGCAATCAGATACCTGAAAGGAAAAGACAGTGTCCCCTTCTGCCTTAATCATCCTTGTACTTCATGAAGCCCACACGCAAGCTGCTATTTAACAAAAGGCAGAGATAATCCCTGGAACCCCTACTAGTTCTGGAACCAGAAAAATCAGTTGTAAAGTGATAAACCGGAAACAATTTAATCTCAGCCTTAACAGGGAGACTGTTGTCTTAAGGAGGGCCAGCTCGAGTCTGCCAGATATCAACAAGGAGCAGAGCAGCAAAAACCCGTCTTCTCTGCCTGTGGCCCACCTTCGGGATAGGGAGGCACAGAAACCGAGCCAGCCTTCTGTGGGCCAAGCTTTAAACTTAGCCCTGCAAGGAGTCAGAGGGAGACACTGGACTCTGACTTGTCCAACTCACTGTTTTGAGTCAGCAGAACTGAGTGTCCCAACAAGGTCTCAGCAAGCCATGAGCTCATCAAACCCCCAAAGTTCCCACGTTAATGTAACGGTCCCACCACGGCTTCCTCCCATGCATTCAAGGAACATTAAGTGGCCAACTCACCCCCAAGACATCCAGTTCTGGTGCCTGTGAGAGCGAAATCAAGGAACCCTCCCCCCCTTCTGGGTTAGAACTATTTTGAGCAAGCAGCTGGGTGACTATTTCATCAGTTCTTACAAATCTTAGGAGTGTTTACTTTTTTTTACATTACCCTCTTGACTCTGCCTCCTGAATTCCACCTGGGTTAGAACTCTGGTATCTTACAGGGGCATCTCTTACACCCACCCCAGCCGCCCTGGTTGCAGGGAGGCAGAAATCACTACTGGGTGTGTGGTCACTTTACACGCAGTTATGAACTCAAGTTAAGGTCCCAGCCAGACGGCCACCAGGAGGAAGAACGTCCCAGGGCCACCCTACCAAGGCCCAAAAGGCCCAAGCCTCTGCTACTCACTGGGAGAACAAGATATGGCTGTCAGTCAGGGTTCCAAAGGGGGCCTAAGGGAAGGAATTGTGCAGGACACTCTGCAACAACTCCACTTTTGTCAGGGAATCATTACTGGCAGAATGACCTAAAAGGTCTCAGACACAGAGAGAAAAAGCTTCGGGAGCAAACCCAAGTCTCCTCAGAGCCTTCCTCCCTCCCCTGGTACCTAATGTGATCTCTGAAATTCTGGTTTCTTTCTTTACTGCCTGTTGTTGTCCTCACCCCCACCCCCACCCCCCCATGGATCTTGGTTCCACGTGGGTAGGACGGCCACACAGCAGGCAGTGCCTGGCACTAAGGGCAGCTCAATTATAACTGATGAATTCAATTCAACAAGTGAACCGTATCTGAGGGCCTTTCTTTGTGCCAGGTGCCAGGCACTGGCGGGTGAAGGGATGGGGGGAGGGCATTCTCTCGTTTTAGCCAAGATGGGCCGAATGAAAGAGCTGGCCACGCGGGTGAGAGGAAGTCCAGCGGGCGAACGCCAGCAGGGGACAGCTGCTACTCTTCCCCCCACCAGTGCCCCCTAGCCTCCCAGGGCCCTCCCGCCCCACGGACCCTGGCGCCAGCGCTCACCCTCTGCAGCTCGAGCTCGATCTCGCCGGCCTTGAGCATGATGGGTCCCCGCACCGCATACTCCACCGCCTTCACCTGCGGGTTCATGGACTCGAGCGTAAGGATGCGGTCGCGCCGGCTCCGCTCGGGCCGCACCTTGAGCACCGCCGAGGCCTCGGCGGCCGCGCTGCTCTGACCGCGGCCCCAGGGGCCGAGGGTCCGGGGGTAGCAGCCCCGCCGGACCAGCGCCGCCGCCCGCTGCATCGCGCGCCCGCCCAGAGAAACCTTAGGACAAAAAGGGAAAGAGAACAAACACGTCACGCACAGCCCAAGGCGGGCACGCCGGCACCCGTCCCCAAGCCCAGCCAAGAGCTCTTTCAGCGAGCGATGCCAGCCTGGCTTCTGGGACGGGTGCCCATCCCCCGTCGACTCGGACCCTGCACCTAGCCGCTGCAGAGCCAAAGCGCTGCACGACAGGGTTTTGCAAAGTCTGCTCCCAATGCATGCATGCAACGTGCCTGTCGCCACCTGGCCACCCCCTCTTCTAGTCCGGCTAGAGCGCGCGCCTGGAGCTGCTCCTCGGCTCGGACGCCCGCAGCCGCATCCCAGCTCCCGCAACACACGGCCGCTGCGCTCGCACACCCACAGCCGGCGAGTCCGCCCGAGCCTTCCCGCTGCCTCCTGGGCCTTGTAGTTCCCTAGTCTGTTTTCAGAGCAGGTGTGGAGAGGTGGCCGAACTACAAGTCCCATAGTGCCCCGCGCTGGCCTGATCGGGGGCCGGGCAGGAGGCGGGAGCGGTGGTCTGGCTCTGCTGTAGGCTGGGCGGGCTCTTTGTCTGGCAGAGGGGATGCGGTGCCGGGACGGGTCCTGGCGGGGTCTGTCCTCAGCCTTCTGCGAATTTAGAGCTATTTGCAGCTTCTCCCTGGAAGCGCATCCTGCATTCCCCCCTACATCCCTTCCCCCAACACCTGCAAGGGCACAGGCTGAGAGATGGTGCAGTCCTCGCCCCAAGTTTCATCATCCAGGGTCCGACGGTGGCAGTGGCCGCTCTACGGGGACTGGTAGGAAGCGGGGCTTAGGAGTTTTGCACTTGACTGCCACTCTTACCCCTCTCAGCGTCGGTTTCCTTGTCGTCAAAACGGAGATCAGCTCACAGCCTCTAAGGAATGTCGTGAAAATTAAAGGACCAAGCAGCTGGTATATACCAGGTGGTCAGGCTTCCTGACAACTCCATTTGAAACGCTACCACACCTCCGTTACCTCTGTTAATTTCCTTTCTACACCCATTAACCATGAAAGCTCCAGAAGGCAGGGGCAGCGTTTTTCTTGTTCATCATATTCACAACACCTCTGAGTGTTCGCAGCACATAGTAAGCACCCAGTAAACGTTTGCGGAAGAATGAATGCTCAGCGCATGGTAACTATTATTTTGGCAAAGGTACCTGCAGGAAAAGGCATCCTGGCTTACCCAGAGTGAGTGCAGGGCAAGAGTAGGAATGGAAGACAACTGTTCTGAGACAACAAAATCGACAGAGAGAATGTGGGAGAAGTCACTTCCTGTCTCTGGGCCTCAGATTCTCTATCTGCAAAATAAGTTGGATTAAATGACCTCTGAGGTCCCTCCTGGGCTTGGAAATTGTGTGTCTAGGTGTTTTCAGGCAGATAAACAGTCCAGAGCTCCCTCACCCCAACAAACACACACACATTAGATTCATGAAAGTGGGGGGCAGAAGGAACTTAAAAAACACAGCAGTGTAAGGGAGAAGGTACTAGAAAATCTGGGTTTGAATATAGGTGCATATAGCCACTTACCACTTGGCTGACTTTGAACATGTTGCTTAGTCTTTGTAAGCCTAGTTTCCCCATCTGTGAAATGGGGTAACACACCTACCTAGTGGGACTATGGGGAAAGTTCAGTGAGGTAACTGTAAAAGTCAAGAGTTTGGAACCTAGTGCTGTGGATCACTCTTGTTCATCCTTATCAAGGGAATGCCATATACTTTGATTAAATAAATTGATTACCAATGAAGGGGAAAGGGGGATGGGGAGAGCAACAGAAACCAAAGATCGCGCTGAGAATTCCTATGTTAGCAAACTGTCTTGGCCTGCCGAGGTCCCTGGAAAGTTATTTGGGCTTCTCATCACTGGTTCCACCCCCAGCACCTGTGTCTCCTTCCTAGCCTCTGTCTCAATGGCTAGGTATTCAGTCTCCAGGTAAAAGATTCTCCCCTGGGGAGCTTAGCTTCTCTAAGGACTCCACTGCCTTTAATGTCATATTCTTACCCGCTCTGCCCACTTGGGGGGCCACACACCCACATGCTCCTCTCCACCTCCAAAACACGCTCAGCCTTGACCTGCGTATGCTGTAAACACAGTCCCTTCCTGCTGTCTCCACCCCTGATCAGAAGGGACCCTGCGTGGGCTGGGAGGCAGGGCGGGCTTAGGTGAGCACCAATCCATCTGCGCAACTGAGAAAAACAACACCCAGCACATAGCCCATCTACGCCCAGCACATAGCCCATCTATGTGGGCTCCCACGTCACCATTGTGGAAAACTAGTGTCCCAAATATGACCTTTGCCAACCTGTCATGATTGCATGAGAAGAAAGCTCCCTTACTTTCCTGTGAACCACACTTCACAATTTGCAAAGCACTTTCTTGCCTATCACGGAGTTCGAACCTGATAGACATCAATGAAAGAGAAAGGGCAGACATTATCCCTATTTTACAGTTGAAGCTCAGAGAGATTAAGTGACTTGTTACTTAATCTTTTCAGGTGGCACAGGTAAGTGTAGAGCAGGAAGTGTGATTCCTAACCGAGTGCTGCAGCCCATACACGCAGAGACCAGGCTTGTGTAGCTCTCTGGGTTTGGAAATTGGAGCTGCCCATTGAAATGCACTGAGCCCTTAAAAGGCTTTTGGGTGGTAGTCGTGGTGATGATGATGGTGGTGGTAATAGTGTGAACTCTGCCTTTATTTTGCCTCTAGACCAGGTCAAGGTAGGGCAGGAGGCAGGCTCCTAAATATTAAAGATAAAACCTGATTGAAATAATCATAAATGCCCTCCCTGTGAGCTAGCTGAGAGATCCAAATACACAGCAAGCTCCTGACGACCCACACAGTTGTGAAAGTCATATGTGCGCAAGACATGGTACCAATCTTTATTTCTTTCCTCAGTCGGTTTTTACTGGGCACCTACCAGGTGCCAGGTGCTGGCTGAACTCTGGGGTCTATAGTGAGTCTCACAGACCTTCCTTGCCTACACAGAACATACAGTTTCTTAGGGAAGGCAGACATTGATTGCACACACAAACATGATTACAAACTATGATAACTGCTGAGGAGTTTTATGAGCACTTATAGCCCAAAGGTCTGAGCAAAGCTTTCCCAGAGGAAGTGGCCTGAAAGCTGGAGCTGCCCGGCAGCCTGGCTGGATGATGAGGGATAGCAGTACTGGCAGGTGTGGTAGACACAGAGATGTGCCCTCTCACCTGTCAAGGGAGAACTTGCCTTTAACCACGGGGTGCGGTCAGCAGACAGCCTTGCACAGCACCTGCACAGAACCGCCTTGTGAGGTCACCGTCACACCCTAACTAGAGAAGCCTGTGGGACATGCTGGAGCAGTATTTGCTCCAGGCCTTCCCCAGGAGGTTGGCCAAAGCTTTGGCAGGCCTGCATCATGGTTTTTCTTTCTCTGCCTGATCCTGCTTCCTCCCACTTCCTCTTACAGGAGTGGATTCCTAATATCCATCTTGTACCTCACACTCCATCTCAGTGTCAGTGGTGAGGTGGACAGCATCCCAGGCCAGGGATCGCTGAAGGCCGAGAGGTCTGAAGACCTCCAAGAAGGCTAGGGTGACTGCAGGTCAGATAGTGAGGGAGGGGCAGGGCTGAAAGACAGGGGTCAGAGGTGAGCAGTGGTAGGACAGGCAGGCCAGGTCCCGAATGTAAGAATTTTGGTTTTCATCCTAAGAACAATTAGAAGCCCCTGGAAGGCCTAAAAAATTAGGGAGTGACATGATCATATTTATGTTTAAAATTCT
Source organism: Balaenoptera musculus (assembly GCF_009873245.2). Taxonomy (NCBI): domain Eukaryota; kingdom Metazoa; phylum Chordata; class Mammalia; order Artiodactyla; family Balaenopteridae; genus Balaenoptera; species Balaenoptera musculus. The sequence goes on along the minus strand of NC_045803.1, from coordinate 23,800,022 downwards.
GCTGTATGGAGGATGAATTCTAGGGGGGCAATAGAGGGTGCAGGAGGATGAACCGTGGCACAAATAAGGTCCAGGGTTGGCCTGGACTAGGGTGTGGGGTGATGGGAAATGGACAGGCTCTTCTGCATCCCTAGAACCTGGAATGATACCTGGCACACAGAGGTTCTCAGCAAATTTTTGTTGAATGAATGAGGAAGTCAATTCTACAAGGTCCATGCTCTCAAGGTGTTTGCAGTCCAACAGGAGATGGGCAGCACGTGAGTGCTGAATAGAGACATTTCACAAAAGCAGTATTTGCAGTTCAGTATTGCACTGATAACGTTTCAAAACAGATGCAGACACGTTATGGTCTTAGCAGCTGACTCAACAAAATCCAGGTATTGGAGAACAGGGAGAGGGAAGAGTAGAGGAGCGAAAGAGAAAGAACAGTTGTATAAGCTTCAGAAGCAAATACAACCTCCTTTATTCAGAGTGTGTCTGTTGTTCCACATTCCTTGATTTCGTGCTCCCTGGTCTTGCCGGGATATGAGGACTCTTTGACTTTACTTCTTCCATGGAGGACATTTGGGAAAGATTTCAGAAACAGTCTAAGGGACTAATATAAAGAGAATCCTTAGCAGCAAACTCAATGACCTCAGCTATTCAGTGCCCAAAGCAGACAAAATATTAAGCAATGGCTCAAATCAATACTTCCAACTGGTTTACCCTCTGAGTTTTCCCAGATATTTTCTTCATGAAGCCACAGAATCTTTCACCTAGAGAAGATTGCAAAATAGTTTTGGGACTTAGGAACTTAAGAGAAAAAAATATTTATGCAATACCATAAGCCCTTGTAATTTGTTGTTCTCATTTACTCCTTTAGTTTTTGGAGTTTTGGATTCTAATTTTTTTAATTTTTAAATTTTTATTATTATTATTATTTTTTTTTGTGGGGAACGAAAATGCAGCATTTATTGTAAAGGCGCCAATACAAGGAGGATGGGTGACTAGTGCTCTAAAAACCCTGGACTCCTGGATTCTAGTTCTTAAAGAAAGGGAATCTGTTTCCTATTTTATGCCTGGGGAAACAGGCACAAATCACAGATCTGTGATTTAGGTTTAGCATCAGGGTGGCCTGGCCCAAAGCTTTCTTTATTATTAATAATATTATTAAAATTATAGCTAGTAGTTATTAAGCATTTTTAATGTGTCAGATACTGTGCTTAGCGCTTTACTGCATCATTTCATACAAGCCTCAGAGCAACCCTAACATATTTACTACTATGATCCCTATTACACAGATAGTAAAACTGATGTTCAGAGAGATTGGGCTGCTTATCAAGATCACATAGCTAATAAGTGGCAGAGCTGAGACCTGAACTTAGGATCTCAAAGGTTAAAGGCTCAGTCCCATAAGACTGCCCCCACTTGTGACACTAGCCACAAATGGAGTCCCCAAGCTACCTGCCCTTGTGCCCAGACAACTACAAACTCAAGGGATCCCACAACCCCTTGCTCAGATTCAGTAATTCTCTAGGATGACTCACAGAACTAAGGGAAGTTCTATACTTATTATAACAATTTTATTATAAAGGATATAACTCAGGAGCAGCCAAATGGAAGAGATGCATAGGGCAGGTATGGGGAGGGGAGCAGTGGCACAAGAAGTGGAGGAGGGCATACCATCCTCCCAGCACATGGATGTGTTTGTTACCTTACCAAACTTGAGTCCACTTGCTGATGCACCTCAAAGCCAATCTACTGACACCAGGTTGTGGGAAGGAAAGTACAGCGTTTACTGTAGGGCATCACAGCAAAGGAGTGGGGAGACAAGCCTCAGACCCATTCCTACTTGGTCTTTGAGTTCGGGGTTTTTTTAAAGAGGAAGAAAAAAGAGGCTGGGATTAATCATCGTCTTGTGACATTTCTTGATCATAGTTTCGGGAGTCAGGATGTCTCTGGTCAGGTGGCCCATGGCCTGGGGGGGCTCATCCTGCCCTGGAGAAACAACCTGAGTTTGTCGTTAATGATGAGATCTACAATCGATTTTAGTACATTAACAATGTTATCTTAATGATGTTACCTACAACAGCAATTTTAGTCATCTGACTCTGGTTGATTAGTGTTCAGTTAGCACAGAATTGAGGTCAGAGGGAAGAAAAGGAATAATGTTTTGGATAGAGAGATTAATCATAAACTCGGTAAGGGATCTCGGTTTTAGGGGGACTTGGTTTCACGTTCACCAACCCATGAGCTCCCCAAGGCTCCCTGTTCAAGAGTTTTTAATCAAGGTTTCATTACATAGGCATGATTGATTACATCATTGACCACTGGTGATTGAACTTAACCTCTAGACTCAGTCACCTCTCTGGAGTTTGGGAGGTGGGGCTGACATTTCCAACCCTCTAATCAAGTGCATGGCCAACTCCTCTCTTGAAAATATCTAAGGACTCACTTTGAGCCACCCTGTTAGCGGAAAAACTCTGATTCCCAATTCTCCCATATACACAGCAGCTTTTAAATGTTTTAATTTCCCTAAGTGTCTCACCCTGCTTTTTAAAGGGATCTAGGTGGTATATTGTATTCCTCCATCAGTTATCTTCTGCCCCAGGCATATGTGGGTCTGCATTCCCCCTGTGGCTTTCATGAGCCACGCCCACTGCTGCCCACAGGTTTTCCCAGCCTGAGATCTGAGCTGTGCCATGTTTGGCCATCTGAGCTCCAAGTTAGGCGACACAGGGACCAATCAGACAGCTCCCACACAGGTTAAAATGTTGAAAATTAGGTCCACTCTGCCTTCTCTGGTTCACGGAGGAAAACTGGGGACTGGCTCGCCACTTCCGCTAAACCACTGTGTGCCACGCTGAGGAGAATGTGGGGCAGGGGCAAGTAAAAACACCATAAAACGTCTTGCATTTTGAATGTGGCTCTTACTTAAATTGGGCATTTGCTTGGTTGCTATACGTCTTTGACTGATTTGCAGAGCTCCTATGAAGTTAGTTTAGCCAGTCTCTAGTTGTTGATTTCATGTTTCCGTGGGGGAACGTTCCAAGGGCCTAGCGCTTCCTAGTCCAACATCTTGCTGGGGTCACTCTAAGCACCTTTTTAATAATATGTGACCATAGTAAATTCCCTGTGGTGTCCACCAGGTAGGTAACAGGGGAAGTGGGACAAGCCAGGGCCTGGTAAAAACACCAGGAAGCTGGTGTCTTTATTTCCTCCATGCTGAGCGCCTCATTGGCTCCATGAGGATAGGGGCCAGTGGGGGCTGTGACTGCTGCCCACACCATCAGCCAGTTGAGATCTGAGACGAAGTGTGTGGATGAAAAATATTGCCTGCCAGATCAGTCAGCAAAGGATGTTGCAGCCATCAAGCCGGCAGCCGCTGCAGCCAACCCTCACCGTGCACCCTGAGGGGCCTCAGGATGGAGAAAACAGGATACTGGCCCTAGATAGTTAAGATGCACATCAAAGGAATGATTTCAATGAGCCCAGACTCTCGCATCTTCCCAAACATAGAAAATCATTAAATTCATTAACTTGAGATGTCTGGTTTTCTTTAATTAACAGTAATCTTTTGGGACTTCCCTGGTGGTCCAGTGCATAAGACTCCGAGCTCCTAATGCAGGGGGCCCAGGTTCGATCCCTGGTCAGGGAACTAGATCCTGCGTGCATGCCGCAACTAAGAAGCCCACGTGCCACACAACTGAGTCCACTTGCTGCAACTAAGAAGCCTGCATGCTGCAACTAAGAGTCCACATGCCATAACTAAGAAGTCCGCATGCCGCAACTAAGAAGCCCGCATGCTGCAACTAAGACCTGGCACAGCCGAAATAAATAAATTTAAAAAATAAAAAGGGACTTCCCTGGTGGTGCAGTGGTTAAGGATCCACCTGCCAATGCAGGGGACATGGGTTTGAGCCCTGGTCTGAGAAGATCCCACATGCCATGGAGCAACAAAGCCCGTGCGCCACAACAACTGAGCCCACGAGCCACAACTACCGAAGCCCCCACGCCTAGAGCCCATGTTCTGCAACAAAGACAAGCCACCACAATGAGAAGCCCTCGCACCACAATGAAGAGTAGACCCCGCTCGCCGCAGCTAGAGAAAAGCTCATGCACAGCAACAAAGACCTAAAGCAGCCAAAAACAAATAAATAAAAATTTAAAACCCAGGAATTTTCTAATGCTCCAACCACCTGATTTTTGTTGCAAAAACTCCTATATATCCTGGCTCCTCCCTTACTTCTTCAGAGCAGTCCCTCAGAGCTATCTGAGAGTCTGTCTTCCGGGCTTAAGTCCTCAGTTTTGTCCCCCAAATAAAACATAATTCTCAACCTTTAGGTTGTGCTTCTTTTTTCAGCTGACAAATGTTTCTCTCACCCTTCCCCCCCCAAAAGTTAACTTCCCACATTGAAAGTAGTTTTACAGTTTGCTAAGTGCTTTCCCTTTTGTCCTCTTAATTTTCAGCCACCCTGAGAGGTGGGTGCTATTAGCCTGTCCTACAGATGAGGAAACTGGGAATGGAAGAGCTCGAGATTTCTTCTGGGCCACATGGGTTATCTAATGGCAAAGTCTGAACTCCCCATTGGAAACCTACGTCTGTGCCATGATGTGTTCAGCTGTAATTCTGCCTGTGGCTGAAGTGACATATGCAGTGTGGAGTCACCTTCTCTGCCTCCATGGACAAAGGGCAGGCTGTCTCTTCCTAAAGGTGACAGGGTAAGGGACTGGGGAAGCCAGATTCCAGGATAGGAAAGGAGTTCAGACCTTTTAGGACTATTTCTGATGGATGGTACAGCAGTGATGCAAGTCCCAGATGATGAGGATAGGGCCTGCTGGCCACTGGCACCTTCCCTGTAAGTGCAAAGAAAAGTTTCAGCTTTCAAGCCAGAAGCACCACTCACAAGGAGCAACTGGAAGTGTTTCTTTACTTAGAGGACCAGCACCTTGGCCTTCCAGCTGCAAGGCCCTGGTTCTGGGCCTCCAGCTTTTCTTTCTTGCCATAGATTTGGATTAGATGCTTGATTAGACACTTTGGTCACAAGTGCAGAGCTCCCCTTTCTCACTGCCTTGGGACACAGAGGACAGAGGCTCTTGGCTTTTGAAAAGTTTGGGGAGATAGAGGGAAGAAAAATAATATATGTGAGAAAAAAGCAAATCTTACAAAGACTGATAATCATGTGATACTCCGTCTAGAGTGTCCAGGTCCCTACTATAATCAGGGCCTCGCAGAGGACAAGAAAGCCTCCAGCCAATTCCATTATTTAAGCGTCACTTTAATTAACGGGGAAAAAAGGTATAACAATTGTGATATCCTTTTATTTACTTCTGTATTCAGTAAACTTTCTTATATAAAAATTTTCAAACTCACAGAAAAGTAGGACACCCATGTATCATCAACTAGATTCAACAACTGTTAACATTTTCACCATATTTGCTTCATCTGTATATATATAATACACTTCATCAAATTGAAGGTGACATTGACTGTAAGACATTCCATTATTTTATAAAACAAGACAAATGAGGAAACACTGCCATTTAATTGTTAAGACACCACCAATTTCTAAGATACATTCCAATTTCAGGGATATTAAAAATGTTAAAAAAAAAGTGTGTCTAAAGAGTATATATTACATAATTCCATTAGATGAAGTTCTAGATCAGGTAAAACTAATCTATGGTGAAAGAGATTATCAGAACAGTGGTTCCCTCAATGGGGGCAGGAGAGGGGATTCATTGGGAAGAGCCAGGAGAAAACTTTCTGGGGAAAATATTCTGTATTTTGATAGAGTAATGGCATTTGTCAAAACTCATGTAACTGTACCATACCACTTAAGATCTTTATATAATACATAATGTCTTATAAAACTTAAAGTAACAAAATGTTACTCAGAATCAATTTTGTTTTGCTAGAGCATTTTAAAGTAAATTACAGTAAATTTTTCAACATGCATCTCCAAAAAAATAAGAACATTCTACTACATAACTACAATACCATTATATCATACATAAAATTTAACAATAGTTCCCTGATATCATCCTTAGTCTACATTCAAATCTCTCTAAGTGTAATTGTCTATTTTATTTTATTTTTGTTGTTTTTAAACTTATTATAAAATAAAACACATTTACAGAAAACTATACCAAACATACATATAGATTAGTGAATTATTGTAAGGTGAATACTCGTAAAACCACCACTCAGGAAAAGAGATAAAACTTTGCCAGCCATCTCAGAAGCCATCCATATGCCTCACCTCAATCACAAACACTCCTTTTTCAAAGTGACCACAAATCTAAGCAAGATTCCCCGAGGGACTTCCCTGGTGGTCTAGTGGTAAAGAATCTGCCTTAAATGCTGGAAACGTGGGTGTGATCCCTGGTCAGAGAACTAAGATCCCACCTGCCACGGGGCAACTAAGCCTGTGCACCACAACTACTGAACTCGCGTGCCTCAACTAGAGCCCGCATGCCGCAAACACTGCAAACTACAGAGCCCACACGCTCTGGAGCCCGCGCCACAGCTAGAGAGAGAAAACCTGCGTGCCACAGCGAGAGAGAAGCCAGTGCACTGCAACTAGACAGAAACCCAAGCAGACCGTGCACTGTAATGAAAAGATCCCGCATGCCTCAATGAAGATTCCCGCCTGCAGCAACTAAGACCTGACTCAGACAAAAATAAATAAAATAATAAATAAATCTTAAAAAAAAAAAAAAAGATTCCCTGAGTTTTTGCATGTTGATAATGTGTTGTTTCTGTGCCCTTTTACCCTGTTGGATACTCAGTTCAGTTGGATACAAAACCCTTGGCTCATATTTTCTTTCCTTGATTATCTTATATATGACTCTATTTTCTTCCAGCATAAAGCATTGCTGTTGAAAGGTTAATGAAAATCTAATTTTCTTTCCATCATAATTCACTTGGCCTTTATGCCTTGATGCAAAAAAGGGCCAATTTAATTCTTTTCCTTTAAAGTCTAGAGTATTTCTTGGTGTTGGTCATTCTGGGTCAATATTTTCAGGTGTAGGTGAAAATTGTTTTTGGCTGTGTTGGGTTTTCATTGCTGCACGTGGGCTTTCTCTTGTTGCAGTGAGCAGGGGCTACTCTTTGTTGCAGTGCGCGGGCTTCTCATTGCGGTGGCTTCTCTTGTTGCGGAACACGGGCTCTAGGCGCACAGGCTTCAGTAGTTGTGGCTCACGGGCTCTAGAGCGCAGGCTCAGTAGTTGTGGCACACAGGCCTAGTTGCTCCGCAGCATGTGGGATCTTCCCGGACCAGGGCTTGAACCCGTGTCCCCTGCATTGGTGGGTGGATTCTTAACCACTGTGCCACCAGGAAAGCCCCTCAAATCTTATTTCAAGAAAGTTTTCTTGAATTATAATTTTTAGTACTTGTCATATTGTTCCCTTGGTTTGATTTTCTTTCAGTTATTCCTATTATAATATGTTGGATCTTATTTACATGGCTTCAGTATTTGTCACTTTTTCTTGAATCCTTTTTCTTTCTTCATTCTTTTTAATTTTAAAACCTTTTTCACCTTCTATTTCTCATGAGGCAATATCTATAATGTGTATTCACTCTTGTTTTCTTTTTGATTTAGTTTCATTCCTGAAATAACTTTTTTATTTATTCCTAATTTTTCCTGAGATTTATCACTTAATTGCCGTAATTTTCTAGTTCTGATTTATGTTAATCTTTGATATCTTGTATCTTTTGAAATCAGAGATGCCTTGTACTCATCTGATATTGGAGCAGGCAAAACCCCTGTCACTTCAACCGCTTCGCTCAAATCAGCCCACTCTGCCTTCCTATGAATGCCCTTTTGCTGGCCCATCAGATGCCCTGGTTTCTTCCCTCTGGTTTCTCCTGCATAAATGTGAATATCCTGCAGATCTTATAGTGTTGGTAGCGGTTGTCCTCCCTTTCCTGTATTTTGGACTTTTGGCAGGGACACCTTATCACCTGGCTTTGTTGTAGATGTTGTCCATAGTTTTTGGTTTTACTATCTAGTTGCTCTGTCTGCTTCTCTTTTCTTTTCTTTTCTTTTCTTTTCTTTCCATGGAGAGAAGATCAGGGAGATTAAAAAACTATGCTACTGCTTTGTCTTTCCAGTATTGTTAGGGAGGAAAAAAGAGCCAGGAGAGCTCAGGAAGCAAATTATTGTATTTGCTCCCATGGCCAGACCAGGACCAAGTACTGTGTACCTGAATCACAGATGTTAATAGGAGAAGGTGTTTCCCAAAAAGCAAGCTATCACATTTTAAAATTCTATACCAAAGAAGGAGAAACACAACAGATGTTCACTATAGTGATTCATATAATGTTTCACTTGACAGGTTCCATTATTTAAAAAAAAAAGTAAACATTCATCGAAGATAATGCAATTACATGACTTGTCCTTTAACCCTATCTACTTTAAAGTTAATTTTTATTTATTAACAAATAATTTACAAATACATTCCTTTATAAGATATCAACACATACATAAGGCTAAAGTCCTCTTTGGACACTCCTCACCAACCCAGGTTCCCTGGCTATTTTTTGACCCCTGGCTGACTTTGCCCCTTCTTCCACAGACTTCTGGTCCATGACCCTCTGCCTTGCTGAAAGAGCGTTTAAAGTCATTTTAACATTAACCAGAGTTAAATGTAATTAGGAAAGTGAATCCATTCACAGCCATTTTGGAGGATTATCCGAGCTGCTGTCGTCCTCTATTTGTACAAAAATGTAAAACTCGAGAACAGTTGAGAATTTTAGGAACTTGGCCCTTTCTCTGTTCTTTAGCATGGTGAGAAGCTTGAGGCATGATTCATCTCTGATCAGCAAGCCTACTGTTCTATCATAGCATTGGTAACTAATAGGCTTTTTGGCCCAGTCTTCACAAGGATTATTGAGGTTGTTTTGATTAAGGTGCATTCTGATTCAAGTTGCAGAAAACCCTACTCATATTGGCTTTTAAAAAGGGATGTATTGACTCATGGAACCAAAGAGCGTGGAGGTCCTTGGCACTTCAGGAGTCACTGGATTCAGAGCGCAAATCAGGTCGTGGCAATATGCCTGACCCAACTCCAGGGGGCCTCGTTATATTGTGTGGCATGAGCCCAACACTACGTACTCTTGGCAATGCCCTTGGAGTCCTATGCTGTGGGTCCCTCTTTTTGTTCTGTTTTCTCGGTTTGTTGACTCCCCCTCGCTGGCCTCCCTTCAAAGCAGTAAAAGTGCTGTAGTAGCGCCTCTTCCCCACCTCCTCCCATCCACCAAAACCAGGAGGGAACGGAGGACTTCTTTCTCCCAGAAGCCCCAGGAAAAGTCTGGTCATGAGTCACTGGCTCTGATTGGGTCACAGGCCCAGCTCTGAGCCAATCACTGAGGCAGGGAAAATGGATGATTGGCTCATGCCTGGTCAAGGTTAGCAGCTTCTTCCGAATCCCTTGAATGAAGAGGGAAGGAGGAGGGAATCAGGCATGGTTAGCAGAATGGGGCTGTGACAAGGGATAGCTCAGCCCGGCTTAGGTGGCACCCCTCATATGAGGCATCATAGTGGTTGAGAATGTGGGCTGTGGAGCCAAATGGCTTTGGTTCTAATATTGGCTTTACCATTTATGGGCTGTATGACCTTGGGCAAGTTAACAAACCTCTGGCCTCAGCTTTCTCATCTGAAAAGTGGAGGATGATAGCACGTCCCCCATAAGATTGTTGTGACATCAAATTAATTAAATATGCATATAACACTTAAAACAGTGACTGGCTTGGGACAAGATCTAGAGAAGCCTTTGCTTTATTGAGAGAGATTTAATGTTCTGGAGGCGAGAATAAGGAAAATGCTCTGTACATTAAGTATTGAATAAAGAAGACAGGTTTCCTTTGGCCTAAGGCTGTGAGATACAGTGACTGGAAGAGACCCCTTTCAAAAGCTCACCCATCTTAGTTTGGAATGAAGAGCTTCCAGGTTCAATGCATTTGCATACTTGGGGGTGGTTCACACAGAGGAGATCTGGGGGTGAGGGCATAACAGCTGATTGCCACGAAGGACAACTCATTGTGAGAGTTGATTCACAAACATTGTTCTAGAACTTTAGACTCTGAATCATGATTTTGCTGCCAGCCTGGGGAGCAGCAACTGCTTCAATCTGCGACAAAACACACTGATTGGGCTTCCCTGGTGGCGCAGTGGTTGAGAATCTGCCTGCTAATGCAGGGGACACGGGTTCGAGCCCTGGTCTGGGAAGATCCCACATGCCGCGGAGCGACTAGGCCCGTGAGCCACAATTACTGAGCCTGCGCATCTGGAGCCTGTGCTCCACAACAAGAGAGGCCGCGATAATGAGAGGCCCGTGCACTGCGATGAAGAGTGGCCCCCACTTGCCGCAACTAGAGAAAGCCCTCGCACAGAAACGAAGACCCAACACAGCCATAAATAATAAATAAACTTAAAAAAAAAAGTATACGTATTATTAAAAAAAAAACAAAAAAAACCACACTGATTTTATTTATAACTCTCCTCTCCACTTAACACAGCTGTTCCACAAATGACTCAGGTTGCAACTGTAAGCAGAGAGGGGGTCCCTGGAGAAAGAGAACCAGGCATGGCTTTCTTGACATAAGGGAAGCCATTTTTGGCCTAAGCCATTTTGTGATTTGGCCACAATGCTTGCCCTTGAACAGGTCTCAGTAATTAATGATCTTAAAGGAACAAAAGAATGCAGAAATCTTGTTATCTGGCAAGAGAAGTAACAATAGCAAAGATAATGTATCAGTTGCAAAGACTCTCAGTTCTGTTTCAATGGTAAAGATTAGCCTGAGGTGCTCAACCACCAGATCAAGTGGAACCTGAGGGATGATGATGTTGACCTTTTCTGACCCTCGTGACTTCCGTCAACTAAAGCTTGGACTCTGTCAACCGCCCAAGCGCCTTCATGAATATGCATGTATGCTTAGCTTAAAACTTCCCCAATTTTGCTGATTCCTGGCGTTCTCCTTACTTGCTGCAAGTAATAAATAGTAAATCCTTCCTTCTCCCGATCTTTGGCTTTGTTGTGTCTTTTGGCTCGACACCCACCAGTTTTCAAGTAACACAACTTGAGGGGAAATTGGGGACTGTGACTGAACTTTCTTTACAATGAAGTGGAAAGTGCCATTTTGAATAGCACTTCCTTCATGAATCCCAGGTCTCAAACACGGCAGTTAAGAGAAGCCTGAGAAACAAAAGAGGCTTGTGTTCCAGGGCTTCTTTTCAAGCCCCCAAATGTTGAGTTCTCTGTGCCTGTGTCTTGGCCTGGTACGTGATTCCCCCCACCAGCCTCCTCCCACCCCTTTCTCAGCACAATCTCAGATCCTGGCAGCAAGTGGCATGTGAAACTGGGCACATTTTTATGCCACGCAGATAGGGTTATATAAATCTCATTTTACAGTAATGTCTTTTCCCTTTTATTTCTTTTGTATAACTTTAGGGGTCTGCTGGATTCTTTTTTTTTTTTTTAATTAATTAATTAATTTATTTATTTATTTTTGGCTGTGTTGGATCTTCGTTTCTGTGCGAGGGCTTTCTCTAGTTGCGGCGAGCGGGGGCCACTCTTCATCGCGGTGCGCGGGCCTCTCACTATCGCGGCCTCTCTTGTTGCGGAGCACAGGCTCCAGACGCGCAGGCTCAGTAATTGTGGCTCACGGGCCTAGTTGCTCCGTGGCATGTGGGGTCTTCCTAGACCAGGGCTCAAACTCGTGTCCCCTGCATTGGCAGGCGGATTCTCAGCCACTGCACCACCAGGGAAGCCCTCTGCTTGGATTCTTAATGGGCCATATCACAGGTTGGCTTTGTTTTCTGTTTTAAGCAAAACATTGATTCCAATGACTTTCATCCAGGCACTCACACATTTATTGAGGGCCTACTATGTGGCAGTTGCCCTGCCAGGTGCTACTATAATCAGAGGGCTTCCCCATATCCTTTTAAGCTAGTTTTTTGCCCGCAAAAATTTTTTGGATGCCGTCCCCTTTTATTTTCTTTTTCAAAATAAGGTATTGGTTTAGCTAAAAGACGTAATTCTTATGTGGTTACCCCCTGTCCTGGAGGGTCAATGCACTGAGACTGAGACTACATCAGGCTATGTCCCATTTCCTTGTTTTCCAATGTGCTTCTGAGGGCATCCTCGTCTCCTTCATCTTGCTGCATATGTCTTCTCATTTTTCTAAAGTTAGGCCAACATCGTGACTCTTAAGGGAAACTTCCTGGACCATTCTGATTTAGATATTCCTCTCCCAGGCTCCCTTGAGTACACCACTCTTGCAGAAAGCATTGCATTTGGACTGTGAGCATTGCTTTACTTGTCTGTCTCCATCACTAGGATAGAAGCCAGGTGGGGGCCATGTCTGGTTGGACTTACTATACCTGGGGGTCTAATAGATAAGTATAAAATCAATGAATGAACACATGTTTACTGAGTACCTACTGTGTGCCAGTCACTGTGCGAGGCTCTAGGGGCACAAAAATCTAGAGGAAAGATGTATATCAGATTAATAATCACGCATGTCACTACATAATCTTGAACTGATCAGTGCTTTGAAGGAAAAGAACAGGATGTTAGAAGACTGTGTGATAGGAGTCCTTGAATAAGCAGGACTTTTACCTCAGCTGGAATGGAGAGCGAGAGCTGACAGGAGCTCCTGGGTGTACTGGATGAGTCAATAGATAAGTGAGTGAAATAAGGGGAAAGGGAACTACGTAGCTGCCTGGTCATCATGGGCATCTGCTGACTTGGCTTGTCCTGTGTCCCTTGTTCAGGTGAGAGTACCTTGATTTTTTTCTTGGAAATCCAAGCCTCCCTCATTCTCATCCTGACCTATGCCTCTTTCTAGCAATGGGCACTTGACCTAACCAAATTGGGTATGTCATCTCCCAGGCCCCCTCCCACGTGATTAGTCTAGGGATCTTGGCAGAACTACGAAGAAAAACATTTATTTTTTAAATTTTATTTATTTATTTATTTATGGCTGTGTTGGATCTTCATTTCTGTGCGAGGGCTTTCTCCAGTTGTGGCAAGCGGGGGCCACTCACCATCGCGGTGCGCGGGCCTCTCACTATCGTGGCCTCTCCCGCTGCGGAGCACAGGCTCCAGACGCGCAGGCTCAGCAATTGTGACTCACGGGCCCATTCGCTTCACGGCATGCAGGATCCTCCCAGACCAGGGCTCGAACCCATGTCCCCCGCATTGGCAGGCAGACTCCCAACCACTGCGCCACCAGGGAAGCCCGAAAACACATTTTTTTCTTTCAGCACTTGGGAGTTTGTGCTCAAGAGAGAAGAGAAGAGATGGATGGAGACAAATGGATTACTGATCATTTTTTTTTTCCAGCACCTGAATCCAGACACGCCTGAAGCTTATGTGGATACAGTTGTGACTAAATTCACATATGTATGGCTCTTAACGCTATTGACTAAACAATTCTTCTATCTTTTTATTGGCTTAAGCTCATTTTCATAGGGCTTCAGTTACTTGCAACTTAAAGTGTCTCTTTGTTTTTTGGCTGTGCCGAGCAGCTTGTGGGATCTTAGTTCCTCAACCAGGGATCGAACCCACGTCCTCTGCATTGGAAGGTGGATTCTTAACCACTGGACCACCAGGGAAGTCCCTATAATGATTTTAACTAATGTCACTCATTTGCTAAATTCAAGGGTGGTAGGGGAGGCCCACTAAAGCAATTGTGGAGGTCATTGAGCAAGGAAGAGTGGCAGCCCAAACACACCAATATTTCCTGCGCCAGGAGGGATTCCCCCTAAGCATCTATGTTCTACAGCCTCTTCCCCATAGACCCAGTGGGTCTGTGGGTCTGCATCAGTGTTTGAGTGTCTAGCAACAGAGGTACTGAGGGAGGGCCAATAGAAGGAGATACAAATAGGAACCTTCCCAGGCCCTGACCCAAGGTGCTGGAAAACCACAAGCTGCTGGAAAACCCACAAGCTGCTTCTATGTTGGAGGAATGTGGAACAACCCTGATTTAAGAGTAGAGAGCTGGCAGGCGAACTGGCTTTTGCAGGGCCAGGCAAGCTGGGACTGTCAGTGGCTTCTGTGAGCAGGAGCGCCAGTGGGCATGACTGCCATCTAGTGCCAGATGGCAGCTTCTGCAAGTTGTTTACTGTCTGCTTCCAGCTGGAAGGCCTTCTGAGAGCTGAATGGCGTTAGGAGATCATTACCTCTGCCCTCACGTCAGGAAGAACCTTAAAATCAGACTCTTGATATTATCTCTAATTTAGCTTATTATATTACATACAGTCCCACAGCCAAATTGACTGGATGGGAGAAAAGGGCAATCATTCCTCAGTGTAAAATTTGTGTCTCTTTCCAAACCTCTAGGTTACTATGAATTTCATAGATAGATAGATACATAGATAGACAGATAGATAGGTAATTTCTAAAAGAAATAAATTTATTTATTTTTGGCTGCGTTGGGTCTTCATTGCTGCGTGCAGGCTTTCTCTAGTTGCGTCGGGTGGGGGCTACTCTTCGTTGTGGTGCACGGGCTTCTCATTGCAGTGGCTTCTCTTGTTTCGGAGCACAGGGTCTAGGCGTGTGGGCTTCAGCAGTTGTGGCTCATGGGCTCTAGAGAGCAGGCTCAGTAGTTGTGGTGCACGGGCTTAGCTGCTCCGTGGCATGTGGGATCTTCCCAGACCAGGCCTCGAACCCGTGTCCCCTGCATTGGCAGGCGGATTCTTAACCACTGCGCCACCAGGAAAGTCCCTAGATAGGTAATTAAAAAAAAAAAAATCCTGGAATGATCACATTTATCATTCAGGGTTCTGGCAGGAAACAGGTAGCACACTTCAAAGGGGTGACTGGGGAGAGTTTAATGGAAAGGGCTACTCAAAAAGGATGGGAAGGGACCCAGGGAAACAATCAAGGACCAGGAAAGCGCTCTAGAGTTAGTGACAGTAGGAAGCAGCTAGCACCCATAGGCCAGATGGAGCAAAAAATGGGAGAGGACCCAGAAGGACTGTTTCATAGGAGAGAGCCACTTGACAGGTGCTGTGGCCCCAGCTGTGGTTCTTGGTTGGGTTCCTGAGAAGCACACCCTTAGAGAAGGATTCACATGTAAGTGATTTAATAAGGAAGTATGCCTGGACAGATGGGAGGTGGAGGGGGAGAAGCAGGGCAGAGAAGGCGAGAAGGCCAGGCAAAGTGTGATCTCTGGCAGAGCCCTGTGAAAGGTAGCTTTACCCTGACCCCTCCAAGGAACTTTGGAGGGCAGGTTATTTCTTACAAGGTCTGCCTGGAGGCAAAGAGGCTTGGCATTGAGACTCTTAACCTGCCAGTCATTCATCAGGTGGGCAAGGAGGAGAGGAAGCAGGGGATTATGTAGGTCCTGGACCATCTGAATGTTCAGTTAGGGTGAAGCGCTAACTCCAGGGCACAGTTGAAGGTGCTGGGTGTTAGAAGAGCACACTGAAAATCAGTACAAAGTTATCCAAAGGGATCTGTGTGAAGCAAGAACATCTGCTTCTAGTGGGGAGTAGGCCAGTGAGATGTGATGATTCAGTTAACCCCTGAAGGAGGAAGCCACTGATGGAGTTTGGGGCACAAGAAGTTTATTTAGGGGAGAGGGTAATGTCTGATAAAGGGGGAGCCTCAGAACACAATCTGCTCTGACTTTCTCAGCCAATCCCATGGGAAATCTGACGCATTAGAAAAGTCATGCATTGGGCAGAAGTGACCAGGCCCTTGCCATGTCCAGGCATTGGCTGGTAGTGGACCAGGAAGGTCATGGATCCTGAAGCTGGTACAGCTGGAGGCTGTCAGCTAAAGGTGCTCCTTCAGCTGAATGGCAAGTTCTTTCAGAAGGGAGATCCAAATGGAGCACCCTTCAGCTGCCACACTTAATCAAATGTAGTGTCTTTGTCGTCTCAGCCACCTCCCCAATACCAGGAAGGAAGAGCTTGCCTGCACAGAGTATAGAAACAAGAGGCCGAGAGAGAAATATGGTCTTGGTGGCAGTCTTGGTGGCTCACTTGACTATGTAGATCCAGCTATGCCTGAAGCCCATCATATGCTTGGCTTTTTTGGTTCTCTGAGCCAATGAACAGTCTTTCTGCTTAAGCCATTTTGAATTTGGGTTTTCCATTTCAGCAAAAGAAAGCTTCTTGATTAATATGATCTCTGAGCTTTACTTTCTGTAACTAAAATGTGACAGGGTTTCAGAAGGATGAAGGTCAATAAATGTAACGCACAGGCACAGAGTAGATGTCCCAAAATAGTATTTAATACTGTGAGAGGAAAAAACAAAGGAGGGAAAGCAAGGCATGGGGCACCTCTGGAGGCCCCTCTGTTTCCAGGGCAGGCCATTGGGGGTACATGTCTTGCACTGTCCAGAGGTACCCAGCTGTAAAGGAGGGCTGGCGTCTTGAGTTGCTTTGAGCCTGTGGCTTTCCTGCAACAAGTGCTCCCTGATCCAGTGTGTTATTGGCCTCGTAGGAAGAAAAGAAAAGCTCTCTTTCAGGACAAAGATGAGGGAGGCTTCTTCACCCTCTTTCTCTTTACATGGACAGTTCTTTTTATTTACTTTTGTTATTATTGTTGTTTGTAGACTATTCTTTTGTGGAAATATGTAAAGTTTATAACAAAATAAAAAGAGTAAACATGAAATGACCAGGACTTCCCTGGTGGTCCAGTGGGTAAGACTCCACACTCCCAATGCAGGGGGCACAGTTTCCATCCCTGGTCGGGGAACTAAATCCCACGTGCATGCTGCAACTAAGAGTCTGCATACCACAACTACGAAGTCCACATTCTGCAACTAAAGCTCCTGCATGCCGCAACTAGACATGCCGCAGCGAAGATCACGTGTGCCGCAACTAAGACCCGGTGCAGCCAAAATAAATAAATAAATAAATAAATATTTTAAAAAATGAAATGACCACCTTTGCGGTGTTGTGATGATGCCAAATCTTTTGGGGGAAAAACAAGAAAGAACAAAGACCTCTAATTTGTAACTCAGGAGTTATTTTTGGTTTTCCAAGAGGAATGGGAAATTTTATATTTTAAAAATCTGCTGAGCTTCTCACTGCTCTTCGTCTCCTCTCCCACCAAAAATACATAAGCTTTAAAAGGCTCCTCAGTAGAGATTTTGTGTTCTGAATGTGAAAACACTGACAGGAGTAGAGGTGGGGGCTGTTACACCTCATTTCTCCCAACCCCCCTGAGGAAGCGCACGTCCGAATTACAAGAGAGAACAAAAAGCGGCTTTGAATAGCCATTTTGGTTCATCAAGTACTTAATACCTGTTATTAAAGAAGCTCCTGCCTGGTCTAATGGCATATTGTGAGACTAGAGTACCTACAGGCATTTTAGCAGCACACATGAGAGATCTTAAGCAAAGTTAGAAATAGCATCAAAAGCCAGTGGAAGTGTATATATGTCCATGACACTCTCTTACCCTGTCCCATCTCACCCCACCCCCTCCCCATATCCTCAAGTCCATTCTCTAGTAGGTCTGTGTCTTTATTCCCGTCTTGCCACTAGGTTCTTCATGGCCTTTTTTTTTTTTTTTTTCCTTAGATTCCGTATATATGTGTTAGCATACTGTATTTGTTTTTCTCTTTCTGACTTACTTCACTCTGTATGACAGACTCTAACTCCATCCACCTCATTACAAATACCTCCATTTCATTTCTTTTTATGGCTGAGTAATATTCCATTGTATATATGTGCCACAATAGATAGCTAGTGGGAAGCAGCCGCATAGCACAGGGAGATCAGCTCGGTGCTTTGTGACCACCTAGAGGGGTGGGATGGGGAGGGTGGGAGGGAGGGAGATGCAAGAGGGAAGAGTAATGGGAACCTATTGTATATGTATAACTGATTCACTTTGTTATAAAGCAGAAGCTAACACACTATTGTAAGGCAATTATACTTTAATAAAGATGTTTAAAGAAAAAAAAAAAAAGCCAGTGGAAAGTAGACTCCCCTGGCATCTGTCCTGGTTCTTTCTTACTTTCTGTCTTCAAGTCAGGGATAGACTAGATGACCTTTACTGATCCTTCTGGTTTTTCTCAGAGTCTGTGGGATCCAAAGGCGGGATCCAAAAAGTCCATCTCTATGTCATTTCCTTTGCGGAGCCCACCCCAGAATGCCCTGGCAGAATTAGTTATTACTTCCTGTGGGTACATGTGGTTGCCAGCACCCAGGATGGCTCCCAGTCATTCCTGGTTCCTGAGATACATGTCCTCATTTAGTCTCTTGCCACCCTGAATAAGGCTGACCTGTGTAACCAATAGGATACTGCAGAAATGACAGAGTGTAACTTCTTAAGTTAGACCATAAAAGATATTGTGAATTCCTTATTGTTCTCTCTTGGGTCTCCTACTTCCACAGTGGAAGGTCTGCTGCCATGTAATAAGGACACTCAAGCAGTCCAATGGAGAAGCCCACATGGTGAGGACCTGAGGCTTCTTGCCATCAGCCAACGTGGTGGTTTTAAAAGATGTCCACAAATTCTTTGATACATCTCTCTTAAGAGGAAGAGCTTAATTCTCTTCTTGAGTATGGACTGGACTTGTTAACTCACTTCTCTTTTTTTTTCTTTTTATAATTATTTACATTCCTGTACTGTTTTTGCTCATTTCAAGCATATTTTTTTGGTATCTTAAATGAATGGAAATGGAACTTTTATGTTCACTACAGTAGTTTAGGGAAGGTAAGAACTATGACTCTTTTTTTTTTGGACGTGCCGCTCAGTACACGGGATCCTAGTTCCCTGACCAGGGATTGAACCCGTGCCCGCAGCAGTGGAAGCATGTAATCTTAATGACTGGACCGCCAGGGAAGTCCCAACTCACTTCTAGTAAATAGAAAATAGTAAACAGGATGGTTTGTGACTTCTGAGACTTGGTCGTGAACGAAATCACAATTTTACCCTAGCTCTCTCTTTTAGGTCACTTGATCTGGAGGGAATCTGCTGACATGCCATGAGGACACTCAAATACCCCTGTGGATAAGCCCATGGGGTGAGGAACCGGGGCCTCCTGCCAACAGCCACATGTGAGTCACCTTGGAAGCATATCCTCCAGCTCTAGTCAGTCAGACGGCTGTAGCCCTGCTGACAGCTTGATTGCCACCTCCTTGTAAGAGATTTTGTGCCAGAACCACGTGGTTAAGCTGCTCCCAAATTTATAATCGTTTAAATTTTTATAGATAGTTAAGTCTTAAAAGAAATATATATCTAGTTTAAAATTATTAGCTAAATTAGAGAAGGAAAATTTAATTTTCACCCCGATATGGCAAAACAAACTTTATTGTTTCTGTTTTTTTGTCAATAAAAGCCAAAATTAACAGTCAAGAGCTAAGATTGTGGTGTATTATTTGTGGAAGTATACTGACCAATGAAACTATCAAAACTTAAACAACATATACAAACAAAACACAAAGAAATAAATTAAAAATCAAAATAATCTTTTCTAAATTGATGTATAATTGACATATAACATTATATTTGTTTCAGGTGTACAACATAATGATTTGATATTTGTATATATTACTAAATGATCACCACAGTAAGTCTAGTTAACATCCAACACCATACATAGTTACAAAAATTTTTTTCTTGTCAAAATAATCTTTCTAAAGAAATATTACTGAATTAAAGAGACAACAAAAAAATAGTGGAACTGCTTTGGAAAACAGTTTGGCAGTTCCTTAAAAAGTTAAACATAAA
Organism: Balaenoptera musculus; assembly: GCF_009873245.2. NCBI lineage: Eukaryota > Metazoa > Chordata > Mammalia > Artiodactyla > Balaenopteridae > Balaenoptera > Balaenoptera musculus. Next base: position 23,780,343 of record NC_045803.1, on the reverse strand, counting down.
GTTACCATATTATCCTGTAATTCCAAAACTAGGTATATACCTATGAGAAAAGGAAAACATGTCTACACAAAACCTTTTATACGAATGTTTACAGAAACATTTTTCATAACAGCTAAAAAGTGGGAACAACCCAAATGTCCATCAACTGTGAATAGATAAACAAAATGTGGTATATCCATACAATGGAATGTAATACAGCTATAAAAAGAAACAAAGTACTGATACTTGCTACAACATAGAAGAACCTTGAAAACATTATGCTAAGTGAAAGAAGCCAGACATAAAAGGCAACATGCTGTATGTGATACAATAATAAATATATTTGGTCTTTGTCCCCAGTTCCTGACACAGAGCTTCAAAAACCTTTGGAATTTCTTGAGTGATAAGGGTGTTAGGAGCAGCTTTTGTTATTCATAAGCCCCTTTTGACCATACCAAGGCTTATGCTAATTAAATATCTCTTGGTGAACCCCTAGATAGCTTCAGGATGGGGGGCGGTTGCGAAAGGAACCACCATGTGAATCAGAGGGTTGGAACTTTCAGCCCATCTCTGGATCTCTGGGGAAAGGAGAGGGGCTGAACATTGAGTTCAATCACCAATGGCCAATGATTTAATCCATCATGCTTATGTAGTGGAACCACCATAAAAACCCCTAAATGATGGGGTTTGGAGAGCTTTCACACTGAAGTGCAAGGAAGGTGGTGTGCCCAGAGAGGGAATGGAAGCCCTGTACCCATAGCCCCATACCTTGTCCTATGCATCTCTTCCATTTAGCTGCTACTGACTTGTATCCTCTTATAACAAACTGGTAATAGTAAGTAATATGTTTTTCTGAGTCCTGTGAGCTGTTCTAGAAAATAATTGAAACTGAGGAGCAGATCACGGGAACTCCTGATTTATAGTGGTTTGGTCAGAAGTAAGGTGTCTACCTGGGGCTTGCAACTGGTATCTAAAGGGGCAGTCTTATGGGACTAAGTCCTTAAAATGTGGGTTCTGTACTAACTCCAGTTGGTGTCAGAAATGTATTGGGGAATTCCCTGGCGGTCCAGTGGTTAGGACTCCACGCTTTCACTGAGAAGGGCCTGGGTTTGATCCCTGGTTGGGGAACTAAGATCCTGCAAGCAGCACAGTGTGGCTAAAAAAAAAAGAAAAAGAAAAAAAGGAATGTATTGAATTGTAGGACACCCAGTTAGTGTCTAAGGAGTTGGAGAATTGGTTAATATGGGGAAAAAACCCCACATACTTGGTGTAGTGTTGGAAAACACTACAGGCTATATGATAGGATTCCATTTACAGAAAATCATCAGAAAAGGTAAATTAATAGAGACTAAAAGTAGATTAGTGACTGCCTTTATTAGTCTATTTAGTAATCCTCAAGAAGAGTGCTGAAGTGCTGTCTGGTGTTACTAAGCACAAGAAGTCTGTGATTATCTTATGGAGAAAATACGATAAGCTTATTAGATAAGCTTATTAGATAAGCTTTGTTCTGGCATGAGTTAGAGTGCCACTGGCTATTAGATTATAGCCAACAATATATAGTAAGTAAGGTGTCTTTAAATGGAAACAAGCATAAAAATAGGTTACGGATTAATCAGTTGACAGAAACGTTGTGACCTAAATGTAAGACTGGATACTATAAAACTCTTCGAGGAAAACATAGGATAAACACACTTTGACATAAATCACAGCAAGATCTTTTATGACCCACCTTCTAGAGTAATGAAAATAAAAACAAAAATAAGCAAATGGGACCTAATTAAACTGAAAAGCTTTTGCACAGCAAAGGAAACCATAAACAAGACAAAAAGACAACCCTCAGAATGGGAGAAAATATCTGCAAACGAAGCAACGGACAAAGGATTAATCTCCAAAATAGGACTTCCCTGGTGGCACAGTGGTTAAGAATCCACCTGCTAACGCAGGGGACACAGGTTCGAGCCCTGGTCCGGGAAGATCCCATATGCCATGGAGCAACTAAGCCTGTGTGCCACAACTACCGAGCCTGCGCTCTAGAGCTCACGAACCGCAACTACTGAGCCTGCGTGCCACAACTACTGAAGCCCACGTGCCTAGAGCCCATGCTCCACAACAAGAGAAGCCACCACAGTGAGAAGCCCGTGCACCGCAACAAAGAGCAGCCCCCGCTCGCTGCAACTAGAGGAAGCCCGCGTGCAGCAACGAAGACCCAATGTAGCCAAAAATAAATTAAAAGATAAAAAAATCTCCAAAATATACAAACAGCCCATGCAGCTCAATATCAAAAAAACAAAAAACCTAATCAAAAAATGGTCAGAAGACCTAAATAGACATTTTACCAAAGAAGACGTACAGATGACCAAGAGGCACATGAAAAGATGCTCAACATCACTAATTATTAGAGATGCAAATCAAAACTACAATGGGGTATCACCTCACACTGGTCAGAATGGCCATCATTAAAAAAATCCACAGGGACTTCCCTGGTGGCTCGGTGGTTAAGAATCCACCTGCCAATGCAGGGGACACAAGTTTGAGCCTTGATCTGGGAAGATCCCACATGCTGTGGAGCAACTAAGCCCATGTGCTACAACTACTGAGCCTGCACTCTAGAGCCCACGAGCCACAACTGCTGAGCCCATGTGCCACAACTACTGAAGCTCCTGCACCTAGAGCCCATGCTCTGCAACAAAGACAAGCCACCACAATGAGAAGCCCGCACGCCGCAACGAAGAGTAGCCCCTGCTCTCCACAACTAGAGAAAGCCTGCACGTAGCAATAAAGACCCAATGCAGCCCAAAATAAATAAATAATAATTTAAAAAAATCTACAAGCAATAAATGCTAGAGAGGTTGCAGAGAAAAGGGAACCCTCTTGCACTGTTGGTGGGAATGTAAATTGATACAGCCACTGTGGAGAACCATATGGAAGTTCCTTAAAAAACTAAAAATAGAACTACCATATGACCCAGCAATCTCACTACTGGGCAAATACCCTGAGAAAACCATAATTCAAAAAGTCACATATACCCCAGTGTTAATTGCAGCACTATTTACAATAGCCAGGACATGGAAACGACCTAAATGTCCATCGACAGATGAATGGATAAAGAAGATGTGGTACATATATATAATGGAGTATTACTCAGCCATAAAAAGAAATGAAATTGGGTCATTGGCAGAGATGTCAATGGAACTAGAGTCTGTCATACAGAGTGAAGTAAGTCAGAAAGAGAAAAACAAAAATATTGTATATTAATGCATATATGTGGAATCTAGAAAAATGGTACAGTTGAACCTATTTGCAGAGCAGGAATAGAAAGGGAGACTTAGAAAATGGACATGTGGACGCAAAGTTGGAAGGGGAGGGTGGGATGAATTGGGAGATGATTAGGTTTGACATAAATACACTACCATATGTAAAATAGATAGCTAATGAGAACGTGCTGTATAGCACAGGGAGCTCAGCTCAGTGCTCTGTGATGACCTAGATGGGTGGGATGGAGGGGGAGGGAGATCCCAGAAGGAGGAGATATATGTATACATATAGCTGATTCACTTCATTGTACAGCAGAAACTAACACAACATTGTAAAGCAATACTCCAATAAAAAAAAAAATGTTGTGATCAGAGGGTTGCAGGAACCTAACCTTATATTTCCCCTAGGAGCAATGGTTCTGTAGTCACTAATTCAGTGTTCATGATGACTTTGTAGAATTCATTTATTTATTTAAATTTATTTTTTATTTAACTATAGTTGATTTACAAAACTTATAGAATTTAAACACTGCAAATAATAAGAATTAATGGTATGTCCATGTGTAGTTCCCTTTCACAGTGAATATGGCCTGGCCCTGTGTTGCCAACAGAATATAGTGGAAGTAATTCCCTATGAATTTCTGAGCCCATAAAAGTTTTGCATGCCCAACCTGCCCAAGTACAATACCAGCTGACCCATCTGGAACCCCAAGCTGAGCTGACTGGTGAAGAACTGTCTCTGCCAAAGTGAATCTGTATTGTCTGAAAGAGCAGAGTTTACTCAAATGTGCAGATTACAATTAACAGGAATCAAGGATCCTGAAGTATCAGGTAAACAAGAAAAAGAATGAAGAAAGCCAAGGGGACTTATGGGACACCATCAAGAGAAACCACATTCACATTATGGGAATCTTAGGAGAAGAGAAAAAGAAAGGGACCGAAAGTATATTTAAAGCAATAATGGCTGAAAACTTCCTTAACCTGGGGAGAAAAATGGTCATCCAGATTCATGAGACGCAAAGAATCCTCCAAAAATTGAACCCAAAAAGGACTACACAGAGACTTATTAGATTTAAATTATTAGAAGTCGAAGACAGAGAATTTTGAAAGCAACAAGGGAAAAGTGACAGGTCACATACATATAAGGGAACCCCATAAAACTGTTGGAAGATTTCTCAACAGAAACATTTCAGGTCAAGAGAGAACAGGATGGTATATTCAAAATATTGAAAGAAATAAAACAAAACAAAACAGTCAACCAAGAATACTATAACTGGAAAAGCTGTCCTTGAGAAATGAAAGAGCATTAAAAGACTTTCTGAAACAAATGAGCTGAAGGAGTTCCTCAGCACTACACCTGCCTTACAAGAAATGCTAAAGAAAGTTTTTCAAGTGGAAATAAAAGGATTCTAAGAAGAAATCTAAGGATTCTATTCTACATCATAAAAATATATGAAGGTAGTTGTATAAAACTCACTGGTAATAGTAAATATGTAGGGCTTCCCTGGTGGCGCAGTGGTTAAGAATCCACCTGCCAATGCAGGGGACATGAGTTTGATCCCTGGCCCGGGAAGATCCCACATGCTGTGGAGCAATTAAGCCCATGTGCCATAAATACTGAGCCTGCACTCTAGAGCCCATGTACCACAACTACTGAGCCCTCGTGCCACAACTACTGAAGCCCGTGCTCCTAGAGCCCGTGCTCCGCAACAAGAGAAACCACTGCAATGAGAAGCCCATGCATTGCAACGAAGAGTAGCCCCTGCTTGCTGCAACTAGAGAAAGCCCATGCACAGCAATGAAGACCCTATGCAGCCAAAAATAAATAAATTTATTTAAAAAAATAGACTTTAAGCTAAAAATGATCAAAAGAGTCAAAAGGGCATTGTATAATGACAAAAGAATCAATCCATCAAGAAGATATAAAAATTGTAATTTTTTATGTACCCAATATTTGAGGAACTAAATGTGTAAAGCAAATACTAGCAGAACTAAAAGGAGAAATACACAGCTATATAATAATAATTGGAGGGAATTCCCTGGCGGTCCAGTGGTTAGGATGCTCTCACTGCTGAGGGCCTGGGTTCAATCCCTGGTTGGGGAACTAAGATCCCACAAGCCACATGGCATAGCCAAAATAATAATAACAATAATTGGGGATTTTAGTACTCCACTCTCAATGATGGATAGATCAACTAGACAGAGAATCAATAAAGAAACAGCAGATTTGATTTATTGTTTCAAACAACACTATAGACAAAATGCACCCAACAGACATATATAGCCCAATCCATCCAACAACAACAACAGAAAACACATTCTTCTCAAGCACACATGGAACATTTCTAGTATAAATCATATGTTGGGCACAAAACAAGTCTTAGCAAATTCGAAAAGAGTGAAAACATACCAAGTATTGTCACTGAACACAATGGTATAAAACTAGATATCAATAATGGGAGGAAGACTGGAAAACTCACAAATACATGGAAATTAACACACTTCTGAACAACCAGTGGATCAAAGAAGAAATTAAAAGAGAAATTAAAAGTATCTTGAGACAAATGACAATGGAAACACAATATACCAAAACCAATGGGATGCAGCAAAAGCAGTTTTAAGAGGGAAGTTTATATATGTAAACACATACATCAAGAAGACAGAAAGATCTCAAATAAACAACCTAACTTTACACATAAAGAAACAAGGAAAAGAAGGATAAACTAAGCTCAAAGTTAACATAAGGAAGGAATAACAAAGATTGGAGCAAAAATAAACAAAACAGAGAAAATAAAAACAATAGAAAAGATCAATGAAAATGAGTTGGTTCTTTGAAAAGATAAACAGAATTGACAAAGCTTTAGCTAGACTACCAAGAAGAGAAAGAACAAAAATCAATGTGAAATCATAAATGAAAGAGGAGACATAACAAGTAATACCACAGAAATACAAAGGATCACAGAAGACTACTATGAACAATTAAAACACCAACAAACTGGAAAACCTAGAAGAAATGGATAAATTCCTAGACATACAACCTACCTAAACCAAATCAGGAAAAATAGAAAATCTGAACACATCAATAATGAGTAAGGAGATTAAATCATTAATCAAAAATATCCCAAGAAAGAAAAGCCCAGGACCAGAAATATTAACTAGTGAATTCTACCAAACATTTTTTTTTTTTTTAATTTATTTATTTATTAAACTAATTAATTTATTTAATTTTGTCTGTGTTGGGTCTTCATTTCTGTGCGAGGGCTTTCTCTAGTCGTGAAACATCTTTATTGGATCTACAAAACAGTTAATGAAGAATTAATGCCAATCCTCAAATTCTTCCAAAAAATTGAAGAGGAGGGAACACTTCCAAACTCATTTTATGAGGCCAACATTCTGGCTGATATGAAAGCCAGAGAAGGACTCTGTAAGAAAAAAAAACTACAAGCCAATATCCCTGATAAATACAGATCCAAAAATTCTCAACATACTAGCAAACCAAATTCAGCAGTGCAATATAGGATCATACACTATGATCATGAGGAATTCATCCCTGGGATACCAGGATAGTTCAACATACACAAATCAATACATGTGATACATGACATTAAAGGAATGAAAGATAAACATCATATGACCATCTCAATACATGTAGAAAAAGCATTTGATAAAATTCAACACCCATTCATGATAAAAACCCTCAACAAATCAGGTATAGAAGGAACCTATCTCATCATAAAAAGGCCATATATGACAGACCTACAGCTAACATCTTATTAATGGTGAAATGTTAAAGCTTTTCCTCTAAGATCAGGAACAAGACAAAAGTGCCCACTTGGGCCACTTTAATTCAACATAGTACTGGAAGTGTCAGCCAGAACAATCAGGCAAGAAAAATAAAAGCATCAAAAATGATAAGGAAGAAGCAAAACTGTCTCTATTTGCAGATGATTTTATATGTAGAAAATCCTAAAGACTCCACCAAAAAAGTGTTAGATCTAATCAACAAATTCAGTAAAGTTGCCGGATACAAAATTAGCATGGAAAATTAGTAGCATTTCAATACACTAACAACTTATTATCTGAAAAAGAAATAAAGCAGGGCTTCCCTGGTGGCGCAGTGGTTGAGAGTCTGCCTGCCGATGCAGGGGACGCGGGTTCGAGCCCTGGTCTGGGAGGATCCCACATGCCGCGGAGCGGCTGAGCCCGTGAGCCACAACTGCTGGGCCTGCGCGTCTGGAGCCTGTGCTCCGCAACAAGAGAGGCCGCGGCGGTGAGAGGCCTGCGCACCGCGATGAAGAGTGGCCCCCGCTCGCCGCAACTGGAGAAAGCCCTCGCACAGAAACGAAGACCCAACACAGCCAAAAAAAAAAAAAAAAAAAACTTAAAAAAAAAAAAGAAATAAAGCAAATAATCCCACTGGCAATAGCATCAAAAACAAAATAGTTAGGAATAAATTTAACTAAGAGGTGAAACATCTTTACACTGAAAACTATAAGACATTAACAAAAGAAATTGAAGATGACACAAACAACTGGAAAGATAGCCCATGTTCATGGATTGGAAGAATTAATATTGTTAAAATGTCCATACTACCCAAAGCCATCTATACATTCAACGTAATCCTTATCAAGATTACAATGGCAACTTTACAGAAATGGAAAAAAAAATGTGTAATTCATATGGAACCACAAAAGTCCCTGAATAGCCAAAGTAATCATGAGAGAGAAGACAAATGCTTCTTGATTTCAAATTATATTACAAAGCTATAGTTGTCATAACAGTATGATACTGGCATAAAAATAGACATATAGACCAGTGGAACAGAATCAAGAGCCCAGTGAAAAAACCCATGCATACACAGTCAACTAATAATTGACAAGGGAGACAAGACTATTCAGTGGAGAAAAGACAGTCTTTTCAATAAATGGTGCTCTGAAAATTGGATATTTACTTGCAAAAAATCAAACTAGACTCCTATCTTATGCCACTCACAAAAATTGACTTGAAATGGATTAAACACTTAAATGTAAGACCTGAAACCATAAAACTCCTAGATGAGAACAAAAAAAAGCTTCTTGTCATGGGTCTTGGTAATGATTTTTTTGGATATAACACTAAAGCACAAGCAACGAAATAAAAAATAAACAAGTGGGACTACATCAAACTAAAAAGCTTCTGCACAGCTAAAGAAATAATGAAGAAAACGAAAAGGCAACCTCAGAATATGAGAAGATATTTGCAAACCACACATCTGATAAAGGTTAATGTCCAAAATATGTAAGGAACTCATACAACTCATTAGCAATAATAATAATATTGCCAATTAAAAAATGGGCAAAGGACCTTCTTTTTTCCAAAAAAGACATACAAATGGCCAAGAGGTAAACGAAAAGGCGCTCAACATCTCTAATCATCAGGGAAATGCAAGTCAAAACCACATTGAGAAATCACCTCACACCTGTCAGAGTCACTATCATCAAAAAGATAAGAGATAACAAATGCTTGTGAGGATGCAAAGGAAAGGGAACCCTTGTGCATATTAGTAAGAATGTGAATTAGTACAAGCACTATGGAAAACAGTATGGAGGTTCCTCAAAAAATTAAAAATAGAACTACTGTATAATTTAGCAATTCATTTTCTCAGTGTATATCCAAAGGAGAATAAGTCACCATCCTGAAGAGATATCTGCACCCCCGTGTTCACTGCAACATTATTTACAGTAGCCAAGAGATAGAAACAACCTAAATGTACAGACTAAACAACAGCTACTACATAACCAATGGGTCAAAGAAGAAGAAGAAATGAGGTCAAATCAAAGAAGAAATCAGAAAATACCTCGAGACAAATGAAAATGAAAACACAACTTTACAAAATCTATGGAATTCAGCAAAAGCAGTTCTAAGAGTGAAGTTTATAGTGATACAGGCCTTCCTCAAGAAACAAGAAAAATCTCAAATAAACAAGCTAATCTACCACCTAAAAGAATTAGACAAAGAAGAACAAATAAAATCCAAAGTCAGCAGAAGAAAGGAAATAACAAAGATCAGAGAGGAAGTAAATAAAATAGAGATTAAAAAAATAGAAAAGATCAATAAAACCAAGATTTGGTTTTTTGAGAAGATAAACAAAATTGACAAACCTCTAGCCAGGCTCACCAAGAAGAAAAGACACAGGATCCAAATAAACAAAATAAGAAATGAAAGAGGAGAAATAACAACTGATACAACAATAAAATCATAAGAGAATACTATGAACAGTTATATGCCAACAAATTGGACAACCTAGAAGAAATGGACTGGAAGAATTAATATTGTTAAAATGGCCATACAACCCAAAGCAATCTACAGATTTAATGCAATCTCTATCAAAATACCCATGACATTTTTCACAGAATGAGAACAAATAATCCTAAAATTCACGTGGAACCACAAAAGACCCAGAATTGCCAAAGCAATCTTGAGAAAAAAGAAGAAAGCTGGATATATAATCCTTCAGACTTCAGACTATACCACAAAGATACAGTAATTAAAACAGCCTGATACTGGCACAAAAACAGACACATAGATCAATGGAACAGAACAGAGAGCCCAGAAAAAAACCCATGCACCTACAGTCAATTAATCTACAACGAGGAGGCAAGAATATACAATGAAGAAGGGATAGTCTTTTCAACAAGTGGTGTTGGGAAAGCTGGACAGCTACATACAAATCAATGAAATTAGAACATTTCCTCACACCATATACAAAAATAAACTCAAAATGGCTTAAAGACCTAAATGTAAGACATGACACCATAAAATGCATAGAAGAGAACATAGGTGAAATTTATAGGTGAAATTCTATGACATGAATTGTAGCAATATTTTCCAAGATCAGTCTCCCAAAGCAAAAATAAACAAATGGGACCTATTCAAACTTAAAAGCTTTTGCACAGCAAAGGGAACCATCAACAAAACGAAAAGACAACCTGTGGAATGGGGGAAAATATTTGCAAACGATGTGACCGACAAGGGATTAATATCCAAAATATACAAATAACTCATACAACTCAATATCAAAGCAAACAAACAACCCAATCAAAAAATGAGCAGAAGATCTAAATGGACATTTTTTCCAAAGAAAATATACAGATGGCTAACAGGCACATGAAAAGATGCTCAACATCACTAATAATTAGAGAAATGCAAATCAAAACCAGAATGAGAGGACTTCCCTGGTGGCGTAGTGGTTAAGAATCCGCCTGCCAATGCAGGAGACATGGGTTCGAGCCCAGGTCCGGGAAGATCCCACATGCTGCGGAGCAACTAAGCCCATGTGCCACAACTACTGAGCCTGTGCTCTGGAGCCCGCGATCCACAACTACTGAGCCTGTACGCCACAATAACTGAAGCCCGCGTGCTTAGAGCCCGTGATCTGCAACAAGAGAAGCCACTGCAATGAGAAGCCCGTGCACCACAACGAAGAGTCGCTGCCGCTCACCGCAACTAGAGAAAGCCCCTGCGCAGCAGCAAAGACCCAACGCAACCAAAAATAAATATGAAATAATAAATAAATTAAAAAAAAACAGAATGAGGTATCACCTCACACTGGTTAGAATGGCTATCATCAAAAAAATCTATAAATAATAAATGCTGGAGAGGATGTAGAAAAAAGGGAACCCTTGTACACTGTTGGTGGGAATGTAAATTGGTGCAGCCACTATTGAGAACAGCATGGAGGTTCCTTAAAAAACTAAAAACAGAACAACCGTATGGTCTAGCAATTCCACTCCTGGATATATATCTGGAAAAAATGAAAACTTTAATTCGAGACGATACATGCATCCCCAATGTTCATAGCAGCACTATTTACAATAGCCAAGACATCGAAGCAACCCAAGTGCCCATCAATAGAGGATGGCTTAAGACGTTGTGGTATACATACATATACGTATACATATACATATACATATACATATAATGGAATATTACTCAGTCATAAAAAGAATGAAATATTGCCATTTGCAGCAACACGGATGCACCTAGAGAATATAATGCTTAGTGAAATAAGTTAGACAGAGAAAGACAAATACTATATGATATCACTTATATGTGGAATCTAAAAAATAATACAAATTAATGTATACACAAAACAGAAACAGACTCACTGACATAGAAGACAAACTTATGGTTACCAAAGGGTAAGGGGTGGGGAAAGGATAAATTGGGAGTATGGGACTAACAGATGCACACTACCATATATAAAATAGATAAACAACAAGGATTTACTGTATACACAGGGAACTATATTCAATATCTTGTAATAAACTATAACAAAAAAGAATAGAAAAAAAGGAATATAGATATATACATATATATGTGTAACTGAATCACTTTGCTGTACACCTGAAACTAACACAATATTGTAAATCAACTATACTTCAATTAAAAAAAAGATCATTTAAAAAAATAAACAACCTGTGTCCATCAATGAATGATTGGTTAAAGAAATTATGGTATACACACAATGGAATACTATTAAGTCATAAAAAAGAAGGAAATTGTGTCATTTGCAACAACATGGATGGACCTTGAGGGCATTATGCTAACTGAAATAAGCCAGACAGAGAAAGACATACAATATTTGTTTTATTTCACTTATGTGTGAAACTTAAAAAAACCCAACTCATAGAAACAGAGATCAGATTAGTATAGGCGGGGAGGAGGGGATTGGGTAAAGGTGGTCAAAAGTTCCAGTTATAAGAAAATGAGGGGCTTCCCTGGTGGCACAGTGGTTAAGAATCCACCTGCCAATGCAGGGGACATGGGTTCGAGCCCTGGTCAGGGAAGATCCCACATGCTGCGGAGCAACCAAGCCCATGTGCGACAACTGCTGAAGTCTGCACTCTAGAGCCCACGAGCCACAGCTACTGAGCCTGCGTGCCACAACTACTGAAGCCTGTGCACCCTGGAGCCCGTGCTCCGCAACAGGAGAGGCCATCGTGGTGAGAGGCCTGCGCACTGCAGCAAAGAGTGGCCCCACGCTCGCGGCAGCTAGAGAGGGCCCACAAGCAGCATCGAAGACCCAACACAGCCAAAAATAAATAAATTCATTAAAAAAAAAAGATTAGGGCTGCTTAGAAAAAAAGAGAAAATGATGACTATAGCTAACAATACTGTTTTGTATTTTTGCGAGTTGCTAAGAGAGTAGATTTTGAGAGTCCTCATCATAAGGAAAAAAACTTTTGTAACTATGTGAGGTGATGGATATTTTAACTTGTTGTGGTCATAATTTCACAATAAATATATATATCAAATCATTACATTGTACAATTTAAACTTATACAGTTTTAAATGTCATTTATATCTCAATAAAACTGGAAAAAAGGAACTCATCAAATTCAAAAGTAAGAACATGAACAATTCAATTAAAAAATGGGCAAAAGGCCTGAAAAAACACCTTGCCAAAGAAGATATACAGGTGTCAAATAAGCATAAGGAAAAATGTTCTACATCGTATGTCATTAGGGAAATGCAAACTGAAATAATGAAATGCCACTATATGACTATTGGAATAGTCAAAATCCAGAACAACAAATGCTGGTGAAGTTGTGCAGCAACAGGAACTCTTATTCATTGCTGGTGGGAATGCAAAATGCTACAGCCACTTTGGAAGACAGTTGGACAGTTTCTTACAAAATTAAACATATTCTTGCTGTATTGTGCCCCTTGGTATTTGTCAGAATAACTTGAAACCTTATCTTCACACAAATACGTGCACACAATGTCTATAGAAGCTTAATTCACAATTGCCTAAATTTGGAAGCAACCAAGACGTCCTTCAATGGGTGAAATGGATAAATAAACTGTGGTACATCCAGACTATAGAATATCATTCAGCGCTAAAATGAAATGAGCTATCAAGCCCTAAAAAGATGTGGAGGAAACTTAAATGCATTACTGAGTGAAAGAAGCCAATCTGAAAAGGCTACATACTGTATGATTCCAATTATATGAAATTCTGGAAAAGGCAAAACAATGGAGACAGTGGTTGTCAGAGGTTAAGGGGGAGGGAGGGATGAACAGGTGGAACAGAGGATTCTTAGGGCAGTGAAACTATTTTGTACAATACTATAATGGTAGATACATATCATTACACATTTGTAAAAGCCCATATAATGTACACCAAGAATGAGCCCTAATGTAAACTATGGGCTTTAGGTGATAATGACGTGTCGATGTAGGTTCCTTGATTATGACAAATAAACTATTCTGCTGCCATCTTTTGATAGTTTGTGGAGACAAGGTATATATGAGAAATCTGTGTACCTTCTGTTTAATTTTCTGTGAACCTGAAATTGCTCTAAAAATAAACTACTAAAAAAATTGTATTCTATATATGCCATAAATGAAAAATCAGTGTTAGCCACGAACAGAAAGTAACCCTTCCTCCCTCCCTCCCTCCCTCCTTCCCTCCCTTCGTTTCTGCAAAATTCATTCCAAAAGCCATCAGGTGGTTCCAAGCAAGGTAAGTCTCTGTGGGTGCGAAGCAGCTCAACGTGTGGTTTCACAAGTTAGGGGAGGAGGATATCCCTGCAGTATGGTGTGGGATGTCGGAGTCTGTGCATGGGGGAGGGGGACAGTGGTGGTAATGGCCCAAAGCAAGGTGTTGAAGCCTGGCAAGAATGAAGAATGTATCCATATATTGGGGAGGGGGCAATAAAAGGAGGGACCATGGGGTGTGGGACTCAAGTGGGATGAAGAAGTCAAATGTGGAGAATTGGAATTCCAGCTGGGTAAAGAGGGCATCCATAGGGAGGGGTGACAGCAACCAACCCAAGGTGTTAGGTCCAAGAGTGGTGAGGAGGGCAACTGTGTGTGTTGGGGGGCGATGGCAGTGGCAGCTGGTGTGAAACGGTGGAGCCATTGCACAAATGCAATGGGGATGGAGGAGTATGCCCAGTGTAAGAGGTCAAAGACCAAGTAGAATGAGAAGGGCATTTGGACAAAGAAAGACAAATACTGTTTGATATCACTTATACGTGGAATCTAAAAAAAAACTGAAGTCATAGAAACTGAGAACAGATTGGTGGTTACCAGTGGTGGGGGTAAGGGATGAGGGAAATGGGTGAATGAGGTCAAAAGGTAAAACTTCTAGTTATAAGATGAATAAGTTCAGGGGATGTAATTACATCATGGTGACTATAGTTAACATTACTGTATTGTATATTTGAAAGGTGCTAAGAGATCTTAAAATTTCTCATTGCAAGAAAAAACTGTAGGGACTTCCCTGGCAGTCCAGTGGTTAAGACTTCATGCTCCCTATGCAGGGGGCACAGGTTTGATCCCTGGTTGGGGAACTAAGATCCCACATGCTGCACAGCATGGCCAAAAAAAAGAAGAAAAAGAAAAAGAAAAAAAAATTGTAAATATGCGGGGTGATGGAGACTAACTAAACTTGTAATCATTTTGTAAATTTATACAATGTTATATGTCGATTACATTTCTATAAAACTTGAAAAAAGTAAATCTATTAAAAAAAATTCTCCCTCTTTCCTCCCCCAAGTCCCTGGTAACCACTGCTCTGCTTTTTGTGTCTATGAATTTGACTACATTAGGTACCTCATACAAGTGGTATTACACAATATTTTCCTTTTTGTGTCTGGCTTTTCTTTTTAAATTTATTTTTGGCTGCGTTGGGTCTTCGTTGCTGCGTGTGGGCTTCTCTAGTTGCGGCGAGCAGGGGCTACTCTTCGTTGTGGTGTGTGGGCTTCTCATTGTGGTAGCGTCTTGTTGCGGAGCACAGGCTCTAGGCGCGTGGGCTTCAGTAGTTGCAGCACATGGGCTCGGTAGTTGCGGCATGTGGACCCTAGAGCCCGCGGGCTTCAGTAGTTGTGGCGCACAGGCTCAGTAGTTGCAGCTTGTGGGCTCTAGAGCGCAGGTTCAGTAGTTGTGGCACATGGGCTTAGCTGCTCTGTGGCATGTGGGATCTTTCCAGACCAGGGATTGAACCTGTGTCCCCTGCATTGGCAGGTGGATTCTTAACCACTGCGCCACCAGGGAAGTCCTGTCTGGCTTATTTCATTAAGCATAATGTTGTCAAGTTCAATACATGACGTAGTATATATTAAAAGTACATTCCTTTTTATGTGTGAATAATATTCCATTGTATGTATATACCACATTTTGTTTATCCATTCATCCGTGGATGGGCAATTGGATTGTTTCCACCTTTCAGCTATATGTGATGAATGATGCTATGAAAATTGGTATGCAAATATCTGTTTGAGTCCCTTCTTCAAATTATTTTGTGTATATACCCAGATGTGGAATTGCTGGATCAAATGGTAATCTCATGTTGAATTTGTTTAGGAGCCTCAATACTGCTTTCCACAGAAGCTGTTCCATTTTACATTCCCATCACATTCCTGCAAGGGCTCCAATTTCTCAATGTCCATAACACACCAACACTTGCTGTTTTCTGTTATTGTTTTGATCATGAAAGGGTTTTGACCATACACAACAATAAACTCAGAATGGCTTAAAGACTTAAATATAAGACATGACACCATAAAACTCCTAGAAGAGAACATAGGCAAAACATTTTCTGACATAAATCATAGCAATGTTTTCTTAGGTCAGTCTCCCAAGGCAATAGAAATAAAAGCAAAAAATAAACAAATGGGACCTAATCAAATTTATAAGCTTTTGGGCCCCAAAGGAAATCATAAACAAAACGAAAAGACAACATACGGACTGGGAAAAAACATTTGCAAACAATGAGACTGACAAGGGCTTAATTTCCAAAATATAGAAACAGCTCATACAACTCAACAACAAAAAAACCCCAAACAGCCCAATCAAAAAATGGACAGAAGACCTAAATAGACATTTCTCCAAAGAAGACATACAGATGGCTGATAAGCAAATGAAAAGATGCTCAACCTTGCTAATTATTAGAGAAACGCAAATCAAAACTACAATGAGGTATCACCTCACACTGGTCAGAATGGCTATCATTAAAAAGTCTGCAAATAATAAATGCTAGAGAGGGTGTGGAGAACAGGGAACCCTCCTACACTACTGGTGGGAATGTAAATTGGTGCATTCACTATGGAGAGCAGTATGGAGGTTTCTTAAAAAACTAAAAATAGAGTTACCATATCCGGAGAAAACTCTAATTCAAAAAGATACATGCACCTTAATGTTCATAGCAGTACTATTTACAATAGTGAAGACATGGAAGCAACCTAAATGTCCATCGACGGATGGCTAGTAAAGAAGATGTGGTATATATGTACAATGGAATATTATTCAGGATAAAAAAGAATGAAATAATGCCATTTGCAGCAACATAGATAGACCTAGAGATTACCATACTAAATGAAGTAAGTCAGACACAGAAAGACAAATATCATAGATATCACTTATATGTGGCATCTAAAATATGATACAAATGAACTTATTTACAAAACAGAAATAGACTCACAGACATAGAAAACAAACTTATGGTTACCAAAGGGGAAAGTGTATGTGTTGGGGGGAAGAATAAATTAGGATTTGGGATTGGCAGATGCAAGCTACTATGTATAAAATAGATAAATAACAAAGTCCTACTGTATAGCACAGGGAACTATAGTCAATATCTTGTAATAAACTATAATGGAAAAGAATTTTAAAAAATAAAGTGTTGGGCTTCCCTAGTGGCGCAGTGGTTGAGAATCTGCCTGCCAATGCAGGGGACACGGGCTCGAGCCCTGGTCTGGGAAGATCCCACATGCCGCGGAGCAACTGGGCCCGTGAGCCACAACTAACTGAGCCTGCGTGTCTGGAGCCTGTGCTCCGCAACAAGAGAGGCCGCGATAGTGAAGAGGCCCGCGCACCGCGATGAAGAGTGGCCCTGGCTTGCCACAACTAGAGAAAGCCCTCTCACAGAAATGAAGACCCAACACAGCCAAAAATAAAATAAATAAATAAATAAGTAATTTTTAAAAATAAATAAATAAATAAACAGCGTTGAATTTTGTTAAATGCCTTTTCTGCTGCAATCAAAATGGTCATGTGGTTTTTTCCCCCTTCATTCTATTAATCTGGTACATCACTTTTTTTTTAAGATGTCTTAAAAAATATTTATTTATTTATTTTTAATTTTTTAAGGCTGTGCCAGGTTTTAGTTGCAGCATGCAGGATCTTCACTGTGGCATGTGGGATCTTTAGTTGAGGCATGTAGGATCTTTTAGTTACGGCATACAGTCTCATAGTTGTGGCATGCAGACTTCTTAGCTGCAGCATGCGGACTTTTTAGTTGCAGCATGCGGACTCTTAGTTGCTGCATGCATGTGGGATCTATTTCCCTGACCAGGGATCGAACCTGGGCCCCCTGAATTGGGAGCGTGGAGTCTTATCCACTGGACCACCAGGGAAGTCCTGGTACATTACTTTTTTTCTACAGCTTTATTGAGATATAATTGACAAATAAAACTGTATATATTTAAAGCGTACATGATGATTTCCTATATGTATACTTTGTGAAATGATTACCACAATCAGGTTAATTAACATATCCATCATGTTACATAGTTGCCTTTTTTGTGGCAAGAATGCTTAGGATTTACTCTCAGCAAATTTCAAGAAAACAATGTGGTATTATTTACTAAAGTCACTATGCTGTATGTACATTAGATCCACAGAACTTATTCATCTTATAACTGAAGGCTTATACATTTTGACCAGCATCTCTACGTTTCCCCCATTTCCAGACACTGGTAACCACCATTCTACTCTCTGTTTGTATGAATTGCAACTTTTTGAGGGGTTTTGTTTTGTTTTTTAGATCCCACGTATAAGTGAGATCATAAATACTTATCTTTCTCTATCGGGCTTATTTTACTTAGCATTATGTGTTTTAGGTTCATTCATGTTTTCACAAATGTCCGGATTTCCTTCTTTCTCATGGCTGAATAATATTCTAGTGTGTGTGTGTGTGTGTGTGTGTGTGTGTGTGTGTATACATATGTATATATACATATATATGTATATATGTATATATACATCTTCTTTATCCATTCATCCATTGGCAGACTCTTTGGTTGTGTCCATATCTTAGCTATTGTGAATAATGCTGCAACAAACTTGGGAATAGACAAGCTCTTTGAGATACTGAGTTTATTTCCTTCATATATACGCTGTGAAGTGGGATTCCTGGATGATATGGTAGTTATAATAATTTTCATGACCTCAGGAACCTCCATACTATTTCCATAATGGTTGTACATTATGCATATTATTACATTCACACCAACAATGACAAGGGTTCCCTTTTCTCCAAATCCTCATCAACACTTTTTTTTTTTTTTCCGATTTATTTATTTTTGGCTGCGTTGGGTCTTCGTTGCTGCATGCAGGCTTTCTCTAGTTGTGGCGAGCGGGGGCTACTCTTTGTTGCAGTGTGTGGTCTTCTCATTGCAGTGGCTTCTCTTTGTTGCAGAGCACGGGCCCTAGAGCATGTGGGCTTCAGTGGCTGTAGCACGTGGGCTCAGTAGTTGTGGCTCATGGGCTCTAGAGCACAGGCTCAGTAGTTGTGGCACACAGGCTTAGTTGCTCCACGGCATGTGGGATCTTCCTGGACCAGGACTTGAACCCGTGTCCCCTGCATTGGCAGGTGGATTCTTAACCACTGCACCACCAGGGAAGTCCCCTCATCAACACTTCTTATTGCTTATCTTTTTGATAAAATCTATCCTAACAGGTGTGAGGTTATGGTTCATTGTGGTTTTGAATTGCATTTCCCTGATGATTAGTGATGTTTAGCACCTTTTCTTGTACCTGTTGGACATCTGTATGTCTTCTTTGGAAAAATGTCTATTTGGGTCATTTGCTCATTTTATTTTATTTTTTCAAAAGGAAAGGTTTAAAAAATATTGTCATTATTTTCAGAACATAATTGTCTACACAGAAAGCCTAGGAGTATGTATATTTTCTTTTTCTTTCTGCTGTACAGCAAAGTGCATCAGTTATACATATACATATATCCACTCTTTTTTAGATTCTTTTCCCACATAGCTCATTACAGAGTACTGAGAAGAGTTCCCTGTGCTATACAGTAGGTCCTTATTAGTTATCTATTTTACATATAGTAGTGTGTATATGTCAGTCCCAATCTCCTAATTTATCCCTCCCCCACTTCCCCTCTGGTAACTATAAGTTTGTTTTCCACATCTGTGCCTTTGCTCATTTTAAAACTGGATTATCATTTTTTTGTTGCTCTTGAGTTGTATAAGTTTCTTTTATATTTTGGATATTGAACCCTTATCAGACATATGGTTTGCAAATATTTTTTTACCGTTTTGTAGGTTGCCTTTTCATTTTGCTGATTGGTTCCTTTCTTGTGCAGAAGCTTTTTAATTTGATGTGGTTTCACTCATTTTTTATTTTGTTGCTGTGCTTTTGGTGTGATACTCCAAAATATCATTGCCAACACCAATGTCAAGGAGTTTTCCTTCTATGTTTTCCTCTAGGAGTTTTACAGTTTCAGGTCTTAAATTTAAGTGTTTAATCCATCTCAAGTTAAATTTTGTTGTATAGTTTAAAATCAAGATGTTTGGTGTAGTTTAGGGGTCTAGTTTCATTCTTTTGCATGTGGATAACCAGTTTCCCAACACCATTTACTGAAGAGATAGTCCTTTCCCAATTGTATGTTCTTGGTGCCTTTGTCAAATATTAGATGACTGTATATGTGTTGCTTTATTTCTGGGCATTCTATTTTGTTCCATTGAGTGCCTACTTTTATGCCTATACCATACTGTTTTTTTGTTTTTTTGTTTGTTTTGTTTTGCTTTTGGCTGCACTGTGTAGCTTGTGGGATCTCAGTTCCCTGATCAGGGATTGAACCCGGACCATGGCAGTGAAAGCCTGGAATCCTAACCCCTAGGCCACCAGGGAACCCCCCCTGTACCATACTGTTCTGATTACTATATCTTTGTAATATAGTTTATTAAAATTTTTTTTCATGGAAAGGCATTTTATTTATTTATTTGTTTATTTATTTATTTATTTATGGCTGTGTCAAGTCTTAGTTGCGGTACACAGGATTTTTCGTTGAGGTGCATGGGCTCTTCATTGTGGCGTGTGGGCTTCTTTCTATTGTCGGGTGTGGGCTTCTCTCTAGTTGTGGCACGTGGGCTCCAGAGAATGTGGGCTCTGTAACTGCGGCACATGGGCTCTCTAGTTGTGGCATGTGGGCTCAGTAGTTGTGGTGCACAGGCTTAGTTTCCCCACAGCATGTGGGATCTTAGTTCCTTGACCAGGGATCGAACCCATGTCCCCTGCATTGGAAGGTGGATTCTTAACCACTGGACCACCAGGGAAGTCCTGGCATTTTATATTAAATATAGCAGTGTGTACATGTAAATCCCAAACGTCCAGCTTATCCCTCCCCCCCACCCTTCCCTCCTGGTAACCATACGTTTGTTCTCTAAGTCTGTGAGTCTGTTTCTGTTCTGTAAGTAAGTTCATTTGTATCTTTTTTTTTTTAGATTCAACATATAAGTGATATTATATGATACATGTCTTTCTCTGTCTGACTTACTTAACTTAGTATGATAATCTCCAGGTCTATCCATATTGCTGCAAATGGCATTATTTCGTTCTTTTTAATGGCTGAGTAATATTCCATCATATATATGTACCACATCTTCTTTATCCATTCATCTGTTGATGGACATTTTTTAGGTTGCTTCCATGTCTTGGCTATTGTAAACAATGCTGCAATGAACATTGGGGTGCCTGTATCCTTTTGAACCATGTTTTTCTCCGGATATATGCCCAAGAGTGGGATTGCAGTGTCATATCGTAGCTCTATTTTTAGTTTCTTTTTTTTAAAATTTTTTCGTTTCTTAAGAAACCTCCATACTGTTCTCCATAGTGGCTGTACCAATTTACATTCCCACCAACAGTGTAGGAGGGTTTCCTATTCTCCACACCCTCTCCAGCATTTATTGTTTGCAGATTTTGTGATATCTCATTGTAGCTTTGATTTGCATTTCTCTAATAATTAGCGACATTGAGCATCTTTTCATGTGCTTCTTGGCCATCTGTATGTCTTCTTTGGAGAAATGTTTCTTAGGGTCTTCTACCCATTTTTTGATTGGGTTGTTTGTTGTTCTTTGATATTAAGCTGCATAAGCTGTTTGTAAATTTTGGAGACTAATCCCTTGTTGGTCGCATTGTTTGCAAATATTTTCTCCCATTCTGTGGGTTGTCTTTTCATTTTGTTTATGGTTTCCTTTGCTGTGCAAAAGCTTTTGAGTTTAATTAAGTCTCATTTGTTAATCTTTGTTTTTATTTCCATTACTCTGGGAGACAAATCGAAAAACATATTGCTGCAATTTATGTCAAAGAGTGTTCTGCCTATGTTTTCCTCTTATAGTTTTATAGTATCCAGTCTTACATTTAGGTCATTAATACATTTTGAGTTTATTTTTGTGTCTGGGGTCAAAGAATGTTCTAATTTCATTTTTTAAAAAATACTTTATTTTATTTATTTATTTTTATTTTTGTCTGCATTGGGTCTTTGTTGCTGTGCGTGGGCTTTCTCTAGTTGGGGCGAGTGGGGGCTACTCTTTGTTTCAGTGCACAGGCTTCTCATTGCAGTGGCTTCTCTTGTTGTGGAGCATGGGCTCTAGGCGCACAGACTTCAGTAGCTGCAGCATGTGGGCTCAGTAGTTGTGGTGCATGGGCTTAGTTGCTCTGCGGCATGTGGGATTCTTCCTGGGCCAGGGCTTGAACCGATGTCCCTGTATTGGCAGGCGGATTATTAACCACTGCAGCACCAGGGAAGTCTCTAATTTCATTTTTTTACATGTAACTGTCCCGTTTCCTCAGCTCCATTTATTGAAGGGACTGTCTTTCCTCCATTTTATAGTCTTGCCATCTTTGTCATAGATTAATTGGCCATTAGCGTGTGGGTTTATTTCTGGGTTTTCTATCCTGTTCTCCTGATCTATATTTCTGTTTTTGTGCCAGTACCATACTGTTTTGATGACTGTAGTTTTGTAGTAGAGTCTAAAGTCAGGGAGCCTGATTCCTCCAGCTCCATTTTTCTTTCTCAGGATTGCTTTGGCTATTCGGGGTCTTTTGTATCTCCATACAAATTAAAATTTTTTTGTCCTATTTCTGTGAAAAATGTCATTGGTAATTTGATAGGAATTGCACTGAATCTGTAGATTGCTTTGGGTAGTATAGTCATTTTTACAATATTGATTCTTCCAACCCAAGAACATGGTATATCTCTCCATCTGTTTGTGTTATATTTGATTTCTTTCATCAGTATCTTATAGTTTTCTCGGTACAGGTCTTTTGCCTCCTTAGGTAGTTTTTTTTTTTTTTTAATTGATTAATTATTTATTTATATATATATTTTGGCTGCATTGGGTCTTTGTTGCTGCGCGTGAGCTTTCTCTAGTTGTGGCAAGCAGGGGATACTCTTCGTTGTGGTGCGTGGGCTTCTCATTGCAGTGGCTTCTCTTGTTGTGGAGGATGGACTCTAGGCATGTGGGCTTCAGTAGTTGTGGCACTCAGGCTCCATAGTTGTGGCTTGTGGGCTCTAGAGCGCAGGTTCAGTAGTTGTGGTACACAGGCTTAGTTGCTCCATGGCATGTGGGATCCTCCTGGACCAGGGCTCAAACCCGTGTCCCCTGCATTGGCAGGCAGATTCTTAACCATTGCGCCACCAGGGAAGTCTCCTTAGGTAGGTTTATTCCTAGGTATTTTATTCTTTTTGATGCAATGGTAAATGGGATTGTTTCTTTCATTTCTCTTTCTGATCTTTCATTGTTAGTGTATAGAAATGCAACAGATTTCTGTGTATTACATTTTTTTGTATTAATTTTGTATCCTGCAACTTTACCAAATTCATTGATGAACTTCAGTAGTTTTCTGTTAGCATCTTTAGGATTATCCACGTATAGTTACCATGTCATCTGCAAATAGTGACAGTTTTATTTCTTCTTTTCCAATTGGATTCATTTTATTTCTTTTTCTTCTCTGATTGCCTTGGCTAGGACTTCCAAAACTATGTTGAATAATAGTGGTGAGAGTGGACATTCTTGTCTTGTTACTGATCTTAGAGGAAATGCTTTCAGTTGTTCAAAATTGAGCATCAGGTTTGCTGTGGGTTTGTCGTATATGGCCTTTATTATGTTGAGGTAGGTTCCCTCTATGCCCACTTTCTGGAGAGTTTTTATCATAAATGGTGTTGAATTTTGTCAAAAGCCTTTTCTGTATTTATTGAGATGATCATAATTGTTTTTATTCTTCAATTTGTTGGTGTGGTGTATCACACTGATTGATTTGCGGATATTGAAAAGTCCTTGCATCCCTGGGATAAATCCCACTTGATCATGGTGTATGATCCTTCTAATGTATTGCTGGATTCAGATTGCTAGTATTTTGTTGAGGATTTTTTGCATCTATGTTCATCAGTGATATTGGCCTGTAATTTTCTTTTTTGTGGTATCTTTGTCTGGTTTTGGTATCAGGGTGATGGTAGCCTCAGAGAATGAGTTTGGGGGTATTCTTTCCTCTGCAATATTTTGGAATAGTTTCAGAAGGATAGGTGTTAACTCTTCTCTAAATGTTTGATAGAATTCATCTGTAAAGCCATCAGGTCCTGGACTTTTGTTTGTTGGGAGTTTTTAAATCACAGTTTAAATTTCAGTACTTATGATTGGTCTCTTCATATTTTCTATTTCTTCCTGGTTCAGTCTTGGGAGATTGTACCTTTCTAAGAATTTGTCCATTTCTTCCAGGTTGTCCATTTTATTGGCATGTAGTTGCTTGTAGTAGTCTCTTATGATCCTTTGTATTTCCTTGGTGTCTGTTGAAACTTTTTCATTTCTAATTTTATTGATTTGAGTTCTCTCCCTTTCCTCTTGATGAGTCTGGCTCATCATTTGTCAATTTTGTTTATCTTTTCAAAGAACCAGGCTTTAGTTTCATTGATCTTTTCTATTGTTTTCTTCATTTCTGTTTTATTTCTGCTTTCATCTTTATGATTTATTTCCTTCTGCTAACTTTGGGTTTTGCTTGTTCTTTCTCTAGTTGCTTTAGGTGTAAGGTTAGGTTGTTTATTTGAGATTTTTCTTATTTCCTGAGTTAAGACTGTATTGCTATAAACTTCCCTCATAGAACTGCTCTTGCTGCATCCCATAGATTTTGGATCACTGTGTTTCATTTTCATTTGTCTCTAGGTATTTTTTGATTTCCTCTTTGATTTCTTCAGTGATCTCTTGGTTATTTAGTAGCGTTTAGCTTCCATGTATTTGTGGGTTTTTTACAGTTTTTTTTTCTTATAGTTGACTTATAATCTCATAGCACTGTGGTTGGAAAAGATACTTGATTTGATTTCAATTTTCTTAGATATACTAAGCCTTGCTTTGTGACCTAGAATGTGATCAATCCTGGAGAATGTTCCATGTGCTCTTGAGAAGAATGTTAATTCTGCTGCTTTTGGATGGAATGCTCTATAAATATCAAGTAAGTTAATCTGGTCTAATGTGTCATTTAAGGCATTTGTTTCCTTGTTGATTTTCTACCTGGATGATCTGTTTATTGATGTAAGTGGGGTGTTAAAGTCCTCCACAATTATTGTGTTACTGTTGATTTCTCCCTTTATGGCTCTTAGTGTTTGCCTTATATATTGAGGTGCTCCTATGTTGGGTATATATATATTTACAATTGTTATACCTTCTTCTTGGATTAATCCCTTGATCATTGTGTATTGTCCTTCTTTGTCTCTTGTAACAGTCTTTATTTTAAAGTCTATCGTGTCTGATATGAGTATTGCTTCTTCAGCATTCTTTTGATTTCCATTTGCATGGGATACCTTTTTCCATCCCCCTCACTTTCAGTCTGTATATGTCGCTAGACCTGAAGTGGGTCTCTTGTAGACTGCATATATACATGTCTTGTTTTTGTACCCATTCAGCCAGTCTATGGAGCCCAAACCCACTGGGACTGTTGGTCGACCTGCACTGCAGAGAGGAAGAACACAAGGTCAGCGACCATCCAGGTCCCCTGGCCCACCCCCTGCACCAGAGGTGGTGGAGGACCTGGGTGTGGATGAGTACAGTGGCATGCATGTGCCACCACCACCCTCTGGTTCCACGTTCTCCCCTGGGAAACAGGTCCATGGAGCTGCCCTCCAACATCCTCCACCTTTCGTCTGCACCTGCCTCTCCCCTTTCCCCAATGTTAGCAGCTTTGGTCTTCTTTCTCAGGGTTGATTTGGCCATTTAACATCTTTTGTGATTCCACGTGAATTTTAGGACTGTGTTTTCTATTTTTGTAAAGAATGCCATTAGAATTTTTATAGGGATTGCATTGAATTTTTACAGGGATTTGCTTTGAATGGTATGGAATTTTAACAATATTAATTCTCTGAATCCCTGAACACAAAATTTCTTTCCATTTGTTTGTGTCTTCTTCAATTGCTTTTTATATCTTGTAATAATTTTTAATGTAGAGATGTTTCACCTCCTTGGTTAAATTTATTCTTAAATATTTTAAATTTATTCTGAAATATTTTAAATATTCTTAAATATTTTTGATGCTATTGTTAATGGGATTGCTTTTTTAACTTCTCTTTCTTGTAGTTCATTATTTGTGTATAGAAATGCAACTGATTTTTGCAGATTGAATTTTTTTCCTGCAATTTTATTGAATTCATTTATTAGTTCTAACAGTTTTTGTTGTTACTGTTCTAGCTATATAAGATTATGTCACCTGCAAACAGAGACAATTTTCTTCTTCCGTTACTGTTTAGATAGGCTACATTTCTTTTTTGTGTTTAACTGCTCTGGTTAGGACTTCCAGTACCATGTTGAATAGAAGTTGTGAGAGTAGGCACCCTTGTCTTGTCCTGATCTTAGAGGAAAAGCTTTTAGCTTTTCACTGTTGAGTATGATATTAGCTATCATACTCATACTTGTCATATATGTCCTTTATTAAGTGATTTATATTCCTTCTATACCTAATTTGTTGAGAGTTTAATCATGAAAGGATGTTGAATTTTGACCAATGCTGCTTCTGCATCTATTGAGAGGGTCATATGATTTTTATCCTTCAATCTGTTAATGTGGTGTATCACAATTATTGATTTGTATATGTTGAATCCCAGGGTTAAATTCCACTTGATCATGGTGTATAATCCTTTTAATATGCTGTTGTATTCAGCCTGCTAATACTTGGCTGAGGATTTTTGCATCTATGTTTATCAGGGATATTGTACTGTTCTTTTCTTGTTGTTTTCTTTTCTGGTTTTGATATCAGGGTAATGTTGGCTTACTAAAATAAATTTAGAAGTATTCCTCCCTCTTCAATTTTTTTGGAAGAATTTGAGAAGGACTGGCATTAATTCTTTAAATGTTTGGTAGAATTCTCTAATGAAACCTGGGCTTTTCTATTTGGGGAGATTTTTAAATTACTAATTAAATCTTCTTGCTTGTTACTGGTTTGTTCAGATTTTTAATTTGTTCATGATTCAGTCTTGGTTGACTGTATGTTTCTAGGAATTTATTCATTCCCTTTAGGTTATCCAATTTGCTGGATTATAATTGTTCACAGTAGTCTTCTATGATCCTTTGTAGTTCTGTGCTATCAGTTGTAATGTCTCCTCTTTCATTTTGATTTTGTCTTAGTCTACCTAAAGGTTTGTCAGTTTTGTTTATCTTTTCAAAACTCCAGCTTTTATTTTTGTTGGCCTTTTCTATTTTTCTTCTTTCCTCTACTTAATTTACTTCTGCTCTGATCTTTGTTATTTCCTTCCTTCTGCTAACTTTGTGCTTAGTTTGTTCTTTTTCTAGTTCTTTGAGATGTAAAGTTAGGTTGTATATTTGACATATTTTTTTCTTCATGTAGGCATTCATCACTCTAAACTTCCTTCTTAGAACTGCTTTTGTAGCATCCTGTAAGTTTTGGTATGTTGTGTTTCTATTTTCATTTGTCTCAAGTTACTCCAAATTTTTCTTTTGTTTTCTTCTTTGGCCCACTGGTTGCTCAGGAGGGTGTTGTTTAATTTCTATGTATTTTTTAGTTTTCCAGTTTTCCTACTTTTATTTATTTTTCATTTTATATTATTGTGCTTAGAAAAGATACTTGGTATGATTTCAATTTTCTTACATTTGCTAAGACTTGTGTTGTGACCTAACATATGATCTATCCTGGAGAATGTCCTGTGTGCACTTGAGAAGAATGTGTATTCTGCTGCTGTCGGAAGGAATGTTTTATATATGTGTGTTAGTTCAATTTGGTCTAAACTAGAGTTCAAGTCCAATGTTTTCTTATTGATTTTCTGGCTGGATGATCTATCGATTGTTGAGAGTGGGCTGTTAAAATGCCAGCTATTGTAGTGCTGTTTATTTTCCCGTTTAGATCTGTTAGCATTTGCTTAATATATTTAGGAGGTCTGATGTTGGGTACATATATATTTATAATTGTTATATCCCTTTGATGAATTGACCCCTTTATTATTATATAATGACCCTCTTTGTCTTTTGTTGCAGTTTTTGATTTGAAATCTATTTTGTCTGATATAAGTAAAGCTACCCATGATTTCTTGGTTACCATTTGCATGGGATATCTTTTTCCTCCCTTAAAACTTTAAGGCTATTTGTGTTCTTAAAGCTGAAGTATGTATCTGGTAGGCAGCATAATTGGGTCCTTTTTTTGTTTGTCTGTTTTGGTTTTTTACCCATTCAGTCACTCTATGTCTTTGGTTTGGATAACTTAATCCATTTACATTTAAAGTAATCATTGATAGGTAAGGACTTAACTAATGTCATTTTGTTAATTTTTTTTCTGGCTGTTTTGTAGTTTCTTGTCCCTTTCTTCTCCTCTTGCTGTCTTACTTTGTGATTTTTTTCCATAGTGGTATGCTTTGATACCCTTCTCTATATCTTTTGGTATCTACTGCAGATTTTTGCTTGCTCTTACCATGAAGCTTATATAAAACATCGTACAGTTATAACAGTGTATTTTAAGTTGATAACAACTTAACTTCAATTGTATACAAAAACTACCCTTTATTCCCCCCATTTTATGTTTTTTATGTCACAATTTACATCTTTTTATATTCTGTATCCATTAACAAATTATTGTAGCAATAGTTATTAGAATACTTTTTTAAAAAATAAATTTATTTATTTATTTATTTATTTTTGGCTGTGTTGGGTCTTTGTTGCTGTGTGCGGGCTTTCTGTAGTTGCGGTGAGCGGGGGTTACTCTTCATTGCGGTGAGCGGGCTTCTCATTGTCATGGCTTCTCTTGTTGCTGAACATGGGCTCTAGGAGCACAGGCTTCAGTAGTTGTGGCACGTGGGCTCAGTAGTTGTGGCTTGCAGGCTCTAGAGCTCAGGTTCAGTAGTTGTGGTCCATGGGCTTAGTTGCTCCGCAGCAATGTGGGATCTTCCTGGGCCAGGGCTCAAACCCATGTCCCCTGCATTGGCAGGCAGATTCTTAACCACTGCACCACCAGGCAAGCCCTATTAGAATACTTTTGTCTTTAACCTTTACATTAGAGTTAAATGATTTGTACACCACCATAGTCTTATATTAAAGTTTTTTGTATTTTACTATATTCTTACCTTTACCAGTGTTTTATCTTTTCATATTTTTCATGTTACTAGTTAGCAACTCTCATTTCAGTTTTAAGAACTCCTGTCAGCATTTCTTTAAGGCAGATCTAGTGGTAATTAACTCCCACTGGCTTTATTGGTCTGGGAAATTCTTTATCTCTCCTTCATTTCTGAATGACAGCTGGTAAAATATTCTTGGTTGGCAGTTTTTTTCTTTCAGCATGTTGACTGTATCATCCCATCTCACTCTCTCCTGGACTACAAGGTTTGTGCTGAGAGAGACCTTGTATGTGAGGAAGTTTTTTTTTTTTTTCCCTTGTTGTTTCTACTATTCTTTTTGATTTTAAACAGTTTTATTATAATGTGTTTGCAGAAAATCCCTTCAGGTTGAATCTCTTTGGGGACATACGACCTTCACAAACTCACTTGTCCATATTTCTCCCTGGATTTAGGAAGTTCTCAGCCATTATTTCTTTAAATAAGCTTTCTGCTCCCTCTCCCTCTCTTTTCCTTCTGGGACTCCAATAGCGCAGGAATTGTTTTTGCTTGATGGTATCCCATAATTCATGTAGTCTTCCTTCACTCTTTTTCATTCTTTTTTCTTTGTTCTCCTCTGAATAGATAATTTCAAGTGACCTGTCTTCAAGTTGAGATACATTCTTTTGCTTTCTCAAGTCAGCTGTTAATATTCTCTATTACAATTTTCATTCCATTCATTGTTTTCTTCAGTTCCAGAATTTTAGTTCTTTCTTTCTTTTTTTTTATAATTTCTGTATCCCTGTTAAACTTCTCATTTTGTGTGTTGTTTTTCTTCTTTTATTTATTTATTTATTTATTTACTTACTTACTTACTTATGGCTGTGTTGGGTCTTAGTTTCTGTGCGAGGGCTTTCTCCAGTTGCGGCAAGCGGGGGCCACTCTTCATCGCGGTGTGCAGGCCCCTCACTATCGCGGCCTCTCTTGTTGCGGAGCACAGGCTCCAGACGCGCAGGCTCAGTAATTGTGGCTCACAGGCCTAGTTGCTCCGCGGCATGTGGGCTCTTCCCAGACCAGAGCTCGAACTCGTGTCCCCTGCATTGGCAGGCCGATTCTCAACCACTGCGCCACCAGGGAAGCCTGTGTGTTGTTTTTCTGATTTCATTGAATTATCTTTCTTTGTTTTCGTGTAGCTCACTGAGTTTCCTTAAAGCATCTATTTTGAATTCTTTATCATTCAATCCATAGATCTATATTTGTGAGGTAGGTTATTGGGAAATTATGTTGCTTTGGTGGTTTCATATTTCCTTGATTTTTCATATGTTCCTTGAAGAGTTGCACTGTTATCTTTGCATTTGAGAAAGCAGTAACCTCTGGCCTTTACTGTCTGGCTTTGGGAGACAATTTCTATCATCCTGGCTAGGGATTCTGAGAATTTCTCAGAACTTTTCTATGGATATAGCCACTCCACACTTCTTGTTCCCTTTTTTTGGGGGGCGGGGTGATTCTTAAGATTTGTATGCCTTCTTTTAATCAAATAAAGTAGACATTGTGCTGACAGCATCAGCTTTACTTTTCCTAAGGTAGTGGTGAATGTTCAAGTTTGTTTGCTTTCTCACAATCTTGCAGAGTTGGGCCAGCTTTCTGCATGTGCTCACAAGCTCTCTGCCAATGCTTGTACTTGCCACCTGAGGGGCACACACAGGGAGCTGGTTACAAGGCAGAAGGTTATGTTGGTGAGGTGTGGGGAGTGTTGGGAATGCCTGTGGACCAGCTGGGGGGATCTGCGGGCAAGGCCCCTCCAGAAGTTTGTGGGTGGTCCCTCTAATGGAGTCTGCAAAGAAGTTAGTAGGATTCGTATCTCTTTGATGCATTCCAAGTCCTGCCTGCTGTGCTCCCAGCCTCTCCCCACTCTCAGCTTTGCAACCTACCTCAGTATTCTGGAAGGGGTGAGAAAGAAGTGGGCCTCTTTGGCAGTGTCCTGCACAGCTGGGGAAACTGGGCACTCATTCAGACACTCACTTGCTGCTCTGGAAGAAATTCCAGGCCTAGGGGGTCTCTTTTGCCACTGAGCTGTGTGCCTTGTGGGAGGGAAGACACAAATGAAGTAAAACTGCTTTTCTTGCCCTCTGTAATGTGTCCAATCTTGGATTTACTTTTTGCTCCAAGTATGTGCTAGAACTTCTCCACTGGACTCCTGGAATTCCACAAAGATACTCTCATTTGTGGGTGTTGTCAAAACCAGTGTTCTTTGAAGGAAAGATGGTAGAAAACTCCTATTTCACCATTTTGTTGCCGTCACTCTTGTGGTTTATTCCACTGAATGGTTTTGTATGTTGAACATCCCAGAATTCTGACAATAAATCTCACTTGGTTGTGATGTATAAACCTGTCAATATGTTGCTAAATTTGGTTTGCTAGTATTTTGTGAAGGATATTTGGATCTTAATATATCAGTGGAAGGAAGGAATGCAACGTATGGCAGTTAAGACGGAAGAACAAAAATTTAAGTTAGAAAGTTGAAAGAACAGTTTTACATATTGTTATTTCATATTTTGACAATTATCAATGAAAGAGAAAATGAACTTGACATTGCACACCTGTGAAAAATTATAATTAAATATTTTACAAATGTGATAGAACAGTTTGAATTGCACTTTCCCTCAAAAGAAGATCCTCGTATAGGAAAATCATGGATCTGGAATCAATTTCTTTCATTGAAAGACATTTTAGGGGACTTCCCTGGTGGTCCAGTGGTTAAGAATCTGCCTTCCAATGCAAGGAACGCAGGTTCCATCCCTGATGGGGGAACTAGGATCCCACATGCTGCGGGGCAACTAAGCCTGCACGCCGTAACTAGAGAGTCTGTGTGCTGCAACTACAGAGCCCACACGCTCTGGAGCCTGTGTGTCACAACTACAGAGCTCGTGCGCCGCAACTACCGAGCCTGCGCACTCTGGAGCCTGTGTGCCACAACTAGAGAGAAGCCTGGGTGCTGCAGCTAAGACCCGATGCAGACCAAAAAAAAAAAAAAAAAAATTAATTAAAAAAGAAAAAGAAAGACATTTTAAATTCTAACCATTACTATATGGGGTAAATTGTCAGACCTACCTACTTATGAGGATTGAATATGAATTTTGAAAATACATCATCAGTTCATTTTGGATAAAGGTTAAGAATGAACCACGAATTTACTGAAATTGCTTTAAAATCTATTCTTCCATCACCATTAACATACCTCCATAAGATAGTTTTCCTGCCTTGAGATGCTTTAGACATAAATTTTTCCCTGCAAGTGGTGCTTTTACCAATCCAACCTGATTTAGATAAATGACTAAACAAGAAACAATCTTATTTGTCACACTGAAAGCTTTAAATATTTATATACATTGTTTTCATTGAAAGTGTGCTTACAGGCTTTAATATGTAGAATAGAGATTTCACTAATACCTTTGCTTTCCTTAAAATTGTAGAACAGATACCAGTGCAGCAGCCATTGTCTGTAATAAATGCTGATTGGCAAATTTTGTCAGAATAAAGTGTAATTTCTTAAATTATTTTCTTTGTTCCAATTGCTTTTTTTTATATTTAAATTTATTTATTTTTGGCTGCGTTGGGTCTTCGTTGCTGTGCGCGGGCTTTCTCTAGTTGTAGCGAGCTGGGGCTACCCTTCGCTGTGGTGCGTGGGCTTCTCATTGCGGTTTCTTCTCTTGTTGCAGGGCACAGGCTCTAGGCGCGGGGGCTTCAGTGGTTGTGGCACGTGGCTCAGCAGTTGTGGCTCATGGGTTCTAGAGCGCAGGCTCAGTAGCTGTGGCGCAGGGGCTTAGTTGCTCCGTGGCATGTGGGATCTTCCCGGACCAGGGATCGAACCCGTGTCCCCTGCATTGGCAGGCGGATTCTTAAGCACTGCGCCCAGGGAAGTCCCGGAGTAATATATTTTATCTTAAAAGTAAATGATGAAATAAAAAAAGAACTGGTCTTTCATCATGGACAGTAAGTAGCACTGGTCTAAACAGCTAGTCTGTGCTCCTTGAGGGCAGACATTGCATTCTATTTTAATTTGCCTGATAGTGGGCCTTAGGCAACTATTTATTAAATAAATGAATTTTCAATCTCCAACGTTGGGTCCAGGGCTTTAATATATAAAATCCCTACTACAATTCCTCAATGATTAGACTCGCTAACATTTACTGAAGTTTATCAAACGGCAGCATCTGAGCCAAGCGCTTTACTTCCCACCGCCTTTTTCACTCTCATGTTCTCCTTCCTCTGGGGGAGGGGGTGGGCTCAGCACCACGACTCGCCCTGTCTGTGCATTAGTTGGTCGAGCCCGACGCCCGTTACTGCCGAGTCCCGGCCAAGCCACGCCTCCACGCCGTTCGTCTGGCCCAGAGAGGGCGTGTCCATCGTCCCGCCGGACGATGCAGTCGGTCTCCTCTCGTGAGAATCCGTACGCCCTAGAGGACAGGAGCGGTGTGGGTGGGAGCGTGTTCCGCGGTCCCTCGGAGCCGGCGCACGCCGCGCCCCGCCCCCTCGGCACGCAGGCTCCGCGCGAACTCGCGCACGCGCGCGCGCGCACTCTTCAGAGCCTCACTCTGGCCAGCGGGAACTGACGGGCGGAGGCTGGGCTGCTGAAGTAAGAGGGGCGGAGCCCGGGTCTCCGCCGCCGCCGCCGCCGCCGCCGCTGCCGCCAGAGAGGAGCATGTCTGCAACTCGAGCCAAGAAAGTGAAGATGGCCACCAAATCATGCCCCGAGTGCGACCAACAGGTGGGCGCCGGGGGCCGGGCACCGGGCACACGGGCCGGTGGGGCGGGTGCGCGCGGGCGGGCGTCCATTGCCGGCGTCCGTTGGCTGTGGAGAGGCCGCCTCGCCGGGGTCCCAGCGGCTGAGCGTGTGGGCCGGCCCTCGAGCTCTGGCCACGATGGGAGCCCGGAACCGGCCGGGTAGAGCCGAGGGGTTGCGGGGGAAGCGCCCGGGGCCGCGGCCCGGCCGGTGCCCACCTGGCGGCGGTCAGACGGGCGAGTATCTTGCCCTGTGGCCAGCCGCGTGAGAGGGGGCGTGGGTTTATCGCGAGCTGACGGGGCGCCCTGTCCGGACCCTCCCCGAATCGCCTGTCCGGCTCCGGTGACAGCGGCAGGAGTGTGGGGCAGCAGCCCAAGTGGACGAGTTCGGTCCCTCAGCCCCCTCCTGCCCCGAAGAGAATGCCCGATGTGCCGACTCCGAGTCCGGGCTCCTGGCTCCGAAATCCGCCTTCTGCCAGGCAGGGTTGCTTTGTTCCCGTTTCAGATGTGTACGGTGGACCCCCAAAACTGTCCCCCCGCGACCTGGGCGGATGCTTAAATGTGACAGAAAAGCCCGCAGTGTAATGATGTTTTTCTCTTAGACTTAAGTAAATTGGTGATCTTTATGCTTTTTAATAATTTTCATAACCCCAATAGTCATTAATTTGGTCTAATTTTTAGTAGAACACTTTTAAATACTGTCTCCGTTAAAGTCCTATTTTTCTAGGTGCTCCCCTCTTAATATGCTGTATATTCTTGTTAACTTTTTAAAAGATGAATTTACCTTTCTTACCTTATGTGGTTTCTTGAACTTTTAATATCTGCTTTCTAAACTAAATTCACTAGGTCATGCAATGGCTTTATGACCACTAGTGGCCTGGGGTTCAGATAGACATTCAAACTTAAAAGGGTTCGGCTATGGGGACTTCCTGGTGGTCCAGTGGTAAAGAATCCGCCTTCCCATGCAGGGGACGAGGGTTCGAACCCTGGTCTGGGAACTAAGATCCCACATGCCGCGGGGCAACTAAGCCCGCGTGCCACAACTGTTGAGCTCTGGCGCCTCAATGAGAGAGCCCGCATGTCACAATTAGAGAGAAGCCCGCGTGCCGCAACTAGAGAGAAACACGAGGAGAGTGTGCGCCGTAATGGAAAGATCCTGCATGCCTCAACAAAGATCCCATGTGCTGCAACTAAGACCCGACGCAGCCAAAAGAAGGAAAATAAATAAATATTAAAAAAAAAAGGGGGGGGCTCAGCTATGACAGTAAACACTGCATGTGATCAACACAGCATCAGAACAGCATCTAATGACAGCTCAGGTGTGAAGAAAAACAACCATGCAGGTGGTTGCAAGAGCTACCATGGCTTAGAAATTTCATGCTTCTTAGCCCATGAGCAAGGCCTTAGCTTCCAAGGTTTTGCAGAGAATGGCATGATTATACTGTACTTAGGGAGCCCAAAGCTGTGGCTTCTCACCAGGTGCCTTCCAGTCCAGATACCAACAAGGGGTCATTTTTATCCTAGGCAATATTGCCTAGTAATGTAATAGAGCCGGCAGTGCAGAGCTCTTAGCACTCCGCCCTTGCTGCCCGCTGTTACTCCCCCCACCCCGTTACCTGGCAACGTTACCGGGAGACCGTTAACGCTGTATGGTCAGAGCAGTGTTAGAGGTCCTGCTCAGCCATTGGTCGGTGCTACAGTGGGCCGCATTCAGCCCTTGGTCTGCATCGCAGTGGGCCCCTCCCCCAAACGAGCAACTGTCAATGAGCTTCTTGTTGGCCCATTCAGCCAACAGTCAGCAGTGCAGTGGTCGTCAGGCGGAGGGAGAGTGAGGTAAGAGGCGGATCCCAGCCTTCTCACTGGGCCCTCCAGCTCACCCAGCCTCGAGCCAGTGACTGAGTTGGGGGGCCCAGGGAACAGGCTGGGGGCTGTGTCCTGCAGGGCTCCAGAGCCCTTGCCAAGACCACCCACTGGCCGGGTGCAGGCCTTGAGGCGGCGGTGAACCTCTCCCCCATACCTGCCTCTGCGACCTAATGGCAGCAGCAGTCTGCATGGGAAGCAGTTTTCGGGACCTGGCCCCCGCTGTTTGGGTGGCCTGAGGAGCCTGAGGGCCAGTTGGGTCCTGGGCGCCTGGCTCCTTAAGCAATGACAGCTGGGCAGGGTCTGGGGACCAGGTCCTGAGGGATCCATCAACTGAGATCTGCCTCTTCAGCCAGGCCTGGGCACTGGTGGGAAGACCCACACTGGGTGCTGGACGAATGCTCTGGGGCAGGGTAACCAGTGCCCCTGGAGACACCCCCTTCTCTTAGCTAGGCCTGGACCTCGGAGGGTGAGAGTCGTGCCTTGGGACCTTCCCTTTTCTTGTCAGAATAGAGAGTAACATTTGTTTGGTAGAGATTTACAGGAACATCGTTTCCTGATCATGACCTGACCTCAGACAAAGGATCTGACACCAAGAAGTTTGCAACAACTAACAGTACCCCTCCCTCACCTTTCCTGTAAGAGGGCTTTGCTGAAAGCTTTCAGGGAGTTTGGGGTGTTTAAGGCATGAGCCACCCATCTTCTTGCATGGCCCTGCAGTAAACCTTTCTCTGTTCCAAACTCATGTTTTGGTACTGTTTGGCCTCTGTGCGTCGGGCACATGGACTTGCATTTTGGTAACAGTAACACTGCTGCCATTACATCTTTATCAAGTTGACAGGGTCAGAGTGATAGAAGGTTAACCAAAGGTATTTTTTCTCAAGATGGAGTTTTGTTAACCCTTTATTAATGTGTCATACATAACCCAATGAAAAAAATTTTTTTTACTGACTCCTACATGTATAATATTTGATTATTCTTAACCAGAAAAAGGAGAAGTTCATTTAAAGCTCCGTCAATTAAAACCATTTGTAAGACATGTTTTATGCCAAAATGCAGACCTTAATGTGTATTTCTTTTCAAAATAATTACCTTTCCTTTTACTTTCCCTGTCTCAGCAAGAGAAATTTACTGCCTCTACTTTCTCTCAGCATTGTTTTCAGTTTTGTACATATTTTGTTAAATTTATCTCTATGAATTTAATTTTTAGGATGCTACTGTAAGTGGAATTGTTTTAAAATTTTCATTTTATCAGTGTTCATTAATTATATACAGGAATACAATTGTTTTTTTATTGTGGTAAAAACATAAAATTCACCATGTAAACCATTTTAAAGTGTATATATATATATATATATATATATATATATATTTCAGTGGCATTAATACATTCACAATGTGGTACAACCATCACCACTATCTAGTTCCAGAACATTTTCATCATTCCAAAAAGAGGACCTGTTTTCATTAAGCAGTCACTCCCTGATTCACCCTCCCTCTAGCCCCTAGTAACTACTAATTTGTTTTCTGTTTCAATGGAGTAGTCATGCAATATGTGTCCTTTGATATCTGACTTCTTTTGTTTAGCTTATCCATGTTGTATCATATATCAGTACTTCGTTCCTTTTTATGCCCAAATGACATTCCATTGTGTGGATGTATCCCATTTTGTTAGTCCATTCATTAGTTGATGAACATTTTGGTGGTTTCCACCTTTTGGTTATTGTGAATAGTACTGCTATGAATATTCATGTACAAGTTTTTCTTTTGTGTGTGTGTGTTTAATATATTCCATTTACTACTCAATTTTTGTTTATCGGCCATACCGCGTGGCTCGCGGGATCTCAGTTCCCCAACCAGGGATTGAACCCAGGCCATGGCAGTGAAAGTGCTGACTCCTAACCAGTAGACCATTAGGGAACTCCCACAAGTTTTTGTTTTAATATCTGTTTTCATTTATTATATTCCCACGAGTGGAACTGCATGGTCATATTGTAATTCTGTGTTTAGCTTATTGAGGAATTGTCAAACTGTTGTCCACAGGAGTTGTGCATTTTACATTCCCACCAACATTGTATGAAAGTTCTAATTTTCCCATATCCTCACCCACACTTGTTATTTTTTGTTTTTAAAAGAGTTAGTATAGTTTGACACCAAAGAAAAAAAAGAAAAGAAAATTCTCATGTTTGAAAAGCTTTAAGCTGCATTGTTGGCTCTTTATAACCATGACCAAACCTGTCAATTTCTCAGCGGAGAGCATGCTGGGAGGGTGGAGGAGAAAAATGGACACGATGATATCTTCCTAGTTCTGGAGGGTCCTCTGGAATGTAATTTCCTAGAGCTTGTTATTAATTAATTCAACAAATATTTATTAAGCACATGCTGTGTCAGAGACTGTTCTAGTTCAGGAAGTAAAACAGTGAATAAGAGAGACAGAGCCCTTCCTCCTGTGGGGCGGGGGGAATTAGAATAGTCATCCTAGAGCATGTGAAGTGGGATATCATTGTGGTTTTGATTTGCATTTCCCTAATAATTAAAGGCATTAAACATCTTTTCATGTGCTTCTTGGTCATTTATATATATTCCTTGGAGAAATATCTATTCAGGTTCGTTGCCCATTTTTTAAAAAAATATTTAATTAATTAATTAATTAATTTATTGGCTGCATTGTGTCTTAGTTGCTGCATGTGGGCTCTTCGTTACGGTAGAGTCTTCTCTCTAATTGTGGCCCGCGGGCTCCAGAGCACGTGGGCTCTGTAGTTGTGCCGCGTGGGCTTAGTTGCCACGAAGCACGGGGATCTTAGTTTCCCGACCAACTATCAAACCTGCGTCCGCTGCATTGGAAGGCGGATTCTTAACCACTGGACCACCAGGGAAGTCCCTCGTTGCCTATTTTTGAGTTGTTAATTGCGTTGTTTTTATTGTTTGAGTTCTAAGAGGTTTTGTATATCCTGGGTACTAAACCCTTATCAGATATATGATTTGCAAATATTTGCAAAAACCCATTGATAGTGCCCTTTGATGCACAAAAGTTTTTCATTTTGATGTAGTCCAATACGTCTGTTTTTTCTTTTGTTGCTTGTGCTTTTGGTGTCATAACTAAGAAACTATTGCCAGACCCAAGGTTATAATGATTTACCCATTTTCTCATCTAAGAGTTGTATAGTTTTAGTTGTTATATATATTCCTTGATTCATTTTGAGTTAATTTTTGTATATGGTGTGAGGTAAGGGTTCAGCTTCATTCTTTTGTATGTGGTTATCCCACTGTTCCAGCTCCTTTAGTTGAAGAGACTGTTTTTTCCTCATTGAGTGGTCTTGGCACCATTGTTGAAAGTCAGTTGACAATAGATTGATGGGTGTACTTCTGGATTCTTAATTCTGCTCCATTGATCTATATGTCTGTTATGCCAGCACTACACTGTTTTGTTTAGTTTTTCTTTTCTCAGGGATACACAGGCTTCTTTTAAAGACTTAAAAAAAAAAATTGAAGTATAGCTGATTTACAATGTTGTGTTAGTTTCAGGGGTACAGCAAAGTGATTCATATACATATATATATCCTTTTTCAGTTTTTTTTCCATTATATGTTATTAAAAGATATTGAATATAGTTCCCTGTGTTATACGGTAGGTCCTTGTTGTTTATCTGTTTTATATATAGTAATGTGTATCTGTTAGTTCCAAACTCCTAATTTATCCCCCTTCCCCTTTTGGTAACCATAAGTTTGTTTTCTATGTCTGTGAGTTTGTTTCTGTTTTGTAAATAAGTTCATTATGTATCATTTTTTAAGATTCCATATATAAGTGATATCATATAGTATTTGTCTTTCTCTGTCTGATTTACTTCACTTAGTATGATAATCTCTGGGTCCATCCATGTTGCTGCAAATGGTATTATTTCATTCCTTTTTGGAATGAGTAATATTCCAGGGTGTGTGTGTATGTATATGTGTGTATGTATATATATATCACATCCTTTTTATCCACTCATCTGTTGATGGATACTTAGGTTGCTTCCATGTTTTGGCTATTGTAAATAGTGCTGCTATAAACATAGGAGTGCATGTATCTTTTCAAATTATACTTTTGTCTAGGTATATGCCCATAAGTGGGATTGCTGGATCATATGGTAACTCTGTTTTAGTTTTTGAGGAACCTCCACACTATTTTCCATAGTGGCTGCACCAATTTACATTCCCATCAACAGTGTAAGAGGGGTCCCTTTTCTTCACACCCTCTCCAGTATTTATTTTTATTTGTTTATTTATTTTTAAATAAATTTATTTTTATATATTTATTTATTCTTGGCTGCGTTGGGTCTTCATTGCTGCGCGCGGGCTTTCTTCAGTTGCGGCGAGCGGGGGCTACTCCTTGTTGCAGTGCGCGGGCTTCTCATTGCGGTGGCTTCTCTTGTGGAGCACGGGCTCTAGGTGTATGGGCTTCGGTAGTTCTGGTGCGCGGGCTTCAGTAGTTGTAGCTTGCGGGCTCTAGAGCGCAGGCTCAGTAGCTGTGGTGCATGGGCTTAGTCACTCTGTGGTATGTGGGATTTTCCTGGACCAGGGCCCGAACCCGCATCCCCTGCATTGGCAGGCGGATTCTTAACCTCTGCGCCACCAGGGAAGCCCTCCAACATTTATTATTTGTAGACTTTTTAATGATAGCTCTACTGACCAGTGTGAGGTGATATCTCGTACTTTTGATTTGCATTTCTCTAATAATTAGCAATGCTGAGCATCTTTTCAGGTGCCTATTGGCCATCTGTATACCTTCTTTGGAGAAGTGTCTAGTTAGGTCTTCTGCCCATTTATTGATTGGGTTGTTTGTTTTTTTTGATATTGAGCTGTAGGAGCTGTTTATATATTTTGGAAATTAAGCCCTTATCAGTCACATCATTTGCAAATATTTTCTCCCATTCTATAGGTCGTCTTTTCATTTTGTTTACGGTTTTCTGTGCAAAAGCTTATAAGTTTGATTAGGTCCCATTTGTTTATTTTTGCTTTTATTTCTATTGCCTTGGGAGACTGATCTAAGAAAGTGTTGCTATGATTTATGTCAGAGAATGTTTTGCCTTTGTTCTCTTCTAGGAGGTTTATGGTGTCATGTCTTATACATAAGTCTTTAAGCCATTTTGAGTTTACTTTTGTGTTTGGTGTGAGGGAGTGTTCTAACTTCATTGATTTACATGCAGCTGTCCAGCTTTCCCTACACTACTTGCAGAAGAGACTGCCTTTTCTACATTGTATATTCTTGTCTTCTTTGTCCAAGATTAATTTTAAAGACTTTTAAAAAATTGAGGTGTAATTAAATGAGTGGTTACCAGTGGGGAAAAAGAAGGGGGGATGAGTGATACAGGGGTAGGGGATTAAGAAGTACAAACTATCATGTATAAATAAGCTACAAGGATATATTGTACAACACAGGGAATATAGCCAATATTTTATAATAACTATAAATGGAGTATAACCTTTAAAAATTTTGTATTACTGTATTATACACCTGTAGCATATAATATTGCACATCAACTATACATCAATTTTTAAAATTAAGGTATAATTATATATTATATGCATAATTATATATTACATACATAATTATTAATTTAATATATGACTAAGGAGAAAATATTTGCAAATGGTGTGACCAACAAGGGCTCAATTTCCAAAATATACAAACAGCTCATACAACTCAATAACAACAACAACAAAAAACACAGTTGAAAAATGAGCAGAAGGGCCTCCCATCAAGCCTCTTAGATAGCCTCAACCACCAGAGGGCAGACAGCAGAAGCAAGAAGAACTATAATCCTGCAGCCTGTGGAACAAAAACCACATTCACAGAAAGATAGACAAGATGAAAAGGCAGAGGGCTACATACCAGATGAAGGAACAAGATAAAACCCCAGAAAAACAACTAAATGAAGTGGAGATAGGCAACCTTCCAGAAAAAGAATTCAGAATAATGATAGTGAAGATGATCCAGGACCTCGGAATAAGAATGGAGGCAAAGATCGAGAAGATGCAAGAAATGTTTAACAAAGACCTAGAAGAATTAAAGAACAAACAGAGATGAACAATACAATAACTGAAATGAAAAATACAGTAGAAGGAATCAATAGCAGAATAACTGAGGCAGAAGAACGGGTAAGTGACCTGGAAGACAAAATGGTGGAATTCACTGCTGCGGAACAGACTAAAGAAAAAAGAAAGAAAAGAAATGAAGACAGCCTAAGAGACCTCTGGGACAACATTAAACGCAACAACATTCGCATTATAGGGGTCCCAGAAGGAGAAGAGAGAGAGAGAGGACCAGAGAAAATATTTGAAGAGATTATAGTCGAAAACTTCCCTAACATGGGAAGGGAAATAGCCACCCAAGTCCAGGCAGCGCAGCGAGTCCCATACAGGATAAACCCAAGGAGAAACACGCCGAGACACATAGTAATCAAATTGGCAAAAATTAAAGACAAAGAAAAATTATTGAAAGCAGCAAGGGAAAAACGACAAATAACATACAAGGGAACTCCCATAAGGTTAACAGCTGATTTCTCAGCAGAAACTCTACAAGCCAGAAGGGAGTGGCATGATATACTTAAAGTGATGAAAGGGAAGAACCTACAACCAAGATTACTCTACCCGGCAAGGATCTCATTCAGATTTGATGGAGAAATCAAAAGCTTTACAGACAAGCAAAAGCTAAGAGAATTCAGCACCACCAAACCAGCTCTACAACAAAGGCTAAAGGAACTTCTCTAAGTGGGAAACACAAGAGAAGAAAAGGACCTACAAAAACAAACCCAAAACAATTAAGAAAATGGTCATAGGAACATACATATCGATAATTACCTTAAACGTGAATGGATTAAATGCTCCAACCAAAAGACACAGGCTTGCTGAATGGATACAAAGACAAGACCCATATATATGCTGTCTACAAGAGACCCACTTCAGACCTAGGGACACATACAGACTGAAAGTGAGGGGATGGAAAAAGATAGTCCATGCAAATGGAAATCAGTAGAAAACTGGAGTAGCTATACTCATATCAGATAAAATAGACTTTAAAATAAAGAATGTTACAAGAGACAAGGAAGGACACTACATAATGATCAAGGGATGAATCCAAGAAGAAGATATAACAATTATAAATATATATGCACCCAACATAGGAGCACCTCAATACATAAAGCAACTGCTAACAGCTATAAAAGAGGAAATCGACAGTAACACAATAATAGTGGGGGACTTTAACACCTCACTTACACCGATGGACAGATCATCCAAAATGAAAATAAATAAGGAAACAGAAGCTTTAAATGATACAGTAGACCAGATAGATTTAATTGATATTTATAGGACATTCCATCCAAAAACAGCAGATTACACTTTCTTCTCAAGTGCACACGGAACATTCTCCAGGATAGATCACATCTTGGGTCACAAATCAAGCCTCAGTAAATTTAAGAAAATCGAAATCATATCAAGCATCTTTTCTGACCACAACGCTATGAGATTAGAAATCAATTACAGGGAAAAAAACGTAAAAAACACAAACACATGGAGGCTAAACAATATGTTACTAAATAACCAAGAGATCACTGAAGAAATCAAAGAGGAAATCAAAAAATACCTAGAGACAAATGACAATGAAAACACGACAATCCAAAACCTATGGGATGCAGTAAAAGCAGTTCTAAGAGGGAAGTTTATAGCTATACAAGCCTACCTCAAGAAACAAGAAAAATCTCAAGTCAGCAATCTACCCTTACACCTAAAGGAACTAGAGAAAGAAGAACAAACAAAACCCAAAGTTAGCAGAAGGAAAGAAATCATAAATATCAGAGCGGAAATAAATGAAATAGAAACAAAGAAAACAATAGCAAAGATCAATAAAACTAAAAGCTGGTTCTTTGAGAAGATAAACAAAATTGATAAGCCATTAGCCAGACTCATCAAGAAAAAGAGGGAGAGGACTCAAATCAATAAAATTAGAAATGAAAAAGAAGTTACAACAGACACCGCAGAAATACAAAACATCCTAAGAGACTACTACAAGCAACTCTATGCCAATAAAATGGACAACCTGGAAGAAATGGACAAATTCTTAGAAAGGTATAACCTTCCAAGACTGAACCAGGAAGAAACAGAAAATATGAACAGACCAATCACAAGTAATGAAATTGAAACTGTGATTAAAAATCTTCCAACAAACAAAAGTCCAGGACCAGATGGCTTCACAGGTGAATTCTATCAAACATTTAGAGAAGAGCTAACACCCATCCTTCTCAAACTCTTCCAGAAAATTGCAGAGGAAGGAACACTCCCAAACTCGTTCTATGAGGCCACCATAATCCTGATACCAAAACCAGACAAAGATACTACAAGAATAGAAAATTACAGACCAATATCACTGATGAATATAGATGCAAAAATCCTCAACAAAATACTGGCAACCAGAATCCAACAACACATTAAAAGGATCATACACCAAGATCAAGTGGGATTTATCCCAGGGATGCAAAGATTCTTCAATATATGCAAATCAATCAATGTGATACACCATATTAACAAATTGAAGAATAAAAACCATATGATCATCTCAGTAGATGCAGAAAAAGCTTTTGACAAAATTCAACACCCATTTATGATAAAAACTCTCCAGAAAGTGGGCATAGAGGGAACTTTCCTCAACATAATAAAGGCCATATACGACAAACCCACAGCAAACATCATTCTCAATGGTGAAAAACTGGAAACATTTCCTCTAAGATCAGGAACGAGACAAGGATGTCCACTCTCACCACTATTATTCAACATAGTTTTGGACGTCCTAGCCACGGCAGTCAGGGAAGAAAAAGAAATAAAAGGAATACAAATTGGAAAAGAAGAAGTAAAACTGTCACTGTTTGCAGATTACATGATACTATACATAGAGAATCCTAGAAATGCCACCAGAAAACTACTAGAGCTAATCAATGAATTTAGTAAAGTTGCAGGATACAAAATTAATGCACAGAAATCTCTTGCATTCCTATACACTAATGATGAAAAATCTGAAAGAGAAATTATGGAAACACTCCCATTTACCATTGCAACAAAAAGAATAAAATATCTAGAAATAAACCTACCTAGGGAGACAAAAGACCTGTATGCAGAAAACTATAAGACACTGATGAAAGAAATTAAAGATGATACCAACAGGTGGAGAGATATACCATGTTCTTGGATTGGAAGAATCAATATTGTGAAAATGACTATACTACCCAAAG
Organism: Balaenoptera musculus; assembly: GCF_009873245.2. Taxonomy (NCBI): domain Eukaryota; kingdom Metazoa; phylum Chordata; class Mammalia; order Artiodactyla; family Balaenopteridae; genus Balaenoptera; species Balaenoptera musculus. The sequence continues at coordinate 23,735,618 of NC_045803.1, read as the reverse complement.
CAATCTACAGATTCAATGCAATCCCTATCAAATTACCAATGGCATTTTTTATGGGACTAGAAGAAATCATCTTAAAATTTGTATGGAGACACAAAAGACCCCGAATAGCCAAAGCAGTCTTGAGGGAAAAAAACAGAGCTGGAGGAATCAGATGCCCTGATTTCAGACTATACTACAAAGCTATAGTAATCAAGACAATATGGTACTGGCACAAAAACAGAAACATAGATCAGTGGAACAGGATAGAAAGCCCAGAGATAAACCCACGCACCTATGGTCAACTAATCTATGACAAAGGAGGCAAAGATATACAGTGGAGAAAAGACAGTCTCTTCAATAAGTGGTGCTGGGAAAACTGGACAGCTACATGTAAAAGAATGAAATTAGAACACTCCCTAACACCATACACAAAAATAAACTCAAAATGGATTCGAGACCTAAATGTAAGACCAGACACTATAAAACTCTTAGTGGAAAACATAGGAAGAATACTCTTTGACATCAATCACAGCAAGATCTTTTTTGATCCACCTCCTAGAGTAATGGAAATAAAAACAAAAATAAACAAATGGGACCTAGTGAAACTTAAAAGCTTTTGCACAGCAAAGGAAACCATAAACAAGATGAAAAGATAACCCTCAGAATGGGAGAAAATATTTGCAAATGAATCAACGGACAAAGGATTAATCTCCAAAATTTATAAACAGCTCATTCAGCTCAATAGTAAAGAAACAAACAACCCAATCAAAAAATGGGCAGAAGGCCTAAATAGACATTTCTCCAGAGAAGACATACAGATGGCCAAGAAGTACATGAAAAGCTGCTCAACATCACTAATTATTAGAGAAATGCAAATCAAAACTACAATGAGGTATCACCTCACAGCAGTTAGAATGGGCACCATCAGAAAATCTACAAACAACAAATGTGGGAGAGGATGTGGAGAAAAGGGAACCCTCTTGCACTGTTGGTGGGAATGTAAATTGATACAGCCACTATGAAGAACAGTATGGAGGGTCCTTAAAAAACTAAAAATAGATTTACCATATGATCCAGCAATCCCACTACTGGGCATATACCCAGAGAAAACCATAATTCAAAAAGACACATGCACCCCAATGTTCATTGCAGCACTATTTACAATAGCCAGGTTATGGAAGCAATCTAAATGCCCATCAACAGACGAATGGATCAAGAAGATGTGGTACATATATACAATGGAATATTACTCAGCCATGAAAAGGAACGAAATTGAGTCATTTGCTGAGACGTGGATAGATCTAGAGACTGTCATACAGAGTGAAGTAAGTCAGAAAGAGAAAAACAAATATTGTATATTAACGCATGTATGTGGAACCTAGAAAAATGGTACAGATGAGCTGGTTTGCAGGGCAGAAGTTGAGACACAGATGTAGAGAACAGACATATGGACACCAAGGGGGGAAAACTGCGGTGGGGTGGGGATGGTGGTGTGCTAAATTGGGCGATTGGGATTGACATGTATACACTGATGTGTATAAAATTGATGACTAACAAGAACCTGCAGTATAAAAACAAACAAACAAAACAACTAATACTAAACTTTCATTGGGTTATTTGTATGGAAATATGTTAATGTAAATGTTTCAGACATTACATGAAATTTCTAAAAATCTTATATGTTCTGGTATAATGTTATAAGTCATGATTCTAGTTATTACTTTAAAATGTATATCTCAGAAAAAAAAAAGATTATGAGTTGAACCTGGATGATGGATACAGAAGAGTTCATTATACTGCTATTTTTGTTTATATTTTATTGTTTTTATTGTTTTCTATAATAAAATGTTTTTAAAAATTAAAAAAAAAAATGAGCAGAAGACCTAAATAGACATTTCTCCAAAGAAGACATACAGATGGCCAATAGGCACATGAAAAGATGCTCATCATTGCTAATTATTAGAGAAATGCAAATAAAAACTATAATGAAGTGTACCACCTCACACTGGTCTGAATGGCCATCATTAAAAAGTCTACCTGGGGTGTGCTCAGAGCACAGGGCCTGAAGAAATGGCTTCTCTGTTTACAACAAACCCAAGAGGAATCTGGCTTCATTGTGACAAGAGGCACAAAACTTGTGGCCTTCCTGTGAACAAATACCCAACACCTGTCCCCCTGCACCTCCATGTGGCTGCTGGGCAGGACAGTGGGGCAGGGCTCGATACTGGAAGGAAAGCTACAGTATTTAGTGGGGGAGTTTGCCACCTAGAGCCTATCTGGTCCACACGTGGGTGGGCTGTAAGTGGTGTTATAGACATAAAGGCTTTGAACCTCTCTTTTCAAGGAAAGAAAAGAAAAAGAAAAATAGATTCTATATGCCATTCTGGAAAAGGCAAGACTATGGAAACAATAAAAAGATCAGTGGTTGCCAGGAGTTTGCGGGGAGAGGGGAGATGAATACACAGAGTACAGAAGTTTTTATGAGCAGTGAAAATGCTTTGAATGACATTATAATGCTGGCTATATGTCATCATACTTTTGTCCAAACCCATAGAATGTGCAACACTATTCACTTCATTAAAGTGAACCCTAAGGTTAACTGTGGACTTTGGTGATTATCTGTCAATGCAGTTCATCCTTGGTGTTAAAAAAAAAGGTACCATTCTGTTGATAATGGCTATGCATGTGAGGGGAGGGGGTATTTGGGGGAATTTCTGTACCTTCTTGTCAATTTTGTTCTAAACCTAAAACTGCTTAAAAAAAAAAGTCTCAAGAGAATTAATGCTCAGGGTAGAAGTTTTTGGCAAAACTTTTGTTTCACTTTTATATATGTATATATATTATATGGTGTGTGTTTGTTGGATTGTGATGTAAAATTTTTTTTTAGATCAAAAAAGTTTGCAGGCCACCATAGTTAAGTTATACTGGCAAATAAAAGCACAAATTAACCTCAAAAAAAATAATACAAATAATAAATGCTGGAGAGGGTGTGAAAAAAAGGAAACCCTCTTACACTGTTGCTGGGAACGTAAATTGGTGCAGCCACTACGGAAAACAGTGTGGAGGTTCCTCAAAAACTAAAAATAGAGTTACCATATGATCCAGCAATCCCATTTCTGGGCATATACCTAGACAAAACTATAATTTGAAAAGATACATGCACCCCTACATTTATAGCAGCACTATTTACAATAGCCAAGACATGGAAGCAACCTAAGTATCCATCGACAGATGAATGGATAAAGAAGATGTGGTATATATATACCATGGAATATTACTCATTCTAAAAAAGAATAAAATAATGCCATCTGCAGCAACATGGATGGACCTAGAGATTATAATACTAAGTGAAGTAAGTCGGAAGAGAAATACAAATACCATATGATACCTCTTATATGTGGAATCTAAAATACAATACAAATATACATATCTATGAAAGAAAAACAGACTTACAGACATAGAGAACAAACTTTTAGTTGCCAAGGGGTAGGGGGGCTGGGGGAGGGAAGGATTGGGAGTTTGGGATTAGCAGATGCAAACTGGTATATATAGAATGGATAAACAACAAGGTCCTCCTGTAGCACAGGGAACTATATTCAATATCCTGTGATAAACCGTAATGGAAGAGAATATGGGAAAGAATATATATATGTATAACTGAATCACTTTGCTGTACAGCATAAATTAACATAACATTATAAATCAACTATACTTCAATAAAATATTTTAAAAATTAAGGTATAATTGATATAATGTTATATTAGTTATATATATTAGTTATAGCATTATATTAGTTTCAGGTGTACAATATAATGAATTGATGTTTGTATATATTGTGAAATGATCACACAATAAGTCTTTGTTTATTTGTTTATTTATTTACAGCAGTTTTAGGTTCACAACAAAATTGAGAAGAGGGTACAGAGATTTTCCATATACCCTCTGCCCCCACACATGCATAGCCTCCCCCATATCAACATCCTCCACCAGACTGGTAAATTTGTTAAAATTAATAACCCTACATTGACACATCATTGTCATCTGAAGTCCATAGTTTACATTATGGTTCACTCTTGGTGGTGTACATTCCATGTGTGGACAAATACATAATGACATGTATCCACCATTACAGTATCACTGAGTATTTTCACTGCCCTAAAAATCCTCTGTGCTTTGCCTGTTCATCCCTCCCTCCCCTTCACCCCTGGGAACCACTGATCTGTTAACCATTTCCATAGTTTTGCCTTTTCCAGAATGTCATATAGTTGGAATCATGCAGTGTGTGACCTTTTCAGATTGGCTTCTTTCACTTAGTAATACACATTTAAGCTTCCTCCATGTCTTTTCAGGGCTGGATAGCCTTTTTTTTTTTTTTTTTTACAAACACTGAATAATATTCCATTTTCTGGAAGTTCCACAGTTTATTTATCCGTTTACCTACTGAGGGACATCTTGGTTTCTTCCAAGGTTTGGCAATTATGAATTAAGCTGTTATAAACGTGTGCAGGTTTTTGTGTGGATATAAGTTTTCAACTCTTTCAGGTAAATATCAAGGAGCAAGATTGCTGGATTGTAAGATAACAGTATGTTTAGTTATGTAAGAAACTGCCAAACTGTCTTCCAAAGTGGCTGAGGCATTTTGCATTCCCACCAGCAATGAGAGTTCCTGTTGCTTCACATCCTTGTCAGACTTTGGTGTTGTCAGTGTTCCAGATTTTGGCCATTCTAATAAGTGTGTACTGGAATCTCATTGTTTTAGTTAGCATTTCCCTGATGACATATGATGTGGAGCATCTTTTCATATGCTTAAATGCTCTTGGTGACATGCCTTTTAAGGTCTTTGGCCCTTTAAAAAAAAATTGGGTTATTTTTCTTATTGTTGAGTTTTAAGAGTTTTTTGTATATTTTGGATAGCAGTCCTTTGTCAGGTATGTCTCTTGCAAATCTTTTCTCCCAGTCTGTGGCTTGGTCTTTTCATTTTCTTGAAAGTATATTTTGCAGAGCAGAAAATTTTAATTTTAATGAAACCCAGCTTATCAGTTCTTTCTTTCATGATCGTACCTTTGGTGTCATATGTAAAAAGTAATCACCAAACCCAAAGTCATCTAGATTTTCTCTTTTGTTATCTTTCAGGAGTTTATAGTTTTGTGTTTTACATTTAGGTCTGTGATCCATTTTGAGTTAATTTTTGTGAAGGATGTAAGATCTGTGTCTAGATTCCATTTGTTGTTGTTGTTGTTTTCATGTGGGTGTCTAGTTGTTCTAACACCATTTGTTGAAAAGACCATCTTTGCTCCATTGTATTGCCTTTGCTCCTTTGTCAAAGTTCAGTTGACTGATTTATGTGTGTCTATTTCTAGGCCCTTTATTTCTGTTCCATTGATTTATTTGTTCTTTCACCAGTATCACACTGTCTTAGTTACTGTAGCTTTATAGTAAGCCTCCAACTTTGTTCTTCTCCTTACATGTTGGGTTGGCTATTCTGGGTCTTTTGTCTCTACACGTAAAGTTTAGAATCTGTTTGTTGATATCCACAAAGTAACGTGATGGACTTTTGATTGGGATTTCATTGACTCTTTAGATCAGTTGGGAAGAACTGACATCTTGACAATATTGAGTCTATTTATCCATGAACATGGAATATCCGTATATTTTAATTCTTTGATTTTGTTCATTATAGTTGTGTAGTTTTCCTAATATGGATCTTGTACAGTAAGTCCCCTACCTATGAATGAGTTCTGTTCCAAGAGTGTGTTCTGTTCTGAGAGTGCGTTTGAAAGTCTCATTTGTTCGTTAAGTCCAACAGAGTTAGCCTAGGTACCCAACTAGCACAGTCAGCTATATAGTATTGTACTGTAATAGGTTGATAATACTTTTCACACAATAATACATAAAAAACAAACACAAAAAATAAAGAAAACATTTTAAATCTTACAGTACAGTACCTTGAAAAGTACAGTAGTGCAGTACAACAGCTGGCATACAGGGGCTTGTATTGAGTGAACAGGCGAGAAGGGTTACTGGCTGGAGGAGGGAGAGGAGGGGGGAGATGGTAGAGCTGAAGGATCGTCAGCAATAGGAGACGGAGTGCAAGCTGCAATTTCACTCACGCCTGACAGTGATGGCACAGGTTCTGGTTCTTTGCTGGATTCAATTCTATGTACCTTCTTGAAGAAACGATCCAGTGATGTCTGGGTAGTAGCTCTTTTTTCCTCGTCATAGATGACACGATAGCACTGGATAGCATTCTGAACAGCTGCTGCAACCTTTGTGTACCATTCTACATTCGGGTCCTGTGCCTCAAAAACTAACAGTGCCTCCTCAAGTAAAATCCCCTTGCCGTTTCCTGCATTGTGAATCTCTTTGGTTCTTCAGTTACTTCTTCTTCCTCTTGTCTCTCTTCATCCTTTCTCTCGGCCTCCAATTCCATCAGGTCTTCATTAGGAAGCTCCTTGTGTTGCTCAGCAAGGAGTTCAATGAAGTCGTTGTCTTGCAGATCTCGCTCCAGCTTAGACCTCTTTGGACTCTCATCCACCTTCTCAAACCCACGAAAATCGTGAACAAACTGTGGGCAAAGATTCTTCCAAAGCCCATTCATGATGACAACCGTAACCTCATGCCAAGCAAAGTTAATGTTTTTTATGGCCTTGTAGATGTTATAGTCCTTCCAAAATTGTTGCAAGGTTGTTCCTGATTCGTGTCACTCGCCTTTACTGCCTGACAAAAAGTGTGACCTAAATAATATTTCTTGAAAGTTGCTATAACTCCCTGGTCCATAGGTTGGGTGAGCGACATAGTATTTGGTGGCAGATGCACTACTTCGACGTTAGGATAAAAGTTGTCCACTAATGGGGGGTGGCCCGGAGCATTGTCAAGCAGCAAAAGAATGTTGAATGGGATGTCCTTCTCCAAGCAACATTTCGCTACCTCCTGGATAAAGTGGTGGAAAAACCAGTCCTGGTAAATGGCCTGTGTAACCCAGGCTTTGGGGATACTCAGTCACACAAGAGGAAGGAAACCCTTGGCTATGTTGGGTTCTCTGAATGATAAACTAAGAGAGGCTTCAGCTTCATATTGCCGGAAGCATTGCCACCAAACAACAGAGTTAGCGTATCCTTCGCTGCTTTATAGCCTGGCATCAAGTTTTCCTTCTTACTGATGTAACTTTGGTCTGGCATCCTCTTCCAGTACAGTCCTGTCTCATCCACGTTAAAAAGCTGCTCGGGTAAATATGCGCCTTCATCCATAATTTTTCAAAGCATTTCAGGAAGTTCCTGGGCAGCTACTGTATCTGCACTCGCTGCCTCACCACTTACTTTTATGTTGTGAAGGTTGGTTCTAGCCTTGAACTGATGAAACCGGTCATGGCTGACACTAAAAGATGTGCCCTCTGATTCTTCACCGTGTTTCTTCTGCAAGTCTTCATAAAGCCTTTTAGCTTTCTCTTGAATCAACATTAAGCTGAGTGGGACTTGACACTGATGCTGATCCTGCATCCACAAACTGAGAAATTTCTTCATCTCCTCTATCACTTTTCCATGCTTCTTCAATATTACTGTTGACATCATTGGCACAGCAGACTTCACATGTTCCATGATCTTGTCCTTGTTCTTTAGAATCATTGATGGTTGAACAATTCATGTTATAAGAATGAGCAACGTCTACTATCTTACTGTCTCGCCCCACTCTCAATTATTTTCACTTTTGTTTCCATCATTATTGCTTGGTGCTTCTTAGCAGTACCAGCTACATCACTGCTGCTTTTACACTTGCTTCTGGACATCCTGGGCTTGAAATAAAGATCCTGTACTCCTGTACTCTATACAGGACTGTAAAGTACACAAAAGCACAACCACTTGTAGAGGATGCACGCACGTGACAATGTACACCAGACACTTGACCCAACTTATATGATTGGACATGTGAATGCACGTTCGCATCTTTGAAAGTTCGCAACTTGAAGGTTCGTACGTAGGGGACTTACTGTACATATTTTATTAGGTTTATACTTATGAATTCCATTTTTTTGCCATGCTAATTATAAATGGTATTGTGCTTTTAATTTCAAAGTCCATTTGTTTATTCCTGGGATATAGGAAGGCAGTTGGCTTTTTTGCATTAACCTTGTGTCCTGTAATCTTGTTACAGTAGCTTATTTCAAGAGATTTTTGGTTGATTAATTTGGATTTCTACATAGACAATCATGTCATCTGCAAAAAAGACAATTTTATTTATTCCTTCTCAATCAGTATGCCCTTTATTTCCTTTTCTTGTCTTACTGAATTAGCTGGGACTTCCAGTATGAGGTTGAAAAAGAGTGGTGAGAGGGGACATCCTTGTCTTGTTCCTGATCTTAGTGAGAATGCTTCTTGTTTCCTACCATTAAGTATTATGTTACCTGTAGGTTTTTTGTAGATATCTACTATAAAGCTGAGGAAGTTCCCCTCTATTCCTTGTTTACAGAAAGCATTTATCATGAATGGGTGTTGGATTTTTGTTAAATGTTTTTTCTGCATCTACAGACATACCTTGTTTTATTGCACTTTATTGTACAATACTTTGCAGATACTGCATTTTTTACACAATGAAGGTTTATAGCAGCCCTGCGTTGAGCAAGTCTATCAGTGCCATTTTTCCAGCAGCATTATTTTTTAATTAAGGTATATACATTGTTTTTGTAGACATAATGGTATTACACACTTACTAAACTACAGTATAGTGTAAGCATTAATTTTATACACACTGGGAAACCAAAAAATTCATGTATCTTTTTTCTTACTTTATCCCTTTAACCTGTTAGTGTCTTTGTATTTAAAGTGTGTTTCTTTGTATTTAAAGTAAACAGCTTAGTGTTGGTTTTGCTTTGTTATCCATCTGACAATGTCTGCCCTTTGATTGGAGAATTAATCCATTCACATATGATGTAACTTATATGTTTGGATTTAATTTTTTTTTTTTGCTGTTTGTTTTCTGTCTCATCAGCTTTTTATTCTTCTGTTTCTCTTTTTCTCCCTCTTTTGTCTTAATTACATGTTATTGGTACTATGTTTTAATTTCTCTTTTGGCCTCTTACCTTTATTTGTTTGCTTTTGTGTGTGTGTGTGTGTGTGTGTGTGTGTGTGATTGCTCTAGGAATTACGTTATGCAGCTCTAACTTATCACAGTCTAGAGGCAATATTGGATTAGTTCAGGAAAAATATAGGAATTTTGCAACCATCTAGTTCCCTTTACTTCTCCTAGCCTTTGTGCTATAATTAGAGTGATCAGCTTATCTCCTGATAAGTTTTATTTCCTAGTTTTAGCGCTGAAAGTTCTGTGTCTGGGCAACTCCCTCAGTCCTGGGCAAATTGGAAAGGTTGGTCATTTTTGCTATTGTTATCATCTTTGTTACATCTATAAATGTTATAAACTCAACAATATGATGTTGTACTTTTTGCTTTAAGTCAGAGGTGGGCAAAATATGGCTCTCAGGCAAAATATGGCTCCCATACCAAATCTGGCTCCTGGCCTGTTTTTGTAGGACCCACAAGCTAAGAATGTTTTCTGCATTTTTTTTTAAGATCAAATATTTTGCATTTTTAAAGAGTTACTAAGAAAAAGGAAAAAGAAAAATATGAGACACGAACAGTTATATGACCATAAGCCAAAAATATTTACTAATCTGTGCAAAAAAAGTCTGCTGATGCCTTCCTTAACCAACTATATATGTCTTTAAAAGAAAATAATAGAAAAAAATATATACACATATACTTATTTTAAATATGAGTATTTTAAATATGAGTAAATATGAGTGAAAACTGGAGAGCCCCCTCTTTTTTTTTTTAAAGGAGATTTTAGTACATTGTTTGGGGAGCAATCTTGTGGGCCAACCAAATCTGTATTGTGTTTTATACAAATATGGTTTATGGACAGTGGTGGAAATGTGATCAGAGAAAGATTAAACAAGAGAAATATAGTTGATGTTGTTCCAGTGCCAATAAGCACTGCCAGTATATAGTATAAAAAGGATTTGGTAAGGTTTTCCAAAGTAAAGAAAACCTATTTAAACTCTAATTCTTAGCTTAAAATTAAATTTATTATGTTCTGACATAACTGACTTGAGTAATTTTACTTTGGAAGAAAATATTTCAATATTTAAAACATTTTCATTTGTTCTGATTAATAGAGTAAAAGCTTAGGTTTACTTTGTATGCATAATATCTTCCAGTTTCTTCAGGTCAGAAACTATTGTAAATCCTGATATGTTTCACCTGGCAGAAAATAATCTTTCAGGACAAAAAAAAAAGCCTATTTTTTAATATGCTGGCTTAAAGGTGAAAAGAAAATCTAAGGACAACTAGAAGTTTTTGTCATAATAAGAGCTCAGTTTCATTTGGAGAGAGCTAATTATGCTACATACATTCTTTTGAATATAATAAATATTACGTACGTTTAAGCACATTGTTTCAATTTTTAATGTAAATTCTTAAGGGAATATTCATGAGAATTTAATCAAACTTGTTGATTTAAAAAAAAAAATTATTTATTTATTTGGCTGCGCCCGGTCTTAGTTGCCACATGCGGGATCTTCGTTGTGCCGTGCGGGATCTAGTTCCCTGACCAGGGATCAAACCCGGGCCCCCTGCATTGGGAGCACAGAGTCTTAACCACTGGACCACCAGGGAAGTCCCTCAAACTTGTTGATTCTTTTTTTTTTTTTTTAATAATGAAGCTGCTTTTCTTTTTTTTTTTTTTTTAATTTAGGGAAGGCTCTTTTATTTATTTATTTATTTTTATATTTATTTTTGGCTGTGTTGGGTCTTCGTTTCTGTGCGAGGGCTTCCTCTAGTTGCGGCAAGCGGGGGCCACTCTTCATCGCGGTGCGCGGGCCTCTTCACTATCGCAGCCTCTCTTGTTGCGGAGCACAGGCTCCAGATGCACAGGCTCCAGATGCGCAGGCTCAGTAGTTGTGGCTCACGGGCCCAGTCGCTCCGCGGCATGTGGGATCTTCCCAGACCAGGGCTCGAACCCGTGTCCCCTGCATTAGCAGGCAGACTCTCAACCACTGCGCCACCAGGGAAGCCCTGTTGATTCTTAAATGTGCTATTTTCTCTTAGTAAAAAACTGAAGAAAGTAATATTATGTTACAGTTGAGGTTTTCTAATTTTTTAAAGGTGAAGTTTTTTCTTTCTAAACTGGATTAAGAAACAATTCTTTAAGATATAAGCTAAAAAAAATCGGAAACCAGAAAGCCATGTTTTGTTTCTTACTTTTTTTTTGACTACACAACAAATAAGAATATTAGAATATTGCATATGAGTACTATGATGATTCTACAATACCTGAAGTATATCATATTAAGTTTTTCTATGTATTTTATACATAGTATATAAAATCTTTAGAGTTTGAAGGAATTTTTCCATTTGAATATATTATCCTTTAAAAAAATTTAGAAACATAGTTATAGAAATACTATAAGCAGGAAAGAGGTAGAATATTTCAGTTTCTTTGTAAAATTCTCTGCAGACCTGTATTAAAAATGTAGTTCACAATCATCTAAACCAGTAGTCCTGAACCAGGAGTGATTGTGTTCCCCTGGGGACATTCAGCAAAATCTGGAGACATTTTTGGTTGTCACAATTGGATGGGAAGTGCTACTGACTTCTACTGGGAAGAGGCCAGGGATGCTGATAAACATCCTACTATGCAGAGGACAGCTCATCACAGCAAGTTATTGGTCACAAACAAAATAGTGCCAAAGTTGAGAAATATCCATCAACATCATTTATGCTTTTCATTTCCAAGGTGTGTCACATCTATTATTCATATAACTCAGAGTTGACCAAGTCCTTATGAGTGTATAGTATTCAAAATTATTGTTAGCCTTCTAGCATTTAAAAAATTTTTAATAAAATCTACATAACATAAAATTTACCATTTTAACCATTTTTAAGTGTACAGGTCAATGGCATTAAGTACATTCACAGTGTTGTATAAGCATCACCACCATCTGTCTCCAGAACTTTTCTTATTATTCCAACCTGAAACCCTGTACCCTTAAACAATAACTCCCCATTCCCCACTCCCCCTAGCCCCTGGTAACCTCTGTTCTACTTTCTTTTTTTTGTTTTTTTAAAATTAATTAATTAATTAATTAATTTATTTATCCTTGGCTGTGTTGGGTCTTCATTTCCACGTGAGGGCTTTCTCCAGTTGCGGCGAGCGGGGGCCGCTCTTCATCGCAGTGTGCGGGCCTCTCACTATCGTGGCCTCTCTTGTTGCGGAGCACAGGCTCCAGACGCGCAGGCTCAGTAGTTGTGGCTCACGGGCCCAGCCGCTCCGCGGCATGTGGGATCTTCCCAGACCAGGGCTCGAACCCATGTCCCCTGCATTAGCAGGCAGACTCTCAACCACTGCGCCACCAGGGAAGCCCTGTTCTACTTTCTGTCTATGAATTTGTCTATTCTAGTTACCTCATATAAGGGAAATCATTAAAATATTTGTTCTTTTTAGTACTTTTTGTGTATTTGTTGTTTTAATTATTACCTTAGGGTTTTTTGGTGTGTGTTTGTATGTTTTTTGTTTTCTTGTAAAGCAGATTTTTTTTTTAATTTGGAGAATGTTTTATTTGACACAGAGCAATCACATTATGAATTATATGTCTACTGACAGTGATTTTCAGTTCTCTTTGTAATAAAGGTTGGAATGAGTTATTTATAATGTGGTTATTTTATAACTCCTTGGAATCTAAGAAACAAAATAAAACAAGGACTTTTTCCTTATAGTTTGTTTCCAGTTTTACTTGGAAAAATGTAAAAACAATCTACATTCAAGGAATCAATTGATGTAGTGTTCCAACAATTGATATTATTAGCAAGTGATACTTTGAATTAAAAAAAGATCCTGGAAATGCAATGTTACAGCAAGTCATTAATATTTTCAATACAGAGTACAAATTGTAGTGTAATTAACTCTTGGATTAATAGTATCCAACTTGTCCAACCCATTTTACAGTTGTTTCTAGAGGAAGCTCTTTTTATAAATGAATTTGGTGGAGGTAGTAGTTGCTTGTTGTTGTTGTCTTGGAAGATGATAATTAGCTCAGTTGCAGGAATGTTACATTAAACATTTTCATTAAGTAATGGAAATCAACCTATTAATTGAATGTGAGTGTTTGTGTATCATTTCTCATTTAACCAAAACAGTCTTTGCTAGTTCTGAGTGAAGGCATATATCCCTTTCTTGGTGATATGTTTAATTTTAAATAAATGAATTGATACCTTTGAATTTTATTTGAACAAAAATGTAAACTGAAAAAATGACCAACATACCTATCTCTAGTATATTTTCCTCTTTTCAAAAATTAACATTTTTATTTGTGATTAGAAAGAACCACATGATATACTTAGTAAACTATGGACTTGGATGTATCTGGAGTAACAGTTGTGATTTAGAAGTCAGTTATCAAAGTTTTTTTCCTCTTAAATACAAGCTAGAGATCTGCTTTTTCAGTATTTTTACTGAAGAAAAAGAATTCTACCAGAATTTTAGTTAGCTTAGTGTTAATTAGTTTAGACAAAATGTTTGTGTTCTAGAGTATGAGGCATCTTAAAAATACATGAATGTAAAGCACTACAGCTAAGCTTTATGCAAGAAGAACGGTAGGAGAATAGACTTCTTTACATATGGAATTGCAGTTTTCTGTCTGAACTTATTCTTGCTGGTATTTGAAAATCATTTCTGGTTTTTGGTGAATAATTCTTAATTCAAGGATCATCATTAGTGAAATCTTGGGGGCAGTGTCTCTTCAAAAGCTTTTTTTTTTTTTGGCGTGGGATTGACGTGCTAAAATATGATGAAATGCCTGAATAAGATCACGGTGGATTGTATCATATCGATACCCTGGTATTATACTCTAGTTTTACAGAATCTTACTGTTGGGGGATACTAGACAAAGTATATAAGGGCTGTCTCTGTAGTATTTCCTATAACTGCATGTGAATCTATAATTTCCTTTAAACAAGAAGCAATATGATGAAAGACCAGATTTATTTTCCCACCTGCAGCAACCATAAAAAGCAGATGAAACGTTTAAGACAACGGTTTTCAAGACACTTGACATTAGGCAATGTAGGGTAGTGACCCTGAGAATTGAGAAACAAATTAGGTGAGCCCTATGATTGCCCTAGCTAACCACCTTAAGAGAATTCCTGGCTGTGGCACAGGGAAAGGAAACTCAGGAGTAGTATGGCAGACGGAGCTAAGAGTTGAGACGGAGTTAAGAGCTGAGGAGACAGAGCTAAGAGCTCAGAGAGATCAAGGAAACAAAAAGCTGAGACAGGTCCACAATTTAACTCTATCAGAAATCCAAAATTTCCTATTAGATTTTGTGCAATGAAAAGATAAAAGGTCTCTTATTGCCCTTTTTGCCTCTACAACATAGGTTCTGAGTTGACTTTAATATATACCGAAGTATACCAGTTGGCAAACCTTCATGGCCTTAATACTGGGGCTCAAATTATAGTTATACCTGGGATCCCACCAAATTTAAACAAGATACCCCTATACTTTTAGTAGAGTTTCCACACAGAGAGAACTATCAGAACTACTGCTTTGCCTGAATTCCTTATAGTCATAGCGGCTACTGCCGTAAAATATCCCATAGTGGGCATGGATGACCTGACCTATCAAGTAATACATTAAAAGTAAGTCTATGGCACTCACAATTGGCTTGACCAAATGGGACCCCACGGACTTCCCCATCTCCCCCCAGTTAAAATAGTTAATATGGCTCAATAAAAGTTAAAACAGGGCCTTGATGAATTGAAACCTGTTATTCAAGACTTATTTAGAGAAAGGGGGGTTATCTTCACTGCTTCTCCATTTAATAGCCCAATTTTACCTGATTTTTAAACTTAGAAAGAATGAATGGCGCCTCACAGTGAATTACTACAACCTTAATGCCATGGTCCTACCTGTTAAGGCCTCTATATGCACTGTTATTGAAATTACTTACTCTTTCCAATCAATATCTCATAAATACCTTGCATAGATTTGACTAATATGTTCTGGCTAGTGCCTATTTCCAGAATCTCTCATTCATAGTTTGCCTACACCTTCAAAGGAATATAATACACCTTTACCTATCTACCTCAACAGCCCTACCATCGCACACAGTCTTTATACGCAAGATCTTAAAAGTATCCAGCTTCTTCCAGAAGCATAGGTATGACATCACAGTGATGTCAACCTCCTCCAAGGGGACTGATTTGACACACTCAGTTCAGGATATACAAATAACAAAGGATTTCACAAAAAGGGCATGGGCCATTGCCCCACACATAATGCCATAGTACAAAGCCCTGCCATCTTGGTTAAAGTCTTGAAAAATTATTTGGTAAGCTGGGACAGCTCTGTCCCTGATACTGTCAAGAAATAGCTGTTGACTCTCTCACCAGTGTTCAAATAAGCCTAACATCTTTTGGGCTCTTGAAGACAACATATTCCTCATTTACAAATTTTACTTAAGCCCATTTATGCTGTTACTTACAGATACCTTGAATGGAGACCCTATAACAAAATGCTCTAGAATTTGCCCAAATTGCAAAAAACAGTCAACAGCAGTCACCTTAGTGCCCCAAAGACCTTCACTGTAGAGGCTTTAGCAACCTCTTTCTACACCTCCTGAAGTCTCTAGGCTACCCATTATGGCCATAAATTGTCTGTAAGCTTTTGATGTAAGAAACTACTCTCGTTGATCCCATGCTATACACCATTAGCAGTAATTGCTGGTTACATACTGATTTTCCTGGCAATTAGAGGCTTTTATAGGCCCTGAGCCCATGACACTCCCTCCTTAGCCACCTATTATGTCTTGGGTCATGGAAGCGGTACCCTATAAACTCAGTACCTCATCAAGGCCTCCTTGCCAAAACAAAAGTAGTACCTACAGTATAGCCAAACCTGAGCTCTCTGGCATATCCCACCTATAGGATGGGTTGGTCTCCCTTGTCCTCAGTCCTTTGCCAGATGCCATAATGCTGGAGGATGTCACCCCTCTACTGGACCCTTTAGATACTTGGGGAGCCCCTTGGGACCAACTGAGTGAATACTAAAGGGAATTTGTACAGTTTTGGATGGCATCACAGTTGATGGAGCACATGGGAAAGCTGTTGCTGTTAATTCCTTAAGCAGGATGTTCCTGATCAAGGACAGGATCCAAGGGTCAGCACTACTGGCCAAACTTCACTCAATTATCTTAGCACTAGATGCTCTGGCCAACAGTCAGTTCTCTCCACATTTTTACTGACTCTTGGGCCATGGCCAATAGTTTGGCTGTCTGGTCCTGCCAGTGACAGCAACAACTCCTTACTCAAGGTTGCCCCTTTGGGTAGAAAGACTTCTGGGAATCTCTTGCCTCACAAGACACCCAATATTAACCAAACATTTCTCTGCACATGCTAAAGCCACAATACAAGGCCTCGCTAAGACATTCCTTATTCCTTCTAGAGTTCCATACATTATCCATAGTGACCAAGGCACTCATTTCACTTCTCAAAATACACAATGCTGAGCTGCTGAACAAGGCATTCAGTGGAACTCTCCCCTTCTTTACTAGTCTCAAGCTACCAACCTCATATAGTGCCAAAATGGCTTAATTAAACAAGTTCACATGCAATTAAGTAGAATGTCATCAGTTAAACATCAGTAGTGAATTGTAAGAAAATGCCCAACTCCGTTTTTTATATTTGATTGTTAACAGCTTTGAAGCCCCAGCACTTCTTTCCCCTTCTGTCCCACATCTGGGGAAATTGCTAAGAAAGCTCAGGTACTCTCTTCTTTAATGCCAGCAGAAAGTTCAAACCGTGTAAGCCACAGCTTCTCACATACAGGAACCCTCACCCCAGTCCTTTCCCCTAACTATAATAAAAACAGAGCCAATCTCCTTTCTCTGCTCTCAAGCCATTTTGGACCTCCTTGGGAGCCTTCCCTGTACTCCCCAAAAAGCCTCATTATGAAAGTCTTTACATACCCTCTAGGTGCATGGATGGTATCATCAGGGTCAACATCTGAACCGAATTTTGGATAGGAGGTCCATTCGTCTCTGTAGTGTGAGCACAGTGGTAGAGAAAGGATATTTTTTTTCAACAAATGGTGCTGGAACAATTGGATATGCATATGCAAAAACCCAGAAAACAAAACTTTTTTCCCACTTGTTTTTATTGTGGTAAGATACACATGACATAAAATTTATCTTAACCATTTTTAAAATTTAATTAAATTTTAAACTATGAATCTTCTAGAAAATAGTAAAAAATCTTTGTGAACATAGTTAGGCACATGTTTGTTAATTACACACCAAAAGCATGATCCATAAAAGAAAAAACTGATAAATCTGACTTCATCAAAATTAAAAGTTCTGCTCTTTGAAAGCCACTGATAAGGGGACTTTTATCCAGAATAGGTAAAGGACTCTCAACACTCAACAATAGGAAAACAATCTAATTAAAACATGGGCAAATATTTGAATAGAGACTTCACCAAAGTAGACATATAGATGACAATAAGCACATGAAAAAATGTTCAACGTCATTAGTCATGAGGGATATTACCACAATGAGATCCCACTACCCTGCTAGAATGGCTAAAATTAAAAACTGAACCTACCAAGTGTTGCTGAGGATGTGGAGGAACTAGAACTCTCTTATACACTGCTGGTGAGGATGTAAAATGATACAGCCACTTTGGAAAATAGTTTGGCAGTTTTCTTAGAAAGTTAAACACTTACCTACTATATAATCCAGCCAGTAGCTCTTTATCCAAGAGGAAAGAAAGTGTATGCCTATACAAAGACTTGTATTTGCTACATACATAGCAGCTTTGTTTGTAATAGCTAAAAACTGGAAATACTCCATATGTACATCATCAAGTTGATGGATAAGCAAACTGTGGTATATCCTTACATGGAATAGTATTTAGCAATGAACTATTACATGCAACAATGTGGACAAATCTCAAAATAATTATGCTGAATGAAAGAGGCTAAACAAAAAAAAGAGCATGTACTTATGATTCCACTTAGATAGAACTAGAAAATTCAAACTAATCTATAGTAACAGAAAGCTGATCAGTAGTTGCCTGGGGATTTTGAGGAGGGGATATTAAGAGGGAAGGGTAGGAGGGGGGATTACAAAGGGGCATGAGGAAACTTTTGGGTCTTATGGATATATTCACTATCTTGATTGTGGTGATAGTTTCATGGGCATGTACACATATCAAAACATATCAAATTGTACATTTTAAATATATGTACTTTATTGTATATTATACCTTAGTGAAGTTGTTAAATGATAAAATAGTTTTTTCACTTAAAAAATATGTAAAAATCATGGACTACTTCAGGTAGTAAAGAAATTTAGAAAAGAAACAGAAACCTGCAGGGCTTATGGGATTTGTTCAAGGTCTTTCCTCAAGCAGAGAATAGGAGAACCTATGTCTCAACACCTTTTCTGTAGTCTTCCATGTTCCTTTCCCTCAAACTGGCTATTGTGAATGGTCCTTTTGCTGTAATTGGCACTGACCCTCTTCCCCTCTCATGTTTGATTTCTTAGACTTATTTTCAGTTCTGTTTTATTATCAGTAATCTATTCGTGTCTAAGTCTTGTTCCTTCCTCCCTTTGAAATCTCTGTCAAATGTTTTTTTTTTTAATACATTCTCTGTGCCAGCACTGCAGAATGGGCCATTGCAGAACGGGCCAAGAGCCTCTCATTCTGGGATAAATGTAATATTTTTCTAACTAATCCCTTTCTTCTCATCTAATCCATGTTGTAACTATTCTGAGATTGACATTTTAGGAAATGAACTTTGTACTTCACATTCTTCCCCTGGCCATTCACATATTGAACATTTACTATATGTGTGGAACTGTAAAGGAGAATGGGAAGGAAGTGATTTTTATCTCAAATAATTTTTGAGGAGGTGGAGTTTAAATATAAATGTGATTTCTACCTTCAAGTTACTATTGTTTAGTTGAAGAGACCACATAAACACTTGAGAAGTTTAATAAATAGTAAAATAGTAATATTTTTTTCCATTTTTTTTCCCCTCCAGGTACCTGTTGCATGTAAATCTTGTCCCTGTGGTTATGTATTTATTAATAGGAAACCTCTAAAAATAAAACACTCAGAGAAATCATCACCTTTTACAGGTAACCGTGAGAGTTTACCACCTTTTCATCTTTTATGTATCTATTATATAAATTTAAAATTAATTTTTGTGAGTTAAAATTTTTTTTGCTGGTTAAATTATAATATTAGAGTCTGTTGAAGTATGTCTTTGGCTTTTATTGATACAGTATATCAATTTATGATGATTTGTTCTTTATCCAATTTAAATGTTAACTACTTCACAATACTGATAAACTTTGTAACAAATTTTAGTGAGAATTTTAATTTGAAAATGTTAACTGGAAGAAAGAGAACTTTGGTTTTATTATTAATATAATTTTTTAAAGTACCAGTTATCTTATTCCGTTTACTGATTTAGACTATCTAAAATATTGCTGATTTTAATTTTGAGTTTATAGCTCTCTCTTTAAAGTTGACAAATCTAGATTTATTCAATAAATGTATTCAGAGAAGGTGGGTTTTCGTTACTCTTTTCTTTTTCTGTGATAAGATCAGATTTCTAACAGTGAACCCCAAATGGGAGTAGATTTATCACAAAATTTATTGTGGCTAACATGTGCCAGGTACTGTGTATCTTGGGCATACAGCAATAAATCTACTCCCAAAACAGGTTCAGTGCTATCACAGTAAAGGAAAATATATATAAGAATATACATATGGAATATATAGGAAAAATAGCAGCTAGTAATAAGTGCTAGGTAGGAAATTAAAATAGGGAACTGTTTTGGAAGATGACTGGAAGGTGACTTTTGCTTGAGTAGTCAGGGAATGCATCTCTGAGGAAGTAATATTTTAGCTAAGATCTGAATAGATGAAGGGGCTAAACATGAAAACCAGGGAAAAGCAGAGGGAAAAAGCAAAGGTAAAAGTTCTAAGGCTAGATTTATTCCAGGAGTGCAAAGTTGGTACTATGGGGGAGGAGAAATTTCCCCTCCTTCCCCTCTTCGTTCTTATGTCTGGCAATTAAAATGATACAAGGCAGGTTAACGGGAGAAAATCAAGTTTATTACATGTGCATGGGAATCTACATAAGTATAAAGAACTTCACAGAAGGCAAGGTGAGGTATGTATATATTCTGGACTAGGGAGAAGGCCATAGGGGTCTGAAGCTTCAAGGGGAAGTAAGGTAATTCACAGGAAGATAAAAAGAGTTAATGTTTGGTTAACAAATGTTTGCCCAAAGCTAGTGGGACACAGAGAGGAATTTGATCAAATGCGCTTTGCTAGGTTCCTCCCTCTACCACACCTAATACTTAACTATAGTTATCTATGGTGATAGCTTCTTCCTGGGACAGGCTTCATATCTTAAATTCTTTTAGGCATTTAAGAGGGAAGTTCAAAGTTTCTTCCTGAGTCTTTTGTGCTTTGATTGTTTTTAGCTCAAAATAATCCACATGTCAGAGTGGCACACTTGGCCCCATCAGTATAATATAAGGAAATCTATTAATATCATATGTCATATTAATAAGTATAAGGAAAAAATCTCATCAGGTTATCTCTATAGATGCTGAGAAAGTCTTTGGCAAAATTCAGTACCCATTCATAATAGAGACACTCAAGAAAGTAGGAATTGAAGAATACTTTAACTTGATAAAGTATATATCTTAGTGTTAAAGTTAGTGGTTTACTTAAATGGGGAAACACTACAGACATATCCATTAAGATCAGGAACAAGGCAAGCATCCCCACTGTCTCCACTACTGTTCAGTATTATATTAGAAGTAAATTCGCCAAGGCAGTTAAATAAGAGAAATCAGTAAGAGGCATAAAAGAAGTAAAACAGTAACTATTTGTAGGTCATAGTGTACATGGACCCCAGAGAATCAGTAATAAAACTAACTCAAACAGTGAAAGAATTCACTGAAGGAGCAGGATTTAAAATTAACAAACAAAAATCAGCTTTCATAATGCAGGCATACCTCATTTCATTTTACTTCACTTTATAGAGTCTCACAGATAACTGCATTTTGGTAAATTGAAGATTTGTGGCAACACTGCATCAAACATGTCTTTAGGTGCCATCTTCCCAATAGCATTTGCTTACTTTGTGTCTCTGTGTCACATTTTGTTAATTTTCACAAAATTAGAAGTGGTGCTTGAAGATGTGACTGAATTGCTGCAATCTCATGATAAGACTTTTTAACAGATGAGGAGTTTCTTTTATGGGTGAGCAGAGAAAGTGGTTTCTTGAGATGGAATCTATTCCTGGTAAAAATGCTGTGAAGATTGTTGAAATGACAACAAATAATTTAGAATATTATATAAACTTTGTTGATAAAGCAGAGGCAGGGTTTGAAAGGTTTTTGTTTGTTTTAAGAATGACTTTCCACTTTATTTATTTATTTATTTATTTATTTATTTATTTATTTATGGCTGTGCTGGGTCTTCGTTTCTGTGCGAGGGCTTTCTCTAGTTGTGGCAAGCGGGGGCCACTCTTCATCGCGGTGCGCGGGCCTCTCACTATCACGGCCTCTCTTGTTGCGGAGCACAGGCTCCAGACGCGCAGGCTCAGTAATTGTGGCTCACGGGCCCAGTCGCTCCGCGGCATGTGGGATCTTCCCAGACCAGGGCTCGAACCCGTGTCCCCTGCATTGGCAGGCAGACTCTCAACTACTGCGCCACCAGGGAAGCCCTTGAATCCAGTTTTGAAAGAAGTTCTACTAGGAGTAAAATGCTATCAAGCAGCATTGCATGCTACAGAGAAATCGTTCATGAAAGTGTTAGGGGAACCACTGACCGAAACTGCCCGCCCTGGCCAGGCAAGATAGTAGACATTTGCGTGAATTATCTTACAACAGGAGGTCCTGGTAAGGAACGTGGAACTAACAAGCTACCACTGACCGGAATAATTTGGGAAAGATCAAAAGGAGAGAGGAGACTCCAGTCCATATGTCCTGCCAACCTCCCAGAATCCTTCTCACTGGAATCCATCTTGGCTGAACAATACACATGCCACCAGGAAGGACCCTGAGTCAGAGTGATTGGCCAGAGACAACTGGGAAACTAACCCCATACGATAAAACCCGAGACTGCAAGCCACGTGGCAGAGCAGTTCTCCTGGGTTCCCTTACCCTGCTGCTCTCCACCTAGGCGCCCCTTCCCAATAAAGTCTCTTGCTTTGTCAGCACGTGTGTCTCCTTGGACAATTCATTTCCGAGTGTTAGACAAGAGCCCACTCTCGGGCCCTGGAAGGGGTCCCCCTTCCTGCAACAAAAGGAAGAGTCAGTTGATGTGGCAAATTTCTTTCCTTTTGTCTTATTTTAAGAAATTGCCACAGCCCCCCCAGCCTTCAGCAACCACCACCCTGATGAGTCAGCAGCCATCAACATCAAGGCAAGAGCCTCCACCAGCAAAAAGAGAATGACTGAAGGCTCAGATGATGGGTAGCATTTTCTAGCAATAAAGTATTTTTAAATTAGGGTATGTACATTTTTTATACATAAGGCTATTGCACACTTAATAAGCTACAGTATAATATAAACATGCACTGGGCAGCCAGAATATCTGTGTGACTTGCTTTATTGCAATATTCATTATTGCCACGGTCTGGAACCAGACCTGCAATATTTCCGAGGTATGCCTATATACTTACAGTAAACAGAACATAATGTTAGAGAAAAGCCCATTTACAACAGCAAAATAGAAGATTAAATACTTAGGAATAAATTTAATAAGGTGCAAAACCTATACAACGAAACTTTCAAACACCCCTGAAAGATACTAAAGCAGATTTAAACAAATGGCAAAACTTGAAGATGTCAATCCTCCCTAAGTTAATTTATAAACTCAATGCAACCTTAATAAAAAATCTGAGTTATTTTATTGAGTTAGACAGACTGATTTTAAAGTTCATACGGAAAAACAAACATGCAAAAAATAACCAAGAAAATTGTCAATTGACTTTCATTAAGGGTCCCAAGGAAATTAAATGGGAAAGAAAATCTTTTCAACAAATAGTGTTAGTACACCCTGCTGGATATCTACATGTGAAAGAATGAAGTTGGGCCTCTATGTCACAGCATACACAGAAATTAATTCAAATTAGATCATAAGCCTAAATGTAAGAGCTAATCAAACTATAAAACTCAAGGAAAACAGCAGTAAGTCCTTGTGACCTTAGGTTAGGCTGTGGTTTCTTAAATATGACACCAAAGCACAAGTGACAAAACAAAAAATAAATTGGACTGTATAAAAATTTAAAACTTTTTTTGCTGCAAGTGATATCATCAAGAAAGTGAAAAGACAGTTCACAGAATGGGAAAAACTATTTGCAGATCACATATCTGAGAAGGACTTGTGTCCAGAATATATAAAGACCTCTTACACCTCAATAGTGAAAAGAGATAGCCAGGACATGGAAGCAACCAAAGTGTCCATCGACAGATGACTGGATAAAGAAGATGTGGCACATATATACAATGGACTATTACTCAGCCATAAAAAGGAACAAAATTGGGTCATTTGAGAGACGTGGATGGATCTAGAGACTGTCATACAGAGTGAAGTAAGTCAGAAAGAGAAAAACAAATACCGTATGCTAACACATATATATGGAATCTAAAAAAAAAAAAAAAGTCATGAAGAACCTAGGGGCAAGATGGGAATAAAGACGCAGACCTACTAGATAATGGACTTGAGGACACAGGGAGAGGGAAGGGTAAGCTGGGACAAAGTGAGAGAGTGGCATGGACATATATACACTACTAAATGTAAAATAGATAGCTAGTGGGGAGCAGCCGCATAGCACAGGGAGATCAGCTCGGTGCTTTGTGACCACCTAGAGGGGTGGGAGGGAGGGAGACGCAAGAGGGAGGAGATATGGAGATATATGTATATGTATAACTGATTCACTTTGTTATAAAGCAGAAACTAACACACCATTGTAAAGCAATTATACTCCAATAAAGATGTTAAAAAAAATAGTGAAAAGAAATAACCCAATTTTAAAAATGGGCATAGGATTTGAATAGAATTTGTCTAGAGAAGATATACAAATGGCCAATAAGTACATGAAAAGATATTCAGCATTGGAGAAATGCAAATCAAAATCATGAGATACTATTTCACACACTGATGGCAATAACAAAAAAAGATGGCAATAATAAAAAAGACAGGAAATAACAACTGTTGGTAAAGAAAGTGGAAAATTGAAACGCTCATACACTGCTGATAGGAATGTAAAATGGTGCAGCCACTTTGAAAACAGTCTGCCAGTTTCTCAAATGGTTAAACAGTGATCCAATGTGATCCAGCAATTCCACTCTTACGTATATACTTAAGAGAATTGAAAACCTATGTCTACACAAAAACTTATACATGAATCATGCTTGTACATGCTGTTATTAGCAGCATTATTCATAATAGCTAAAAAATGGAAAGAGTCCTGATGTCTATTTGATAAGCAAATGTGGTATATCCATATAATGAAATATTATTTGACAATGAAAAGAAAGGAAGTAATGATATATGCTGCAACGTGAATGACTTGAAAGTATATTACGTGAAAGAAGCTAGTCACAAAAGATCACATACTGTACGATTCCAACTATAGGAAACATCCACATAGGCAAATTTATAGACAGAAAATAGATTAATAGTTTAGGGCTGGGAAAGGGGTAGAGAGAGAATGGGGAATAAC
This sequence comes from Balaenoptera musculus, assembly GCF_009873245.2. NCBI lineage: Eukaryota > Metazoa > Chordata > Mammalia > Artiodactyla > Balaenopteridae > Balaenoptera > Balaenoptera musculus. Next base: position 23,710,834 of record NC_045803.1, on the reverse strand, counting down.
TTAATGGGTACAGAGTTTCTCTTGTGAGAGGTGGAGCAAGAAATGTTCTAAAATTAGATTCACAGCCCTGGGAATATACTAAAAACCATTGAATTACACCATTGAATTATTATTTTTTGTTCCATTTGTTTTTTTCTCAAGCCTTCCCAATAATTCCATGTGATCTGGCCAGCCATCTTCAGGATTAAATAATCTTCTTTAAGGTAATTCTTAAATCTTGCCCTAAGTAAACAGCCTCTGAGGTTAGTGCAAAGTCTACTAGGGTTTTTTTTTTTTTCTTCCAGTTTTATTGAGACATAATTTACATACAGCACTGTATAAGTTTAAGGTGTACAGCAAAATGATTTGACTTTCATACATCATGATATGATGACCACAGTAAGTTTGGTGAACATCCATCATCTCATATAGATACAAAATAAAAGAAAAAGAAAATTCCTTCTGATGAGAATTCTTAAGATTTACTCTCTTAACAACTTTCATGTGTAACATACAGCAGAGTTAATTATATTTACCACGTTGTACATCACGTCCCTAGTACTTATTTACCTTATAATTGGATATGTGTACTTTTTGTGTACTTCATCCAATTCCCCTTCCCCCCCACCTCTGGTAACCACAAATCTGATCTCTCTTTTTTTTTTTTATTTTCCCCTCAAAGTCTAGAATTCTTTTTTTTTTTTTTAATTTTTGGCTGCATCGGGTCTTAGTTGCGGCACGTAGGGGCTTTGTTGAGGCGTGCGGGATCTTTTTCGTTGTGGCGGGCTCTTTGTTGTGACGCGTGGACTTCTCTGTAGTGTGGCGTGCATGTTTTCTCTCTCTAGTTGTGGCGCGCGGGCTCCAGAGCGCGTGGGCTCTGTAGTTTGCAGCATGTGGGCTCCTCTGATTGAGGCATGCGAGCTCAGTAGTTGTGGCCCATGGGCTTAGTTGCTCCGCGGCATGTGGGATCTTAGTTCCCCGACCAGGGATGGAACCCATGCCCCCTGCAGTGGAAGCGTGGAGTCGTAACCACTGGACCACCAGGGAATTCCCTATATTCTCAGTATTAATCTCCTGTCAGATATATGATTTGCAAATATTTTATCCCATTCTGTAGATTGTCTTTTCACTTTCTTGATAGTGACTTTTGATGCACAAAGCTCTTAATTTTGATGAAGTCCAATTTATCTAATTTTCATTAATTTTTATTGTTAACTGTGGTAAAATACACAACATATAAAATTTACACAAAATATAAAATTTACCACATTAACCATTTTAAAAAATATTTTTTTTATTTATTTTATTTCGGCTGTGCCGGGTCTTAGTTGCATCATGCTTGCGGGATCTAGTTCCTCTACCAGGGTTTGAATGATGGTCCCCCGCATTGAGAGTGCGGAGTCTTACCCACTGGACCACCAGGGAAGTCCCCATCTTAACCATTTTTAAGTGTATAGTTTTGTAGTAGTAAGTATATACACATCTTTGTGCAACTGATCTCTAGAACTATTTTATCTCCCAAATCTGAAACTCTATACCCGTTAAACAACAACTTGCCATTTTCCCCTCCCCCACAGCCTCTGGTAACCTCTATTTTACTTTGTATCTCTATGAATATGATTACTCTAGGTACCTCATATAAGTAGAATCATACAGTATTTGTCTTTTTGTGATTGGTTTATTTCACTTAGCATAATGTCTTCAGGGTTCATTCATTTTGCAGCATGTGTCAGAATTTACTTCCTTTTTTAGGCTGAATAATATTCCACTGTGTATTTACCATATTTTGTTTATCCAGTCATTGTTTGATGGACATTTGGGTTGCTTCTACCTTTTGGCTATTGTGAATAATCCTGCTATGAATTTGGGTTTACAGATAGCTCTCTGAGACTCTGCTTTCAATTCTTTTGGATATATTCCCAGAAGTGGAATTACTGGATCATATGACAATTCTAGTTTTATTTACTTATTTATTAAAAAAATTTTTTTAAAAATAAATTTATTTATTTATTTATTTTTGGCTGCGTTGGGTCTTTGTTGCTGTGTGCCGGCTTTCTCTAGTTGCAGCAAGTGGGGGCTACTCTTTGTTGCGGTGCACAGGCTTCTCATTGCGGTGGCTTCACTTGTTGCGGAGCACAGGCTCTAGGCACGCGGGCTTCAGTAATTGTGGCACGCGGGCTCAGTAGCTGTGGCTCGCGGGCTCTAGAGCACGGGCTCAGTAGTTGTGGCGCTCGCGGGCTCTAGAGCACAGGCTCAGTAGTTTTGGCACATGGGCTTAGTTGCTCAGCGACATGTGGGATCTTCCCTGTCCAGGGCTCAAACCTGTGTCCCCTGCATTGGCAGGCAGATTCTTAACCACTGCGCCACCAGGGAAGTCCCGGTAATTCTATTTTTAATTTTTGAAGGAACCAACATACTGTTTTCCATAGCAGCTGCACCATTTTACATTCCCACCAACAGTACTCAAGGGTTCCAATTTCTCTGCATCTTTGCCAACTCTTGTTATTTTCTGTTGTTTTGTTATTGTTAACAGCCATCCTGATGGTGTGAGGTGATATTTCATTGTGGTTTTGATTTGCATTTCCCTAATGATTAGTGATGTTGAGCATTTTTTCATATGCTTGTTGGCCATGTGTGTATGTTCGTTGGAGAAATATTTATTCAAGTCTTTTGCCCATTTTTTAATCAGGTTATTTGTTTTTTGTTGTTGTTATTGAGTTGTAAGAGTTCTTTATATATTCTGGATATTTAACCATTTATTAGATATGTGATTTTCTTCCATTCTGTAGGTTGCCTTTTCACTCTGTTGATTGTGTCCTTAGCATGGAAGTTTTAAATTTTAATGTAATTCAGTTTACCTATTTTTACTTTAATTGTTGCCAAATTCAATGTCATGAAAATTTTCCCCAAGGTTTTCTTCTAAGACTGGTTTAGTTTTAGTTTTTACATTTAGGTCTCTGATCCATTTTGAGTTAATTTTTGTATATAGTGTGGGTTAGGGTCCAACTTCATTCTTTTGCATGTGGATATACAGTTTTCCCAGTACCATTTGTTGAAAAACTGTCCTTTCCCACTGAAAGGTCTTGACATGACCTTGTCAAAAAATATATATATATATATTTTTGGCTGCACCACACAGCATGCAGGATCTTAGTTCCCCACCACGGATTGAACCTGTGCCCCCTGAAGTGGAAGCACGGAGTCTTAACCACTGGACTGTCTTGTCAAAAAATCAGTTGACCATATGTGTGAGGGTTTGTTTCTAGACTTCCTATTCCACTGGTCTTTATGTTTGTCCTTATGCCTATACCATAGTTTTAATTACTGTAGCTTTGTATTAAGTTTCAAAGTTCAGAAATGTGAGTCCTCCAGCTTTCTTCTTCTTTTTCAAGATTATTTTGATTATTCAGGGTCCCTTGCAATTCCGTATGAAAATGAGTATCTGCTTTTCCATTTCTGTGAAAAAGACTATTGGAATTTTGATAGGGATTGTGTTTGAATCTGTAGATTGTTTTGGGTAATACTGACATGTTAACAATTGTAAATCTTCCTATCCATGAACACAGTTGTCTTTTCATTCTTTAATTTCTTTCAGCAATGTTTTCAGCATATAAGTCTTTTACCTTCTTCGTTAGATTTACCCCTAAGTGTTTTATTATTTTTGATGCTATTATAAATGGAATTGCTTTCTTAATTTTCTCTTCAGATTATTCATTGCTGGTGTATAAAACAAAACTGATTTTTGTTCTTGGACCCTACAACTTTGCTAAACTTGTTTATTAGCTCTGGTGGCTTTCTTATGGATTCTTTGGAATTTTCTATGTATAGGATCATGTCATTTATGAATAGAGATAGTTTTACCTCTTCCTTTCCAATTTGGATGCCTTTTATTTCTTTTCCTTGTCTAATAGCTCTGGCTAAAACTTCTAAGTACAACGTTGAATAGCAGCAGTGAAAGTGAGCATCCTTATCTTGTTCCTGATCTTAGGGGGAAAGTTTTCAGTTGTTCATCTGTGAATATGACATTAGCTACGGGTAAAATAGACCTTTTAATACTAGTGCAGGGACAAATGGGTAGCCATTTGGAAAATGATCTACTTTTATCATGGAATAATGAATGATCGATCTACTTTTAGCATTTTCCAAATGGCTACCCATTTGTCCCTGTAACATTATTTAAAAGTTCACCTTAATCCACTGCTAACATGAACTAATTCCTCTATAATCTTGGTGTAGAAAGTAAGGGTATTTAACTCTGACTTAAAATCCAGAAGCGTTAAAAGAAAAGTGATAAATTTCACTAAATTAAATTCTTGCATGACAAAAATCCCATAAAAGAAGTTTGTGGGAAAAAGTATTCACAATCTATGCCACAAAAAAGGATAATTTTTTTTTAGATGAGAATACTTCTATAATTCTTTTTTTAAATTAATTTTTATTGGAGTACAGTTGATTTACAATTGTTAGTTTCTGCTGTACAGCAAAGTGAATCAGTTATACATATACATATATCCACTCTTTTTTAGATTCTTTTCCCATATAGGTTATTATAGAGTATTGAGTAGAGTTCCCTGTGCTATACAGTAGGTCCTTATTAACAATATTTTTTATCTACAAAGAGGTCTTAAAAATTGAGAGAGAAAGTTATAACAACCAAGTTATAACAACCAGATAGAAAAGTGAGAATTAGCCATGAACAGACAACTCACAAAAAATAAGCCATAAACATGACTCTCAAATATATGAAGAAAAGTTAACATTCACTCATAATTAGAGAAATGCAAATTAAAACAATACCTATCAATGGCAAAAATTTAAAAATATGACAGTATTCTTTGTTGGTGAAGCTGTGGGGAAACAGGTGCTCTCATACATTGCTGGTGAGAATAAAAATTGTTATAATTGTTATAATTTTTATAATTCTCCTTCTGAAGGGAGATTTGGCAATACCTAAAAATACTACATAGGTATTTATTTACCCAGCAAGACCATTTCTGGGAATCTACCATGAAGATATACCTCCAAGAATATGAAAATACATATGCAGATATTCATTATAGCATTGTATATAACTACAAGATATTGGACACAATCTAAATGCCTATACATAGGAAAGTAATTAAACTGTTGTGTATCCATACAGTGGAATAATGGAGCTATAAAAAAAGAATGAGGATGATCTCTATCAATGGAGATGTGGATTTGGAGTGTTTTTGAGAATATACAGTTAAGTGAAAAAAGTAAAGCACAATAGTACTTATAGCCTACTGCCTTTTATGTAAGAAAGGAGATATAAGACAATACACATATATCTGTTCATCTGTGCAATATCAGTACCGGGGGGTTAAACCAGAAAATGAAGTTACTGGTAACCTATAGGGGGTAGGTGGGAAAGAGGTGCAAGGAAATGGAGAGGCGGGAATTCGGTAGTAGGAATGAGGAAGGAGTGACATTGAATAGGATGGGGAAGAAAAGAACTAACCCAAGTAATTTTGAAAAATATCATCTTGACTGGCTACTGTAATGTTGAAGACATAAAAAAACTGTGCATTAATGCTGTAATCTAGTCAGTAAATGTATTTCTCACAGGGGTATAGATTAGCAATTCTATCTATGCTTTATGTGTGTACTAACTGAACAAATAGGTAAATATGTTTTTAGATAATAAGAATTGGGTTTCTCATAAGGAGAGGAGGAGGCTAAAATGAACTCTGTTGGGTTGGATTGGAATCTGCGATATCACTATATGTGTGCGTTAGTATGCATACATATATTTCCTAACTCTGTCCACTGTGAGGAACTAGAAGTGATGACACCTCAGCAGTAACGAACAAACTTAGCATCCAATTTTTTATTTCTAAGTATGATTCTCCAATAAAAGGAACCAGGGCTCTTTAGAGAAGTGGTCGACTGCAGGACTTAGATGGGGTAAAGGTGCCTGGAAAATCTTTAGGTGTGCCAGATAATAACAAAATGCTTTAAAAAAAAAAAAAAAAAAAGAAAAGGGGGAATATTGTTGAAGGAACATGGGAGCCAACCTGAAGGAGTTCCTAATGACCAAAGCTGGAACAATTTGAGCAAAAGAAATAATGATATCATTGAATTAATAAAGTAAATATCCATGAGTCCATGCTGATATAAATTTAAAAATGGGGCGGGGGAAGGGACAGTTCTTCCTTTATAGTAGAATTTAAATTAATAACTGTGGAAGAATTGCAGGAAGTAGAAAGCCAGCATTAGCTAAACAGTAATTATTGTTGCAGACAAGATGCACTGATGGACAGTAAAATTAGTGAGTGAAAATTTGAGGAGAAACAAAAGTTTTGTATAGAATCTAAGTATAGTATTTTATATAGATTTGGTTTTCTTTGATGATTGAGTTTTTATTGTTTATTTTCTCTACAGAAGTGAACAATACCATGTCTTCGAAAGATTTACGAATACTTTTTTTATATGAATTTAAACTAGGACATAGTGCAGCCACGGCAAGTAGAAACATCAATTCTGTCTTTGGAGAAGGCTCTGTTAGTGAAAGGACTATCCGATGGTGGTTTGAAAAATTTCGTTCTGGGGATCTGAGTCTGAAAAATGAGCCTCGAGGGAGACCCAAATCTGTTTTAAATGAAGATCAGTTGAGAGCCATGGTGGAAGCTAACCCCAGAACAGCAATTCGAGGTCTTGCAGCAGACTTAGGAGTTTCTGCTACAACAATTTCTCGACACCTGGCTGCAATAGGAAAGGTGAAAAAATTGGACAAGTGGGTAGGTACCACACCAGTTAATGGACTATCATAAACTCAGATGGTTAGAGGTATGCTCATCCCTTAAGATTTGAAACAGAGACATATTTTGGAGAGGATCATAAACTCTGATGAAAAATGAAATTGAAAGTGGTTGGGGCAATGGTTGGATTTTGATGAAGTTCCCGAATGTGTTCAAACAATCACTGCAACCAAAAAAGGTTCTGGTAATGTTTGGTGGTCTACAAAGAGTGTTTCATTACCGCTTTTTAACCCAGGTATAACTAACAGTAGCATCTTACTGTCAAAAAGTTGAAATTATATATCAAAAAAGGTGATCTAAAAGCACTCTGTATTGGTTAGCAGACATGGACCTATACTGTTGCATGACAACATTTGACCACAGAAATTACAAACCATCATAGAGAAGTTAACTGAATTGAACTAAGAAATTTTCCCACATTCATCATATTCACCTGACTTTTTTTCAACCAATTACCACCTTTTCTGTCATTTGGAACTCTTTCTGAGAAACAAAACTTTCTCCAATTGAGAAGCAGTAATTGGAGGATTTGAATAAACATTAACAATGCTGAATTTTATAAATATGGTATATGCCATTTAATATTTGGGGAAAGCAGTTAATGCTAACAGTGCATACTTTGGTTGAATAAAGCTTTTCATTTTCTCCAAAATATTTAACATTTTCATTTGACCCATAAAAAGGCAATTTCATGTGGTTCAACTTGATACCTTCCCAGACCCTGGCAGAATGTGAAGACTGAAAGGTACCTAAGGTATGGAAAACTACAAGCTGCCCCTGAGCTTTGGGCTTCTTCACTGGAGGAATGTGGAGCAACCCAGTGTATGTGTGTGTGAAAGATGCTTAGGGGTCAGCCATGCAAAGGTCTGGGTAAAGTGGGTTCCAGGGAGATGAGCTGCCTCATCAGAGGCTCTGAGGCTCTCAGAAAAAAAATTTTTTTTAAATTAATTAATTAATTTTTGGCTGCTCTGGGTTTTTGTTGCTGCACGTGGGCTTTCTCTAGGTGCAGTGAGTGGAGGCTACTCTTCGTTGCAGTGGACAGGCTTCTCATTGTGGTGGCTTCCCTTGTTGCGGAACATGGGCTCTAGGCACGTGGGCTCAGTAGTTGTGGCTCGTGGGCTCTAGAGCGCAGGCTCAGTAGTTGCGGTGCACGGGCTTAGTTGCTCTGCGGCATGTGGGATCTTCCCGGACCAGGGCTTGAACCCGTGTCCCCTGAATTGGCAGGCGGATTCTTAACCACTGCGCCACCAGGGAAGTCCTCTCAGAAAATATTTTTTGACTAAAGAAATGAAAGTATGTTTCTAACACTAGAAGGCATGCACACATGGCTCAGTGATGCTTTTGGGTGTAATACTGACTCTGTCACACAGAGCCAGTCCTTTCTTTCATATGTTTTCCATTCTGATTTTATATTTTTTAAAAATGTAGGTGGCCTGTGAGAGACCATAATTAATGGCCTCTTTATGATTGTTTAACTAGATTGCAGTTACTCTTTGTGGCATCTAGGGATTAAGTTGGGATAAAGATACCAGGATGGTCCTCTTCCTGCCTCTTTCGCTCATGACAACCTGCTATGTCTAATCCATGAAGGAGAGGAGAGTTAAGGAATCTTGAAAGGTTAAGAGGTGAGAGGACATCCTGGAATGGATCTTACCTGGAGGGAGAGAGAGACACAGAAAGGGAGGGAAGAAGGGAAATGGAGGGAGAGATGGAATGGAAATTCCCTAAAAGTAGAATTGACTATGAGCCCAAGGATTAAGGACCATGGGATGGTTTACTGCAAAAAAGAAAAAAAAAAATTGTCCTTTCCTTTGGGTAGATGCAACCCTGCACCATGACACATGGCTTGGTGAGCAGAGCATAGGGTGCTTTCAGTCCTAATTTATTCCCTTGGCTGGATGCCCTGGTTGGGAGTCACCTGCTCATTTACTACTCCATCTTTGGGTTTATCAAGGAATCTACAGAGTTTCTGTGGACTCTTGCTTACTCCCAGGAGAGTAAAGCTTCTGATTAGTTCAGACTGATAGGGTAAGAGGACTAAGACCGGAAGTGTGGGAAGGACTTTATTTCAAAGGCAGCACAGGGTGAGGCTAAATGGTAACAGGGTGAGAGGCAGTGGCTTGGCCAATGGGAAAGAAAGTGGTGTTTCTGGATGGTAGTTGTTTTATGACCCATCTATCCTTCCCTCAATTCTCAGACCCCTTGTCAGACTTCCAGGGCTGGATGCTGAATTTTGGTCTAAAACAATCAGTGGATATCTTTGTCCAGCCCAAATCAGTGGTTCCTGGATGGGTAGGAAACCCAAATAGGAGCAGTGAAACATGATGAGACAGGAAAAGGAGCAAATACAGGATGGTGAGCTATCTTAGCCATCTTCCCTACCATCTCCAGCAAGGGGTGTAGACCCAAGAGACAGAAACGGGCCCTGTGGTTCTTGTGAGGACATGGATCCAGTTGTGCCTGAAACTGGTACTACTTATTAGTGTTTTTTGGTTATGTGAGCCAGTAACCCTTTTTGCTTAAGCCATTTTGAGTTGGGTTTTCTGTTTGGAAAAAAAAATTCCTGACTGATAATGCTCCCTGAGCCTTACTTTATTTAACTGTAACCTTTGCAGGGCTTGGGGAGGAAGAGGGACAATTAATGTAAAGGACAGGCACAGAGTAGATGCCCAATAAGTAGTGTTTAATACTATGAGAGAAAAAGCAAAAGGAGGCAAAGCGAGGCGTAAGACACCTCTGGAGGCCCCTCTGTGTTCAGGGCAGGCCAGTGGGCTGAGTTCCGTGCTCAGCGAAGGCTGGTACCTGTCTCGTACTGTCCAGAGGTACTCAGCTGTAAAGGAGGGCTGGCTTCTTGAGTTGAGCCTGTGGCTTTCCTGCAATGAGTGTTCCCTGACCCAGTGTGTTATTGGCCTCGCAGGAAGAAAAGAAAAGCTCTCTTTCAGGACAAAGATAGCATCTTCTTTGTCTATTATTTGTATCTTTTTTTAAAAAAATCATAGACCATTCCTTTTTGGAAATATGGAGTATAATGTGAACAGAATCAACACAAAATGACTACATTTTCATCATTGTGATGATCATCTCTCCGTTGCTTTGGAAAAGTAGGAACTACAGCTTTAAACTTATAACTCTTTAATTTAGGAGCTATATTGGATTTCAAGAAAAATGAGAAATTTTATACACAAGACCTCCCAAGCAGCCTAGTGCTCTTGTTATCCTTTCCCAGGAAAGAAAGAAAAGCTTTAAAAGGTTCCTTGGTAGAAACTTTGGTTTGTTTGAGTGTCAAAATAAAGGAGTTGAGATGGAGGCTGTTATTACAAAAGGGGATAAAAAATGGCTTTGAGGGAATTCCCCGGTGGTCCAGTGGTTAAGACTCCGCACTTTCACTGACAAGGGTCTTGGTTCGATCCGTCGTTGGGGAACTAAGATCCCACAAGGCGAGCGGCGCAGCCAAAAAAAAAAAAAAAAAAGGCTTTGAATGGCCATTTTGGTTTCTCAAGTACATAATACCTGTATTAGAATAGTTCCTGAGGACTTCCCCGGTGGCGCAGCGGTTAAGAATCTGCCTGCCAATGCAGGGGACACAGGTTCGAGCCCTGGTCCAGGAAGATCCCACATGCTAAGGAGCAACTAAGCCCGTGCGCCACGACTACTGAGCCCGTGCTCTAGAGCCCGCGAGCCACAGCTAGTGAAGCCCGTGCTCCGCACAAGAGAAGCCACTGCAATGAGAAGCCTGTGCACTGCAACAAAGAGTTGCCTCCACTCGCCGCAACTAGAGAAAGCCCACGCACAGCAACGAAGACCCAATGCAGCCAAAAATAAATAAATCAAAGGAAATTAAAAAAAAAAAAAGTTCCTGCCTGGTCTAATTGCTTACTATGAGACTAGAGCACCTACAGCCACTTCAACAGCACACATGAAGGATCTTGAGCAAAGTTAGAAGTAGCATCGAAAGCCAGTGGAAAGTGGGCTTTTCCAGCACCCATCCTCAGTATGTCAGATTCTCTCTTCCTCTTTCTTTTGGTGCTTCGGCCATAATAGCTTCCTTTCATTTCCTTTTACCTCAGTTAATTTGCCCATGCTGTTCCTTCTGGCTGAATATTTGCTAATCCTCTTTACCTCACTAACTCTACCCATCATGCATATTTCCTCCAGGAAGTCTCCACTTCCACAGGGAAGCCCCAGAATAGTACCTTCATAATTGTGACCACTGTAGTTATATATTTATTTGTATAATAGTATGTGTTTGTATGAGATTCACAACAGCAGGAACTTTATTTTACTCACAAGGTTGTATCCCCATCAAGAGCACAAGGTCCAGCACATAGTAGGTACCTAGTAAGTATTAAATGAATGAATAAGTGTCAGGGCCAGTATCATCCATTTTGTAGAAAACCCTTGTTTTGGTAATGGTGTAAGTAAGGAATATGTTTGACAGCAGATAATTGAAAACCTAATGAACAGTGGTTTAAAAAGTAGGTCTTGTTTCCTATAATTTATGAAAATTTTCAGACATACAAAATACTTAAATTTTACAGTGGACACCTGTATGCCAACAGCCTAGATTGTACCACTGACATTTTACTATACTGTATTTGCTTTATCACTTATCTACCCATGTAGCCATATTTTTTTTATGCATTTCAATGTAAGTTGCAGGCATTAGCACATTTCCCCCTAAATACTTCAGCATACATATCACTACTCAGAGTTCAGTATTTGCTTAAGGTTCTTGTTGAGATAAAATTTAAATTCAATAAAACGCCTAAATCTTAAGAGTACTTTTCAATACATTTTGACAAATGCCAATACTTGTGTAACACAAACCCCTATTAAGATACAGACTATTACTATCGGCCCAGGAAGTTCCCTCATACCCCTTTTCATTTTATCCCCACCCTTATCCTCCAAGAGGCAAACACTGCTCTGATTTTTTTCTACCATGGAATAGTTTTGCTTGTTCTAGAACTGCATATAAATGGAACTACAGTATGTGCTCTTTTGTGTAAGGCTTCTTTTACTGAGCATAACGTTTTTGAGATTCATCCATTTTGTTGTATCAGTAATTTGTTCCTTTTAAAAGCTGATTCATATTCCATTAAATGAATATACTACAATTTGTTTATCTATTTATGTTTACCTATTGATAGACATTTGTGTGTTATTTTCCTCATTTTGGGTCCATTATGAATAAAGCTGTTATGAATATTCTTGCACAAGTCTTTTTGTAGACATATATTTTCATTTCTCCCGAATAAATACTTAAGATTGGAAATACGGGTCATAGGCTATGTGTATATTTAGTTTTCCTAGACCTTTTTCGAAAGTAATTACAGTATTTTATACCCCCTTTCACTAACATTTGATGTTATTAGTCTTTAATTTTATCTATTCTAATGGGTGTGGAGCTGAATCTTATTTTGAGCTATTTTCTGCCTTTCACATTATAGGGAATCTAGGGAGGCAGGTCACAACTGGGGTGCTACTCAACAATGAGCAACCCAGGCACTTTCTAGTTTTCTATTCATCCTTAGTGGATTGATGATAATTCCATGCATGGCACTTAGGGTAGCCAGCCTCTAAGATGGCTCCCAATGATCTCTGCCTTTTGGTGTTCTTGCCCTTGTGTAATTTCCTCTCATTGAGTGTGGGCTGGACTTAGTGACTTGCTTCTAATAGAATATAGCAGAATTGATGTGATGCCACTTCTGAGATTAAGTTATAAAAAGAATGTGGCTTCTGTCATTCTTTCTCGGATCACTCATTCTAGGGGAAGCCAGTTGCCATGTTTCGAGGCACATCTGTGAAGAGCCCATGTGATGAGGGACTGTGGCCGCCAACAATCAAATGAATGAACTTAGAAGTGGATCTCCCCCTAGTTGAGCATTCAGATGAGACTGCAGAATCACATCTGTTTTAAGCCGCTAATTTTGGGGGTAATTTGTTATGAAATGATAGATAACTAATACAACACCTCATTGTCTCATTGTCATAAGATGGCTGCTTTACCTCTAGGGCCTCATATTCATGCTCCAGACAGTAAGAAAAGTGTGAAAGGCAAAGGACAAAGAGGTTTTTTCGGACATGAATCGCTTCATTTTTATCAGGAACTCAGAGCCTTTCCAAAAATCTCACTCAGCAGACTTTGGTTTACATCTTATTGGCCAGAGATAACACCACATGACCCACTCCTACTTAGAAGATGGCTAGAGAGAAGGGGGGACCTGGATGGAGTTTGCATCAGACAGCTGTCAGTGCCTGCCATGTAAAGCACTTCAAAAGCCCCACAGAGATGAAGACCTCTTCCTTAACACCCACACCAGCCAAGTGCCCTTTTGGGGAGATTTCCATAAAAAGGACCCAGTCAAATGAAATTTTCAGAAAACTCCTCAGGGCTAGGATTGCAGGGCCTGGGTTCCCGATTCATGCCCTACACCATTCTCCAGGGAAAACTGAGGTACTATCTTCCTCTGCTACTTCTATTCCTCCATTTCTTTGCATTAGAAACTTCAGAGTCATCCTGAAAATGTCCATGACCACCACTCTCCCCCAGCAAAATAGCTCCTTAAGTTTTGCTAATATTATGGCCTTCATATTTTTTTTTTAATTTATTTTTTTATTTTTGGCTGTGTTGGGTCTTCGTTTCTGTGCGAGGGCTTTCTCTAGTTGCGGCAAGCGGGGGCCGCTCTTCATCGCGGTGCGCGGGCCTCTCACTGTCGCGGCCTTTCGTTGCGGAGCACAGGCTCCAGACGTGCAGGCTCAGTAGTTGTGGCTCACGGGCCTAGTTGCTCCGCGGCATGTGGGATCTTCCCAGACCAGGGCTCGAACCCGTGTCCCCTGCATTGGCAGGCAGACTCTCAACCACTGCGCCACCAGGGAAGCCCTGGCCTTCATATTTTTAAAATTCCGCCCCTCTGTTTATTGTCCATCCTCTCCCCATGCCTCAGGTCTAAAACCTGAGGTATTTTTCTGGCCCAATCATTATCAACTTCAAATATAATCCTGTTACTCCCCAACTTAAAACCCTTACTGCCCCATTGAACTCAGTATGAAGTCCAAACTCCTTCCCATGGTAGCAAAGACCCTGCCTGCATAGCTGGATATGACCCACATCTCCAGCTTTAACTCTTTGCCTTGCACTTGGTGTGCTCACAACTGCTAAACTGCTGACCTCTCTGCCTTTGCTTACACTGTCTCATCTGCCTGGTGAGTTCTCACCTTTGATTGGGCAACTCCACCTGACTTACTTAGGGATTCAGTTTTGGAGATGACTCTTCTAGAAAGCCTTCTAGGACCACCAACACCCTCAACAGAGGGTCAGGTGACCTCATTAGCTGTGTACAAATCCTTTTCCCTTTTGCGGGGGTGGGGGGTCATATTAGGTTAACCTAGTAGAAAATTCAAATAATACAATAGGATATGGAATATGTCTCCCTCCTCTTCCTGCCATCCAGTTCCTATTTCCAGTTTCTTAATGTATATGCAAGCATAAATAAATATATTTTCATATTATTTTTGCACAGTCTTAAACAAGGTGTACTATGTTTTTCCAGTTAATACTATTTTGGAGATCATTATATCACTTTACATACAGAACTATCATTCTTTTGAAGAACTGCAATGACATTTCGTTGTATGCATAACTTAATTTGCTCAAGCAATTTGTTGATGGACACATGGGCTGTTTCTGATTTTGCTTTGACAAGCAGTGCTGCGAAGTGCAACATTTTTGCACAAATCCATTTGAGCACATGGAGAATATCTTTCCAAACTCTTAGGTATGGGATTACAAGATCAAAGTCGAGGTGAATTTTAAATTTTGATATAACACTCTAGTCAACCGACTTATTCTTTCCAACAACATTCGAATGTTGGGCCGTCTACACTTCTAGACTACGTGTTTGAGGGCAGGCACCTCCTAGTATTCACATTTGTCTGGCAGAATTGGCCCTCAATACATATTTGACTTAACAAATTTTATACCTCGCAGAAGCGAGTCCAGGGCTGGCATATAGCAGATTCATCAGATGTCTATTACAATTCCTCAATGATTAGACTCGCTAACATTTACTGAAGTTTATCAAACGGTAGGATCTGTGCCAAGCGCTTTACCCCCCACCGCCTTTTTCACTCTCACGTTCTCCTTCCTCTGGGGGAGGGGGCGGGCTCAGCACCACGACCCGCCCCATCTGTGCATTCGTTGGTCGAGCCCGACGCCCGTTACTGCCGAGTCCCGGCCAAGCCACGCCTCCACGCCGTTCGTCTGGCCCAGAGAGGGCGTGTCCATCGTCCCGCCGCAAGATCCAGTCGGTCTCCTCTCGTGAGAATCGGTACGCCCTAGAAGACCGGAGCGGTGTGGGTGGGGGCGTGTTCCGCGGTCCCTCGAAGCCAGCGCACGCCGCGCCCCGCCCCCTCGGCACGCAGGCTCCGCGCGAGCTCGCGCACGCGCGCGCGCGCACTTTTCAGAGCCTCACTCTGGCCAGCGGGGATCAACGGGCGGAGGCTGGGCTGCTGAAGTACGAGGGGCGGAGCCCGGGCCGCCACCGCCGCCTTCACCGCCGCCGCCGCCGCCGCCGCCGCTGCCGCCAAAGAGGAGCATGTCTGCAACTCGAGCCAAGAAAGTGAAGATGGCCACCAAATCATGCCCCGAGTGCGACCAACAGGTGGGCGCCGGGGGCCGGGCACCGGGCACACGGGCCGGTGGGGCGGGTGCGCGCGGGCGGGCGTCCGTTGCCGGCGGCCGTTGGCTGTGGAGAGGCCGCCTTGCCGGGGTCCCAGCGGCTGAGCGTGTGGGCCGGCCCTCGAGCTCTGGCCACTATGGGAGCCCGGAACCGGCCGGGTAGAGCCGAGGGGTTGCGGGGGAAGCGCCCGGGGCCGCGGCCCGGCCGGTGCCCACCTGGCGGCGGTCAGACGGGCGAGTATCTTGCCCTGTGGCCAGCCGCGTGAGAGGGGGCGTGGGTTTATCGCGAGCTGACGGGGCGCCCTGTCCGGACCCTCCCCGAATCGCCTGTCCGGCTCCGGTGACAGCGGCAGGAGTGTGGGGCAGCGGCCCAAGTGGACGAGTTCGGTCCCTCAGCCCCCTCCTGCCCCGAAGAGAATGCCCGATGTGCCGACTCCGAGTCCGGGCTCCTGGCTCCGAAATCCGCCTTCTGCCAGGCAGGGTTGCTTTGTTCCCGTTTCAGATGTGTACGGTGGACCCCCAAAACTGTCCCCCCGCGACCTGGGCGGATGCTTAAATGTGACAGAAAGGCCCGCAGTGTAATAGTTTTAAGTTTTGGCGAAATATGGAGATTTTTTTCTCTTAAATATAATTATTATATTTTTGACGTAAATAATCGTGAATCCTTTCTGTACATTGTTTTAAATGGAACGTTATTGAATAACGCCCCCATTGAAGCCCTTCCTTTCTGAGCGCTCCTCACTTCCCCCTACCCGCCGCGGTATCCACTGTTAAAAATTTGGCATTTTCTGCTTCCAGATCTTCTAAAAAATATATATGTGGTTTTATGAATTTTAAATGACTGCTTTCTACACAGAATTAATGATGTCATAGCTGTAATTTAAAAAAATCTCATCTTACCATTTTAGTTTAAGGATGCCTCATTTTTTACTAGAATGATACAAGTTCCTCTAAACCTTATAATCTAATGAGTTAAGACTCTCTCAGTTAAAAGCATTAGTAAGGGCCCTATTTCACGCCAACATGCAGATCTGGGTGTGTTTATTTCTTTTCCACTGAGAGAATTTTTTCAAAATGATTACCTCTTCTCCCTTTTTCTTTCTTTCCTTTTTTTTTTTTTAAATCAGGAGTAATTTGAAATGGCTGAAGACTTTTTTAATAAGCTGATTTTAGTGCATACTTTAAGGAGCAAGCTTAAAGGTTGATCAAATCTTTTAACAGAAAATGTTACATGTTTTATTCAGTATCTTTTATGGGCAATGATAGATATGCTGATCAGAGGAGAATTACGGTTTATTGATTGTATGAGTTTATTGAGTATGCATTCTAAAAACAATTTAGCCATGTTTTCCAAAACAGAGTTAAATTTCCTTTCTTTTTTTTTTAAATTTTTGTTTGCGTTGGGTCTTTGTTGTTGCTCGTGGGCTTTCCGAGTAGCTGCGACCAGCGGGGACTACTCGTCGTTGCGGTGCACGGGCTTCTTATTGCGGTGGCTTCCCTTGTTGTGGAGCACGGGCTCTAGGCGCGAGGGCTTCAGTAGTTGTGGCGCGCGGGCTTCAGTAGTTGTGGCTCGCGAGCTCTAGAGCGCACGCTCAGTAGTTGTGGTGCGCGGGCTTAGTTGCTCCGCGGCATGTGGGATCTTCGCGGACCAGGGCTCGAACCTGTGTCCCCTGAATTGGCAGGCGGGTTCTTAACCACTGCGCCAGCAGAGAAGTCCTAAATTTCCATTCTTACCATTAAACTAAATTTGTTAAATTCTGAAAAAGTTGGACTTTTCTATTTAAGTCTCCTTGTCGAAGATTATTTCAATATTTAAATCATTTCTGTTTGTTCCGTTTAATTGTGCAGAAGTATAAGGTTTACATGGTATGCAGTATGCCTTCCAGTTTCTGTAGGGCATCAGTTATTGCAAATCCTGACCTTGTTGTATTTGGCATACAGTAACCTTTTGGGGAAAATAACCTGTTTTTAATATCCTCGTTCAAAAAAGAGGAAAGGATAATAAACTTGTAGGAGTCCCTGTAACTATTCAACAAAACGTGATCAGCATTTTATTTGGAAATATCACATTCTGTTTTGTTGTTACACACACAACCTCCACTGCAGCTGCCATAACAAAATACCATAGATTGGGTGGCTCAAACAACAGTAATTTATTTTGTCACAGTTCTGGAGGCTGGAAGTCCCAAGATCCTGGCAGAAAAGAGAGCTTTCTGGTGTCTCTTCCAAGGACACTAATGCCATCGTGAGGACTCCACCCTCATGACCTCATCTAAACCTAATTATCTCATCTCCAAATAATACTATCACGTTGGGGGGTTGGGGCTTCAACATACGAATTTGTTGCTGGGGTGTTTTTGGGGGGTGGGGACACAATTCATTCCATAACAGGCTACAACAACATAATTTAAAATGTTGATTTGTAGTGTTCTTTATTCTAAATACTTAAGAGAAGATAACATACGTGGTGACTAATTCAAACTTTTGGTGATTCTTAAAAGCGATTTATCTTTTACTCAAAGTAACTCAGTTGAAGAAAATAATAGATTAATTTTAGTTTTCTAGTTATTTGAAAGTACAGGTTTCTTATAAATGAGAAAAAAATTATAATCCAGAAAGCCATTTTTAAAAAAAGCTTTAGAATACTGCTGTTATTCTGAGTTGCCTGATGAATATTAAATTAGAATTTAGATATAGTTTATAAACATAAATATAAAATCTTTAAAGTTTGAGATTGCCTCAGTTGAGTAGATTTACATAAGTTCTGTATATGTGTGTGTAAGTTTAAAAACAGGTACAGAGATCAGCAAACAAGAAAGACCTAGATTTTCAGTTGCTTTATTACATCCCCTTTTACATTCCCCCATTTGAAAATATAGTTCTGAAACATCTAAACCACAATACTTTTCATTTTCAACGGGTTTCACATCCACTAACTCAAGTTACTGAGCCATTTTGAGTGTAGTAGTAGTCAGGATTCTTATTTTTCTGGGATCTCTGGTGTATGTTTCTGTTTTTGCTTTTTTTTTTTTTTTCTTTATTACATCAGCTTTTTCCCCCTTTTAGGAAAGAATGTTAGGAAATTTTATGTGACATTTAGCAAATATGTCTGCTGTATGTAACTTTGATGCTCTTAGCAACAAAGAGTATAGATGGATTCTCTGTAATGTGGTTATTTTTGAGCTTTTTAAAGTCAGTG
Organism: Balaenoptera musculus; assembly: GCF_009873245.2. NCBI lineage: Eukaryota > Metazoa > Chordata > Mammalia > Artiodactyla > Balaenopteridae > Balaenoptera > Balaenoptera musculus. The sequence continues at coordinate 23,692,194 of NC_045803.1, read as the reverse complement.
AAACAATATAGGGTCAGGATTTTGTTTTTTGCAGTTGTTTTTTAAGCCTGTCTTACTTGTAAAACATGCCTACAATCTCAATACCTATTTTTCAAGGAATAAATTGATTCACGAGCCATCAGTAAACAACACTTCAAATTTTTTTTCTTGCATTTTAAAATCCTGAAAGTATAGCATTAGAACTTTCATTACTGTTGTCTTTGGCATTACAAGTGAAATTTCATGGAAGTTTAGGTGTTTGTTTAAAATCCAAATTATACAATAATTTAAAGAGATTAATATAACTGAAGTTGTCTACCTCATTTAATAATTCTTTTTACAGGATCTGTATTGTGGTGGTGGTTAGTTGGGTTTTTTTCAGGGTTGGTGTGAGGGGAAGGAACTTTACATTTTCAAAAGGACCTTAGGGTGACTTAGCTCAGGCGCATGAATGTTCCTTGAGCATAAGACACGTTCATTAAGGGATGTAGATCAGCCTGTCAATTGAATTAGTCATCCCAAAGCCGAATGTACATTTCTCATCTAACTGTAGCACTCTGTTAATTCTGGACATGGGTTGATATAATTTTTTTGTGTATAATACAATTAAATTTCAATTTGTTGAGTTTCAATAGCTGAAAGAAAATGGTTGTTGAGTAGCAAAGGGTATGTTGAATAAGAACATCACGTTCTGTGTTTTTTTGGGTAGCATTAACTTAAAACAATTTATACTGCCGTGGATGCCGTAAATGATGTGTTTAAGTATAAAGGAAATGAGTCAGTACCTTTGAGCTTGGTTTCTCTGAAGATGTGAAATTTTTAAAATGACAAAACATACCTATTTTAGGCAGATTTTACACTATTAAGAAATGTAACATTACATTTTCTGTCGTGGTTTGGAAGAATCTCATTACATTCTTGATAAAGCAAGCTGTTAGACATACCTGGAGTTTGATTATTTTTATAGATTCATTGTTATTTTTCATAAATACAAACTAGAATTCTTTGTTCAGTATTTTTATGCAAAGAAAAGGAATTCTGCCAAAATTCTGATTTAGCTTATTTAGATCACATATTTATATTCTAGAACATGAGGCATTCTCTACATAAATGGATGAAAGCTTTATAGTAGTGATTAAACTTTTACATAAGCAGAACAGTGGGCAAATGGAACTTATCTTACAAAGGGAATTGTAATTACTATTCTGTGAGTACTTTTTGTTGAGATTAATTTCTGGTTTTCAGTGAATGTGCCCTGAGTCCAAGGATCATTAAGATTAATATTAGTGAAACAATTGTGGAGGGAAAGCTAAAGCTTTTTTCAATGATTTTCAATAACATTTGGCTTTATAAATTTATTTATTTATTTATTATTTATTTTTGGCTGTGTTGGGTCTTCGTTGCTGCACGCGGGCTTTCTCTAGCTGCGGTGAGCAGGGGCTACTCTTCATTGCGGTGCGCGAGCTTCTCATTGCGGTGGCTTCTCTTGTTGCAGAGCACGGGCTTTAGGCGCTCGGGCTTCAGTAGTTGTGGCACATGGGCTCAGTAGTTGTGGCTTGTGGGCTCTAGAGCACAAGCTCAGTAGTTGTGGCGCATGGGCTTAGTTGCTCCATGGCATGTGGGATCTTCCCAGACCAGGGCTCAAACCCATGTCCTCTGCATTGGCAGGCGGATTCTTAACCACTGCGCCACCAGGGAAGTCCCTCCCTAACATTTGGCTTTAGAAAAATATTGACAGACTTGAAATGGAGAAAGGAGACACTTGTAAAAATAGTTTACAGATTTATAAACAGAAGCCTGAAGAGCTTGTGTTTTATCCGACGTCCTTCCTGGAGCTGAGACTGTAAGGTACTAGGTCTTAACTCCTGCTTTGTCCCACATTCTCTTTTGTTTGTACAACACTTTTGCCCCTCAAACTGGTTGTTGTAAACTTTTTTTTTTTTTCTATTGGTAGTAATCAGCATCTTACCCGCTCATGTTGGAACCTGGGTTGTTTTCAGTTCTTTACCCTTTTGAAATGTCTTGTAGATCTACCTTCTCTCCATTTCCATTCTCACTATTCCAGTGGGGCCCTCATAATGTTATGCTGGGATTACTTTCATGATTTCCCAATCATGCCCCCCTTTCCAATTTATTCTATATAAACTGCTTTCAAACTAATATTTTAGGAAATGCTACCTTTTTTCTCATATATTTTCCTTGGCTCTGACCCTATTGTGGTTTTCTGTTGTTCACTCACATCAGCACGTTTATCATGCATTTGCTACATTCATGGTTATTGTAGTGCGTTAGTAGAATGTGAAGATTTAGAGGACACAATACCCATCTCATAATTTGTTGTCAGGAGGTGGGGTTTAAATAAATCCATGATTCCTACTTCAAGTAATTTATCATTCAGTTTAGGAGAGTACATAAACACTGAGAAGTTTAAGAACAGAAAAATAGTAATAATAAATCGCTTCTTTTTTTTGTCTACAGGTTCCTGTTGCATGTAAATCATGTCCCTGTGGTTACATATTTATTAGCAGAAAACTTTTAAATGCAAAACACCCAGAAAAATCACCATCTTCTACAGGTAATTGTAAGAGTTTACCGCATTTTTAGCTTTTTGATGTAGAAATTTAAAATTAATTTTTGTGAATTTACTATTCAATTTTTGTTGAAGTTAACAATTAAAGTCTATTGAAGTATGTGTTTGGTTTTTATTAGCTATTGGAAATCAGCTTATGACATTAGTATGCCGTTCATTCTATTTAAATGTTAACTCCCTTGTAATGCTGATAAAGCTTGTAACAAATTTTCTATTTTTTATTTTTGGAGGATGGAGAGCCATTGAAGGGTTTTAAGCAAGGGAGTGACCTAATCTGATGTTTTTAAAAAATTTTTAAATGTTTACTAAAGGTATAATTGACTTCCAATAAATTATACATATTTAAAGTGTATGTTTGATAAGTTTTGTCATGTGTTTACACCAATCAGTCACCACAGTCAAGATAATGAACATGTCCATCATTCCCATAAGCTTTCTAGTTCCCCTTTGTAATCTTTCCATCTTGTTTCCCACTCCCCCAGATAACCACCGATCTGCTTTCTGTCACTATTTTAGAACTTTACATTATACAAGTGGAATCATACAGTATGTAATCTTTATTGCCTGACTTCTTTCACTGAGCATAATTTAAGATTCGGCCATATTGTTGTGTATATCAATAAGAATTCATTCCTTTTTATTGCTTAATAGTATTCTTTGTGTGGATATGCCACAATTTGTTTATCTGTTTACTGCTTGATGGACATTTTGGTTTTTCCTCTCATAGTGCTGGTACAATGTGTAACAACTTTAAAGTAGGTTTTTTTTTTTTTTTTAAACTGGTGACTGAAAAAATATAACCTGATTTTGGTGTGAATATAATTTTTAGATACATTGGTTATTTTTTGTAATTCCCTGATATAGAATATCTAAAAAATTTTTTGTTTGAATTTTACCTTCCCATTAATATAAACAAATTGGATTTGTTCAGCAGATATATTTATTAAAAAATGAAATTTTGTTATTTGTTCTTTGATAAAGTCAGAACTTTGTATGTTCATGATCCCCAAATAAGAGTAGATTGATTGCAAGTGTATATATGAGCATCTGCTGTATGCTAGGCACTGTTCTAAGCCTTGGGCCTAAAGTAATGAATGAATTTACTATCAAGGCAGGTTCACTGCTGTCATGGAGCTTAATGCATTCTTGTGGGCAGGAAATAGAGAACAGATAAACAGGGAGAATATCAACTTGTGAATAAACGCCTTGTAAGAAATTAAAATAGAGTGCTGAGGTGTGTGACTGGAAGGCTAATTTTGATTGAGTGGTTGGAAGCTTCTCTGAGAGGTGACATTTTAGGCTGAGGCTGAATAGGAACAGGGGGGTAGTAGCCATGATAAGATCAGGAAGAAGACCATTCTTGACAGATGAAATAGCAAATGCAAAAATTTTAAGGTTGTTAAAAGTTTGGTATATTTTAGGAACAAAAAGGCCAGCGTGGTTGCAGTGTAGACAGTAAAACCAGGAGAATGTTCGATATGAGGCCAGAGGGATAAGCAGGGGCCAGATTATTTATTTAAGGCTTTGTAAACTAGAGTAAGATTTTGGTTTTTGTTCTTACGGTGTGAGGAGAAACTATCCCTGGGATGTGCGATGAGGTGAGGGGAGGGTGGCATGCTCTGATTTGCCTTTTAGAAAGATCATTCTGACTTCTGTCTAGAGAATAGTTTGTGGGGTTACAAGGTGGAAGTGAGCTTTTGCAGTATGTTAACTGAGTGAGGATGCCGAGTTAGGCAAAGAATGGTTATAGTAGGAGGTGATTCAAGAATTACTTATATTTATACCTGTGAGAGGTCTGTTTATCCTAGGTCTGTGGAGAGATGGGAGGAAAGCAGTTTTAATTCCATTTCCGCCTCTGAGTTTGCTCCCTTTCAACATGGTAATGGACTTACTATTAATTCATTAGTTCTTAAAGGCTGTTGCTGGATTGGTTATATAGGAGTCATCCAGAGAACTGTTAAAAATCAATTCCTGGTTCTTGTTTCCTAAGAGTGTGATTTGGGTATGGGAACCTTGGAATGATTCATTCAGTAGATTTGCTGGGGTGGCATGTCAACTCAGTTCCGAGGCTCCAAAATGAATAAGACATGGTCCATGCTATTAGTGGGACAATTGTGTTTATTAGTTTTTCACTCAACAAATATTTTTGAGACCCTTCTATATACCAACAATTCAGGTGAGAAATGAGGTAAGGAAGAAATGTAAATGAGGACAGAGAAAAGGGACAGATGCTACAAGTGTTAAGAATTTAGAATCATTTGAAGGAGAGGGAAGACTTTAGAATGACTCCCAGATTTCTGATGGATTACTGGTTAGAAAGGGAAGATAAAAGGGAAGACAAGTTTTGAGGGAAAGATGAAGAAACTATGTTTGGATATAGTTGTGAAATATCATCCGTGTAGATTTTTTTTTTTCCCCAGTTGGACATAGTCTGAAGCTCAGGGAATAGCCTCAGCCGGAGAGAAAGGTTTTGAATCATCATGGTTGTTGATATCATGGAAGTGGATGAGCTAGTTCTATAGAGTCTGTAGGGTAGGAAGAGGAAGCAGGTTCAGGGACTGAACTTTAAGGGTAGAAGTGGGTAGGGAGGTCATGTCAACTAAGAAGAAATGTCAGCCGCAGGAGAACAGCCAACAGAGAGTGGTGTTACATAAGTCAGTGTGATGAGTGAGAAGCAGTTCATTATTATTTTACGTTTGGAGTTTCCTAAGGTTCTGTTGTTTAATAAGAGTAGACTTGAGACCTTGAAGTGAAGATGAAACATTGAAGCCTAGAAATCCTAGGGAGGAGGAAGAAGAACAAGCAAAAGAAACAAAGAATAGAAAGGACAGAGAAATATCAGGGATAGACTGTGCTGTAGAACCAAAGGAGGAAAGGGTTTTAAGAAGGATTAAGAGTACTCAAAGCCTGGAAATCAGTTTGGTATAGTACAGACGTGTACTATATGTTGTTATATATTATATGGAAGATCTGGCTTCAGATTCAGATTCCAGTTTGGTCACTCTCTAACAGGTTAATTAACCTCCAGGGGCAGCTGCTGTTTACTTGTGTTTATGTAGATTTATAGTACCAACCTTAGAGGATTGAAGTGTAGATGAAGTGCATATGAAAATGTCTAACATAAAGAAAGCTTGGTATGTTATAGGTACTCAATAAATACTAATTTTTACAATTAAATTTCTTTTTTTAAATTTTTTCTGGCTGCATTGGGTCTTCGTTGCTGCACACGACCTTTGTCTAGTTGCAGCGAGCGGGAGCTACTCTTCGTTGCAGTGCACGGACTTCTCATTGCGGTGGCTTCTCGTTGCGGAACATGGGCTCTAGGCGCGCGGGCTTCAGTAGTTGTGGCATGTAGGCTCAGTAGTTGCGGCATGCAGGCTCAGTAGTTGCAGCATGCAGGCCCTAGAGTGCAGGCTCAGTAGTTGTGGCGCATGGGCTTAGTTGCTCCATGGCACATGGGATCTTCCCGGACCAGGGCTCGAACCCGTGTCCCCTGCATTGGCAGGCGGATTCTAAACCACTGCACCACCAGGGAAGTCCCCAAGGAAGACTTTTATTTGCATAATTAAACATTTAAAACAAAAAAGAAACATCTTTAAAGCTCAGATTGCACTTATCTTAAAATCAAAGCTATAAAAGATTATTTGAATTTCAGTGGGTTGAAACCTCTTATTTAATTATTGTAACTTTGTGTGACATGCAGGAGGAAAATAATCTGTTAAGTCATAGATTTATCTAGATTTGAAATGTTGAAAACTCACATTTTGCAAATATACTAATCATCTTTATATCTTCATAACATACATGAAAATAGGGAGGTGGGACGCTAGAACAATATAGAACTTTGCTAGCTGAAAATATAGATAAATAAAATCTATTATGGAAACTAATTTTAAATTGTAAAAATATATTAATTTCGGTGAGAGGAAAAGATGAGTGTTACAAATAAAGCTGTATTAATGCTCAGTGTTTTGTACAAGTGCATAGAACCTCAAGGCAATTAATTATTCTTTGATACCTTTCTAAATGCGTTAGGAATGTAGTATTGTTTCTTTTATCCTTTTTAGGGGGTCAATATTAAATGGAGATAAATTTTTTAAAATTGACTATGTTGTTCATGTAGGATTTCATTTCTAAATTGAATGGTTGACTGAGAGTTTAAAAAGTAGCCTTGAGGTTGAGTCTTCATCTGTCAATTTGAAGAAATTTTAAAAAAAAGAAATTAAAGGAAATACTGTATTTCCTAAAATTGAAAGTATCTGTACTGTGGCCTAAACCTTCAGTACTGTAGTAGTAATCTATTCAGATATTTGGTCAGTCACCAAATACTGACAGAAGCAGTTTTTGGTGAGAACAAACTCAGTTTGTTCCAAATCTTTAAATTTGGTTTTCCAAATGGGTGTTCTGGGTGGTTTAGTGGCATCAAGGGTGCTATTTTGTATTTAATAACAATGGATATACCTTTAAAAATTTTTAATTATAAAAACTGTAAGGAAAAAGTAAACTGAAAATCTAACTGAGATACTAGTTTATAAAAGACTTCCTCTAAAGGTAAGAAAAAGATTTAAAATGGTAAGAATTTTGAATAGCTTATTAGTATTTAACTGTTAATTTCTCAGGAGTATACGCTTTGGGTTAAGCTTTGTCAAATAAATAGCAAAATTAAATAAATTCCATTTTTTATTGAGGGAAGGAAAAAGGGATAAAAATATTAAACATAATTTTTAAATTATTCTCTAACAGGGAAAGGCTGATAAATAAGCAAAGTCTATAAATGACATACTCACTTTTGTAGTTAAGGAAGAAAAATGGAGAAATGATTATCACCAGTACCTTTTAGAAACCCAAAATGATTGAACATTAATCAGTAGTAAGTGATCCTCAACTCTGAATTACTTGACAGTGAAGATTTGGTTTTGTTATTTCAGAAAACATTGTTCCTTACATGCTAATCACTTAAAATTGCTGTATATTCATATATGGAACATAGTTTTTATTTTGCCTTTTGATGAAAAAATACATACCTTCATCTCTGTGCCTTTTTTTAAAGTTCTTAATCATATAGTTTATATAATGGTATCTATATTCATCTTTAAAAGACATTTTTCATAGAATCCTCTGATTTCTTCTAATCAAGACTGATTTTAGGTCTGCTGCACAGCTGTCATGCTAAAATTTCTTTCCATTGTACTATAAGGATAATCCTACTTTTTTTCTTTTTTTTTTTTAAAGATATTTTGATGTGGACCATTTTTAAAGTCTTGAATTTGTTACAATATTGCTTCTGTTTTGTATTTTGGTTTTTTGGCCACGAGGCATGTGGGAACTTAGCTCCCTGACCAGGGATCGAACCTGCACCCCCTGCTTTGGAAGGTGAAGTCTTAACCACTGGGCCGCCAGGGAAGTCCCCTACTTTTTCTTTTTTTTTTTTAAATTAATTTTATTTATTTATTTATTTATTTGGCTGTGTTGGGTCTTTGTAGCTGTGCATGGGCTTTCTCTAGTTGCGGTGAGCGGGGGCTACTCTTCATTGCGGTGGCTTCTCTTGTTGCAGAGCACAGGCTCTAGGCGTGTCTCAGAGCACAGACCAGGGCTCAAACCCGCGTCGCCTGCATTGGCAGGCGGATTCTTAACCACTGAGCCACCAAGGAAGTCCCAAAATTTTGTATTTTAATCATTTTAAGTTGTACGGTTCAGTGGCATTAAGTACATTCATATCATGTGCTTAATCATCACCACTGTCTATTTCCAGAACTCTTTTCATCTTCCCAAACTGAAACTCCATACACATAAAACAGTAACTCCCCATTTTCCTCCTACTCCCCGCCCCCATCACGCCCCAGGCCACTACTATTCTTTCTGTGCCTGTGAACTTGAATTTGACTACTGTAGTTACCTTGTATAAGTGTAGTCATGCAATATTTGTCTTTTTGTGTCTGGTTTCACTTAGTATAATGCCTTCATCCACGCTGTGACATGTCAGAATTTCCTTCCTGAATAATATTCGATTGTATGTACTTACTACATTTTGTTCATGCATTGATGGACACTTGAGTTGCTTTCACCTTTTGGCTATTGTGAAAAATGCTGCTGTGAACATGGGTGTACAAATATCTGTTCAATTCCCTGCTTTCATTTCTTTTGAATATATACCCAGAAGGGGAAATGCTGAGTCAGATAGTAATTCTGTTTAATTTCCTGAGGAGTCACCTTATTGTTTGCACTATTTTTCATTACCACCAGCAATGCACAACGATTCCAATTTCTCTACATCCTCATCAACACTTGTTATTTTATGTGCTTTTCATAATAGCCATACTAATGGGTATGAAGTGGTGTCTTGTTGTGATTTTAATTTGCATTTCCCTAATGAGTAGTGATGTTGAACATCTTTTCATGTGTTTATTGGCCATTTGTCTGTCTTTGGAGAAATGTCTGTTAAAGTTCTTTGTCCATTTTTTGTTGTTGTTGAATTGTGGAAGTTCTTTTTATTCTGGATGTTAATCCCTTATCTGATATATTTTTGCAAATATTTTCTTCCATTCCATGAGTTGCCTTTCTACTCTGTTGATAGTGTCCTTTGACATACAGAAGTTTTTAATTTTGATGAAATCCAAGTTGTCTATTTTTTCTTTCGTTGCCGGTACTTTTGGTGTCATATCCAAGAAATCATTGACAAATCCACTGTCTTGAAGTTTTTCCCTAAGCATTTTATAGTTTTAGTTGTTATATTTAGATCTTCAATCCATTTTGAGTTAATTCTTGTATATCGGGGTCCCCAGTCCCTGGGCCGCGGCCTGTTAGGAACCGGACTGCAAAGTAGGAGGTGAGTGGTGGGCGAGCGAGCCAAGCTTCTTCTGCCGCTCTCCATCGCTCGCATTACCTCCTGAACCGTCCCCCCTGCCCTGCCCCTTCCCCCCCCCCCCGGGGGGGGGGAAATATTGGCTTCCAGGAAACCAGTCCCTAGTACCAAAAAGGTTGGGGACCGCTGTTGTATATGGTATAAGGGTCCAGTTTCATTTTTTTGCCTGTGGATATCCAGTTTTCCCAATTACCACTTGTTGAAAGTACTGTTTTTTCATGGCTACTGTTATTGAAAATCATTTGACCATATATTCGAGGATTTATTTCTGGGCTATTTTATTCTATTGGTCTGTATGTCTCTGGTAAGGCAGTACTACATTTTTTTGATTACTGTAGTTTTGTTAGAAAAGTTTTGAAATCAAGAAGTGTGATTCTCTGTTCTTTTCCAAGATTGTTTTGTCTGTTTGGGGTCCATTGAGATTCCATATGATTTTAGGATGGAGTTTTCTATTTCTGCAAAAAAATCTTAATGATATAATACTCTCTGAAGGTATGCTTTGAAATGTTTGAAGATTTTTTTGTTTTCCTGAACTACCTTTGTTCCTCATGTTTTTGTTTTTGTTTTGTTTTTGGCCTCGACCAGGGATTTAACCTGGGCCACGGCAGTGAAAGCCCAGAATCCTAACCACTAGGCCACTAGGGAACTCCCTGTTCCTCATGTTTTATCTTGCTCCTTCTCTCTCTCACACTTTTTATTTTCTTCAAATAGCTGGTAATCCTTAATTGCCTGTTGATATTTATAAATGAAGGTCTTGGTTTATCAGTGTCGATAACTTGCATGAATATCCTACACTGTTTTGAAAGTCTATTTTGACATTTCTTTAGTGTACAATTGGAAGCAGCTTATTGGCAGGCTTTTAGATGTAAATTAGGTGAGCTGGGGGATGCTGTTGAAATCCATGATTGCCAAAATAAGGAAGGCTTCATTCTGGGACAGAATGTGAAATCCTTTATAGTATTTCATTTTTATGAGGAACTGCCTTTTTTGTTTGTTTGTTTCTTCTTTCTATGTTGTGGAGGTTCAAAGTCCCCTTGAACATCGATCGCTTGGTTCCCAAGAGCTTTACATCTTTATGTGTTACTTTGTATACATAGGCCCAACTGTTCTGCAGTAGTTCTAGTTATTCTGATGATCACCCTGTGGCCTGCTGTTCCTTACTGTACTTTTTGTCCTGTCCTGGGAGTATCTTTGGGAAGAACAGCGATCCCTTCTATAGGAGATATCTCTTATTCTTATTTTGAATTTTAGTTTCTTCTATTCTGGTTACTTAGAATCTGTCAGCTTGCCAGTTTGCTGAAATTCTGTAATTTCAGATCGTTAATAGCACCCTTTTCTGTTTCAAGCACTGCAGATTTATTTTCCTTTTTCCCTTTACCTTTTTACCCATGTTTGTTTTCATTTCAGTAGGATTTTTGAGAAGATAATGAAATAAATCATGTGTTCAGTCTGATTTTATTTATTCAGCACCACTTAACATGTGTAGGTAATGTTCTAGGTTCTGTGAATGAGACAGGCAAAAGCATCCCAACTTTCATAGAACTTATATTTCGAAGGGGGAGACATATTGAACATATAAATAAATGTAGTAGTAGTAGTAGTAGTAGTAGAAGTAGAAGTAGTAGTAGAAGAAAATTATAGAAGGACTATAGTAGTATTAGTAGAAGAAGATTATAGAAAGTAACTTGGGCTGGGAGACTCAGAGGGGCGACCTATAAATTGACATCTGAAGGAAATAAATAAAGCCTGTCTCATGAAGAGCCTTGGGAAGAAAGCTCTAGGCAGAAGCATTAGCAAATGTAGAGACTCAAGGGGAGGAAGGAACTTGTTTTATTAAAAGGAAGCCATGTCTGGAGAGTACTGAACAAAATGGCTAGTGGTATGAGATTAGATGGGTGAGAGGCAAATGTCAGGTCTTATAGGGGGACTTACAGTCTTTGGTCGGGAAATTTGACTTTCTTTTAAATAAAGTGAAAAGCTAATGAAAGGTTTTAGAAAGGAAGCTTATTTATACAGTCTTTTTTTTTTTTTTAAGATAATTTTGGCAGCTATTTAGGGAATGTGTTCGGTTTGGATGTTGCCCATAGAAGTGGGAGAAATGAAGAAATTGTGGATGTATTTTGCACGGAGTACCTATGGACTTCTGTGATGATAGAAGAAACAAGCTGAGTCACAAATGACTACAAGTTATTTGGCTTTTGCAACTGGTTGGTGCTATTTACTAGTATAATGAAGGTTGGAGGAAGGAAAATCAAGAGTTATTTTTTGGCACATCTGAAATGCTTGTGAGTCATACAAGTGAAGCTGTCAGGTAGGCAGTCTAGAGCTTTGGGAAGAAGTCATAGCTGAAAGTATAAATTTTGGAACCATTATAACAATAGTTTTTAATGTTTTGGGTCCATGGTTTATCTGGGCTCAGGACAGAGTCCTAAGACTTTAATATTAGAGATGGAAAAGAACCTGCAGGGAGGAGAAGACAGCAGAGGCGATAAAGAGGAATGGCTGGTGAGATGGGAAATTTGCAGAACCTGAAAATCAAGTAAAAAATTAATTTCAAGGAAAAGAGTAGTCCTCTGTTGAATTTTTGAGAGATGGTATTAAGATGATTAAAGAGAGGTGTCTATTAGATTTGCTGACAGAGGTTTTTGTCCTTCTTGATGATCATTTTCATTGAGTTGGGAGCTATACTGGAATGAATTGATGGGTGAATGGGAGGTGAGAAACTGAAGGCAGAAAGTACAGATACTTCTTTTTTGAGAAGTTGGCTATGAAGAAGTTTGCAGAGATGGGTGGGTAGCTGAAGGAACAAACTTAAATTCAGTGTTAAACTCTAAAAGGCATACTGTAAAAAGCTTTACCTGTTACTATTTCTTTCAACTTTTTTCTTTTTGAGAAATTCTAAGCATACCCTGTCCCATCCACATCCACGCCTTCTCTTGTATATTATTTTAAAGCAAATTTCATATAATTTCAATTATAAATATTTCATTACATGTTTCTAAAAGACAGACCTTGGGACTTCCCTGGCAGTCCAGTGGTTAAGACTCCATGCCTCCAATGCAGGGGGCATGGGTTTGATCCCTGGTCAGGGAACTAGGATCCCATATGCCATGCGGTGCAACCAAAAAGAAATAAAATTAAAAATTAAAAAAATTAAAATAAAAGATAGACCTTTAAAAACTTAAGCACAATAAAAAATTAACAATAATTCCGTAATATCAAATATCCAACTGGTGTTGAAATTTTCAGGTTTCTCATAAATGGTTTTTAAAAACAGATTCTAAATAAGGTCCACACATTGCATATGACTGATATCTTTTTTGGCTCTCTCTTTATCTATTATTTTCTCTTTTATTCCTTGCAAATTATATGTTAAACTATCACTTGTCCATTTGGATTTACTGTTTGTGTCTCCGTGGTGTATGTTAACATTCTTTGAATGATTTCTCTTTTTCTTATAAATTGTAATTTGGATCCAAGGGCTTGATGAAATTTGATTTTTTTTTTTTTTTTTTTGGCAAGACTACTTAGGTAGGTATTCTATAAGGAGGCACAAAGTCTACTTATCTCTGTTTTTGTGATGTTAGCAGCTGTTGATGTTTACATTTAGTTCATTTCAAGTTGAAAATGGTGATACTCTTATTCCTTCTTCAGTTTTTTAGCCACAGTGATTCTAAAATGAGAAATTGCTCTTCATCTACCCTTTTGTTACCAGTGAGTGGTACAGTTTGAATAGAAAAAGCAGGGTAAATGCTTTATTCTTTTCCTTTATTTCACTTTTCAAAATAGTGAGTTGGTTCTTTAGGTGTTTCAGTCTATTATAGTTATTATTTTTATTGATGCTCAAATTATAATGGTCAGCAGGAACCTCTTCAAGTTAGCCCTTGAGTGCTTTAACAAGATGCTGATGATCTTAGATAACTTTCTTACAGTCTGGAATAACTAAATATTCTTGCATTATCTGGTATATGTTAATCTGAGACCTGGAATTAACTAATTCTCCAAGGATATGGTATTTGGAAATAACTTTTAATATTTTACTTAAATTTATTTTATTTTATAGTAGCCTATTAAGCGTACTTAATTTATATAGCCTTTTATTTCATTTTATTTTTAATTTATTTACTCTATTTATTTATTTTTGGCTGCATTGGGTCTTTGCTGCTGTGCGCGGTCTTTCTCTAGTTGTGGCCAGTGGGGGCTACTCTTAGTTGCAGTGTGCAGGCTTCTCATTGCGGTGGCGTCTCTTGTGGAGCACGGGCTCTAGGTGCGTGGGCTTCAACAGTTGTGGTAGGTGGGCTCAGTAGTTGTGGCTTGTGGGCTCTAGAGTGCAGGCTCAGTAGTTGTGGTGCACGGGCTTAGTTGCTCCACGGCATGTGGGATCTTCCCAGACCAGGGCTCAAACCCATGTCCCCTGCATTGGCAGGTGGCTTCTTAACCACTGTGCCACCAGGGAAGCCCTATATAGCCTTTTAAATTGTTCTCTTTAGTTCTTGGGATATGAATTTTCTTATATGTTTTGCCCTTTTACCACCATGGTTTTAGGCATTTGGGGAATTTTCTTTCTTTCTTTTGAATTCAGGTACGTATTAAATCAATTTAAAAAAAATTGTCGTTTGTCTTATCCAACCTTTTGATCTGTTTGGAGTGAGAGGGGTGGCTCCTTGCATTAATTAAATCACCATGTTGAGTAAAGTTCCCCTATTGCTATTTATTTGGGATAAACATGCTCTTAGAATGTCAGAAATGACCTCATCTGTGGATAAAGTGATAGCTGCTTACTTCCCTCGTGTTTTAATGTTTTCCCTAGATACTTTCTGTTTGGTTTTTACTGGGAACTTTAATATAAATATTATGGCTAAGGTCAGTTTTGCTTCTGTGTATTTGACATATTTCAATCTGTAATTTGGGTAGGGGGAAAAAAAGGAATGGAATATTTATTTTCCTTTTGTAATACTTCACCATTTTTAACTTGGATACAGAGAGAAGGAAAAAGGTTGCTGTGGAATTGTGTGAACTTGTAGGGGCTGAAATTAAAAGTATCAAATAAAGAAACTTGTCTTCCGTTATAAGATTCCTACTACCTCATGTGTTAGTGTGGATCTGAATTCTTTTGAATTTCTTTTTTTCCTGCATAGGTGTGAGGGACATATAGATGTTATGGTTGTAGTTTTATAAAATATGCCAGGCAGCAAACTCTAGTGCTATTTAGAAAAAAAAAGAAGAAAGCAATGAGAACATGGGCAAACAGTTCTTGCTAAGCCCTAAAATATATCACTTTTATTCATCCATACAGAAAACAAGCATGAGGCCAAGAGGAGGCGAACAGAGAGAGTTAGGCGAGAGAAGATAAATTCTACAGTAAATAAGGATTTAGAAAACAGAAAGAGGTCTCGAAGTAACAGCCATTCAGATCATATCAGACGAGGAAGAGGAAGACCTAAAAGTGCATCTGCCAAAAAACATGAGGAAGAAAGAGGTATGAGTAAATCCAAGCAGTTGTTGTTTTTTTTTCAGGTATTAAAGTTTTCTAACATCTAAATTAGATAGTAGTGAAGAAAGTGTTTGGTAGGCATTGAACTCCTAGACTTAAAATTCCAACTCATATTTTCGTTTGTAAAAACATTTCCCTGCAGGTAGATGCTTGTTTTAAAAAAGTCATATAAATTTAATTCTTATTGGAAAATTAAAGGCTTAAATTAGGTAAAATTCACCTTGCTATAAACTGATGATAGTAAAGTTCAGAGATAATTTGTGTATGATATCCTGGATAAGTCTGTTAAAATAGTTATACTTTTTTAAAGATAAATCTGAATTCTGTTAAGACTTATTTCAAACTATTATACTGTGAGTTTTAAAATTTTACTATCAAGTGTTCTTCAGTATGAATTTTTAAATTACTCCTATTCTGTTCCCTATTCTGAGGCAGCTTTTGGATAGTAAGGTGAATTCTTCTTGGTCTAAAACATATTCATATTCTCCTTATAGATTTTCTCTTTTCTTCTGATAAGTAGTGTGTCTACCAATAACTTGTTTGTAACCATCAACTAAAACTTCTCGTTTTCTTTGATTTATACATCTTTTAAAAAACCTTTTATTGTGGAAAATTTAAAAGATTACACAGAAGTAAAAAGAATAGTATAATGCACCCTATATGCCCATGAATATCTTTTAAAAAGTGGGACTTTCAAGCCAGTAATTAAAGAAAAAAAGAGATAGTTGCTTTTTATAATTCTTTAAAAATCTCTCTCAAGTAAATCAACTATACTTCAATTAAAAATATATAACAATGTTGTTAGACCCCACAAAAACCTCTATTAAAATAATTTCTTCAGTGAAATGTGTTTATAACTTCTTATGTTATTTGTGAGTTATGCTTTGCTTTTTCAGGTATTCAGTCTTAGGTATTCAAATATAAATGTATTTTAGACATTGAGAATTTTTTACCTGTTCACCATTTCTCTCTGCTTTGTGTGCTTCTATTTGAATAAAAGTACTACTGTTAGGGAAAATAACTTCACTGGTATAGCTTTTATCAAAGTTAAAGATTTTTTAATATTGTATGGCTAAAGGACTAAGGTTTATAATGTCTTTGACTGTATTCTGTGAAGACTGTGCTTCTACACTCCTTAATTTCTTTGGGTAATTTTACTGCTTTTTCTCTTTCTTTCTATTATGCTGATCTTCCAGAGAGTTTGAGTTGTTTTCTCAACTTGAGGGTGCTTCTTTAACAATGGGATGATCAGAAAATATATGCTAAAGAATGTTACAGAATGAAAACTAGGTAAAGAAAAGTCAACAGAGGGGCTTCCCTGGTGGCACAGTGGTTAAGAATCTGCCTGCTGGTGCAGGGGACATGGGTTCGAGCCCTGGTCCGGGAAGATCCCACATGCCACGGAACAACAAAGCCCGTGCGCCACAACTACTGAGCCTGCGCTCTAGAGCCCGCGAGCTGCATCTACTGAGCCCCGCGTGCCACAACTACTGAAGCCTGTGCACCTAGAGCCCGTGCTCTACAAGAGAAGCCACCGCAATGAGAAGCCCGCGCACTGCAACGAAGAGTAGCACCCACTCGCCACAATTAGAGAAAGCGCGAGCACAGCAACGAAGACCCAATGCAGCCAAAAAATAAAATAAATAAATTAAAAAAAAAGTAAACAGAGAAAAAAGAAAAGAGGGAAATACTGCTTGGCCCAGAAAACAGAACATTCTTTACCATTGAAGTAAAGGGAATATAACCCAAAGAATGGAAAAGGAATGCTTCTGGTCAGAGGAGATGAGAGAATAGATAATGACAGTATTTTATTTGGGGGAACGAAGGCTCTGTAGTTGTGGTAGGACTCTATATATGCAGGTTTGGATCTTTTATTTCATGTTAACTTGAAAAAAGCATTTATTTGGGTATAAATTGTTTTCAGGTATTTTTAGTTTATTATAGGAAAGTTTTAAGAAAGCTATTTCTAGAGTAAGATATACTTTTAATACAAACAGGGAGGACCTCAAAGGAATTTTTGTATAATAAAATAGAATCTTTTAATGTAGGCCAGAGGCAAGGGCAGTCAGCAAGCTTTTTCTGTAAAGAGCCAGATAATAAATATTTTAGGCTTCGTGGGCTATACGGTCTCTGTCATAGCTAGTCTGCTCTGTCATTGTGTCTGGAAAGCAGCCATAGGGAATACGTAAATGAATGGGCATGGCTGTGTTCCAGTAAGACTTTGTAAAAACAGGTGGGAGGCCAGATTTTGCCAATTGTATTTTACCAATTTTGCAGGCTGTATTTTACAAACCCTTAAGGCAGACCATGTTTTCTAAATATAATACTGATAGAAAATATGAACTTTTGAAATGTCTATATATTTTAGAATAGACTTCTTTGATATGCTTCTTAGTGTTAAGTAGCTACTTAAATTCAGTATTTATTGATTCCCAGCTCATAGGGCACTTGAAGAATTTGAAGCAAGCTTTACCTTTATTCTAATAAGGAAAACCTGACAGTGTGTCTAAAAGCACATTTTTAATTGGCTTTACTGTTTTCTATGTTTTGAAAAAAATAGGAAGAAGAAGGAATGAAAAGGAAATCTTTTTAGACATCTAGATAACAACATTATCATAAAAGCCAACCATTAAACTTAACAGTTTTGGATGGTTTAAAATAAGTCTTTATTTTATATGTGGGGGGTATGATTATTCTGGATATTAGTAAAGTAGGAGTGACATTTTGACTGATTGAAATATATTGGGCAATTCTGAATACCTTATTAATGAACATAGACAGTTAATGTAGACTTCACGTTAAAGATGGTGGATTGAATAAACACATCTAGCTCTGCACCCTCCCCAAATCCTAGTAAAATGACAGGGATGAAAGGGATGTTTTTTTTTAAGGGCCAAGTCCCACAAGGACAAGGAGTGGGAGAAGCAGCAGAATTCTGGAAAGTGCTAACTTCTTTAGCAGACACAAGAAACCCAAATCGTAAACTCCTTTGAGGAAAGCTGAGAAAGAAACTGATTTTTGTTTCACGTCTGCCTAAGGTCAGGAATTTTTACCTCAGTTATGTTTGGAAGTGTAGAGGTGAAGGTGAGGCTAAAAACAAGATTATTTGAACTCTGTGTTTTAATAGCCTGCTAGGGCTCTTTACCCTGACCTCCCTTCCCTGCAAGTTTATCCTTTGAAAGGGAAAACAGAGTCTCTGGTCTAGGAAACACCAGGCATCATTGAGGGCAGGAGTACCAAATTAAGATGAGGAAGATTAGGTGAAAATTGGAGATGGTAAATACTGAGTTCTCCAGTCAGGCTTTCACAAAGGAATAAAAAAATAACTTGGATATGATAAGTTTTTGCAGGGAGAAGAAAAAAATTAAGACTACCATTAATATTCTTTGTAAGAGAAGATATGGTAGTCATGAAAGAAGAACAAGATGATGTTTAAAAGGAATTGCAGATGTCAAAAAAGTACTTGGAAAATGAACTTTAAAATGAGAATCTCAAAATATATATATATGTATGTATATGTCTATATGATTTGCAGAAATGTAAAACTTTAACAGAAGGCTTATAGACAAAATTGAAGAAATGTACCAGAATGTATAGCAATAGGAAAAGAGATGAAAAAATGAATAAGAAACATAAGAAATTTAGAGGACCAGTTCGAGGTCAACATCTGTAAATAACTGATGTTGCAGAAGAAGAACATAGAAGATGAAGTAGATGGGAAGTCATCAGTGAAATAATTCAAGTAGTTTTCCCAAACAAGAAGGACATTGAGTTTCCATATTGAAATGCCTCACCAAATTCCCAGACCAATGGATGGTTAAAACTAGATATTATGCCAAAGCATATCATCATAAATCATATCTCTCTGGTTAAAGGGAAGGTCCTTCAAGTGTTCAGAGAAAATAATCAAAGTGGTACAGTGGAATACTACCCAGCAAGGAACAAACTACTCATGTATGAGCAACATCAGTGAATTTCAAAAACATGTTGAATGAAAGAAGCTAGACACAAAACAGTACGTACTATACCATGCCACTTACATGAAGTTCAAGAACAGGCAAAATAAATCTATGGTGGTAGAACAATGGTTGCTGGTGCGGTGGGGAGGGATTGACTGGAGAGGAGCATGAGGGATTTTCTGTATCTTGATTGTGGTATGGGTCATCCAGTTGTACACTTATGATCTGTATATTTAACTGTAGTAAATTTAGCAATAACTTAAAAAATAACTATAAAAAGTGGTATAGGGTTTTCTTAACAGTGACACCAGTAGTTGGAAGACAGTATTTTGCCTTTAAAATACTAAGAGGAAATATTCAAGTCTTAACTCAATCATGCTATTAACTAGTGTGAAGAAAGACTAAAGACACTTTCTGATATTCAGGGTCTCAAAAAATTTGCTACCCATACTCCCTTTCTCAGGAGGCTACTGCAAGATATGTGGCATCAATGAAGAAGTAAACCAAGAAAGTATCCTGGACCTACGACACGGGGTCCAACTCAAGAGAGACATGAGGAGAATCTCCAGCATGATGTTGACGAGAGATCTCCAGATGATAATTGTGCAATAGGCCTAGAAAGCAACCATTTCACATTGGAGCATAGAATTTCTTCAAGAAAATAAGATTGATATGTGTAAACATTCTGAAAGATTTATCCAACTAGGAGAGAGTTTGGGTTCAATTAGTAATGAAAACTAAGCAAATGAAAAAAGAGAATCCCTTCAGTGAAAACTGTACAGGAAAAGTGAAATCATTTACACAGTGAATAATGTAAACACAATATTGATCTCATCAAAATGGTAATATAACTATAATGGGAAGATGTGATAAGAAGAGTATGGTGGGGGCAAGAGACAGAAAGCAATAAATCCTAATATTTCATGGTGGAAAGTCAATTAATCATGCCTAAAACCAAAAATCCAAGCTGTTGCATCAGATAAATATGTTACTTAGGTAAAAACCAAAAGGAATACCTGGAAAAGTAGTTTTATTTGAAGAGTAGGAAATGTGCGTGAGGGGAGGAGGACTTCTGTTTTTTTTGTAACACGTTTTGTAAAAATAATTTGACTCTAAACTATATTCATGTTTAACTTTGATTAAAAAGTCAATACAAAACAAAAAACGAGACAAAAGTGGAATCATAGTAGAGCCTGAAAAAATCATTTGGGAGAATATACACAAAAGATGTTAATCGTGATTTTAGCTGGCTCATGAGATAATAGGTGATTTTTCTTTTTTCTTTTTCTGTATTTTTCAAAGTTTCTACCATGGACTTGGATTACATTTGTAATCAGGTGGGGAAAAGTAGAAATAAATGTTGGTTATTCATATTTTCCATAGCAGGGCTAAGGTGAAGAACTTAATATATTCATAAAGGCACCATTGATGTTCAAAAGGGACAATATTTAGGGTGAGGAAATTCATTTTGATTGAAACAGCTCATGCTAGTGAGGAGAAAGAAATATTTGAGATTCTTACAGAAATGATATTGATATTAGACTGTGTGTATAGAAATATATACAGTCTCCATTTAGTCTTAGAATTGAGTTCTTGGCATTTTAGTAACCCCTTTGTGTAATTTTAAAATTTCAGTTCAGTAGCATAATACTTTATAACATTTAGTGTATGTTGTAGTATTATGTATTATATGTATTGTCATTTAAAGGAATACTTGAAAACTTTAAATTAAAAAAAATACTGCATCTACTGCCTTTATATTAAAATCTTTCCCTTTTTCTTTTAACAGAGAAACAGGAAAAGGAAATTGACATCTATGCTAACCTCTCTGATGAAAAGGCTTTCGTGTTTTCAGTCGCCTTGGCAGAAATAAATAGAAAAATTATTAATCAAAGACTTATTCTCTGATATTTGTCTGCAAAATGTGTTGAAACTTTCTTCAGGATTACATCAGCAAATTCTCAAACAGTTATGAACTCCCAGGAGCATTCTGACTGCATCAATAAGGGCCATTGATTGTTTTTTTTTCTTTATCATTTAGCCTGTGGCACACTTTGGGAGCAAAGCTGCAGGCTTGGACTGTTCTGGGATTTCCTTGTTTACCAAGGAGTATTGTCAGTGTTTTGTGTTTGGGATATAGTGTATTAACCCCCCCCACCCCCCACCCCCCCTGCTGAAAAAAAGAAAAAAAGCTGGATGGCTTTTACAGGATTAAGGGGTAGGGTTGGGAGTGGAAGTAAGAAAACTAGAGAAATAAAATGATAGTTTGCAGATTTGACACCAGAGATGCAATATTTTAAATACTTTGAAAAAGAGTGACTTTTAAAAATATATATTTCAGATTTTCAGCACTAACATTGCATATTTGCAGTTCATTTAGTAAATTGGCAATTGATATTTTATTGAATGGGGAATTAATAATATAAACTGTAAATTTTGTCTTAAATTGATTTTTTTCTTGGCCTTTATTTTTATAACTTAAGGTATGAGTTATATTTTAGAAGCTACTTTCTAGTTTGGAAGTTTGGGTGCTATATGAAGAAAAACATTTAAGGATATATCATACTTCAGATATAAACTCCTTGTTTTCTTGAATGTAATTTATTTATTAATTAAAAAAAATACTTTTTTGCTCTCAAGATGGTGCCTGTTAACCTAAACATAAAATATATTTATTACATGCAAAATATTTCTTAGATAGCCACTTTGAAGCAGTAATGTTCTTTCTGAATGGATGTTCATTTATACATCCTGAAAATTATTTAAATTGTTACTTAACCTCACTCTGGAGGAAAAAAATAAACCTTAATATTGAAACTAATAGATTAAATAGTTTGGTATAAGCTTTTTGTTCTAGTGAAGTTTGTGAACTGTATTTAAATTATTAATTTTCTAGTGTTAAATGATAATTGTTTATAGTTGATTTGTTTTATACTAAATGCTTTTGCATTTTTGTATATCGATTTAATGCTTAACATATTCAAACTTGATAATGACTTCCCTTATTTTAAGTCGACTGTGGCCTCCCCCTTCCCCCCCACCCCATCTGTTTGGAAGTCCTAAAGCCTTATTAAGGAATGTAGGCAGCAGTTAGACTTAGTCCTTACTTAAGAGAACTTTCCTTTCAATTTCAACAACAGCATTGTCAGCTTCAGAGTGCATCTCCCATTACCTCCCAGAAGAAAAGAGGTTTACCTTTTTTTCTACTTTATTTAAATGGTAGCCAGCAGAGGGAGCTTAAGAGGTTCTCTAGGTAGGATGTAGGATTTTCCTAAAAATTCCTTTTCCCTCAATCCCCATATTTACCTGCAAGTACTACTACAATTATCTTGTATGCATTTTAAAGCCCTAGTAATAAAGTTTATTCCCAGAAATGTTAATGTGATTTTATCTATGAAATATAAGAAAACTTTAAATTTTGAGAAAAAAACTTAAGATTAATATCTAAAAATGCTTATGAACTTAATACAGGCATACCTCCAAGATATTGTGGGTTCAGATCCAGACCCCTGCAATAAAGCAAATATTGCAGTAAAGCAAGTCACATGAATTTTTTGGTTTCCCAGTGCATATAAATGTTATGTTTATACTGTACTGTAGTTTTTTCAGTGTGCAATAACAGTATGTCTTTAAAAAATGTATATACCTTAATTTAAAAAATACTTAATTGCTAAAAACTGCCATCCATCATCTGAGCCTTCAGCGAGTCATAATCTTTGCTGGTGGAGGGTCTTACATTGATGTTGATGCTGCTGACTGATCAGGGTGAAGGCTGGGGTGGCCGTGGCAATTTCTAAAAGTAAGACAACAATGAAGTCTGCCTCAGCGACTGGCTCTTGCTTTCATAAATGATTTCTCGGTAGCATGTGCTGCTGTTTGATACCATTTTACCCATAGTAGGACTTTCAAAATTGGAGTCAGTCCTCTCAAACCCTGCCCTGCTTTATCAACTAAGTTTATGTAATATTCTGAGTCCTGTGTTGTGATTTCAACAGTCTTCACAGCATCTTCACTAGGGGTAGAGTCCATCTCAAGAAACCACTTTCTTTACTCATTCATACAAAGCATCTGTTAAAGTTAGATCATGAGATTGCAGCAATTTAGTCAGATCTTTAGCCTCCATTTCTGATTCCGGTTCTCTTGCTAGTTCCACCACCTCTTCGGTTACTTCCTCCACTGAAGTCTTGAACCCCTCAAGGTCATCCATGAGGGTTGGAATCAACTTCTTCCAAACTCCTGTGTATGTTGATATTTTGGCCTCTTTCCATGAATCACAAATGTTCTTAATGGCTTCTAGAATAGTGAATCCTTTCTAGAAGGTTTTCAATTTACCCAGATCCATCAGAGGAATCAACTGTTTATGGCAGCTATAGCCTTATGAAGTGTATTTCTTAAATAATAAGGCTTGAAAGTTGAAATTACTCCTTTATCCATGGCCTGCAGAATGGATGTTATGTTAGCAGGCACAAAAACAATATTAATCTTGCTTGTACATCGCCAGAGCTCTTGGGTGACCAAGGTGCATTGTCAATGAACATTAATATTTTGAAAGGAATCTTATTCTGAGGAGTAGTTCTCAAGAGTGGGCTCTAAATAGTAAACCATGTTGTAAACAGATGTGCTATCATCCAGGCTTTGTTTTTCCATTTATAGAGCGCAGAGAGAGTAAATTTAACATAATTTTGAAGAGTCCTAAGGTTTTCAGAATGGTAAATGAGCATTGGCTTCAACTTAAAGTCACCTACTACATTAACTCCTAACAAGAGAGACTGTCCTTTGAACCTTTGATGGCAGGCATTGACTTCTCTCTAGCATGGAAGTCCTAGATGGCATCTTCCAATTTAAGGCTGTTTTGTCTACATTGAAAATCTGTTGTTTAGTGTAGCCATCTTCATTAATTAACTTAGACCTTCTGGATAACCTGTTACAGCTGCATCAGCACATGCTGCTTCACCTTGCATTTTTATTTTATGAAGACAGCTTCTTTCCATAAACCTCATGAAACAACTTCTACCTTCAAACTTTCTTCTAGAGCTCCCTCACCTCTCGGCCTTCATAGAATTGAAGAGAGTTAGGGCCTTGCTCTGGATTATGTTTTGGCTAAATGTTGTGGCTGGTTTGATCTTCTGTCCATATGGAAGATCTTCATATCAGCCTCCATAAGGCTGTTTCTCTTATCATTTATGTGTTCACTGGAGTAGCACTTTTAATTTCCTTCAAGAAGTTTTCCTTTGCATTCATAACTTGGCTAACTGGTGCAAGAGGCTTAGCTTTCAGCCTGTCTTGATTTTCGACATGCTTTCCTCACCGAGCTTAATCATTTCTAGCTTTTGATATAAAGTGAGAGACGTGACTTCCTTTCACTTGAACACTTAGAGTCCATTTAGAGGTATTAATTGACCTAATTTCAATATTGTGTCTCAGTATAGGGAGGCCAGGGGAGAGGGAGGAAGACACGGAATGGCTGGTGGTGGAGCGGTCAGAATACACATATTTATTAAGGTCGTTATGTTGGCACAGTTCATGGCACCCCAAAATAATTATAATAGTAACAGCAAAGTTCACTGATTGCAGTTCACCATAACAAATATAAAAATAATGGGAAAGTTCAAAATATTGTGAGAATTACCAGAATTGACACAGAGACACAAAGTGAGCAAATGATGTTGTAAAAATTGCGCCTGTAAACTTGCTTGTAGGGTTGCCACAAGCCTTCAATTTGTAAAAAAAAATAAAAGCAAAAAAAAGGCAGTATCTGCGAAGCTCAATAAAATGAAGTATGCCTATGCCTGTGGAGGTCCTCAGGAAAGGCAAGAACAGCTTATGGAGTAGGCATCTCTTTAAGAATTATTGATGTCAGAGTCATTCCATTTAAAGCTGAAGACCCTTAGAGGAAAGTCATGTTAAAATAGTCATTGGATACAATAAGGGAGGAGACTGGTGACCAGGCTGGAGTTTGCCACTTAGAAATGTAATTGTTTCAGACGTTCAAATCATTGGCTTATTTTAAACGTTCTTTGATGGAGGGGCAAACTAGGCTTCCCCTGTATGTGATGTAACCTATTTAACCAATTTCTCTAAAAATCATATTTGCTGATAAATATGTATATAAGCTAATTCGTTGTAAAGCTGAATTTGTCTATGTATGTTGTAGTGGTCTCAGGAAATAGTACTTTGTCACTGGTGTTGAAGAAACCTTTCTTGTCAGCAGATGTCCTAAAAGCATAATTATAGTAATTTAATTACATAATCCAAAGTTTGTTCTGCTCTAATATTTATAAGTGATACAATTATTCAAAATGTTCTAAAGTGATTCCATAATTAGATTAGGTCTGTTGAAGATATGTTCATTCTTAAATGTGAGCAAGATTAAATAAAAGTTATTTGGGGGTTGTTAGGCTAACCTATACAAATTTGTATGTTTACTTACCCAATCCCATAATATTCCAAAATGTTTTGGGGGGCACTTAAATGCTTGAGATTTGATTTTGTGTGCTTTTTTTTTTTAAAGTATGAACATTTCTTATATTTTTATGGGCAGGTGAAAATTATCTAAAAGTAAGGGAAATACTGCAGATTACTTCTGTGGCAGTCAGTGGAAATGATCACACAGCTTGAGGCAGTTTATATCATGATGAAATAAAAATTTTAAATACACATGACTTAGAAATTTAGCCAAAGTAAATTTACGTCTTTAAATTTCAGAAATACTTAAAAAAATAATGGTCGTTATGGCATGACATCTGTGTTTCTTCCTGAAAGTACTATTAGAAATGTTTTTCCTGAGATAAGAATTCCAATGGAAAAGTACTTGACTTTCTAAACTGTGGTAATTGCACTTAATTCTCCAATTCTTACTGTAGAAATGTCTCAGCAATATATTTAATTTTTACTTTCCTCCCAACCTGCATGTTTATCCTTTAAATTTGGAGAAATTAAGCTCTTTACATAACTTCATACAAAAGTATTAATCAAATTTGTTTGATTCTGCATTCAAAATATGCTCAAGATACAGGTAGTCACTCACACTGCCGAATTTAATGTGTTCTTCCCTAAAACATGTGTCTATTATTCTTTGAAATTCCTTTAAAATTATTATTTTGGGAATTCCCTAGCAGTCTAGTGGTTAAGACTCTGTGCTTACACTGCAGAGGGCATGGGTTCGACCCCTGGTCAGGGAACTAAGATCCCACATGCTGCCTGGCATGGCCAAGAAAGAAAAAGAAGAAAAGAAAAAATGTAAAAAAAAAAGTTATTTCCATTCTGCCTTCTGATTTTGGTTTGATGCCTTATTTTCTTGAAGTTTCACTAGCATTTTCTATCTTTTTAGCCTTTAAAACATTTTTTATAAACTAATCTCATTTTAATTAAACTTTTTTGTGTGTGTAGCTGGTGTTTTTTTGTTTTGTTTCTCTCTTAGTACTGTTCTATGCCTTGTTTTTACATTTGGAGGTATATTTATAGTATCTATATGCATACAGTTTTTTTTGGAATGTATTCACAGTATATTTTATTTATTTATTTATTTATTTATTTTAACATCTTTATTGGAGTATAATTGCTCTACAATGGTGTGTTAGTTTCTGCTTTATAACAAAGTGAATCAGCTATACATATACATATATCCCCATATCTCTTCCCTCTTGCGTCTCCCTCCCACCCTCCCTATGCATACACTTTTTAAAAGTTATTCTTTTGTGCTGTTTAACCCACTTAGTTATTAGTAGTATTTATTGCTCAAAGATGACAATTATAATAATGAGTATTCTAACATACAAAACAAACTCTCTGGAATGAAAAGTATGAGAAACATAGTGAAGCTCTAGGCTGGACTGGAACAATTATTCTTTTTACCACAGTCAAATATTTTCCTTTTGTATTATTAAGGAATCTATTTTATCCTCTTATTGTTGAGGGGTCCTTCCCCACCCCGCCTCCACCTCCTTAATGTTTTATTAGTTTACAATCTGTATGCCTTTTATTTCTTATCCTTGCCTTATTGTACTAGCAAGGACTTCACTCAGTACAGTGTTGAAAAAGAACGGTGAGAGAAGAAATCCTTGCCTTGATTCCAATATTGAGGGTGGGGTGTGAAATTCAGTCTTACAGCATTAAGTATGATGTTAACTGTAGATTTTTGTTGCAGAATACTCCTTATCAAATTGAGGAAATTCCATCTATCACTGTGTGCTGAGGTTTGTTTGTTTTTAATCTGTTTTATTTGAGTCCCAATCTTATTACATGTAAAATAAAAGGAAGGACATGTTTCCTCCTCCCATCATTTTGCAGTTACATTGAACTTTCCTATGAAATGACCCTAGTTTATTTTTTAATTTTAATTTTTTATTTTATTGAAGTATAATTGATTTACAATGTTGTATTAGTTTCCATTGTACAGCAGAGTGATTCAGTTATATATTATATATATATATATATGTATACCCTTTGTCAGATTCTTTTCCCTTATAGGTTTTTTTTTTTAATTTTTATTGGAGTTTAGTTGATTTACAATGTTGTGTTAGTTTCAGGTGTACAGCAAAGTGAATCAGTTATACGTATACATATATCCACTACTTTTTAAAGATTCTTTTCCCATATAGGCCATTACAGAGTAGAGTTCCCTGTGCTATACAGTAAGTCTTTATTAGTTATCTGTTTTATATATACTAGTGTGTATATGTCAGTCTGAATATCCCAATTTACCCCTCTTCCTCCTTACCCCTGGCAACCATAAGTTTTCTACATCTGTGACTCTGTTCCTGTTTTGTAAATAAGTTCATTTGTACCCTTTTTTAGATTTCACATATAAGCAAAATCATATGATATTTGTCTTTGACTTACTTCACTCATTATGACAATCTTTAGGTCCATCTATGTTGCTGCAAATGGCACTATTTTGTTATTTTTTATGGCAGAGTAGTATTCCACTGTACATATGTACCACATTTTCTTTATCCATTCATCTGTCAATGGACATTTAAGTTGCTTCCCTGTCTTGGCTATTGTAAATAGTGCTGCAATGAACATTGGGGTACATGCATCTTTTCGAATTATAGTTTTCTCCAGGTATATGCCCAGGAGTGGGATTGCTGGGTCATATGGTAATCCTATTTTTAGTTTTTTAAGGAACCTCCATACTGTTCTCCATAGTGGCTGTATCAATTTACATTCCCACCAACAGTGCAAGAGGGTTGGTTCCCTTTTCTCCACACCCTCCAGCATTTGTTGTTTGTAGATTTTTTGATGGTGGCCATTCTGACTGGTGTGAGGTGATACCTTATTGTAGTTTTGATTTGCATTTCTCTAATAATTAGTGATGTTGAGCATCTTTTTAAGGCTGGATACTATAAAACTCTTAGAGGAAAACAGGCAGAACACTCTCTGACATAAATCACAGCAAGATTTTTTTGATCCACCTCCTAGAGTAATGAAAATAAAAATATATAAATGGGACATAATTAAACTTAAAAGCTTTTGCACAGCAAAGGAGACCATAAACAATGCGAAAAGACAACCCTCAGAATGGGAGAAAATATTTGCAAATGAAGCAACCAACAAGGGATTGATCTCTAAGATATACAAACAGCTCATGCAGCTCAATATCAAAAAAGCAACCCAATCAAGAAATGGGTGGAAGATCTAAATAGACATTTCTCCAAAGAAGACATACAGTTGGTTAAAAAGCACATGAAAAGAATTCCCACTTTTACTGCTGCTATTCAACATTGTACTGGAGGTTTTAGCCAGAGCAATGAGACAGGAAAGAGAAAGAAACATGAAAATTGGAAAGAAGCAAAACTGTATCTATGTGCATAAAACATGATCCTATACATAGGAAATCCAAAAGAATCCACAAGAAAGCCACTATAGCTAATAGACAGACTCAGCAAATATGATCGTATGAATTTTATCTTTCATTTTGTTAATGTGGTGTATCACATTGATTGATTTATAGATGTTGAATCATCCCTGCATCCCTGGAGTAAATCTCACTTGATCATGGTGTCTGTTTCTTTTCTTGTGCAGTTGAATTTGGTTTGCTAATATTTTGTTGAGAATTTTTGCGTCTATGTTCATCAGGGATATTGGCCTTCGATTTTCTTGCAGTGTCCTCAACTTGTTTTGGTATCAGGATAATGCTGGCCTCGTAAGAATGAGTTTGGAAGTGTTCCATCCTCTTCAATTTCTTGGAAGAGTTTGAGAAGGATTGCTATTAATTCTTTCTTAAATGTTTGGTAGAATTCACCAGTGAAGCCATCTGGTCCTAGACTTTTCTTTATTGAGAGGTTTTTGATGACTCAATTTCCTACTAGTAACTTGTTAGTGCAGATTTTCTGTTTCTTCATATTCAGTCATCTAGGTTGTATGTTTCTAGGAATTTATATATTTCTTCTATGTTGTCCAATTTGTTGATTGCATAAGTATTCATAGTAGTCTCTTATGATCTTCTGTAGCTCTGTGGTATCAGCTGTAACGTCTCCTCTATCATTTCTTTTTCTTTTTCTTTTTAAAATTTGAGTCCTTTCTCTTATTTCTGGGTAAGTCCAGCTAAAGGTTTGTCTATTTTGTTTATGTTTTCAAAAAACCAGCTTGGTTCATTTATCTTTTCTATTGTTTTTTCTTCTCTTTCATTTATTTGCACTTCAATCTTTGTTGTTTCTTTCCTTCTTCTAACTTTGGGTTTAGTTATTTTTCTAGTTTCTTGAGGTGTAAAGTGAGGCTGTTTATTTGAGATCTTCCTTGTGTCTTAATATAGGCTTTTATTGCTATAAACTGCCCCCTTAGAACTGCTTTTGCAACATTTCATAGGTTTGATATGTTGTGCTTCAGTTTTCACTGTTTTTCATGATATTACTTGATTTCCCTTTTGATTTCTTCTTTGATCCGTTGGTTGTTCAGGAGCATGTTGTTTAATCTCCACATATTTGTGAATTTTCAGCTTTTCTGTTAATGATTTCCACTTTTACACCATTGTGGTCAAAAAAGATACTTTGTATGATTTTAATCTTCTGAAATTTGTTAAATGTTGTTTTGTAACCTATCATGTGATCTACTCTGTAAAATGTTCAATTTCTGCTTGAGAATTATGTGTATTCTGCTGCTGTTCAATAGAATGTTTTGTGTTTGTTAGGTCCAGTTGGTCTAAAGTATGATCAAGTCCAACATTTACTTGTTGATTTTTCTGTCTAGATGATCTAACCATTGTTGACGTTGGGGTATCGAAGTCCCCCTATTAAACTGTATTGTTGTCTGTTTCTCCCTTCAGATCTTATAGTATTTGCTTAGTATATATTTAGGTACTCTGATTTTGGGTGCATATATATTTATAATTGTTATATCCTCTTGATGAATTGACCCTCTTAGCATCATATAATGACCGTCTTTGTCTCTTGTTACCATTTTTGGCCTAAAACTTATTTTGTCTGATGTTACTATAGCTACCCCTTTTCTCTTTTGGTTTCCACTTGGCATGGAATGCCTTTTGCCATCCCTTTACTTTGAATCTATGTGTGTTCTTAGAGCTGAGTCTTTTGTAAGCAGCGTATTGTTGGCTCTTGTTTCTTAATCTGTCCAGCTGCTCTATGCCTTTCAATTGGAGAATGCAATCCATTGACATTTAGAGTAATTGATAGGTGAGAACTTGCTTAATACCATCTTATTGTTTTCTGGCTGTTTTATAATTTCATATATTTTCTTCCTCTCTTGCTGTCTTCTTTTGTAAGTTGATATTTTTCTGTAGTGGTAGTATGGTTTCCTTTTCTTTATCTTTTGTGTATGTATTGTAGACTTTTGCTTTGTGGTTACCATGAGGTTTACATAAAACATCTAATAGATTTAATAGTCTATTTTATGGTGAAAACAGTTAAACTTATATCACCTATAACATCATATATAAAATATTCTTTTACTCCCCCCTTTTATGTTTTTGATGTCACCATTTACATATTTTAAATTGTGTACCCATTAACAAATTGTTGAACTTATAGTTATTTTTAATGCTTTTGTCCTTTAACATTTATTCTAGAGTTAAGTAGTTAGCACATCACCATTTTACAGTATTAGGGTATTCTGAATCTGATTATTTGTTTACCTTTACCAGTGTATTGTATGTTTTCATGTTACTTATAAGCATCCTTTTGTTTCAGCTTGAAGAACTCCTTTTAGCATTTCTTGTAAGGCAAATTTAGTGGTGATGAATTCCCTCTACTTTTGATTATTAGGGAAAGTTTTAATTTTGCCTTCAGTTCTGAAGGACAGTTTTGCTGGGTTAAATATTCTTGGTTGGCATTTTCTTTCTTTTTTTTTTTTATTGGAGTATAATTGCTTTACAATGTTGTGTTAGTTTCTGCTGCACAGCAAAGTGAATCAGCCATACGCATACACACATCCCCTCCCTCTTGGACCTTCACCATCCCACCCAACTAGGCCATCACATAGCACAGAGCTGAGCTCCCTGTGCTATACAGCAGGTTCTCACTAGCTATTTTACACATGGTAGTGTATTTATGTCAAACTTAATCTCCCAATTCGTCCCACCCTCCCCTTCCCACCCCGTGTCCACATGTCAGTTCTCTATGTCTGCCTTTCTATTCCTGCCCTGCAAATAGGTTCATCTATACCGTTTTTCTATATTCCACATATATGCATTAATATACAATATTTGTTTTTCTCTTTCTGACTTACTTCACTGTATGACAGACTCTAGGTCCATTCACATCTCTACGAATGACCCAGTTTCATTTCTTTTCATGGCTGAGTAATATTCCACTATATATATGTAACACATCTTCTTTATCCATTCGTCTCTTGATGGACATTTAGGTTGTTTCCATGTCCTGACTATTGTAAATAGTGCTACAATGAACATTGGGGTACTTGTGTCTTTTTGAATTATGATTTTCTCAGGGTGTATGCCCAGTAGTAGGATTGCTGGATCATATGGTAGTTCTATTTTTAGGTTCTTAAGGAACCTCCATACTGTTCTCCACAGTGGCTGTATCAATTTACATTCCCACCAACAGTGGAAGAGGGTTCCCTTTTCTCCACACCCTCTCCAGCATTTATTGTTTGTAGATTTTCTGATGATGGCCATTCTGACTGCGAGGTGATAACCTCATTTTAGTTTTGATCTGCATTTCTCTGAAAATTAGTGATGTTGAGCATCTTTTCATGTGCCTCTTGGCGATCTGTATGTCTTCTTTGGAGAAATATCTATTTAGATCTTCTGCTCATCTTTTGATTGGGTTGTTTGTTCTTTTGCTATTGAGCTGCATGAGCTGTTTGTATATTTTGGAGATCAATCCTTTGTTGTTTCGTTTGCAAATATTTTCTCCCATTCTGTGGATTGTCTTTTCGTCTTGTTTATGGTTTCCTTTGCTGTGTAAAAGCTTTTAAGTTTAATTAGGTCCCATTCACTTACTTTTGTGTTTATTTTCATTATTCTAAGAGGTGGGTCATAAAAGATCTTTCTGTGATTTTTGTCAGAGTGTTTTTCCTATGTGTTCCTCTAAGAGTTTTATAGTGTCCGGTCTTACATTTGGGTCTCTAATCCATTTTGAGATTATTTTTGTGTATGGTGTTAGTGTGCTAATTTCATTCTTTTACATGTAGCTGTCCAGTTTTCCCAGCACCACTTATTGAAGAGACTGTCTTTTCTCCATTGTATATTCTTGCCTCCTTTGTCATAGTTTAGGTGACCACAGGTGCATGGGTTTATCTCTGGGCTATCTATCCTGTACCATTGGTCTGTATATCTGTTTTTGTGCCAGTACCATACTGTCTTGATTACCGTAGCTTTGTAATATAGTTTGAAGTTGGGGACCTGATTCCTCCAGCTCTGTTTTTTTTTTTTTTCTCAAGATTGCTTTGGCTATTCGGGGTCTTTTGTGTCTCCATACAAATTGTATAATTTTTTGTTCTAATTCTCTGAAAAATGCCATTAGTAATTTCATAGGGATTGCATTGAACCTGTAGATTGCTTTGGGTAGTATACTCATTTTCACAATATTGATTCTTCCAATCCAGGAGCATGGTATATCTCTCCATCTATTTATGTCATCTTTGATTTCTTTCATCAGTGTTTTATAGTTTTCTGAGTACAGGTCTTTTGCCTCCTTAGGTAGGTTTATTCCTAGGTATTTTATTCTTTTTGTTGCGATGGTAAATGGGTTTGTTTTCTTAATTTCCCTCTCTGATCTTTTGTTTTTAGTGTATAGGAATGCAAGAGATTTCTGTGCATTAATTTTGTATCCTGCAACCTTACCAAATTCATTAATTAGTTCTAGTAGTTTTCTGGTGGCATCTTTAGGATTTTCTATGTACAGTATTATGTCATCTGCAAACAATGACACTTTTACTACTTCTTTTCCAATTTGTATTCCTTTTATTGCTTTTTCTTCTCTGATTTCCGTGGCTAGGACTTCCAAAACTATGTTGAATTAGAGTGGCGAGTGTGGACATCCGTTTTTCACCATTGAGAATGATGTTTGCTGTGGGTTTGTCATATATGGCCTTTATTATTGAGGTAGGTTCCCTCTGTGCCCACTTTCTGGAGAGTTTTTATCATAAATGGGTGTTGAATTTTGTCAAAAGCTTTTCCTGCATCTATTGAGATGACCATATGATTTTTATTCTTTAATTTGTTAATATGGTGTATCACATTGATTGTTTTGCATATACTGAAGAATTTTTGCATCCCTGGGATAAATCCCACTTGATCATAGTGTATGATCCTTTTAATGTGTTGTTAGAGTCTGTTTGCTAGTATTTTGTTGAGGATTTTTGCATCTATGTTCATCAGTGATATTGGTGTGTAATTTTCTTTCTTTGTAGTACCTTTGTCTGGTTTTGGTATCAGGGTGATGATGGCCTCATAGAACAAGTTTGGGAGTGTTCCTCCCTCTGCAATTTTTTGGAAGAGTTTGAAAAAGATAAGTGTTAACTCTTCTCTAAATGTTTGATAGTATTTGCCTATGAAGCCATCTCGTCCTGGACTTTTGTTTGTTGGAAGATTTTTAATTACAGTTTCAATTTTATTACCTGTGATTGGTCTGTTTATATTTTCTAATTCTTCCTGGTTCAGTCTTGGAAGGTTATACCTTTCCAAGAATTTGGCCGTTTCTTCCAGGTTGTTCATTTTATTGGCATAGAGTTGCTTGTAGTAGTCTCTTATGATCCTTTGCATTTCTGTGGTGTCAGTTGTAATCTCTCCTTTTTCATTTCTAATTTTATTGATTTGAGTCCTCTCCCTTTTTTTCTTGATGAGCTTGGCTAAGGTTTATCAATTTTGTTTATCTTCTAAAAGAACCAGTTTTTAGTTGTATTGATCTTTGCTATTGTTTTCTATGTTTCTATTTCATTTATTTCTGCTCTGATCTTTATGATTTCTTTCCTTCTACTAATTTAGGTTTTGTTTGTTCTTCTTTTTCTAGTTGCTTTAGGTGTAAAGTTAGATTGTTTATTTGAGAATTTTCTTGTTTCTTGAGGTGGGCTTGAATTGCTATAAACTTCCCTCTTACAGCTGCTTTTGCTGTGTCTGATAGGTTTTGGATTGTTGCGTTTTCATTGTCATTTGTTTCTAAGTATTTTAAAATTTCTTCTTTGATTTCTTCAGTGACCTCTTGGTAATTTAGCAGTGCACTGTTTAGCCTCCATATGTTTGTGTATTTTATACTTTTTTTTTCCTGTAATTGATTTCTAATCTCATACCATTCTGGTCAGTAAAGATGCTTGATACAATTTCAGTTTTCTTAAATTTTCCAAGGCTTGATTTTTTTTTTTTTAAAGACACCAATTGTACTTGAACATTTGTTACTTTTTTTAAAAAAAATAATTAATTAATTAATTTTTTGGCTGTGTTGGGTCTTTGTTTCTGTGCGAGGGCTTTCACTAGTTGTGGCAAGCGGGGGCCACTCTTAATTGCGGTGCGCGGGCCTCCCACTATCGCGGCCTCTCTTGTTGCAGAGCACAGGCTCCATACGCACAGGCTCAGTAGTTGTGGCTCATGGGCCTAGTTGCTCTGCGGCATGTGGGATCTTCCCAGACTAGGGCTCGAACCTGTGTCCCCTGCATTAGCAGGCAGATTCTCAACCACTGCACCACCAGGGAAGCCCCCGAAGCTTGATTTTTGACCCAAGGTGTGATCTATTCTGGAGAACGTTCCGTGTGTACTTGAGACAAAAGTGTATCTTTCCACTTTTGGGTAGAATGTGGTATACAAATGAATTAAATCTACCTGGTCTATTGTGTCATTTAAAGCTTGTATTTATTATTAATTTTCTGTCTGGATGATCTCTCTATTGGTGTAAGTGGAGTGCTAGAGTCCCCCAGTATTATTGTGCTACTGTTGATTTTCCCTTTTATCACTGTTAGCATTTGCCTTATGTATTAAGGTGCTCCTATGTTGGGTGCATAAATATTTATACTTGTTATGTTTTCTTCTTGGATTGATACTTTGGTCATTATGTAGTGTCCTTCCTTATCTCTTGTAACTTTAAAGTCTATTTTATCTGGTATGAGTATTGCTACTCCAGCTTTCTTTTGATTTCCATTTGCATGGAATATCTTTTTCCATCCCCTCACTTTCAGTCTGTATGTGTCCCTAGGTCTGAAGTGGGTATCTTGTAGACAGCATATATAAGGGTCTTTTTTTTGTATCCATTCAGCCAGTCTGTGTCTTTTGGTTGGAGCATTTAATCCACTTACATTCAAGGCGATTATTGATATATATGTTCCTATTACCATTCTCTTAATTGATTTGGGTTTGTGTTTGTGGGTCTTTTCCTTCTGTTGTGTTTCCTGCTTAGAAAAATTCCTTTAGCATTTGTTGTAAAGCTGGTTTGGTGGTGTTGAATTTGCATAGCTTTTGCTTGTCTGTAAAGCTTTTGATTTCTCCATTGAACCTGAATGAGATCCTTGCTGGGTAGAGTAATCTTGGTTGTAGGTTTTTTCCCTTTCATCACTTTAAATATATCCTGCTAATCCCTTCTGGCCTGTAGAGTTTCTGCTGAGAAATCATCTGATAACCTTATGGGGATTCCCTTGCATGTTATTTGTTGATTTTCCCTTGCTGCTTTTAATATTTTTTCTTTGAATTTAATTTTTTTAGTTTGATTCATATGTGTCTTGGTGTGTTTCTACCAGAGTTTATCCTGTATGAGACTCTCTGCACTTCTGGCACTTGGATGGCTATTTCCTTTCCCATGTTAGGGAAGTTTTCAAGTATAATTTCTTCAAATATTTTCTCAGACCCTTTCTTTTTCTCTTCTTATTCTGGGACCCCTATAATTTGAATGTTGATGCATTTAGTGTTGTCCCAGAGGTCTCTGAGACTGTCCTCAATTGTTTTCATTCTATTTCCTATATTGTGCTCTGCAGCAGTTATTTCCACCATTTTATCTTCCAGCTCACTTATCTGTTCTTCTGCCTCAGTTATTCTGCTATTGATTCCTTCTAGAGTGTTTTGGATCATCTATACTATCATTACTCTGAATTCTTTTTCAGGTAGGTTGCCTATTTCCTCTTCATTTATTTGGTCCTGTAGGTTTTTACCTTACTCCTTTGTCTGTAACATATTTTTTTGTCTTTTCATTTTTTTTTTATGGGCCGGGCTTTATTCCTGTCCTACTGGTTTCTTGCCCTGAGGCATCCAGCACTGGAGTTTGCAGGCAGTTGGGTAGAGCTGGGTCTTGCTGCTGCTATGAGGAGCTCCAGGAGGCCTCACTCTGATTAATATTACCAGGAGTCTGAGGTTCTCTGTTAGACAAGTGGTTTGGACTCAGCACTCCCACCACAGGAGCTCAGGCCTGACCCCGGCCTGGGAACAAGGATCCTGCAAGCCACGCAGCACAGCAATAGAAAAGAAAAGGAAAAAAAGGAGCGTACAATAACAAAGAGTAAAAAACTAAAAAATTAGAGCAGAAGCAAGAAGAACTACAATCCTGCAACCTGTAGAACAAAAACCACATTCACAGAAAGATAGACAAGATGAAAAGGCAGAGGGCTATGTACCAGATGAAAGAATAAGATAAAACCCCAGAAAAACAACTAAATGAAATGGATAGGCAATCTTCCAGAAAAAGAATTCAGAATAATGATAGTGAAGATGATCCAGGACCTCGGAAAAAGAATGGAGGCAAAGATCGAGAAGATGCAAGAAATGATTAACAAAGATCTAGAAGAATTAAAGAACAAATAAACAGGGATGAACAATACAATAACTGAAAGGAAAAATACACTAGAAGGAATCAATAGCAGAATAACTGAGGCAGAAGAACGGATAAGTGACCTCGAAGACAGAAAGGTGGAATTCACTGCTGTGGAACAGAATAAAGAAAAAAGAATGAAAAGAAATGAAGATAGCCTAAGAGTCCTCTGGGACAACATTAAATGCAACAACATTTGCATTTTAGGGGTCCCAGAAGGAGAAGAGAGAGAGAAAGGACCAGAGAAAATATTTGAAGAGATTATAGTTGAAAACTTCCCTAACATGGGAAAGGAAATAGCCACCCAAGTCCAGGAAGTGCAGAGAGTCCCATAAAGGATAAACCCAAGGAGAAACACACCGAGACACATAGTAATCAAATGGGCAAAAATTAAAGACAAAGAAAAATTATTGAAAGCAGCAGGGGAAACCAACAAATAACATACAAGGGGACTCCCATAAGGTTAACAGGTGATTTCTCAGCAGAAATTCTACAAGCCAGAAGGGAGTGGCATGATATACTTAAAGTGATGAAAGGGAAGAACCTACAACCAAGATTACTCTACCCAGCAAGGATCTCATTCAGATTCAATGGATAAATCAAAAGCTTTACAGACAAGCAAAAGCTAAGAGAATTCAGCACCACCAAACCAGCTCTACAACAAATGCTAAAGGAACTTCTCTAAGTGGGAAACACAAGAGAAGAACCTACAGAAGCTAAGCCCCCAAAATTAAGAAAATGGTAATAGGAACATACATATCGATGATTACCTTAAACGTGAATGGATTAAATGATCCAACCAAAGGACACAGGCTTGCTGAATGGATAAAAAACAGGACCCATATAGATGCTGTCTACAAGAGACCCACTTCAGACCTAGGGACACACACAGACTGAAAGTGAGGGGATGGAAAAAGATATTCCATGCAAATGGAAATCAAAAGAAAGCTGGAGTAGCTATACTCATATCAGATAAAATAGACTTTAAAATAAAGAATGTCACAAGACCAAGGAAGGACACTACATAATGATCAAGGGATTAATCCAAGAAGATATAACAATTATAGGTATATATGCACCCAACATAGGAGCACCACAATACATAAGGCAACTGCTAACAGCTATAAAAGAGGAAATCAACAGTAACACAATAATAGTGGGGGACTTTAACTCCTCACTTACACCAATGGACAGATCATCCAAACAGAAAATTAATAAGGAAACACAAGCTTTAAGTGACACAATAGATCAGATAGATTTAATTGATATTTATAGGACATTCCATCCAAAAACAGCAGATAACACGTTCTTCTCAAGTGCGCACAGAACATTCTCCAGGATAGATCACATCTTGGGTCACAAATCAAGGCTCAGTAAATTTAAGAAAACTGAAAACATATCAAGCATCTTTTCTGACCACAACGCTATGAGATTAGAAATCAATTACAGGGAAAAAAACGTAAAAAACACAAACACATGGAGGCTAAACAATATGTTACTAAATAACCAAGAGATCACTAAAGAGATCAAAGAGGAAATCAAAAAATACCTAGAGACAAATGACAATGAAAACACGATGATCCAAAAACAATGGGATGCAGAAAAAGCAGTGCTAAGAGGGAAGTTTATAGCTATACAAGTCTACCTCAAGAAACAAGAAAAATCTCAAATAAACAATCTAATGTTACACCTAAAGGAACTAGAGAAAGAAGAACAAATAAAACCCAAACTTAACAGAAGGAAAGAAATCATAAAGATCAGGGCAGAAATAAATGAAATAGAAACAAAGAAAACAATAGCAAAGATCAATAAAACTAAAAGTTGGCTCTTTTAGAAGTTAAACAAAATTGATAAACCGTTAGCCAGATTCATCAAGAAAAAGAGGGAGGGGACTCAAATCAATAAAATTAGAAATGAAAAAGGAGAAGTTACAACAGACATCACAGAAATACAAAACATCCTAAGAGACTACTACAAGCAGCTCTATGCCAGTAAAATGGACAACCTGGAAGAAATGGATGAATTCTTAGAAAGGTATAACCTTCCAAGACTGAACCAGGAAGAAATAGAAAATATGAACAGACCAATCACAAGTAATGAAATTGAAACTGTGGTTAAAAATCTTCCAACAAACAAAAGTCCAGGACCAGATGGCTTCACAGGTGAATTCTATCAAACATTTAGAGAAGAGCTAACACCCATCCTTCTCAAACTCATCCAAAAAAATTGCAGAAGAAGGAACACTCCCAAACTCATTCTATGAGGCCACTGTCACCCTGATACCAAAACCAGACAAAGATACTACAAAAATAGAAAATTACAGACCAGTATCACTGATGAATATTGATGCAAATATTCTCAACAAAATACTAGCAAACAAAATCCAACAACACATTAAAAGGATCATACACCATGGTCAAGTGGGATTTATCCCAGAGATGCAAGGATTCTTCAGTATACACAGGTCAATCAATGTGATACACCATATTAACAAAATGAAGCATAAAAACCATATGATCATCTCAATAGATGCAGAAAAGCTTTTGACAAAATTCAACACTCACATATGTTAAAAACTCTTCTGAACGTGGGCATAGAGGAAACCTACTTCAACATAATAAAGGCCATATATGACAAACCCACAGCTAACATCATTCTCAATGGTGAAAAACTGAAAGCATTTCCTCTAAGATCAGGAACAGGACAAGGATGTCCACTCTCACCACTCTTATTCAACATAGTTTTGGACGTCCTAGCCATGGCAATCAGAGAAGAAAAAGAAATAAAAGGAATACAAATTGGAAAAGAAGAAGTAAAACTGTCACTGTTTGCAGATGACATGGTACTATACATAGACAATCCTAAAGATGCCACCAGAAAACTGCTAGAGCTAATCAATGAATTTGGTAAAGTTGCAGGATACAAAATTAATTCACAGAGTCTCTTGCATTCATATACACTAATGATGAAAAATCTGAAAGAGAAATTAGGGAAACACTCCCATTTACCATTACAACAGAAAGAATAAAATACCTAGGAATAAACCTACCTAGGGAGACAAAAGACAGTATGCAGAAAACTAGAAGACACTGATGAAAGAAATTAAAGATGCTACCAGCAGATGGAGACATATACCATGTTCTTTGATTGGAAGAATCAATATTGTGAAAATGACTATACTACCCATAACAATCTACAGATTCAATGCAATTCCTATCAAATTACCAATGGCATTTTTTACAGAACCAGAACAAAAAATATTAAAATATGTATGGAGACACAAAAGACCCCGAATAGCCAAAGCAGTCTTGAGGGAAAAAAACGGAACTGGAGGAATCAGACTCTGTGACTTCAGACTATACTACAAAGCTACAGTAATCAAGACAATATGGTACTGGCACAAAAACAGAAATATAGATCAATGGAACAGGATAGAAAGCCCAGAGATAAACCCATGCACCTATGGTCAACTAATCTATGACAAAGGAGGCAGGATATTCAATGGAGAAAAGACAGTCTCTTCAATAAGTGGTGCTGGGAAAACTGGACAGCTACATGTAAAAGAATGAAATTAGAACACTCCCTAACACCATACACAAATATAAACTCAAAATGGATTAGAGACCTAAATGTAAGACAGGACAGTATAAAACTCTTAGAGGAAAACATAGGAAGAACACTCTTTGACATAAATCACAGCAAGATCTTTTTTGATCCACCTCCTAGAGTAATGGAAATAAAAACAAAAATAAACAAATGGGAACTAATGAAACTTAAAAGCTTTTGCACAGCAAAGGAAACCATAAACAAGACGAAAAGACAACTCTCAGAATGGGAGAAAATATTTGCAAACGAATCATCGGACAAAAGATTAATCTCCAAAATGTATAAACAGCTCATGCAGCTCAATATTAAAAAAAAACAAACAACACAATCCAAAAATGGGCAGAAGACTTAAATAGACGTTTCTCCAGAGAAGACATACAGATGGCCAAGCAGCACATGAAAAGCTGCTCAACATCACTAATTATTAGAGAAATGCAAATCAAAACTACAATGCGGTATCACCTCACACCAGGTAGAATGAGCATCATCAGAAAATCTACAAACAACAAATGCTGGAAAG
The DNA here is from genome assembly GCF_009873245.2 of Balaenoptera musculus. Taxonomy (NCBI): domain Eukaryota; kingdom Metazoa; phylum Chordata; class Mammalia; order Artiodactyla; family Balaenopteridae; genus Balaenoptera; species Balaenoptera musculus. The sequence goes on along the minus strand of NC_045803.1, from coordinate 23,650,981 downwards.
GGTGTGGAGAAAAGGGAACCCTCTTGCACTGTTGGTGGGAATGTAAATTGATACAGCCACTATGGAGAACAGTATGGAGATTCCTTAAAGAACTAAAAATAGAATTACCATATGACCCAGCAATCTCACTACTGGGCATATACCCAGAGAAAACCATAATTCAAAAAGACACATGCACCCCAATGTTCATTGCAGCACTATTTACAATAGCCCGGTCATGGAGGCAACCTAAATGCCCATCGACAGACGAATGGTAAAGAAGATGTGGTACATATATACAATGGAATATTACTCAGCCATAGAAAGGAACGAAATTGGGTCATTTGTAGAGATGTGGATGCATCTAGAGACTGTCATACAGAGTGAAGTAAGTCAGAAAGAGAAAAACAAATATCGTATATTAACGCATATATGTGGAACCTAGAAAATGGTACAGATGAACCGGTTGGCAGAGCAGAAATTGAGATACAGAAGTAGAGAACAAACGTATGGACACCAAGGGGGAAAAGCGGTGGGGGGTTGGGGTTGTGGTGTGGTGAATTGGCAGGTTGGGAATGACATGTATACACTGATGTGTATAAAATGGATGACTAATAAGAAAATAAATAAATAAACATTTAAAAAATTTTAAAAATTAAAAAAATTAGAAAGATAAAAAGTATATTAGGAAAAATAAAAATATAATTGAAAGAACTACAACAAGGTATAACAGAACCACAACAGAAAAGAGAAAGAAAACAAAGAATAAAAAAAGGGGGGGGAGCAGAACAATAACAAAGGATAAATAATAAAATAAAATTAGAAAAATAAAAGGTTTATTAAAAAAATTATAATATACATGAATCAACAACAATGGGGTAAAACAGAACCACAACCTAAAAGAAGAAAAAAGAAAAAAAAATGCCATAAAAGGCCTTGGCTGTGGGGGGCGGAGCTTAGGCAAGGGCGGGGTTTAGGGTGGGCATGGGGACTAGGCTCAGGACCCATGCAGCTGGAAAAGGCCTTGTGGGCGGGGCCTAGGCAGGGTGACATTCAAGAGTGGGGTGGGTCCTAGGCTTAGGACTTGGCGGCAGGGGAAAGGCAGCACGTTCTGAGGGGGGCCTTGGAGAGTGGAGCTCCAGAGTTTGGAGGTAAGCTGTGAGTGAGCTTTTGTGGGTGAGGTTTAGGCCCAGTGTGGCTGGAGCGGGTCTCAGAAGTGGTCTCTGAGTGTCGCCTGTAGAAGTAGGGCCCTGAGTGGGGGTGTAGGGGCAGGGTTTAAGCTCTGCAATGCTGGAGGGAGCCTCTGAGGGCACAGTATTAGGCCCAGGATCCCAAGACGCTCTCTGGTGCCCAAGTCAGCAGGGAAAGTGCTGGCCATGCTCCCTTCCGTTCCTCCACTCTCCCGAGCGTCTCCCCCTTCGCTGCTGAAGCGTGGGTGGGTCCCACCATGTGTGGGAATTTGTACTCTCCACCCGCCGCCCCCTAGGGGTGCCAGTCCTGTCGGTCTGGCCTTTACTTTTGCTCCCCCTTCCCTCCCTCCCACTCCCTCAAGACCCATACGGTTGGAGGGGACCTTGGTTGGCATAGGATCAGGCCCGGGATCTCAGCAGGCTCCCCAGGGCCCAAGTGCACAGGGGAAACGTTGGCTACGCTCCTTTCTGATCCTCTGACCTTCCAATGGTCCCCCCCTTTCCCCCTCTGGGCGTGTGATCCCTTCCTCTCCCCCAGCTGCCCCTCAGGGGCACTGGTCCTGTCCCGCCTCCACTTCTCCTCCCCCCTCACTCCCCACCCCACATCCTACCCTGTTGCTGGGGATTCCTCCCATCCCCTTAGGTGTCTGTGGTCCCCCACCGGTGCCTGGTAGGTGCCCTAGTTGTGTGGAGACACGAATTCCACGTCCTCCTAGTCCACCATCTTCAGTCGTTTATTTCTTTTAGCACTTTGAATATATTATCTCATTCTCTCCTGGGCTGTAAGGTCTCTGCTGAGACATCCACTGATAGCCTTATGGGGGTTCCCTTGTATGAGAGAGATTTTTTTCTCTTGCTTCTTTTTTTTTTTTTTTTGGCCGTGATGTGCAGCGTGCGAGATCTTAGTTCCCAGACCAGGGATAAAATCCGTGCCCCCTGGAGTGGAAGTCTTAACCGCTGGACTGCCAGGGAAGTCCTCTCTTGCTTCTTTTAAAATTCTCTCTTTGCCTTTGTTTTTAGACAGTTTAAAAAAAAACTAATTAATTAAGTAATTAATTTTTGGCTGTGTTGGGTCTTCGATGCTGCGCGCAGGCTTTCTCTAGTTGCAGCGAGTGGGGGCTACTCTTCATTGCGGTGTATGGGCTTCTCATTGCAGTGGCTTCTCATTGCAGAGCAGGGCTCTAGGAACGTGGGCTTCATTAGTTGTTGCACATGGGCTCAGTAGATGTGGCTCGCAGGCTCTAGAGGGCAGGCTCAGTAGTTGTGGCACATGGGCTTAGTTACTCTGCAGCATGTGGGATCTTCCCGGACCAGGGCTCACACCCATGTCCCCTGCATTGGCAGGTGGATTCTTAATCACTGCACCACCAGGGAAGTCCTAGACACTTTTATTACTATGTGTCTTAGAGAAAAACGTTTTGGATTGAGAGTTTGAGGTGACATATTTGCTTCATGTACTTTGATGGCCTAATCTCTCCCCATATTTTGGAATTTCTCAGCCATTATTTATTGAAATAAGCTTTCTACTCCTTTCTCCCCTAGTATACATTATTTCTTTTGATGGTGTCCCATAACTTCTGTAGGCTTTCTACATTCCTTTTCATTCTTTATTCATTTTGCTCTTCTGTTTGTAAAATTTCAATCAATCTGTCCTCTGGATCACCAATTCGCTCTTCTGCTTGTTCAAGTCTGCTCTTGAAGCTTTCTATTCAATTCTTTATTTCAGTCATTGTATTCTCCAGCTCCAGATTTTCTGTTTGGTTCTTTTTTTATGTTTTCTATCTCTTTTTGAGTTTCTCATTTTGTTCTTGTATTGTTTTCCTGATAGCATTAAATTTTTCATCTGTGTTCTCTTGTAGCTCTCTGAGTATTCATAGAAGAATTATTTTGAATTCTTTGTCAGGCAATTCCTGGATTTCCATTTCTTTGCGGTCAGATACTGGAATTTTACTGTATTCCTTTGGTGGAGACATGTTTCCCCTGATTCTCCATGATCCCTGTAGTGTTGTATAGGTATCTGCACATTTGAAAAAGCAGTCACCTCCTCCAGACTTTACTGACTGATTTTGTTAAGGGAAGCCTTCTATCTGCTGATAGGGACCCTTACTGGTTATGCTGTGACCCTGGTCTAGTGATGCAGAGTGCCATGTGGAAAGGTGCATGGTGGCACTGGGTCCAATGGTATATGATGTCTCTTTGGCTCCAGGACATTGGGGTCCACAGTATTGACAACTGTGTGGTCCTTGGCAAGCACTGCAGGAATTCTGTGGCTTCAAGATCTTTTGGGCTCCTAAGTGGCACCTCCAAAACTGGTAGCAGGGCAGGCAGTGGTGGTGGTTGGAGCCAGTGGTGTGCACATACTCAGCTGCAGGGGCCAGCTGCAGGTGCCTATGTAGTGGCAGAGGGGGCCAGAGCGGGTAGCAAGGGCTGGGGCCAATTATAGGCTCACTGGCATTTGCCAGTACCATACTGTTTTGATTATTATAGCTTTATAGTATAGCTTAAAATCAGGAAGTGTGATGCCCCCTGCTTTGTTCTTCTTTCTCAGCACTTATTTGGACATTCAGGAACTTTTGTATTTCCATATAAGTTTTAGGAGTCTTTCATTTGTTTGTTTTTACTTCTGTTAAAAAATGCCATTGGAATATTGATAGGAATTGCATTGAATCTATAGATGGCTTTTGGTAGTATTGACATTTTAACAATATTAATTCTTCTAATCCATGAACATTGGCTACCTTTTCATTTATCTGTATTTTCTTCAATTTCTTTCATCAGTGTCTTGTAGTTTTCAGGGTAGAGCTCTTTCACCTCCTTGGTTAAATTTATTCCTAAGTATTTAATTGTTTTTGATGCTACTGTAAATGGGATTGACATCTTTTTTTCTTTTTCAGAAAATTTGTTGGTTGTGTATAGAAATGCTATTGCTTTTTGTATGTTAATTTTATATCCTGCAACTTTACCAAATTCATTGATTAGATCTAATGGTTTTTTAGTTGAGTCTAGGATTTTCTATATGTATAATCATGTCATCTGCAAACAAAGACAGTTTTACTTTTTCCTTTCCAGTTCTGATACCCTTTTTTTCTTTTTATGACCTGATTGCTCTAACTAGGACTTCCAGTACTATGTTAAATGGAGTGGTGAGAGTGGGCACGTTGTTTTGTTCCTGATCTTAGAGGGAAAACTTCTAAACTTTCACCATTGAGTATGATGTTAGCTGTGGGCTTGTCATATATGGCCTTTATTATGCTGAGATATGTTTCTTCTGACTAAGTTGCTAAGAGTTTTTATCATGAATGGGTGTGGGATTTTGCCAAGTGCTTTATCTGTATCTGTGGAGATGATCATATAATTATTTTCTTTCATTCTATTAATGTGATATATCACATTGATTTATTTATGTATGTTGAACCATCCTTGCATCCTAGGGATAAATCCCACTTGATCACGGTGAATGACCCTTTTAATGTGCTGCTGAATTCAGTTTGCTAGTACTTTATTGAGAATTTTCACATCTATATTCATCAGGGATATTGGTTTGTAGTTTTCTAATCATGTCTTTTTCTGGTTTTTGGTATCAGGGTAATGCTGGCCTTGTAAAATTAGTTTGGGAGTGTTCCTCCTCTTTTTTGTTTTTGTTTGTTTGTTTGCAACTTTAATATGATGCCTATTGCCTTTATTTTTTAAAATCTTGTCTCAGTTAATTTTTTTCTTCCAGTTTTATTGAGATATAATTGGTGTACAACATTGTATAAGTTTAAGGTGTATAGCAAAATGATTTGACTTATAGTCATCATGAAATGATTAACACAGTAAGTTTAGTGAACCTCCATCATCTCTTATAGATACAAAATTAAAGAAATAGAAAAAATATTTTTCCTGTGATGAGGACTCTTAGGATTTACTCTCTTAACAACTTTCATATATAATATACAGCAGTGTTAATTATATTTATCATGTCATGCATTACGTGCCTAGTACTTTATCTTATAACTGGAAGTTTGTACCTTTTAACCACTTTTGTCCAATTTCCCCTCCCCCCACCTCCTGCCTCTTGTAATAACAAATCTGATCTCTTTTTCTAGGAATTTGTTTGATTGTTTTTGAAGTATAATTGACCTACAACACTGGGTTAGTTCCTGTTACACAACATAGTGATTTGATATTTCTATACATTTCAAAATGATCACCACAATAAAGTCTGGTTGTGATTTGTCACTAAATAAAGATATTACATAGTTATTGACTATAGTCCCCACACTATACATTTAAAACCTGTGAGTCATTTATTTTGCAACTGGAGGTTTGTACCCCTTAATCTCCTTCACTTATTTCTTTTCTCCCCTCACCCCCCACCCCTCTAGCAACCACCTATTTGTTCTCTCTAGCTATACCTCTGTTTCTGTTTTGTTGTGTTTGTTCATTTGTTGTTTAGACTCCACGTATAAGTGAAATCATACAGTATTTCTCTTTCTCTTATTTGACTTAAAGTAGTACCCTGTAGGTCCATCCATGTTGTCACAAATGGCAAGATTTCATTCATTTTTAGGCTGAGTAATATTCCATTTTGTATATATACCACATCTTCTTTACCCATTCATCTATTGATGGGTACTTAGGTTGCCTCCATATCTTGGCTATTGTAAATAATGTTGCAATGAACATAGGGGTGCATGTATCTTTTCTAATTAATTTTTTTCATTTTCTTCATATAAATACCCAGGATTAGAATTGCTGGATCATATGATAGTTCTATTTTTAGTTTTTTGAGGAGTCTCCATACTGTTTTCCATAATGACTGCACCCATTATGGAATGCATGCTGCCATTACACTCCCCCAACAGTGCACAAGGGTTCCCTTTTCTCCACATCCTTGTCAACACTTGGTTTTTTTGTTGTCTTTTTGATAATAGTCATTCCGATTGGTGCGAGGTGATTTCTCATTGTGGTTTTGATTTGCTTTTCCCTGATGATTAGTGATTTTGAGCATCTTTTCTTGTTCCTGTTAGCCATCTGTGTGTTTTCCCTCTTCCTTGAGCTTTTGGAAGATTTTGAGAAGGATTGGTGTTAATCCTTTGAATGTTTGGTAAAACTCAGCAGTGAAGGCATCTTGTCCTGGGCTTTTCTTTGTTTGGAGATTTTCTATTACTAATTCAATTTCTATACTAGTAGTTGGTCTATTCAGATTTTTAATGTATTCTTGATTCACTCTTGATAACTTGTATGTTTCTTAGAATTCTTCTAGGTTGTCCAGTTTGTTGGTGTATAGTTGTTCATTGCAGCTTCTTATGATTCTTTGAATTTTTGTTGTATCAGTTGTAAAGTCTCCTTTTCATTTGTAATTTTGTTGATTTGGGTCCCCTCTCTTTTTTCCCTAGGTTAGTCTAGTTAAGGGTTTGTCAATTTTAGTTTTTCAAAGACCCAACTCTTAGTTCTGCTCTTCATTTCTGTTGTTTCTATATCTTCTATTTCATTTATTAATGCTTTAATCTTATTATTTCCTTTTTTCCTGCTATTTTTGGGCTCAGTTTATTCTTCTTTTTCTAGTTCTTTAAGGCATAGAATTAGGTCATTTATTTGGGATCTTTCTTGCTTTTTAATGCAGGCATTGATTGTTATGAACTTCCCTCTTAGCACTGCTTTTGCTGCATCCCATAAGTGCTGGTATGTTTAGTTTCCATTTTCGTTTGTCTCAAGAAACTTTTAAATTTCACCTTTAGCTTCTTCTTTTATCCATTGGTTGTTTAGGAGAGTGTTGTTTAATTTCCATGTGTTCATTAATTTTCCAGTTTTTCTCTTCTTATTGATGTCTAGTTTCATACCATTGTGGTCAAAGAAGATACTTGGTATGATTTCAATCTCCTTGAATTTGCTAAGTCTTGTTTTGCAGCCTAACATGTGGTCTGTCCTATGAAATGTTCCACGTGCACTTCAGAAGAATGTGTATTCTGTTGTTGTTGGATAGACTGTTCTATATGTGCCTATTAGGTCCATTTGGTCTACAGTGTTGTTCAAGTCTGCTGTGTCCTTATTGATTATCAGGATAGTCTATTCATTGATGAGAGTGGGGTATTAAAGTATCCAACTATTATTGTAATACTGTTTATTTTTTATTTTTTAATTTTTATTTTTTTTAACTCAGTTTTTGCTTTATATGTATTTAGGTGCTCCAATTTTGGGCACATAAATACTTATAATTGTTATATCTTCTTGATGGATTGACCTCCTCTATCATTATGTAATGATCTTCTTTGCCTCTTTTTACCATTTTAAAATTAAAGTCTATTTTGTCTGATATAAGTGTAACTACCCTGTTTTTTGTTAAGAAGAAAAAAACTATTTAGCTATTCTGTCTTTTGATTGGAGAATTTAATCCATTTATGTTTAAAGTAATTACTGATAAGTAAGAACTTACTATTGACATTTTGTTGACTGTTTTCTGGTTGTTTTATAGATTAACTGTTCCTTGCTTCTTATCCTGCCCTCTATATTCGTGTTTTGATGTCTTTTGTATCAGTATGTTTTGACTTCTTTATCATGTTCCTTTGTGTAATTGCTACAGGTTTTTCCCCTTGTGGTTACCATGAGGCTTACATAAAATAGCTTAAAATTATAACATCCTATTTTAAGCTGATAGCAATTTAACTTCAATAGAATTTCTAAACTTTACATTTTTTCTTCTCCTCCCCTTCACATTCTAGATTACTGCTGTTAAATTTACATATTTTTCTATTGTGTAACTAATAATAGATTATTATAGTTATGGTTATTTTTAATACATTCAGTTTTTTAACTTTTAAACTTGAGTTGTAAGTGAATTATGCACCATCATTACCAAATTACAGAATCTAACTTTGTACATTTACCATTAGCAGTGAGTTTTACACTACCTTTTAATGATGTTACTTAGTGTGCTTTACTTCTACTCACAGAACTCCCTTTAGCATATCTTGTAAGGTAGGTCTAGTGGTAATAAACTCTCTCACTTTTGTTTGTTCAAGAAAGTCTTTATCCCCCCTTCATTTCTGAAGGACAGCTTCACTGGGTATAGTATTTTTGGTTGACAGTTTTTGCTTTCAATATTTTGAATGCGTTGTCCCATTCTCTCCTGGCCTGAAATGTTTCTGTTGAGAAATATGCCTTTAGCCTTATGTGGGTCCCCCTGTATGTAATTTCTCTCTTTTCTCTGCTGTTTTAAAAATTCCTTGACAAGTTAATTATAACGTGTCTTGGTGTGGCCCTATTCAGGTTCAACCTGTCTTTGGACCTCAGGGATCTGGATGTCCATGTATCCCCTAGGTTTGAGAAATTTTCAGCCATTTTGCTTTAAATATACTTTCTATCATTTTCTCTTTCTCTTCTCCTTCTGGAATTCCCATAATGTGAATTTTTTTTTTCATTGCATCCCATAAGTCTCTAGACTTTCTTCACTGTCTCATTCTTTTTTCTTCCCTGACTGGATAATTTCTAATGTCCTATCTTCCAGGTCACTGATTCTCTCTTCTGCATGGTTGAGTCTGCTTTTGAAACTCTCTAATGAATTCTTCATTCCTGTTATTGTAGTGTTCTACTCTAGGATTTCTGTGTGATTGTTTGTTTTGGTTGTTTTTATTGCTTTGTTGAACTTCTTGTTTTGTGTGTGCATTATTTTCCTAATATCTTTTAGCTGTTTGCCTGTGTTTTCTTGTAGTTTATTCAATTTTAAGAGTATTCTGAATTCTTTGTCTGACAGTTTATAGCTCTCTCTTTAAATCAGTTATTAGAACTTTATTAGTTTCCTTTGGTGGTGTCATATTTACTTAGTTTTTCATGATCCTTGATTCTTTATGGACGTGTCTGCACACTTGAGTACTTGGATTTTCTCTTCCAGGCTTATCAGGTTTGCTTTGGAAGAGACAGATCTTCCCCAGTCAACTCAGTTTAGGTTTCTGGGCATGTCTGCTGGTAGTGTCCTTGGGCAGATGGAACCTGCTATTATGGTCTGTTTTTCTGAGAGACAACTGTTTGAATTCTGAAGATGGAGATGAGGGGGGTGCCACTGGCTGAGAACAGTTGGGTAGAAGTACTGGCTAGTTTCCCTACCCAAATGAGGCTGTCAGATGGGCTCTATGGTTGCTTGGATTTTCTGGTCAGGCTTACTAGATGGTCAGGACTGGGTACTACATTCAGTAGTAGACAGAGCTCTGAATTAGCTTCTCTGCCCTGGCAGGGCAACAGGATGGGACCCAGGTCTGTGTGGCTTGTTGTCTGGGGACCTGAATCTGGTGAGAGGGTACACTGAATTCTCTGGTCAGGTGAGGCCACTGGTTTTTCTCTGCTGATGGGGAAATCTACAAGCTGTGCCTCTATTCAAGTGCTACTGTAAGCAGGGCTGTTGAATGGGCTATGCAGTTTCCTGTCTGCTCAGATTCCCTGGCCATGCAGGTTTGAGACTGTATTCAGCAATGAGCAGGGCTACGAATTAGTTTCCCTGCCCAGGCACAGTGGGAGAAGTAGCTCTAAAGCTGGCAAAGCTCTTTATTGTCTTAGCTCAAGCTGACCTGCTCCGCCTGCCCCTCTCTTGGCTTGAGCACCACTTGCAGGTGTTTTTGCCAGCCCCTCTGGTCACATGGGGCCAGGAGGGTAAGAGGTCTTTAACATGGGGTTTTATATTAATGTGAGTTGTGTTTAATGCATCACATTCCTTAGTTTGAGTAAAATATCCTAATATAGCAAATACACAGTCACCTAGAATCTCACTTTCTATAGGTATTTGATTAGGAGTACCCAATGATGATATTTTGCATATCTCTCTTGCCACATCATGTCATGAACTACTATTGTCCTTTTTACCACTGGAAATAGAGTCATTAGTGCCGTTAATAAGATTAGAGAACCAATTGCAGAAAATCCAGAATCAATTACAAAAACTCATCCTTAAATTCTGTTCCTCTAGAACCACTTCTGGTATCAAAGTCTATATCAGTCAGGGTTCAACTAGAGAAGCAGAATCAGAAGTAGATATATATTAAGACATTTATTTCAAATAATTGGCTTACATGATTGAGGGGGCTGGCTAGGCAAGTCTGAAATCCACAGGACAGGCCATCATGAAGGGCAGGTTGGAACTCTCGGGCATGGGGTGAAGCTGCTGTCCACAAGTGGAATTTATTTGGGGAAGCAGGGTGTGTAGCATAGTGCCTGGAAGGTGCTCAAAAAATAACACCAGTAGTTGTTACATAAAAGAGGGTAGAGTAGAGGGACAAAAACAGGCTTTTAGAGTCATGGAGTTGATCTTTTTACCAGTCTACCTTCATTATATCTGGTATTGATATATTCCTTTTTAAGTAGGGAAAAGAATGTCTAATGTATAAACCTCCCAACCCCTATCCTTACTGGGGGGTCAAGGAAAGCTTGGGTAATAACTAGGATTATTTTCAATTAGATCTTTGTCACTGTACCTTGCTGGGTTCTTTGACAGCTCAGTAATGTTTAGAATGGTGGAACCTCACAAAATCAAGGACTCAATTCTTGACCACAAATTTCAGGCACTGATAATAAAGCCCCAGGGATATAGGAGGTAGCTAAGGATCGACTCTTTTCCTCCTTTCTCATCTCCCTAAGACAACAGTATGATGATTGGGACAGGCTTGAGTCCCAATGAGAAAAATCTATCAGATCCTTAGAGGGATGGTAAGGTCCTTGCTTGAATATCTTCACTTCCATTCAGCCTTCCACCCTAGTGATAATCCCATTTCTTTGGGCATTATCTCTATCAATTGACTGTACTCCTTATGTAATCCACAATTTTCTAAGTCTTCTCTAAATCTTCTGCTAGGGACATAAGCTCCTGGATTGTCCCTAACTCAACTCTCCACATTTTTTGCAGTTGACAGTGAGTGTTCACCTGATAGACCCTTCACTTGGCTGTAATATGCCCTCCACATATATCTTGGTCTGTAAAGCTTTCTAGACATCACTACTGCATGGGACTGACTAGGGAATTAACCAAGGTCATTCTTATTGGCCATGTGACCTTGAACAAGTTACTTAGCTTTTCTGAACTTCTGAGGTGGACATAAAAATTGTACCTAATTCATATATTTGTTACAGGATTAAATGAGTTAATGTAAAGCACTTGGTGCCTGACTTGTTTTAGGTGCTTAGAGATAGTGTGATTATGCTGTTGCTACTACTGCTGACTACTTCAGCTTTAAAACTTGCACTTGCTTGTTTCTTCATTGACATCAAGCCTTTGCCTACAGAGCCCTTTCTCTTTGTCCCATCACCTTTCTTTCTCAGGAGTCCCAATCCTTTGGCTGCCTGAATGTATGTTGAAGAATGGAAAATTCCTGTGGTTTTGTTGTGCTGTGCCTCCCATATTGGGGTGGGGGCCTGAAGGGATAGGGGTGCCAACCTGTTCATAACCAAAAGGCCAATAAAAGTGTCTTCCCAAATGAAATATTGAACTTCATTAAATCTAAGACATCATCAACTGTGAGCCACACCCTTATTTTATGTAATACTAAGAAAGAAATAAGCAACCTTTAGAATTTTAATTTTATACTTATTTAAAAGTTATTTTGATGCAGGTCTGTGAAAGGGCATAAGAGGCTTCCTGGTCCCTAGAGAGACCCCTCCACCAGGAGGACCTACGCAGCTCATGGACCTTTCCAGATATAGATGCAGCCTCTGGGGGGAGCTGGTCCTTGTGGCATGGGCCCATGTTCAGCAGTCGGGAAAGCATGTCCATGACAGGTGACTGCTGATCAGGGGGTCTCAATTAAGTGACACAGGGAGCTACACTGTGTGGGTAGAAGCCAGCAATGGGACCCAGAGAGCACCTGGCTGGCCTGAGATTCGAGAGTTGGAAATCCCAGGCATCTCAGTCAACATCAGCTCCGTGGGCAGAGAACATGGATTCCATGGCTGCTGTCTGCCACACCAGTGCCACTAACGTCAAGTGGTATGTAAATTACACACAGGTGTTCAGCTATGACCACATGACAGTCTCCCCAGACAGCAAGACACTCATCATCCAAAGGGTCAGCAGCTACAACTCACCACTTCGGTGTGGGATAGAAATCCTCCCACAGATTATTGAGAGAAGTGAAGTAATCTTTCCGACATTGACCTATGGTCCCTCCAGTGTGCTGATCAGGAGTAAGCCCCGTAACTTCAATGGCATCCTGCCTGCTGAGATGGGCTTCCAGGTGGAGATGGAGTGTATCTCCTATTCCAGACCAGAATTCAAGTACCAGTGGATCCACAACGGCTTCCTCCTGAACTTCTCAGAGAAAAAATTACCCTCCTGAATCTGATCTGGGACCAGATGGGCAGATACAGATATCAGGAAGTCCAGCTCCAGGTGCCCTGGCACAGGACTGTTTTTAGTAAAGGTTTCACCATCTCAGGATCCTTGCTGATATTTCTCATCATGGTGACAGCAGTGGGTGGTGTCCTCTTCTGTGCATTCCTCATTCATACCCTGATCAGACATTACTCTACCAGGGCAAATTGGGCTACATGATCATCCACCTCAGACATAGAAGACAAGACCAGATGGGCAAGGAGGGTTCCAACTCCTCCACTTCCTTATCTGACACCATGGGACCATCAGATATGCCCCATCTCAACATTGCCAGGGGCAAAGAAATAGAACAACCTATACATGCCCAATAACCGGGAATTGCTTAAATGGGATGCAGCACATGTTGAGTGAATCTGTCATTGTTAGAAACCACGCTGGGGAAAGCCACTTACTGATGCAGAGGATGTTCACAACTTGTTGCCAGGTTAGAAATGCATAATGCAAACCTGCATCTGATAGGATCATATTGTGAAAAGTATAGATTAGTTAATTGATATAGTTGTAATATTACAGTGTGTATGTATGTATGTGTTTTCCAGTTTTATGTGTACACACACACACACATATATACACACATATATATGCACCTGTGCAAAAATTGTGGAAAATGTTACCTATCAACAGTGCTATCTCAATTTCCTTCTTTTCACTTTACTGTATATTCTGAAGTGGTTTTTTTTTTCTTCACAAAGTATATAAATTGTTCTTATTATTAGAAAAAAACCCCAATAATGGTAAAACAGCATGAAGTTAAAAAAAAGTTATTTTGGAAGGCGGGCGGGGAAGGAAGAAAAAAAAAAGTTATTTTGACAGAGATTAGGATGGTGGTCACGAGGAGCTGGCGGTGGCGGCACTGAGAAGATGCTGTTTAAGGGTACCAACTTACAACTAGTGGATAAATAAGTTCTGGAAATCTGATGCACAACATAGGGATTATAGTCAACAATACTGTATTACAACTTCAGAATTGCTAAGAGACTAAATCTTAACTATTCTCACTACAAAAAAAGAAATTATAAATATGTGCCATGATAAAGGTGTTAACTAGCACTACTGTAGTAACCCTATGGCAATATATAAATGAATCAAACCAACACATTGTACAACTTAAACTGTACAATGTTATATGTCAATTATATCTCCATAAAAAAGGAAAAATATATCTTGAACAACTTTTTAAAAAAGTTATTTTAGACTTATTTAGACATAGAAGCAATGATAATATGAATGGCTATGGCTGAATTCACTCATGTAAGTTGATAGCCACATCATAAACTGCTGCCTGGGTGATGGTTGATTGTAAGATGCACATGAAATTCAGAGATGCTGAAATGTGAAAAATGAAAAAGTACATCTTAAAGTTAATGAAAGGTATTCTGTTACCCTTCAACCAATCCTCTAGAATGTAGAAACTTCATTTTCTTCATTTAGTCACCTATCTTTGATACATGAAGTTTTGTAAAATAATTTTCCTTTATTCAAGACTTCAGGTGTTTAAATCTTCCTAGCTTTAAGAGAAAATACCTTGGCTGAGGCAAGTGTTTGTTGTTGATTATCATCTCAGACAATAGTAGAGGCTCTGTGATTGAGCTACTAATTTGGTCTTTTTCATTTTATTAGATGGAAAGCAGACTGGAAGTTATATCCCTCCTACAGAGATGTATGCTGTTTGATACTTAGCCGCAATTTCATAACACTTTAAATTTCATCTCAGTGTTGTATAAAGAACAACATTTTGGAGTCAAACAGACTTAGGTTTATATTCTGCTACTTACTAGTCATGTGACTAGGTACGTTACTTCACCTTCCTAGGCCTCAGTTGCCTTATCCGTAATCTCATCATAGATTAAATAAATAATGTATATAAAGTGCAAAATGTTTGCCTATAATAGCTGTCCAGTAAACCACTGTTTTGATGGAAATGATGTTCTACTGGAGAGCTGAGAATATGTTCTCTGGAAAGCTGGATGTCAAGCTTGGCAGCAGTGTTGCCAGAGCCTTGCCTGGAGTCAATCTGGCCTGGAAGCACTGTTTTCTTATAGGTCATTCCTGGAGAAATGGTGAGGTGACTTTACTTTTAGGCAAAGACAATTAGTACTAATAGATGCCTTATTGTTCAATGGCAACATTATATCAATCTGGGAGCAAAAGGAAATGTTGGGAATGCAAAAAGAATGGTTTTGATCATTTGAGAAGGATTTTGAAACAGGAATTCTTTACTAAAGGTTAGGAATGGATAAAATTATTCATTCACCCGTAAAATATGTATTGAGTACCTTCTCAATGCTAGGTGTTCTGCTAGGTCCTGGGAACACAGTGCCTATGTGTTCTAGTAAAGAATGCAGAAAAGGGCCTGTCCTTGTGAAGCTTATACTGAGGGGAGGAGTTAGGGATATGCAATCAAAAGTAAACAATTTTTAAGACAAGATAATTCCATAATGCTACTTAAGGTTTGGTGGTAAGGGAAGGCTTCTCTGAGATGGTGCCATTTTAGCTGAAACCTGAATGACAAGGAGTGATTTTTCTTATCCTTTGTGTTCATTGAGCTTCTTATATATGTGGATTTACAGTTTTTATCAAGTTTGGAAACTTTTGGCCATTATTTCTTTCCCTCTCCTTTGGAGACTAATTATACACATATTAGGCCTCCTGAAGTCCCATATCTCACTATTGCTCTCATCTTTTCTTTCTTTCTTTGCTTTTTTTAGAGTCTCTCTCTCTCTCTTTTTTTTTTTTTAATTTCTTTTTGGATAGTTTCCATTGCTTTGTCTTCAAGTTCACTAATCTTTTCTTCTGCAACATTTAACCTGCCTTTAATTCCATCCAGTGTATCTATCGTCTCAGATGTTGTAGTTTTTATTTCTAGAATTTCATTTTAAGACTTTTTAATATCTTCCATGTCTCTACTTAATACATTCTACTTTTTCTCTGGGTTTCTGGAAACTGGAGCAATCATGGGGTTCACCTTGTTTGTTCCCCATCTCTCATGCATCACTGTCCTTTATTGCCTGATGGCTAATGTCTTGAGAACTGTTCTTTCATATGCTTTGTCCAGATTTTTAGTTGTTTCAGATAGTAGGGTAGGGACTTCCCCGGTGGTCCAGTAGGTGGAACTTCATACTCCCATTGCAAGGGGCCCGGGTTTGATCCCCGGTTGGGGAACTAGATCCCACATGCATGCCACAACTAAGAAGTCCACATGCCACAACTAAGAGTCTGCATGCCGCAACTAAGAAGTCCGCATGCCTCAACTAAAGGATACCGCATGCCACAACTAAAATTAAAAAAAAAACTGATAGTAGAGTAAATCCAGTCCTTACTCCATCTTGGCTGAAAGTAGAAGTGTTCTGCCTCTACTATTTACCTCATAATTATTCTCAGGTTTTAAAATGTACAAAAAGGCCACGTATTGGTTTTAACCAGTTGCTATCAATAGAAAACACTTTAGAGTCTGATTATACATGTTTTCCTGATGTGTGATAAAGCACATGCCATCTCTTTGGTCTCTGAACTAATCTTTGTTCAGAATCTATTAACAACATAACCATCAAAAAGCTCTAATATTTTTCTTCTTTTTTTTTTAATGAAAAAATTCCATCTGTTTTAACCAGTAAGAGAAATCTGCTTCAGAGCCTTTTGGTATTTATTATGCTATTATGGTATCACATTCCTGGGCTGAGCTGCTTGCCAGATGTAGTTATCGAACATTTTTGTGGCATTATACTTGGCCCAAGGACTTTAGACGTCTTATTTTAGTTTTATGTGGGTTGAGGTGGATTTATGTTTTTTTAAAATTGTGGTTAAAGTCTACATAACAAAATTTACCATTTTAACCATTTTTAAGTGTATAATTCAGTGTCATAAAGTACATTCACAATCATGTATAACAATCACCACTATCTATTTCTGAAACTCTTTCATCATCCCAAAGAGACTCTGTACGCATCAAACAATAACTCCCCATTCTCTCCTCCCCCCACCTCCTGGTGATCTTTATTCTACTTTCTGTCTTTATGAATTTGCCTAGTCTAGGTACCTCATATAAGTGGAATCATACATTTGTCCTTTAGTATCCGGCTTATTTCACTTAGAATAATACTTAAGGTTCATATTGCAGCATGAATGAGAATTTTATTTCTTCTTAAGGCTGAATAATATTCCCTTGTATGTATATAACACATTTTGTTTATTCATCTGTTGATGGACACTTGGGTTGTTTCTACCTTTTGGCTATTGTGCATAATGCTGCTGGGAACATTAGTATACAAGTATCTACTTTCAGTTCTTTTGGGTATGTGCCTAGGAGTGGAATTGCTGGATCATATGGTAATTTTATGTTTAATTTTTGAGAAATCACCAAACTGTTTTACATAATGGCTGCACCATTTTACATTCCCACCAGCAATGCACAAAGGTGCCAATTTCTCCACATCCTTACCAACACTTGTTTTTCTTCTTTTCTTTCTCTCTTCCTTCCTCCTTCATTTTTTTAAAAAAATAGTACCCATTCTAATGGGTGTGAAGTGGTATCTCATTGTGGTTTTGATTTTTATTTCCCTAATGACTAGTGATATTGAACACTTTTTCATGTGCTTACTGGCTATTGTATATTTATTCACATCCTTTGCCCATTTTTGAATTGGGTTGTTTGGTTTTTGCGGGAGAGCTGTAAGCCCAAATCTATCTGTTCTTCAAAGATCTTCTGGGAGTTTAGATATTCATTTGGTATTTTATATCTAACATATCTAGAAAATGCTCCACAGAAAGTTTTTCCGTTTTTCTATGACAGTGGTGTGACATATGTGGCAGATCTTTCTTTGTAATAGATGAAGCAGACAGTGATTCCAAGTTGCTTCCCACGTATCTGGGCTGTTTTCAGTGTTCTCCTTTTGTTTCTATATGGCAAACGTCCAGAAAAGAATGGTTGACTAGACTAATTGGAAGTGATTTGTGTGTGAGACTCCCAAGGCTCCAGTTATAGACCTGTTAGACTTCACTTTTCTTTGGGTTGGAAAATTTTATCTCAGTGAAATACAAAACATAAACAAAACAAACAAAAACACCTTCACTCTTCGGTTGCTAATTAGACTTGCAGATGAGAAATTCACTTTCGAAATTTCACGCGTCATTATTGAGAGCATCTGCTTCTGCTCCAGCAAAGGCAGCTCTGACACAAGTTTGCCAGGCGCCTCTTTTAACTCAAAAGCTACAACCCGAGAGCTATATAAATTTGGTGCTAAATATATTGATAAATGTAACTAACTTCTGACCTTCATCAGGAAGCTCAGGGTTAAAAGTTTTAAGTGTGATTTTGAGGCTGTAGAAATAGAAAGCACACTTAAAAATGTCAAACATGTTTGTAACAAAAGAATCAGTTGAACACATCTGAGTACATTTGTTTATGTCTTTTATGGTAGTGCCAGCATTTGAGTGCAAATAAAAGGAACAATAGCAGAAACAATAGAAAAGAACTACCATTTATGGAGTACTCACTATGTCCCAGGCACCATGCCAAATGCTTTCCATGTATGATTGTGTTTAATAATTACAAATCAGGAAAATGAAGCTCAAAGATTCAAGAAAGTTGCTCAGGTCACATACTTGGGAAGTGGCAGAGACTGTATACAAAGCCAGGTCAGTGTGACTCCAACTTCATAACAGAAATACAACATCTTGTTGGATGGAGGAGAAACAGGGAAATACATTTCAAATAGCTTAATATTATTGCGACTGGCTGAAGGCAGCATAGACATCATCTAGAAAATAGTAGGAGATTTAAGTAGACAGAACTTGTTTTTTTTTAACTGTGTTGGGTATGTTACATAGAAATGTAGAAAGCCAGGCTTCCCTGGTGGCGCAGTGGTTAAGAATCTGCCTGCCATTGCAGGGGACACGGGTCCAAGCCCTGATCCAGGTAGATCCCACATGAAGCAACTAAGCCCATGCGCCACAACTACTGAGTCTGTGCTCTAGAGCCCGCAAGCCACAAATACTGAGCCCGTGTGCCTAGAGCCTGTGCTCCACAAGAAGAGAAGCCACCACAATGAGGAGGCCGCGCACCACAATGAAGAGTAGCCCCTGCTCGCCTCAACTAGAGAAAGCCCGCACACAGCAACGAAGACCCAACACAGCCAAAAAAAAAATTAAAACAAAAAATGCAGAAAGCTAAGTGCTCGTCTTAACCTTCCTGATTGATGCTGGTATCTTCTTTAAGTGTGTTGCAGTTTTTCTTTTCGTATTTAAATTTTGGATTAAAATATTTTGTTTACGTTTTGATTGGCTTTTATATTGACTATTATGCTCTCCTCATTGGCCTTACCACCTCTTTCTGAACAAAATGCTAATTCAAAAGTTTCCTTTCCTAAAAAAAAAAAAAAAAAAGTTTCCTTTCCTAAGAGTTCTTACCATGCCCCCATCTTTCAATTCTAAGCCTCGACTGTTTCCCTAACCCTGTCTAATGGATTCCGTTTCTTCATCTGAGGTTTGAAAGTCTCCAGTTAATCTACCTTTGCCTATATTGTAGTTCTTGGTTCTTGACAACCATACTTTTGAGACTCTTGTCTTATACTTTCTCACTTGTGGCCTTTTTTGGGTTTTTTTGGCTTTTTTCTTCCCTGTCTTTTTGAATTTATGGGAATTCATGGCCCTTCTCTGTAGGTTGAAACCTAAAGACTGTCTCCAGAATCTCTCTTACTAGACCAATTTTCAACTTTCTAGAATGGAAAAACCAGTTGTTTCGAATTGATCAGAAATCTACTCTTGGATCAGTCAGTCATGACCAGTTGAGTAGGGACCAGAATCCCATAGTACAGACATGGCTGCTGGGAGTCTACTGACTTCGTTAGGGGCTTTCCTGGAAAAGGCAGAATGTTTACTAGCCAGGTACTTATCCAAGAAGTACCTTCTTCACTCTGTAGACCAGGGCACTGGAAAAAGTTATGATATCCTTGTAAACAAGATGGAGAAACATGAGCTGAATCCTGGGGAATTGGGTGCAATTGTAAGTAACTGAACAATCACATCCAAAGAAGGTGTACTGATGTTAGCCTGAAGGCAGGTCATTAGTGATGAGCTGAAAGACTCTGCTCACCCTGCCCGGATTTTAACATTTCTTTCAGTGATTCAGATGAGCTATCCCTAGAATGCAAGTGCCCACAGGAACAGAAACTATGGCCCTGGCTTCCTTGGTGATATCAGGGCACATTAAGAAAGTGATAGCCATTTGCCATTTTCTGGCCACCCTCAACTCCCCTTCCTGAGCATACTACCCCTCAGTCGTGATGGGAATCCCATTAGAGCTCCCCGGGAAATGAGTGATGCAAAGATGGGAAAATGGCTGGAGTTCACTCATCCCTCCCCTCCCACTCCCAGCCTTTCCTCTATACTTTTCTCCTGGGACTCCATTTACTGAACCTTGGACTTTCGGATTTTATCTGTTCTTTCACATTTTCTCTCTTTTTATCCTATGCTCTAGGAGATTTCCTCTATTTTATGTTATGATTTGTGAACATTTTATTTCTGCTATCATATTTTAAATCCCTAATCGCTTCTCTGATTATTCTTTTTTCAAATCAACATCTTCTTCATAAAAATCTTTCTTAAATCTCTTTGAGTCAAGTTTTCTTCTATTCCCTGATTATTTTTGTTTTCACCAGAATTTGTTTTTCATGTTTATATATCTTGGTCTTTCCCTTTCAAGCTGCTGGATCTACTAATATCTTGGTGATCTTTGCTTATCTGGTCATATTTAAGAAAGAAGGTCCATGCAATTGGAGTGACATCTCTCCAGTGATAATTCTGACTAGGTGCTCTGGACATGAGTTGGGGGAGGTGAGTGGGAACTCATTTTTAGGCTGAGCCCACCTGATGGCCAGAATGAGAACTTTACTGTGAGACATGAAGTTGATGACTAAAAACCTTAGATTCTCCAATATGGAGAATTGTTTAATTTCTTTAAAGAAGAGCTATCAGGAACTTGTTTGTTTACTTTTGCCTGAGGATAAGTGCCAGCTGCCTGTACTTACTGGGTATGAGGGAGGGACTGGAGGGTGGAAGTGGGTGGTGGAGAAAAGCAGGTGGGTACAGTTGATCCACCTTTAGAGTTTGCCCAGTTCTCCAGGCTAACTGGCAGCCCTCCCCAGCAGCCCTCATAGCTTGTCCTGGGCTGGCTGTCTAAGGCATCCTTTACCTGTTAACCCTCTTCCATCAACTTTCTGGCTTCCAGATATATGCTATCTCATCCCCAAGTAATACCTCCTTACTCTGTTCTCCTTCAGGTATGGGTTTATTCCTTTTGTACTTCTGTTCCTTTAGTACAAAGAGTCAAGGCAGAGAGAGCATGTCTGGTTCACTAATAAAAAGCAACAATACACATTTACTGTTTATTACCCCACAAATAATATTTCTAGCAAAAGAACTATTAATTAATGTAATGGTTACATTAACATAAAATAAAAAATTAAAATATAAAAAAATAAAAAATTATTATTTTTTATTGCTTTATTTTAAAAATAAAAAATTATTTTTTATTGCTTAAAAAGTGTACAAGTAATATATAAAAACATGCTCCTTATAAAAATGCAAATAAAAAATCATGTAGACTATAACGGGAAATTGGCTGTTCCCTTCTTTTTTTCCCCAACGCAATTCTGCTCTTTTCCCAGGAAGTAACTGCTGTTAATAACTAGGTATATATCCTTGACTATTGCTAATGTATTTATATATCTGTATCTGTTTGGTTATCAGGCTGTTTGTCTTTTTTATTTAGATCGATCAAGTTTTATATATTGTTTTGTGAATTTTAACTTGACCATATGTCTTGGATAGCTTTTCATGGCAGTAGATGTAGAGCTATCATTCTTTCCCCTACCAGTTGACATCTAAGTAGTTTGTAGTTTTTCTTTTTCAGAGAGGCAAAATCTATTACTTTCCTGTTTCATTGTCCCTTAGCATGCTTTCCACTCAAATTGAGAAATCCTTGTCATATCTGTAAAGAACCCCAGTGGATTAAACTGAAAAAACCTGACTGAATGAAATATAGCAAGTTGAACAGATCATAATATATGATAATATTTAGAGGTACAGTACTAAAACTTCTTTTTTTTTTTTTTTTCTAAAACTTCTTTATTAAAATTCATATTATCCTACCCCAGTTAATGAATGGAACAGAATCAGATCACATTTATTTTGATCAGAGTTAAGGAGGCAAACCAGCTTGCGTGTCATCTCTCAAACATACTAATAACAAATGCCCAGGTTTAAAACGTTCTTGTTTTTTTCCTACTGTTCTTTTCCTACTCTTTCCTGCCATTTTTCTTAGTTTATTCACCATGCTCTAAGCTCTTGATTTATTGTTCATTCTTTTTGTTACAGGTCTTGAAACTGGAATCAGTTTAACCTCAAGAGAATCATCAGAGTGTTAATTTCCAAATGAATCCTCTTTCTAACAGTGGTAAGAATATCTATGACAAAAATACACATTTTGGGGACCCAGATCCACACCCGCCCTGGAGAAAGGTCACATTCTCCACTTTTGAAGAGCAGAAATCCTTCTGCATGGCCAGTTCTGGCAGGTCCTTATGTTGTTCCACACCAAAAGGTTTTGAGAGTTCTGTGCTTGCTTAGCACTGACTTTCTTGGCTCTGTGGCAGAATGACCGCCCCCCCCCCCCCCACCCTCACCCAGGTTTTCACATTTCTTCATCTATAGAAACCTGGTGTTCCCTGGCCTCCCCTCTGTAAGGTTGGATCAGAACTCCAGCTTACACTCTGCTTTTAACAAATTCACCAAGCACTAAACTATGTTTAGGCACTGTTGTATTAGTCATTTCACATTCATTATCTCATTTAATCCTCAAAACAATCCCACATATTAGCTTTAGAGAGGTTAAGGTACTTGCTTAAAGTCACACAGTAAGTGGTAGAGCTGGACTTCAAATCTGGGCCTGCCCAGCACCAAAGCTTGAGCTCTGACCTCTGTGCTACACATTCAGCACTCAGCCGATGAACCCTCATGAGCACGTGAGAAGAGAAACTTGAAGGCCCTACCTACTAGGTGAGTGGCTGGGAGGCTAGATGATGGCCCCCCAAAAGGTATTCACCTCCTCATCCCTGGAACCTGCGCATGTTACTTTATATGGTGAAAAAGGACTTTGCAAATGTGATTAAGTTAAGAACCTTGAGATGGGAAGATTATCCTGTACTATCCAGGTGGGATCTAAATACAGTCACATATATCATCATGAAAGGGAGGCAGGGGATCTGACACACACACAGAAGAGTTGGTAAGGCAGTGTGATCCCACGCTCACTGCAGGAGGAGACTGCAGTGATCGGCTGCAAACCAAGAAATGCCAGCTGCTACCAGAAGCTGGAAAAAACAAGGAATGATTTTCCCCTGGAGCCCCCGGAGAAAGCACAGCCCTGCTGACACCTGGTTTGGCCCAGTGATACTGGTTTCAGACTTCTGGCCGTCAGAACTGTGAGAGAATATGTTTCTGTTGTTTTAAGCCACTAAGTTTGTGGTAATTTGTTATGGCAATCACAGGTGACTTTGTGATTTCTCTAGGCCAGTTTCCTTATCTGTAAAATGAGGATATTAGTGGTAATACCTAGAATTAAAAAAAAAAAAAAGTAAAGTGCTAGCATTTACCTAGCACAAGGTAGATGCTCCAGAGAGCTATTGTCACTCGCAGGGTCTGAGAGGAATATGTACGGGGTGCTTCGGGAGCACATGGGAAGGAAGGGCATTTAACCCAGCCTCCAGTTCATAAATGCACACGACCATCCAGTAAGGTTAACAAAGAAGTTGAAATTAATTAAAAATGACAGTATATGGCATTTATTGACCAAATGACAGAGAGTTCACAAAACAATCTCCACCCTTAATTTCTAAGAGTGACTGCAGCCGCCAGAGAAACTTTTCAGGTGGTAACTCATTACCTCGTGGATGCCCCAGCGACTTTATTTTTCTGGAGGTGATTCTGAATGGTCATTCCAGGACACATTAATTAATGAACCATAAAAATAAACACTGCAGCTGGAAACTGGAAGTGTAAATTCAGTTGCCTGTTAGGAATGTAATCTGTGACCATCACACTTTGTCCATAGAAATAAGCAGAGGGAGTGCTGGACTTGTCTAGGGGCCTGGTTCCCAGGCATGTAAGGATTATTTCTCCCTGAGGGCTGGACTGAAGCCGGGCCAGAGAGTTTGCCTTTGAGCTGCTCCCATTTGTTCATCCAGCTCCTGGAGAGTCGTCATTGCCTTCATTATGGATTGCTCTGGGCTAGTGATGGAAGAGTTAGCAGGGTGGCCTGGAGTGGCTCTTAGCAGGCTGGTGCCAGCTGACACATGCCACTTAGGTTTCCAAAGAGCCAAGCTGTCCCCACTCACGCATGGCTGATGCACTTGTGGCTAAATGCGGTGCCACCAGGGCCCCGGGCCAGATTCAGGGCAGGAAATAGAATGCCACCTCCATCACCAGGGAAACAATGGCCTGCGTGCATGATTTAAACCAGGGCCAACAAGAAAGCTCAAAGGCAGGGTCAGAAGAGGAAGGGAGACCAGAGGGTGGCTTGCATGGATTTTGTCTTGGGTTATAACTGTTGACAAGCCACTTAGCTGCCCCCATGTTTAAGTTTATCTGCATATAAGATGGAGGTAACAATATTTACGCATCTCACTGGGGACTTATGAAAACAACATTTCTGACAGACCACTCAGGATCCATGGATGGAAGGTGGTATGTAAGTGCAGATGGTAAACTTACTGTGTGTGTGTGTTTTCAGCAGGTGCATTAGGGGCATGTAGACCCTCCGGAAAACACATTTAGAGTCTGACCACAAGCAAACAATAATAAAAACTAACAATTTTAAGTGCATGGATTTGTCTTTGGTTTTGTGCAGGTTTGGGGGAATTGCATGTGTAATTCAGACTTCAAGGCTGTTTTCATACATTGCTGTGATTAGTAATACTTCTGGCTCAAATCATTTGAGAATGCTGTGGTTGTTGATTGTTTCCAGATGTTTGCCAGCTTAGCTCTAAAAAATTCCCAAGTTAATTCTCCTGTATAGTTTATGAGTTGCACGTGGAGTCTGGAACTTTTGTTCCCAAGTTGGAAGGAGGCAAAAATCTATTTAAAAAACAAAGTGCAAAGAGGAATCGTTGCTCTATCCCCTGGAGGTCTGCTATTTCTGAGGAGTCCTGAGTCTGTTACCTATACATTTGTTCTGTTCATTTAAGGTTAAGCAATTGACCTCTGACCTCCCTATAAGGTTATTAAATGCTGCTTTCTGCTAGCTGGGTTCCTGAGGTAGTCTGTCACTCTGTTCTTGGTTAATTAAACCTTTCTCTGGTGCATATTGTCTGTCTAGAATAATTCCTGTGGGTCCAGGTGAATGGTGACTATTATAGAAAAACAAACTTGTTTAATAACACAAATAATACACTTAAAAATTAGAATAATTATATAAATGAAATATAGAAGAGAAAGATCATCTGCAATTCTCTCATGCAGAATTAACCATACTGGCATATATATATATATATATATTTTTTTTAAACAAATATGGGAGTCTAATGTATGTACTTGCTGTTTTGCGACCTGCTGTTGGGCTGAAGCCTTCACCTATTGGATCTGGGTGGAACACCGCAGATCCTTAGAGTGTCTGGCCTACACTGGGGAGGGGTCCTGCTTCGGTTGCGGGCATGGGGGTGGTGGAAGGAGGGCCTCAGAGCTTTAGTCAGCACTTGCGAAAGGAGTTTCAAAGACTTGTTCTCTCAGATGTCACTCCACTTCCTCAGCGCTCCCGTGTTTTGGCAACAGCATACATCCCAGAACTGGTAAACACTTGCTGATCTTAGCGTCTGTGCAGATGATGACCCTGTGCCCTCCTGATCTGTTTGCATTCTGCCATCACATCCATCGGTTCCCCCTTCCTCCCTTTTCTTCATACTAACAGAGCTTGATTAAGGCATGGTTTATATGCAGAGCACTGCACAAATCTTACAGCCTTTTGAATTGAACACTGCAGACCTGGATGCACATAGGCATGAACCAATGTAACCACCACCCGGGCTATAAAACACCTCCAACATCCCAGAAGTGGCTTTGTGTCGCCTCTGAGTCAATCCGTCCTACCCCTAGGTAATCATTCCGTCCATTCTTAGACACTAATTTTATCATGTTGTTTCCCACCTAAAAACATTCCACAGGATTGTTGTCCCTTTATCTTGCTCCTTTGGGTCTAAATGTCTCTGCTTGACTTTCCAGGTCCACTTTCTTTTTTTTTTTTTTTTTTTTAACCTTGGGTTTATTTATTTATTTATGGCCGTGTTGGGTCTTCATTTCTGTGTGAGGGCTTTCTCTAGTTGCGGCAAGCGGGGGCCACTCTTCATCGCGGTGCGCGGGCCTCTCACTATCGCGGCCTCTCTTGTTGCGGAGCACAGGCTCCAGACGCGCAGGCTCAGTAATTGTGGCTCACGGGCCCAGTTGCTCCGCGGCATGTGGGATCTTCCCAGACCAGGGCTCGAACCTGTGTCCCCTGCATTGGCACGCGGATTCTCAACCACTGCGCCACCAGGGAAGCCCCAGGTCCACTTTCTTAAGGGTCCTGCCTGCTGAATCATTTGGGCCTCCATTGACACTTCCTGGCCTGAGGCCAGTCTCTGCACTGTCAGTTCCATCTGCCAGGCTCCACCTGGAGCTTTGTTCACTCTGTGCCCTCACCTTTCCCTGGCCTCCCCGAATCTCACCCATCCTTCAAGGCTCAGCCCAAGTCCTGTTTCTGGCAAGAAGTCCTTTCACTTTGCCAAAACTTCTTCCAATTTCTTTACCTCCCTCTTACACCCTGTAAGATCTTACACCCTGTAACATCAAGTGACTGAGTTTCTGCAAAGACTTGGGGCCATGGAAGGTAGGCCACTCTGCCATTCCTACTTATGATTCCCCATGACCATCCACATGTGGCAGCACACAGTTTTCCAAACCCTCCGTTCTTTTCTCACCCATTCTCTCACATCATGGGGCTGCCCCAGGTCTGCAGCTCCCCAACCCCAGGCCCTGCTCCCTGTCTATCTCTCCCCGTCTTTTCTTCCCCTTCTTGGTACTTTGCTACCCAGCTCACTAAATTGTCTCCTCCAGACGTCAGATTCCACCCCTTCTTCAGATCTGACACCAAAAATCCTGAGACCAGGCTCTCCTCGGAGGGTAGGGATAAAATGCGGGGAGAGAATTTGAGCAGATGATGATGGAATTCTTTTTCTCAGATACAAGAAGGCTGGAAACACTGGTGCATCATATAATTTTGCCCCATCCCACCCACATCCTTTGCACCCAGCAGTTAGTGGCTGTGCCACCTTCTCTGTTGTTCCAGTGTGTTAACTTTGCTCCCGCCCAGACTTCCCGAGTTTGCCATGGCACAAGCAGAGTTCTGAGCTCGCAAGAGTCAGCACAATCAAGGGGTTTAAGTAAGATATTGCAGCTAAAGGGCTTAGCACAGGTCTGCCGTGGTCAGGCTCAGAGCTACTATCAAAAGCCTGCAACCTCTTCTCTGATTCCTATCAAGTCAGATGTGTTGGGGATCCTAAAGTGATTGTGATTGTGTGTGAGTGTGTGTGTGTGGTCAGAAACCCTACCTACTACAGTGAACACAGGCCCTGGGGCCAAGACCAGCTCTGCACTGCCTCTCCCTGGGACCCTCAGTCTCTTCATGAGTAAAATAAGATTCATAATCCATGCACCTCCGATGAGCGTAAGTGGAGCACACATCAAAGCACTTTGCAGGTGGGTCCACCCTGCCAGTGTGAGCCGGTAGAAGGACAGGCAATACAATGTGCTGGCAAGAAACTGGTTGGCCTAGTTCCAACTTGCAAATATAATTGTGTTTCTGAATTGGCAGTTGGCAAATGCAGCCCCCCAGAGACAAAGTCGGGTTCTAGACAAAATGTTTCAGTTCGACTCCTTCAGTGGTAAGCAGACTCAGGAGTTTGGCTGCCTGCATTGATATACAGGTCCTTACACTGACTTTGGAAAACGGCTTCGTCATTCCAAGCCTCAGTTGACTTGTCTGTGAAATGGGGATAATAGTCTCTTCCTCTTAGAATTGTTGTGAGGGGCAAAAGTAATTTATGTGAAGATATAGCACAGTGCCTGACACATAGAAACGCTCGATGAATATTAGTGCTTTTATTATTTCCTTATAAGTGTTGCTCTGTACATGTTTAATGAATGAATAGCTGCTGGTGTGGATTTGGCTTATGAGGGTGCTTTTTGTTCTTCTCTGGTATTTTCAGGCTGATTCCATCTGACCGTGCTTGGCTGGGAACAACTTTGACTAGGTATGTGGGAAAGAAAATGATGAAATAAAAAGGCTTCAACCAGGGGTAGGAATGCTGACTACAGAAGACCGTGAGATCCTGGGAACAAACCCACTAGCCACCTGAGAGCTAACAGGGGACTTCCCTGAGGCCCAGGCCAGTCATGCAGCTGTCATTTCCCTCTCTGCTTCTTCAGAGAGGCCAACTTGACTTTGGTTTTATTCCCAAGCACATTTCCTGGTTTCATCCTGGCAGGACTGTGGCTATCTTTCTGGGTAGCCAGATGAGATAAGCTGTAGACGTTTTTCTACGAAAGAATAAGCAACCAATATAGTATCTGAGGGTCCCTGCCCTGTGGCCCCCTCCTCATCTCCTCAGACAACTGTCAGAGCTGAGCCTGTGGGCAGAGGCCTATTTCATGACACACACACCCTTCTGAAACCCAGAGAGCAGGGTGGAGAGTTCCATGGTCACTCTGAGGGCAACAGTTTTGTTATTTGGTCCTGCCTTTGCCTTTGACTTACTATGTGACCTTCAGAAAGTCCCTTCCTCTCTCCAGGTCTCAGACTCTCCGTCTACAAAATGAGGGAGTTGACCCTTGCAGTCTCTGAAGTCCTCTCTGCCTCTGAGAGTGACAAAGTGCTGTGAGTTATCAACCTGGGTTGGAATTCTGGCTCCACTGTTTTCTGACTTCGTGGCCTTGGGTAGGCCACTTTAGTTCTTTAGATTGATCCCCCTCTGTAAAATGGGGATGGTAAATAGTAATCTGCCCTATAGGGTTGTAGCAAGGTTTAAATAAGACATGTGCGGCTGAAGTGCTTAGCGCAGGATCTGCCCATGGTCAGGTTCAGCAAAGCAAGCCAATATCAAGAGCCTGCAGCCCCTTCTCTGATTCCTGTCAGCCAGGCCAGGTGAGTTGGGGCCCTGGAGTGATATGCGCGTGTTTCCGTCTGTCTGTCTGTGGACATGTGCCAGTATATGTGGAGGGCTTGGCCTCCCCCAGGGCACTCTGGGAAGATCTGTCCAGGGAGCTTCCCTGAGGGCACCAGCTGAGTTGGAGCAGGTGTCTCATTCAGCAGAAGAGGCAGGTCACAGCCTTCCCCTCACTGCAGCATGCCGCAGCCTTTGGGGCTCTAGATATCTTCATTGTTTCCTGAGCAGTTTTCCTTGAAGAGGCAATAGCTGGTGCCCCCCAGCCTGGAGATAACTAACCAGGTTCCCAGCCAGGGTGCAAGCATCCCCGGAAGCAACCTGTTCTATTGCTGCTCAGGGCTTTGCTCTGTCTTGGAGGGCTGCCTGAAGGCAAGGAGCACCAGCTCTTCTCCTGGGCCCCTGGGTTTTGAACTCAGGTCAGCTCTGTCCTAGGACTCCCTCCCTTCTTTCTTCTCTCCTTGGACCACGTGGTGTTTGTTTCACACTGGACACTCCGCTAAGTGATGCAGGAAGTAGGCCCCCAGGGAGGCAGATACCGCCCAGCAAAGCAGATAACCAAGTGAAACCTCTGGATGCCTCTGGGGCCTGGGGCAGGCTCAGTGATAAGTGGAAATGCCAGGCTTATCGCTGTGGGCCGAGTTCTAGAGAAGCTATCCTGGCCGGCCCACGTCGTTCCCAGGCCTCCGGGCAGTCGGGCATCTCCAGGCAGAGTAAACACTGGGTTGGCACAGCCGCAGCAGCAGGACGGGACACTGTGCCCCACTCTGGCACTTCGCAGTCCCAGCGCCAGAGGCCAGTAGCGGGCGTCGGATTACACCCAGATATTTGCGGTAAGCAGGCCGGTCTGCTTTGAAGTAGGAACCCGAGGAAGCATTGTTAGGTTCATGGGACTAAGGGAGTCTCGGTGACAATTGTCCCCCCGATCTGGGTCCTCTTGGACCAAGAAGCTCCATCAGCAGGAAGCTTTGGTTGATGGGTGCAGCCCAGGGACGCTCGGCGCAGGCCTTTCCCGACTAACGTGCCGTATAGCGGGCAGAGGAGGCTGAGGGGCCGCTAACCCCCAAGTCGTCCACGTTGAAGCCTGCGAGACTTTCTGAGGTTCTGTTTCAGCTCTGGTTTCCTTCCAGGAGTAAGCGCAGCTTCGTGGAGGACGCGTTTGCCCTTTCTGAGCGCACATCAGCTGATGGTGCATGCGGGGAGGTGGCCTGGGCCAGGCCAGGTGGCTGGGGGAGCTGATTTAGGACTGGGAAGACACCCCCTCGTCCTCCTGCCCCCACCGCACAATGAGGGGACTGAGTACACTGCCATCCTTGTTGGCTGACCTTCTGGGGTGGGATGGGTGTGGTGAGGGGTGGTGAGTTCCAAGCTCTACGTTTTCATGTACTTTACCATGTGCCAGGTGCCGTGCTAAGTGTTTTACTTATCCGAATACTCAAATAGCCCTGAGGTTATTGCGCTGTTATGAGCCCCTTTTACAAATGAGGAAAGCTGTGTTCGGGGAGATTAAGTTCCAGGTATGCAGCTGGCCCCTATGGGCACTTAGGTATGAAAGTAGGTAAGCACCCCTTTCCTCAAGATACGTGGCCTCTGTCTCTCAGAAAACTGTCATGATGTTTGATTTTCTTAGAACAAGACCTTTCACTGCCTTGTGCTGCCACACTTGTTATAAATCCACAAACCTACACAGTCTACCGCATGTCCGTCTCCCCCTCAGATGTTGTGCCCTTGAGCTTTGCAAAACCTGCTTCCCATCCTGCTCCCCAGCCGCAAACACGCTGAAGTCTTCGAGCTGTTTTTCCTGGTGTTCGCCTCCAATTCTCTCCTCATCAATTTTGTTCATTATCTATGGACTTCCTCTTAAGAGAGACGAAGATTTAGCTCTCCCCATTTATCCCTTCACAACTCTTGTAATACATATATCACTGTTTTAACTTAATAAAGTATTTACTTTATTATGGCATAAAATTATATAATATATATAAGGTAATATTATATTATATAAATATTATTCACTGAAAATTCAATCATGTACTTAATTTCATTCTTTCCTGATCTCTGATTTTCTCGGAGTCTCTGATTCCTTTTGTTCCCCTTTTGCCCTGTTGCCGGCATCATACTGATGGCTAACATTTGAGCACTCACTGTGTGCCAAGCTCTGTTCCAGGTGCCTTGCAAGCATTCTCAAGTGACCCTCCTGGCAACTCCATGAAGTGCGTGCATTGTTATTATGTCACAGCCCAGGAAGTACAGACTCAGAGAGGTTAAATAAACTGGCTCATGATTCTGTCTAAAAGCTGGCAGAGGCAGGAGTTAAATCCAGATGGTCTGACCCTAGGCCCCATGCTCTTAATATTTTACTACATGTCTTTAATTATATTATATTGTATACTGTTTTTTTCCCCCCTGAAGTCCTCCCTTTTGGGGACCCTCCATCTTCCTGCTTCAACTTTGGGCCTAGGTAGAAGCTGTTGTTTCCTGGAGCTCTGTTTTTTTTGTTTGTTTGTTTAGTCCCTGGTTTTGCTGGTGTTTATCCTCCAAGCAGCTTCCTTAGAAAGGGGGCATACATTTTTTTACATCTTGGAAAGTCTTAAAACTCTTTATTCTGTCCTCTGACAATGGTGCAATGTCTTCAAAATTCTAATTCTCTCTCATCTAGAATTTTACATACAACCTAACTGTCTTGCCACATCCGGCTGTTTTTAGGATGAGAAGTCTGATGTCATTCTGATTCCAGTTCTCTGATATGTGATTTTTTTTTTCTTTTAAATTTCAGGGAGCTTTTATAATCTTCTCTTTAATCCTCTGTTCTAAAATTGCATAATGTCTGTAGTATTTCTTTAATAAATTCCTTCCCTCTTTCTTTCATTTCTCCTCCTGAACTCCAGTTAATTAGATGTAGGACCAGCTGGATCCACTGTCCCTCTTTCTTATCTTTTCTCTCCTAATGTATACATCTCCATCTTTCAGTTCTGTTTTCTGGAATATTATCTTAACCTTGTTTTCTAATCCCTATATTGGATTTTTAAATGTTAACATTCGTATTTGTAAAAGACCTCTCTTTTATTCTATGTTTGTTCTTTTTCCATAACACCCTCTTCTTTTTTAATGGATGGAACAGTCTTTCACACTTTTCTGTGGTTACTAATGAGAACCTTTTTTTAAAACTTTCCTCTGTTTCTTGTTTTCTCTGTTTCTGCCACAATTATATTTCTGTTTATTTGTTCTGAGCTCCCCTTTTCATCTTGGGGGCTTTCTTTGAATACCTGGTGATCCTTTATTTCTGTGCATATTTCAGAATAAGGCACAAAAACCTGGGTGGGTGGTTGAGGCTTGTTGACTGCTTGGCTTTGTGGAGGATCAGATGGGGAGCTCCCCAGGGACCCCAAAGCCAGTGCATAGAACTGTTGTATTGTGGACTGCTCCATCTCTCCAGAAACAGATCTCTGATCTGCAGGGAGGGTGGGGAGGGAGGAGAGCCACAGCTTTGGATGGACTCCTCAGCCTTGCATTTCTGCTCCCCTCTTCCTCCACCTAGGGTCTCAGGGTCCACAGGCCTCTCTGGGGTTTTTCAGGGAAAGCTGGCTGTCACCAGAAAGACAAGGGAAGAGTCTTGGGGTTCAGCACACACTGACCGCAGCCTACGGCAAACAGAGGTCAGCCTGTGTTTTTCCGGGAGTGGATCAGCTCAGTCCTCACCCAGGAAGGATGAGGAGTCATTGCACTTGCTGCTCTGTGTCCATCCAGCTTGGCTGCCTCTTCTCTGGTCTGCATTCTCTTGACTTGGTGGGTGGAATGCCTCCCCCGTCCTCTGGGCAGGCGGCATGGCCCAAAAGGAATTGCCCATGGCTCTCGCTGTGCCCTCTAAATCGGGGAGTTGGAGAGAAGCCATGCACCAGCCCTCAGAGAACCCGTGTGCTCATAAACTCATGTCTTCTGGAGGCTGAGAAATGAAAGGGGTTCAAAGCTGGTTTTCCTGGCTGCTCCTTTTCATCAAAGAGGCCTAAGGACTTGTCCTGTCGGCATATTCTGAGCTTTCTCCCAGAGGGTCCCCGAGCTTACTTCTGGGAATTGTCAGGGCTTCCTGCCCTCTGCTCATTTGATTGTTCTGGGAAATCTGGGCTGCAGCCTCCTCCTTCCACAATTCTCCCGGTGGCCAGCCCAGCCTCCGGCTCCTGCTGGAGCCTCCTTTATTCATTCCTTCCATATAGTTGCTTTGAATACCTATGTGCCAGGCACGTTGGTGTGCTGGGGATCAAGGCAAGCCAAAGGGGCACTGTTCTGGCCTCAGGGGCCTTCAAGGTGGTTCTGTAACAGTGGATGACGCAGCAGACATGTTTGCAGTAAACCAGCTGCCTTGCAATTACTTGTCGCTTAAGGGAGACCTGGGGCAAATACTTTTGTAGTTTAAATAATTAGCTTTTGATATAAATAGGTGTCTGGGACATTTATTTGTGTCCTTTGTGTTCATCTAGACTTTCAGGATGTCTTTCCAGGCTTTATTAACCCAGGACTTGCCTGGATGCAGGCTGTTCTGAAACTCTCTAGAGCAGCGGTCATAGTGAAGCCAAGGATTGGTGGGAACTGTCTCCCAGAGACAGCATCTGTCTCTTTAGACTGTGGGGACTTCCTTTCACAAAGATTATCGGCACCTATTGTAGGACAGACATTGTGCTGGGTGTTAGACTTCCAGAGATTTCTCTAGGAGGACACTTCCCAAAGTTTGATCCAGGGAACAGTACTTCCACAGGGAAGTATTAAGCAGGAATTACGGGGGAAGAAGTAAGTCCCTACCCAGGTGCTGGTTTCTTTCTGTGACAGCTGAGATCCTGCTGAGGGAGAATCCCCAGGAGGGACTGGAGCCTGGTGTGTCCCAAATTTCTTTTTCCAAGGAGAGTTTATCTGTGTGTTTTAAATCACAGTAAATGTAACAGACCAGTGCCCTTTTGAGCATGCTCTGGGCCGTTCCATCAGTGACACCCAGTCTGTGCTCCCAGAAATGGGTCTGGATTTCTACATGGGCTGCTAAGGGCAGCTGTCCTGACAGAGGGTGAGTGGCGAGGGGTTTGTGGTCAAGCTGCACACTGTGTTTACCACTCACCTACAGCTTAAAACAGCAAAACGATCCCAAGGTGTTTTTAGATGTCAGAGTTCCAGGTCAAATTTATTCTCATAATTGCTTTTATTCAGAAGGAGGGCGTTTAGGGGTACGCTAACACTTGCTTCCCTGGTGCCAGCCTTCACCAGAGCTGCGCTATCCTCAGGTGGTCGTGTGCCGGGGCCACCTTGCACAGAGTCCCTCTCTGGCCTTGTTTTCTCTCTCTGAGGGCCTGGATGCAAGAGCTGTCAGTGGACTGTTCCGCGGCAACCTTGGGCTCTGTGGTGCCCCATCACACCCTACCTTAGTGTCAGCCTGAGCGTGTCCTTTTGTCTGGTATATTTATTGTGGCTTCTGTAAAAGTTTCATTTGAACCAAGTGTTTCTGAGGCTAAAATATTTGGAAACCACAGGAAACGCAGGCCCCCTTGCTCTCTAGGGCCTTACTGTGCCTGTTTCAGTTTAGAGGCTGGGTGCCTGATGTCTGTGTAGTCATCCTTGGGGGAGAAGGGGGTCACTGGCAAATGGTCCCCAGAGGGATCTGCAAGGAACATGACCTGCGGGGACGATACTTGGTGAGTAACCTAGGCCACTGTTCCTCACTTCTATTTTTAGGGATAAGTGACTAGTGACTGTTGGCCCCATGTGGGGAGGGACCTGCTGATTCACCCCAGAGCAGACTAAACACCTTTGGGGCATCAGCAAAGTAGGGGAACCAAAATTTTGTTTTTAATTTGCAGAAGCGTCAAATTTTTTCATCATGGCAAAATCCGAACTTTGTTGAATGGCCTCACATTTCTTTCTGTTTTGGTCTAGCTTCTTACTGTGAATTGGATGTGTATGTGATGGGTGGGACCCATCTGCTTCTCAGTGCTTTGGACCTCTAAAGCCCTTACTCTGCCCTGGTATCCCGGAGGCCCCCTTGTAGAGTCCAGCTATCAGGACGTTACCTAAAGGATCCCTTTTCTTCTAACCTTTAGTTTCAGCTACACGAACTCTGCCTGCCCTGGGCAGATTCTTAAAATATTTGCCCATCAGCAGCCTCTCAGAGAGGAATGTTAAATGCTGCCGTGATGTCAAAGGGGCCCCCAAGGGGAAGGGCCTGGGCCAAGCCCAGCCTGTCACTCATGGCCATGGCAGAGTGGGAGATAAGCAAAGGCAACGGCTCGGAGAGAGTCTGGTCCTCTGGGCGCCCTGAACAACCCAGGTGAGCCTTAGCTAAAGAACAATGAACTTCCAGACACCACTGCCCAAGTGAAAGCCAGAGGTCTGCGGCTCTTCCGATTCCTCACCCTTGGCGATCTTCATCAGGATGTCAGGAGCCCCCAAGGAGAGTTTGCCGGGGCTGCCGGGGCTGGGCAAGGCCTGCTTAACCACCATGGACCAAAAGCTTAACATGCTGGATGAGAAGGTTGACAAACTCTTAAATTTCCAAGAAGACGTCATGGAGAAACTGCAAAGCGTGTACCAAGGCATGGGCCACCTGGAGCAAGGCCTGCACCGGCTGGAGGCCTCCCGTATTCTGGGCCCAGCTGGGGCCGACCGCACTCCCCCCGCTGACATGCAGGCTGGGTGGCCGGAGGTCCTGGAGCTGGTGAGGGCCGGGCGGCAGGATGTCGCCCAGCAGGGCGCCAGGCTAGAAGCCCTCTTCCGGATGGTGGTGGCTGTGGACAAAGCCATAGCTTTGTTGGGGGCCGTGCTCCAGAACTCGAAGGTGGTGGATTTCATCATGCAAGGCAGTGTCCCCTGGAGGAAGGGAAGTCTGGCCGACGGCCCTGCGGAGGTTGGTTCCTGCTGCCCTGCCCCGGTGCCCTTCTGGCTGGAAGGGAGGCTCGGGGCCCTGGTGGGGAGACCAGACAGGAAGCTAGTCTTAGGAGAGCTGGAGGGCTGTTGTCCCCCTGCGTGACCTGTTGATGGGAACAAGGAGAGATGGAAGCTTAAAGACCATAGGTGGATTTCCAGACAGGGCAGGACAGGTGGATTTCTCCCAGGGAAAGGGAGAGTCAGTGCCTCTGTGGGGCCCTGGGCTGTGCAGGGAACCTAGAAGTGGGGGACAAATGAGCCATTAGGGAGAGGAGGGCAGTTACACTTCTTTGACATCCCAGGAACTTCTTTTCTCCTTACACCTGGGGTGGGAGAGAGGTGGGGAGCGCTCAGTTTACCCTGACAGAGCCCCCTTCAGAAACCCAAACCCCCCTCCCTTCCTGTCCCCAGCCGTGTGCTCTGTCCCCGAGTGGGCGGAGTGCGCAGCTGCCTGTGGGGCGATGAGTGTTGACAGTGACCCACGGGGGACACAGGTGGGAGCCGGAGCCTGGGGGTGGAGTGTGGCATTTCTGGGAGCGGCTGTTCCCAAGGGTTGCATAATCGGATCCACTGGCTAATGGAAGCTTGGCTGGGGCGTGGGTGTGTGTGTGTGTGTGTGTGTGTGTGTGTGTGTGTGTGCAGAGGCAACACTGGGAACAGTGAGGGTAAGCCACCTAGCAACACTCAGATGGCCTGGAGCCACCCTTTCAGATCTCTGCAGCTTCCCCCCAGCATGGAGTCTGTGCTTAAACTCTGTCAGCGACTGAGGCTTTCAGGAGCAAGGCTGCAGGAGTTTGCCTTCCCTCCCCCTCCCCAGCCAGGCCAGAACTCCCTCTGCCGATCCCTTCCCCTCCCCGCCCAGCTGCTTCTCCAGAGCCGGCCCCTCCCACCGCAGCTCCCTGCTTTCTGCACCTCCCCTGAGAGTCAGGCCTGCAAGGGAGATGTGACCTTCTGCTCTTGACAATGATAACCAACCTCAGCTTTAAAACAGAAAATAAATCTAATTTATGCACATGGTAAAAAAACATTCTCCCTCCTACTGCATCCCCCCAGTCCCCGGGACAACCCTCCACCCCAGACGATCATAGGAACCAGTCTCCTGTGAAGCCTTCCAGATAGAGTCTGTTTATCTACAAGCACGTTGGTATACACACCACCCTCTTTGTTTTGTTTTGTTTTAACTCAAATATTATTCACATTGTACTGGCCTGGATTTTTTTTTAACTTAATATATTTGGGGCATTGTTTCATATTTATAGCTAGAAAGCTTCCTCATTCTTGTTCTTTAAGTTGCAGAGAGCTCTATTTTTGAGGATGTGTCTTAATTTGTTAATCAGTCCCATATCATTGTTTGTTTATATTGTTTCTCATTCTTAGCTATTATAAATAATGATGTAGTGACTAACCATGGAAGTGTGAGTTTATCTATATGACACACTCCTAGAAGTGGCAATGCTAAGCCAAAGGGTAAATTTATACAATAAATGAAGCCAAACCAACCTTCAAAGAAGTTATTCTAATTCGATAATGTATGGGAATGCTTGTTGCCCCATTTTTGCTAACAAAGCATATTATCCAGTTTTTGACTCTTTGCCTGTCTGGTGGATGGAAACATCTTATTATGCATGTGTTTTTTAAAAAACATTTTAGTATAAAAAATGTCAAACATTTATAAAAATAGAGATTAGTACAGTGAACCCTGTGAGCCCATAACTGGACTGATGCTTCCCACCCACTTCCCTCTTTCCAGATTATTTTGAGGAAAATCTGAGATAATGGATTATTTCTTCCATAAGCATTTCAGCATATATATCTAAAACATAAGGGCTTTTTAAAAATTTTAATTAATCAACTAATTAATTTTTTTAGAGTAATCTTTTATTTATTTATTTTTATATTAAAAAATTTTTGGCTGTGTTGGGTCTTCGTTTCTGTGCGAGGGCTTTCTCTAATTGTGGCAAGCGGGGGCCACTCTTCATCGCGGTGCGCGGGCCTCTCACCATCGCGGCCTCTCTTGTTGCGGAGCACAGGCACCAGACGCGCAGGCTCAGTAATTGTGGCTCACGGGCCTAGTTGCTCCGTGGCATGTGGGATCTTCCCAGACCAGGGCTCGAACCCGTGTCCCCTGCATTGGCAGGCAGATTCTCAACCACTGCACCACCAGGGAAGCCCAACATAAGGGCTCTTTTAAAAAACATTATCATGATCTAAAATGTGAATGGTAACTTGATATTACCAGTCAGTGTTCAAATGTCCCTTATTTATTTATTTTTATAATTTGTTTATTTGAGTTAAAATCCAAATAAGGCAATTGGTCATATGCCTCTAAAAGCTAACTTTTTTTTTTTAATTCTTAAAATTAAAAAAAAAAAAACTTTTTATTTTGAAAAATTTCAAACATAACCAAAAGTAGACAGAATGATTTATCTCATTGTAGTTTTAATTTGCTCATGCCCTTTTCCCTCTATTTCTTTTTTTGCCTTTTTCTTGATTTGTAAGAATTCTTCATATATTAGTGAAATTAGCTGTCATACGTGTTGCAGATATTTAGGCATTTCTGGATAGGGTGAAGTCATGGAACTTTCTGTTTTCTGAGTTCTTGCCATAGTTCTTGCCTGTGATTGATCTGGCACGTGATTGATCTCTCTTCCGGTCTTTGTGTTTAATACACATGTCAGTAACTATGTGCAGGGCTAGATCTAGTCTCCCAGTCAGGCTGTCAGCTCCCTGCTGACTGTGAGGGCTCTGCTTCCCTCTGTGTGCTGGCAGGGCTGGCCATTAGACAGCTGTGACCGAGCCCCAGCTATTTAACACACTGTCCACGCTGAAAGCAGTGCATTGTGGAGACTTTCTGGAGATCCTCTTTGTATTTCCTAGGAGAGTAGGGGCATAGCAATCTGTGGAATTGAATTCAGTCTTAGCACTGGCTGCCAGGACCTCGGGAAGCTCCTCCTCAGGTCTGGAGTGCCCAGTGGCACTTCGTTTGGTTGTAACAATGAATCAGATTATTACTGGAAGCCCCGTGCTCTCTCATGGACAGGGAAGGGCTCAGCCAGGATGTGCAGAATCACAGTCAAGCTGCTCAGAAGGCATCAGTCCTCCAGATGCCTAGGCGTTCGGGGTCTAGCCTTTTTCTTCTGGATGCATCGGACCCTTGGCAGGAACCAAAAGTTTGAGCCTTGAAGTCAAAACCCAGCTCTGCATGTGTGTGTGTTTGTGTGTGTGTGTGCGCGCGCACGCCTCTCTCCACCAAAGACAAAGGGTGGGAGAGGACAGTCTGAGCCCCACAAGGTCTACCAAAGGACAATCTGTTCAAGTCTTTCTCTACTGGTGGGTGAAACAGGAGGCAGCCGTGATAATGCTTCCAGTTCCCCCGACTACGGGGGTGGCAGGACAGAGTCTGAAAAGAGACCAAAGGAGAGGTCTCTGCAGAGCAGGACATCCGGGTCACATTGATGATGCTGGTGATAATCATGATGACAGCAGCTAGCAGTTATTTATTAAGTGTTTCCATGTGTTATGTTGTTACCATTAAGAGGGCAAAGCTTGCTGTCCTGGAATCCCAAAGACATGAGCAGGAAACAGGACTGAGAGAAGTGGGCACAGCATAGGAAAACTGGTTCCAGTGGAACCAACCTGGAACCAAGCAGAACCCTGTGGCACCCCCCACCCCCACTCCAGTACAAAGGCCCCTCCACGTCCCCTGCCTCTTGTTTGTAGAAAAGCTGAATTCTCCCAGGCCTCCCTGAGTCACAAAAGAGCAGGCCAAAGCAGCTAATGATTAGGACAATAGAGTCACAGACTTAGTGTCTGATGCACATTCCTGAGTTGTTTTACAGACACTGTAACTGCCACCAGAGGGAAAAAGCTAACTACATGATGACCAGACTGTATCCGTGACATAAGCTCCATCTTGAGCAGCACTGACTCTGTGGCTAACAAAGTTTCAAGAACTGGCCTCAAGAGAATGGGATACCATTGCTCATAATTATCTATATCTTTGTGGGCATCAACATAATTGTAGCTTCTTCTGCCCGTATATGTAAATGGGCAACTACACTTGACAGCAAAGTGATGCTAGAGACCCATGCCGACATCTTCCACTCTAAGAATACGGCGCCCTACGTCAGCACGAAGTAGTTACAGAAGATGGACTTTTGCCCATAATCCCATAGAAATGGAATGATGTTCTGACAAGTGGGGGTTTGTAAGCAGCTTCTGGCAGGAAAGAGCTCTCTGCAGGAGGCCCCTTTTGTCTTGTCACTAACCTTATACCAGGCTCCCCCATGCTCTACTCATCTCTGGCCCAAGCGCAACTTTCAAATCTTTTGATCACACAATACCTTGCCTAACATGTCAGTTCTTTCTGTAGATCGAAGAAGTAGAGATGAAGAATAAGTAACTAACAGAACACCAGATCTCTTCCTTAGCTTCCCCTTCAGTAATCTCACAAACTGTGTGAACAAACTGTGAATAAGATAGCATCGACAAGCCTGCATACCCTGGGGGATGGCGATAACTCTGATTAACTGAGATTACTTCCCTCTTTCCCTTTAAAAACTTTCATGGCTGAGCAGATTCTTTGGAGGTGGTTTTTGGGGGACGCTGAGTCCACCATCTCCCCAGATTGCCAGCATTCTGATTAAAAGCAACTTTCCTTTCCACCAACATTTGCCTCTCTCAAGTATTGCATTTTGAGCAAAAAGCAGCTGGACCTGATTTGGTAACAAACATAACCTCCATCCTTAGTGTCAGGGAGACATGCAAGAGAGGTGAGCACTATGGTGGGAATTGCTCCAGCTGATTTTTGCCACATGGGCCTGGAATTCCCAGATCTTCTGATTTTCCTTTTCAAGAGAAGCTGGGAACCTAGAATTTTTTCTAATCAGTTTTATTAAGGTATAATTTACATACAATAAACTGCACATACACACACTAAGTATGCAAATTTTAAGTATACAGTTCAACAAATGTATACACCCTAATAACCACCACCACAATCAAAATGTAGAACAATTCTATAACCCCAAAATGGAACTTAGAATTTTGATGTAAAAATCTCCAAGATTTAAAATGGTGATAACAAATTTAAAAATTTTAAATTCTATGCAAGCCAAAAATAATGTGAGCTCTTTTTGGACTCTGGGCTCCCAGTTAGGGCCTCTGTGGCCAAGGCAGGAGAAAGGGCCTTCAGTCTCTGGCCTGAGACCAGACCCACTTCTGTGACAAGTGCCAGGAGGAATCTTAGGGGCCATATCAGTCAAAGGCTCAGAAATACCAGGGGGACCCAGCAAGGGTCAGGCCACCTAGAAATATTTGCATTTGGAAATACTGAGTGCTCTGGACGATTTCAGGGGCATGAGCATATGCACTGGACTGGTGTGGACCATTCAGTTCAGGAAGAGCTGCTGAGAGCCTCACTGGGTGGGCTCCGAGTGTCCTTACATGATCTGCTTGCTCTGTCTGTCTCAGACAGCACAAAATCATCCGAGCTATTGAGCACTTACCATGTGCTGGGAGCACTTCTCAGGAAATTCCACAAATTAACTCCCCCAATCCTCCTGCTAGCTCTACGAGTAGATAATATTATTCTCCCCATTTTACAGATGAGGAAAGTGAGATGCAGAGAAGTTAAGGATCTTGGCCAAGTGGTGAAGGTGGGGTTTAAACCCAGCAAGTCTGGTTCAAGGGTCCGGTACTGCAAAGAGGCAACCTTGGGATCCACCCACCTAGCTCCCAAGCAGACATTATTAATTGATAGTGGCACTCTCCCTCTGCAAGCATGGATTTATCTGACCTCAGTATCCAACTCAAGCCAACACTGTAATAGCCATGACCGATTGATCTAAATTGACACCTTAAATTTATTTTCCACGCCTTGTCTAGTATTTTCAGGTCCGGTCTGTTTAGATCACCCTGTCAAGGGCTAGGTCTGCCCCTTACCTGCACTACGGTGACCCATTAGAAAGGACTTGGTGACCTTGGGAAAGCCTCAGCATCCTTATCTCTAAAATGACAATAGTAATATGTACCCTCTAGTCTTACTCTGAGACTATGAGAAATAACCTAAGTTCTTCTATTTCAAGCACAAGGTAGGTGCTCAACAAATGTTTGTGGCCTGAATGATGAATTTGATGATGATGCTAGTTTTTATGGTTATTCTTTTAGAACAAAGAGCGAGTGGAAGAGAAAGGAGCAAAACCAAAGCACGCGCTGAGCACCAGAGGGGTGCAAGCCGAGCTCAGGGGGCCTTGGGAAGGTGAGTGGGGCCCCGTTGTCTTTATCCCACATGCACACCTAATTTCAGAATAAAAATACCACCGCCACCACCACCACCACCACCAACATGATTACTGAAAAACTGTTGAAACTTGTTCTTCTTCCTCTTTTTTTTTTGCAGTTCTTTTTGTGCTTTATGCTTATTCCATTCTGTATTGCTGTTTATTTCACTTTGCTTTAAATTTTTATGGATTGCTTTTTTTAAAGTTTAATTTTCTTTTATAATCTTGCATAATATTTTCATGGTTCCAAAGCCAAATTGACAAAATAAGGTATATTAAGAGAAGTCTAGCTTCTATGCATGTTCCCTACATCCTATTTTCTCCCCTGCATATGTAACTATGCAAAAAAGTTTTTGTCTTATCTTTCCTTTGAGGTCCAGTCTCTTTAGACTACATTATAAGTGGTTATACACACATGTATGTGCTCATGTACACACACATGTGCGTGCTCACATACATACAGACTTCCTTCTTAGACAAACAGAAGCATACCACACACTTCTCCTCCTTGCTTTTCTCCACCGTATATCCTGAGATCACTCCATAGCCGCATATGGAGATATTCGTTTCTCCTTTTTTATGCCTGAGCGGCCCTGGTGTAGTCAACCAATCCCCTCCTGATGGTCACTTGCGTTATTTCCAGTCTGCCTATTATAAACATGGTGCACTGAATGGCCTTCTACATATTTTTCAGGATACCTTTGGGATAAGTTCTTCTAAATAAGAGAGCATTTTTATCCCACTTATTTTCCTATAGAGAGCCAGAAGGTGGACCTGCCAGAGGGGACAGTGGAGAGGTTG
Organism: Balaenoptera musculus; assembly: GCF_009873245.2. Classification (NCBI taxonomy): domain Eukaryota; kingdom Metazoa; phylum Chordata; class Mammalia; order Artiodactyla; family Balaenopteridae; genus Balaenoptera; species Balaenoptera musculus. The sequence goes on along the minus strand of NC_045803.1, from coordinate 23,608,233 downwards.
CCCCCCATCAGTGCTTCGGGGATAGGAGCTGACCTCCTTACCCAGGCAGGGGCCTCACCAGGGCAGGGAGACGGAGTTCCTGGCCCAGCCCAGGTACGTCCAGAGGTGGAAGCCAAAGCTCCTGCAGCATCCAGCGAGAACCCCAGGACGGGCCTGGAATTGTCTGTGGTGTCTGAAAGGGTCAGTGAGGCTCCCACCGGCCAGGAGGCTGCATCGGGTGCAGGACAAGGAACATCATCCAGTAGGCCTGACCCCCGGCCCTCGGAGGAGGGCATGAGGCTGACTCCAGCGCTGCCAGCCCAGGCCAAGGCAGCTCACGGTGGTGGAGAAACACCTCCAAGGTAAGGGATGTGCCTCCAAGCTGGGCAAGGGAAGGACTTAACTGCAGCTCCTGGGCTGGAGCCTGCCAAGGGGCCAGCTGCTCCTGTTTGAGTGTCCACTGTGTGTGCAGCTCTGGCTAGCCTCGAGACGAGAAGACAGGAGAAGGCCGAGGCCCTGTTTTCGGGAGCTTAGAGCACTGGTTCTTACCTGGTACCCATTAGAATTACTGGAAGGAACTTTTTAGATACAAATGCCCAGAGATTCTGATGTATTCAGTCTGGAGTGAGGCTCAAGCATCGTTTTTTTGTTTATTTGTTTGTTTTTAAAGCTCCCCAGGTGAGTCCCATGCGGAACAAGACTGAGAGCAATAGTAGTAGCTATAATTATACTTAAAAGTGTTCACTGAACACATCCCAGGTGCCAGTCATTGGCTGAGCATTTCACAGACATCATCTCATTTTATTCTCACAACCTCCCCAGGAGGCAAGTGTGGTTGGTGTCCCCGGTTTACTCATGATGAAACAGGGTCAGGTTGCCCAGGGCCACACAGCTAGGGATTCATAGAGTTGGAACCTGAATCCAGGTGTTTGTTCATTTATTACGGAAGTATAGTTGATCTACAATATTATATTAGTTTCAGGTATACAGCATAGGGATCAGAAGTTTTATAGTTTATACTCCATTAAAAGTTATTATAAGATAATGACTATAATTCCCTGGGTTATACAATATATCCTTGTTGTTGATCTAGTTTATACATGGTAGGTGTACCCTAATGAGCAACTCCCCGCTTCACTCTCCCCACTGGTAACCAGTAGTTTGTTCTCTGTATCTATGAGTCTGTTTCTGTTTTGCTATATACCTTCATTTGTATTATTTTTTAGATTTCACATATAAGTGATATCATACAGTAATTCTTTCTCTGTCTGACTTATTTCACTGAGCATAATATTCTCTAGTTGTATCCATGTTGCTGCAAATGGCAGAATTTCATTCTTTTTTATGGCTGAGTAATATTCCATTATCTGTATATACCATGTCTTCTTTATCCATTCATCTGTTGATGGACACTTGGGTGGCTTCCATGTCTTGGCTATTGTAAATAGTGCTGCTATGAACATTGGGGCACATGTATCTTTTTAAATAAATGATTTTGTTTTTTTCTGGATATATACCCAAGATTGGAATTGCTGAGTCATATGGTAGTTCTGTTTTTAGTTTTTTGAGGCACCCCAATACTGTTTTTCATAGTAACTGCACCAATTTACATTCCCACCAACAGTGTACTAAGGTTCCTTTTTCTCCACATCCTTGCCAACATTTGTTATTTGTGGTCTTTTTTATTTTTTTTGGCTGTGTTGGGTCTTTGTTGCTGCATGCAGGCTTTCTCTAGTTGTGGCGAGCGAGGGCTACTCTTTGTTGCAGTGTGCAGGCTTCTCATTGTGGTGGCTTCTCTTGTTGTGGAGCACGGACGCTAGGCTTGCGGGCTTCAGTAGTTGCAACATGGGGGCTCAATAGTTGCGGCATGTGGGCCCTAGAGCACGTGGGCTTCGGTAGTTGCAGTGCATGGGCTCAGTAGTTGTGGCTCATGGGATCTAGAGTGCAGGCTCAGTAGTGTGGTGCACAGGCTTAGTTGCTCCGCAGCATGTGGGATCTTCCCAGACCAGGGATCGAACCCGTGTCCCTGGCATTGGCAGGTGGATTCTTAACCACTGTGCCACTGGGGAAGTCCCTATTTGTAGTCTTTTTGATGATAGCTGTTCTGACAAGTGTGAGGTGATATCTCACTGTTGTTTTGATTTGCATTTCTCTAATAATTAGCAATGTTGAGCATCTTTTCATGTGCTTTTTGGCCATCTGTATGTCTTTGGAGAAATGTCTATTCAGGTCTTCTGCCCATTTTTTCATTGGGTTGTTTGTGTTTTTCATATTGAACTATATGGGCTGTTTATATATTTTGGATGTTAACCCCTTGTTGGTCATGTCATCTGCAAATATTTTCTCCCATTCAGTAGGTTGTCTTTTTATTTTTTCAATGTCTTTTCATTTTTTCATTTTTCTTTTGCTGTGCAAAAGCTTTTAAGTTTAATTAGGCCTTGTTTGTTTGTTTGCTTTTATTTCTTTTGACTTAGGAGACAGACACACAAAAAAAAGTTGCTATGATTTACCTCATAGGCTGTTCTGACTGAACATTCTTTTCCAGAAGTTTTATGGTTTGGGGTCTTATATTTAGGTCTTTAATCCATTTTGGGTTTTTTTTTTAATATTGTGTGAGAAAGTAGTCCAGTTTGATTCTTTTGCATGTAGCTGTTCAGTTTTCCCAACAGTGTTTATCAAAGAGGCTGTCTTTTCTCCACTGTATATTCTTGCCTCCTTTGTCATAGATTAATTGACCATAGGTGCATGCATTTATTTCTGGACTCTCTGTTCTGTTCCATTGATCTATGTGTCTGTTTTTTGTGCCAGTGCCATTATGTTTTGATTACTGTAGCTTTGTAATATAGCCTGAAGTCTGGGAGGGTGATACCTCCAGCTTTGTTCTTTTTTATCAAGATTGCTTTGGCACTTTGAGGTCTTTTGTGGTTCCGTATGAACTTTAGGATTATTTGTTCTCATTCTGTACAAAATGTCATGGGTATTTTTATAAAGATTGCATTAAATCTGTAGATTGCTTTGGGTAGTATGGCCATTTTAACAATATTAATTCTTCCAATCCAAGAGCATGGGATATCTTTCCATTTCTTTGTATCATCTTCAATTTCCTTCATCAATGTTTTATAATTTTCAGTATATAGGTCTTTCACCTCCTTTGTTAAGTTCCTTCCTAGGCATTTTTAAAATGTGATTTTAAAAGGGATTGTTTTTTACTTTCTCTTTCTGATAGTTCAACATTAGTGTATAGAAAAGCAACAGATTTCTGTATACTAATCTAGTGTCTTGCAATTTCATTTAATTTGTTTATTAGTTTTTATAGTTTACTTGCTTTATAGTTTTATATGTTTTATTGTTTGTTTATTTGTTTTATAGTTTTCAGGTGGAGACTTTAGGGTTTTCTATTTAAAGTATCATGTCATCTGCAAATAGTGACAGTTTTACATCTTTCCTTCCAATCTGGATGCCTTTTATTTCTTTTTCTTGTCTGATTGCTGTGGGTAGGTCTTCCAATATTATGTTAAATACAAGTAGAAAGAGTGGGATCCTTGTCTTTTTCCTGAATTTAGAGGAAAGCCTTTTAGCTTTTCACCATTAAGTGTGATGTTAGCTGTGAGTTTGTCATAAATGGCCTTTATTATGTTGAGATGTGTTCTCTCTATACCCACTTTGATGATAGTTTTTTATAATGAGTGGATGTTGAAGTTTGTCAAATGTTTTTTAGGCATCTATTGAGATGATCATGTGATTTTTATCCTTCCCTTTGTTAGTATGATGTATCACATTGATTGATTTGCGAATATTGAACCATCCTTGGGTCCCTGGAATAAATCCCACTTGATCATGGTGTACGATCCTTTTTATATATTGTTGGATTTAGTTTGCTAATATTTTGTTGAGGATTTTTGCATCTATTTTCATCAAAGATACTGGCCTATAATTTGCTTTTGTTGTAGTGTCTTTTTCTGATTTTGGTATCAGGGTAATGGTGGCCTCATAGAATGCATTTGGGAGTGTTCCATCCTCTTCAAGTTTTTGGACTAGTTTGAGAAGGATAAGCACTAGTTCTTTTTTATAGAACACAAAAGAGAATTACCCTGTGAAGCTGTCCAACCCTGGACTTTTGTTTGCTGGGAGTTTTTTTTTTATTTACAAATTCAGTTTCACTACTAGTGATCAGTCTGTTCAAATTGTCTGTTTATTCTTGATTCAGTCTTGGCAGGTTGTATGTTTCTAGAAATTTGTTCTAGGTTGTCCAATTTGTTCACGTATAACTGTTCATAGTATTCTTTTATGATTTTTTGTAGTTCTGTGGTATTGGTTGTTATTTACCCTCTTTCATTTCTTTTCTTGTTTGTTTTTTTAATTGAAGTATAGTTGATTTACAGTGTTGTGTTACTTTCTGCTGTACAGCAAAGTGATTCAGTTATGCATATATATGCAGCAAAGTGATTCAGTTATACATATATATACATTCTTTTTAAAAAAATTCTTTTCCACTATGGTTTATCATAGGATAGTGAATATAGTTCTCTGTGGTCTACAGTAGGACCTTGTCCTCTTTCATTTCTTATTTTGTTTATTTGGGTCCTCTCTCCTTTCTTCTTGATGAGTGTGGTTAAAGGTTTATCAATTCTGCTTGTCTTTTCAAAAAACCAGCTCTTGGTTTCATTGATCTTTTCTACTGTGTTTTGATCTCTATTTTATTTATTTCCTCTTTAATATTTATTTTTTTTCTTTCCTTCTGCTGACTTTGGGCCTTCTTTGTTCTTCTTTTACTAATTCCTTTAGGTGGTAGTTTAGGTTGCTTGATGTTTTTCTTGTTTCTTGAGGAAAGCCTGTATTGCTATCAGCTTCCCTCTTAGAACTGCTTTTGCTGCATCCTGTAGGTTTTGGAGTGTTGTGTTTCCATTTTCATTTGTCTCAAGGTATTTTCTGATTTCCTCTTTGATTTCATCATTGACCCATTGGTTTTTTAGTAGCATGTTGTTTAGTCTCCACGTGTCTGTTCTTGTTCCATTTTTCTTTCTGTAATTGATTTCTGATTTCATACCACTGTAGCTGGAAAAAATGCTTGATATAAGAATACACATTCAGGACTTCTCTGGTGGTGCAGTGGTTAAGAATCTGCCTGCCAATGCAGGGGACATGGGTTCGAGCCCTGGTCCGGGAAGATCCCACATGCCACTATGCCCATGTGCCACAACTACTGAGCTTGTGCTCTAGAGCCCGTGAGCCACAACTATTGAAACCCACACACCTAGAGCCTGTGCTCCACAACAAGTGAAGCCACCACAATAAGAGAAGCCAGCGCAATGAGAAGCTTGCGCACTGCCATGAAGAGTAGCCCCCACTCACTGCAACTAGAGAAAGCCTGCACACAGCAATGAAGACCCAACACAGCCATAAATAAATAAATAAATAAATAAATAAATACACATTCTTTTCAAGTACACATGGAATGTTCTCCAGGATAGATCACATGCTAGGCCACAAAACAATTCTCAAAAAATTTAAGAGGATGGATCTAGGTTTTTGGACTCCAGAATCTGTGCCCCTAACCACTGCACCATCCTGTTTCTTCAGGTCAGCATTTAGTTAAGTTCTAAATACTATGATGGGGAGAGAATGATGGGTGTTCAGAGGTGGGAGGTTGGTGTAGGATGAATCAATCCAAGGGCTTTCAGGAAGATTATGCTTGGAGCTATGGAAGTGGGACTGTGTCCTAACTCTCAGGACTCAGTCTCAGGACCTGCCTCAGCAGACATGGTGCAGGAGAATGAAGAGCCAGAACTGCTGACTGTCAGGTCCTACCTAGCCCTGTGTTTTCCAGCAGTGTTCTCCAGGGGCAATGCATCCTGACCCCAGGCAGCCCACTGAAGGGCACTCTGCTTCCTGGGCCTTTCTCTAAGGGGACTGGTGCCCTTCTGCACCTGCCCTTGGCTGTCCTGATCTATAACTGAGTCCCCCAAGGCCTGGCTCAGGGAGAGGAGCTGGAGTCTGTGTATGCTGTGGTGGCTGGCAGGGAAGCCCAGTCCTTTTTCTGCCTTTGTTCTGGAAGGAAATATGAGTCCCCAGGAGACCTAAACAGCTGGAGGGAGGGATTCCTGGCAGGCATCCTTGGATCCTGGCCAAGGCTCTAAATGTGGAATCTAGGGTGGGGATGAACTTTCCATGAACTTGTTAGGGGCCCTAAAAGGATTCTGGGTGAGGGGGAAATGTCTGTATGTCAGTTTCAACCCTGAGCTGAATTTCAGACACACCAGACTGGGCTCAGGAAGTGGGGCGATCACTGCCTACCCTCCCTCACCTAGCACATGGGTATATCTTGAGGAAAATGGATTTGAACTCGAGCGTTGGCTGTGATTGGCAGTGGCTGCCTGTGTAGAGGATCCTCGGGCCCTTGCTGGACTTGGTGGAACAGAGTGCTGCAATCAATTAGCAATGCCTGCCCTGGGTGTGCTGTGCAGGAAGTGGGGAAGGCTTAGACACTCAGAGTGGCATGGGAATGCATGGCAGTGCCTTGGGGTCATCCCATGCCCCCAGGTATGAAGACCAAGGGGAACTCAATGACTGTTGCCCTTCTTAGCTGGCTACCTGGCTACCTGGATATTCTTCCAGAAACTGGCTTCCTGCAGTTTCCCATGTCCCTTGGTTAAGACAAGGGCTGAGCTGGGCTTGGATGCCACCCTTCCCATCCTACCCTGTCATCACCAACCCGTACTCGCTCCTGAGGGAGGGTCGGGGGACTTTTGCTGCCTCCCACCCAAGGCTTAGCTGTGAACAGGCTGCTGAACCAGGTGCATTCAGAAGTAGGCACTGCTCTCAGAGGACCTGCAGCAGCTCAGAGAAGGGGCCTGGGCCTCCAGCTGCTAGGGAAAGCCTTAATTTTTTAAAAAATATGGTTAAAAACTCATAACATAAAATTTACCATCTTAACCATTTTTAAGTGTGTAGTGTAGTAGTGTTAAGTATATTCATATTGCTGTGACACAGATCTCCAGAACTTTTTTGTCTTGTAAATCTGAAACTCTGTTACCATCAAACACCTCCCCCTGCAGATCATGGTAACCACCTTTCTACTTTCTGTCTCTATGAATTTGACTATTGTAGGTCCTTCATATAATTCATTCATTCATATATGTGGAATCAGTCTTTCTGTCACTGGCTTATTTCACTTAGCATAAAGTCCTCGAGGTTCATCCAGGTCAGAACTTCCTTCCTTTTTAAGGATGAATGATATTCCATTGTATGTATATGCTACATTTTTTTTATCCATTCATCCATCACTGGACACTTGGGTTGCTTCCACATTTGGCTGTTGTGAATAATGCTGCTGTGAACATGGCTGTGCAAACCTCTTTGAGATTCTGCTTTCAATTCTTTTGGATATATTTCCAGAAGTGGGACTGCTGGATCATATGGTAGTTCTAGTTTTACATTTTTTAGGAACCGCCATACTGATTTCCACAGTGGCTGCACCATTTTAGGCTTCACTGTTAGGACCTCCTGCATTTGTACTTTCATTTCTTAGTCAACTCTCAGTACATCGGTGAGGTGTTACCGTCCTCGTTTGACAGAAGAAGTTGCTGAGGCTAGACTTGCCCAAACCCAGCCCTGTCCAGCAACCTGTGGCAGAACTACGGCCAGGATGGAGGCTGCCTGGCTCCCTCCTGAGACTCAGTCCACCCCAGACACTCACCCCCTCACCCCTGCACCAACACTCATAGACCTCGGCAGTGGGGTTGTGAAGGGCAGCCAGAGGGCAACTCTGAGAGGGAGGGTCTGAAGCTCCCAGGATCAGGGTCCTTCCCTCTGAATGTCAGGGCTTAGAAGGCCTTCCTGACCTCCAGCTGGCTTCCCAAACCACAGTGCTGCTTGGTCTGGGTAACAAACATGGATGCAGTAGGCCCAGTGGCATGGCCCAGTGACATTGCCCAGTGGCGCAGGGGGGCCTGTAGGGAGGCAGAGAGTTTCCTCAGCTGTGTAAGCACGCAGGCCCAGCACAGCCAGGACTGTTTTATTCAGGAGAAACAGAAAGTCCAGACTCTTATGAGCAATTCCCTGATTTTACTAAAGTGTGTCTGATCTGAAGCTTCAGTGTGATGTTTGACTTGGTTCACCCTTCTCTTCATTTAATGGAAGGGAAACTGAGGCCCAAAGAAGGGAGGGAAGAGCCCAGGTCTCCTGCCTCCCGGCCACATTCCTCCTGGGGCAGAAGCACATTTCCAAGGGGCCACAGAGACAGCTGGTGCCCACCTCCCCACTCCTCCCAACCCCCAGCCACCACAGGTTGCTTCAAGTCTTTCCTGGATGCTGATCCAGTGGAATCCTGAGAGCTGGTGGCACCGTATGTCACTGAAGCCAGCCTCTCCCCTGGTGTCCTGTCTGGGCAGAGAGGGACAGGGGATGGAATCTGCTGGTTTCAACCGCAGGCTAACTCTCACTGTTATAACAACCCAAAGGGCCCTCTTTAACAGATGAGAAAACTGAGGCTAAGCGGCCATGGTCAGTGAATGGCAGCAGCAGGCATTTGAACCCAGGTCTGTTCTGACTCAAGTTCTTGCTTTTAACCTCAGGGCCACATTTCTCTCTGCCCCAGGATCTCCATCCATGTGCAGGAGACAGACACCCCTGGGGAGCTGCTTGTGACACGAGGCGGCAGCCTCAGAACCACGCCCCCTGCAGAGGCTCCAGCAGCTGCCCATACAGGTGAGCAGGACTCACCTGGGCCCAGGTGCTGCCCCCAGGCCCCTGGGACTGAGTCAGGAAAACATATCCCAAAAGGAGCCGGGGTGTTTTCCCCACTGTGGAAGCGGAGCAGCGATTGCGGAGCAAAGGCCAAAGAGAAGCAGGGGTCTGGGCCCGAGCCCGCCATGGCACCAAGCAGGGCCTGGAGGGACAAGGGAGCCGATGCCAGGACCCCGGGCCCGCAGCAGGACACAGGCCCAGGAGCAGGGAGCCCTGAGCCTGGAAAAGACTGCACAGCCAGGGGCACGAGCAGAGCCGAAGCAGGAAGGAGGACACCCCCGGGAGCTGAGGCGGGCAGCCTGGTTCTGGGTAAGTGAGGGCATTGCTGTGTGCCCTGAGGTGAGTGAGTTTGAAAGGCCTACTCTGCGGGGCCTCCCTGAAGCTTCCAGGGAGAGAGAATGTGGGTCTTGGGGAGTCCAAGACAGGGAACAGCCTGCCAGCACATCCCAGGGCTGGACACCAAGGCATGGAGATGTAGCAGGCTGAGCTCATGTTGGCTCTAGCCATTGGAGAGGAGGGAACCCATGGGGCTCAACTCGGATTTCTCAAAGCCACCTGTCTGCCCGATACTATTGGTATCATTCTGGATTGAGACAGGGAAGGCTCCTGTTAAAAAGCAAATCCATTAACTGGTATATATAACCCACTATCAGCCATTTGCACCCAGTGGGCTGACTGTCATCCAGGATCGGGAAGGGGCTGCTGACCTGCTTTCTGTCCCAATGGTGGTGGGAGGCGTCCTTGTGTTCCTGTGACCCAAAGGGCCTCAACTCCTCCAGCCCTTAGGGCCACACCCTCGTTGGTCTGAGCCCTCATCCCATATGGCTGCTGGAAGGCCACCATTTGCTGACTCCCTGTCCCAGAATTTCTGGAGGTCCCTGAGGAAGGGCTGAGGATTCTGCAGGGTCCTGGTGCCCCTTGCCAGTTCCGGGCTCCACAGTTGCCCTGTGCTGTGCTCTGACTTCTCTGGTTGCTTCCTCTCCCCTTGTATGACCTGGTCCAGATGTGGACACAGGCCTCCCTTAATTCCTGAAACACAGCTGAGAGCAGGCTGTGACTTTAGAGTCTTTTCTGAGACTTGAGATGGTGATAAAGCCAACGTTAGCTGAGGACTCCCTGTGAGCCGAGCCTCGGGCATTTGTGGTGGCGTTTACCCTCACAGGCCTGTGGAGTGGGGACACGTGAAACACAGGAGGGGCTGAGAAGCACGTTTAAGGTCACAAGGTCAGTGCTGACAGAGCCAGGATCCGACGGTTGGGCTCCGGAACAGAAGGCAGTTACTTTGCAGCGAAGGAGACTTCAGACTGGAATTCTAGATGTGGATTCCCTGCGACACACCCAGAATCCAGGCTTTCCAGGGGCCCAGGAAACAACACAACCGTGCAAATGTTACCCCCTTGTAGTCTAGGGCTTGGGCTCACCTTTGCAGACACAAAAAAGATACACAATATGCTCTCAAAGCAAATTCAGTCTTCTACTTTGGGGAGCAGAAAGTTGCTCATAAGACAAACTAAGAGAAAATAGAAGTATTTCCCCTGCTCTGGGTCCAGGGTTGCGGAGGTCATGGAGTTGTCCCTGGAACACTCTGAGTGCTCCCTCGATAAGCCCCCAACAAACTGGCAGAAGCCGTTTTTGAACCAAGTGGGTCTGGGACTGGGGGTGGGGGGAGCTGAGAGGTGGGGACGGCACGAAGGAGGCTCACAGGCTGCTGTCTCCCGAACAGACGACAGTCCAGCCCCGCCAGCCCCCTTCGAGCATCGGGTGGTGAGTGTCAGGGAGACCTCGACCTCAGCGGGCTACACAGTGTGCCAGCACGAAGTCCTGGGAGGGTAAGCTGGCCTTCTGCCTTGATGAGGGGCGGGGCAACTGGACAGCTGGGTGCCGCTGATGGTTCTCGGGAACCGACTGATGGAGCCCCCGCCAGGAGGGGGATGCCCTGCACTGCATGAGAGTGAGCGCAGAGCTCACAAAGAGTGGGTGAGGAGATATCCGCGGAGCGCAGGAGGGCCCGCATGGTGTGAGCGAGATGAAGCGTAGGGTGCAGGAGGGCCCACAGTGCGGGCTGGGGACCCGTGTACTGGAGGTGGCACGGGAGCCGACATGGGGTGGGTAGGAGGGATGTCCTCTAGGGTGCAGGACGGCCCGGGTGGTGTGGGTGGAGAGAACACCCCCTGGGGTGCAGGGTGGCCTAGGTGGTGTGGGTGACAGGGACACCCTCTGGGGTTCAGGATGGCCCACACATATGGGGTGAAGAAGCTCTTTTCCAGGTTCAGAGCCCGTGTGGTGTGGGGGTGGTGACTGATAACTCTGGGGTGCAGCGTAATCGCTGTGGTGTGTGCGGAGCAGAGGTAGGACCAGAAAGCCCAGGGTCCAGGATGGGGCTGGCCCATCACGTGCGGGGTGTGCTTCTGGGGCTCTGAGACTGCTCTGTCATCATATCTCTGCAGGGGCCGGTTTGGCCAGGTCCACAGATGCACGGAGAAGGCCACGGGCCTCTCGCTGGCGGCCAAGATCATCAAAGTGAAGAGTGCCAAGGACCGGGTGAGGTTTTTGCCCCACGCCGGTGGGTGTCCTGGGCCAAGCTCAGGATTCCTTCACTTCCCCCTGGGCCACCCTGGGCCCCACACTGCCCCAGACCCCTCCACTCTGAGCAGGAAACCCAGCCACCTTTCCTGCCTCTTTTCCATGACTCCCACACTCCAGTTAGCAGGTCACCTTGCACCCTGGGCAACAGGTCCTCCTGGACCTCCAGGGTTCCTTTTTGGGCCTCAGGTTTCCTATCTGTGAAATGGGTGGGCCCTTGCTGTTGTAAGAAACTGGTGTGGGTGGTGAGTTGAGGAAAGCTGGTGTGAGAACAGAAAATGAGGATGCAGGGTGGGGGGGTGTGTGTCTTGGGAAGGGCAGCTGACTTCTCTTCCTGACCCTTTTCTTGGAAACTCCTCTCCCCTTTGGCTCCACAAGGAGGATGTGAAGAACGAGATCAACATCATGAACCAGCTCAGCCATGTGAACCTGATCCAGCTCTACGATGCCTTTGAGAGCAAGAACAGCTTTACCCTTGTCATGGAGTAGTGAGCATGGGAGGCGGGGCCGGGGCTCGGGGTGGGGCTGGGAGCTGAGATTCCAGCAAAACTCTCCCTTTCCTTCCCCTCTCAGTGACACCCAGGGAAAGGCATCACCTCCTCTGCCTGACCTCCAACATAGAGCACAGAGGACAAAGCCATTTGTCACAAACCAGCAGCCAGTGAGGCTGATTTGACCTGCAGATATTGTTTTGGCCTACACAAGTTTTAGTAATTTTGATTTAGTTGTTAACTAAATTTAGTTGTTAGTCGGAAATTGGGAAATTTCACATTAAAACCTAGATGTCTAGCTTTTCTTGCAAATATAAAAGATCTAGTAATGCTGGATCTACATTTCCAGTTGGAAATGGTGTGATGGAGCTCATAGTAACTGACCTTTGTAGACGGGGCAACCAAACTGCCATTTGCTACAGTCCCTACCACTTCCAACTACCCATGACGTTGAGACCAGGGGCTCAGGGGACATTTATTATTGTGCTTGTGTTGCTATCTTCCTTCTGGTAAGACTGAGGAGGGTGAAATATTTGTCATGTCAGTTCTCTATAAAAAGTGGAAAAAGAAGTTAGACTAAGGGCTATGTGTTCTAAGAAAAGTTTTGTCTTACATCTGGTCTGATTTGTCCACTTAGGGTTCTTGCCATGTAGGTACTAATTGGCCCCTGTAGGCCAATGAGTTTACAACCTTGGCCTAGAGTATCAAGAATGAGTATCCGGAGTGAGCCTGGATGATCAACACTGCAGATAAGCCCCAGTCTCCCATTTGGCCCATCACTTCCTTTTTACCACCCATACTCTGAGCTGGGAATGGACCAGAGCAAGGGTCCCCGTAAAACCCCAGATGGCAGTGGCACCCTTGGGCTCACCTGGTGATGAGTGGACCAGTCTTCTGAGAGCCTTGCTCAGTCAGTGCCTGCCTCTTCCTTTGCCCTGGCAGTGTGGATGGGGGTGAGCTCTTTGACCGGATCACAGAAGAGAAGTACCACCTGACTGAACTGGATGTGGTGGTGTTCACCAAGCAGATCTGCGAGGGTGTGCAATACCTCCATCAGCAGTACGTCCTGCACTTGGACCTCAAGGTCAGGCTCCGCCCTGAGCATGTGGCGGGTGGGTGCCCCGGTTCCTGAGCCTCTGCTGCTCTCTCATCTTTGAGAGCTCTGTCAGCACCCAATCCTGGCTTCCATTCCTTGCTCTGCCATTGCCTACTTCTGGAGTCTAGGGCAGGCCAAGTTTCTGAGCCTTGGTTCCTTCATCTGTGACATGTGGAAAATAGGTACCTCATTAAGTGTTCTTTGAAGATCAAATGATACAGTGACTTTTTCTATAAAAAAAAAATCTCTAAGATTAGTTTTTAAAAATTAAAATAGAAACATATGCATGTGGTAACAAATATAGACAATATAGAATTGTATGAAATGCACAGTGAAAGTTATTCCCACTCAGTCTCTGTGCTGAGAGGTCTTCTTTATTAGCAATTTGGCATGACAAACGCACACACACAAAAGGGATTATACTATACATCTCGTTTTTAAACGTGCCCTTTTTAGTTAACAGTACACTGTAGACATCTTTTCTCATTCTTTTTAAGGGCCATGGTATAGTCCATTGAATGAATGCATTACAGCTTCTTTTGTCTACTTGACAAAAAGTAAGCACGTGGTAGCCATTCTTTTCTTTCTTTTTTGTACATGGGTTTATTTCTGGGATGTCTATTCTGTTCCACTGATCTACATGTCTGCCTTTTTATGCCGATATTATACTATTTTGATTAGTGTAGCTTAGTTATAGTTTGAAATCAGGAAGTGTGATGCCTCCAAGTTTTTAGATTCTACTTATAACTGAGATCATACAGTAAGTGTCTTTCTCTGTCTGACTTATTTCACTTTGCATAATGCCGTCAAGTTCCATTTTGTGACAAATGGCAGAATTTCCTTCTTTTTATGGCTGAATAATATTCCACTGTGTGTGTATGTATATATATATGTGTGTGTGTGTGTGTATATATATATATACATATATATATATATATGTATATATATATATATATATACACACATATATATATATATATATATATATACACACATACACACACACACACATATATATATATACCACATTTTAAAAATCCATTCATCTGTTCATGGACACTTAAGTTGTATCCATGTCTTGACTACTGTAAATAATTCTGCAATGAATATGGGGGTACAAATATCTCTTCAAAATAGTGATTTGGTTTCCTTTGGATACATACCCAGAAGTGGAATTGTTAGATCACATTGTAGTTCTATTTTTAATTTTTTGAGGAACCTCCACAATGTTTCCATAATGACTGCACCAATTTATTAATACATTCCCACCAACAGTGCACAATGTTTCCCTTTTCTCTACATCCTCACCAACACTTGTTATCTCTTGTTTTTTTTTGATGACATACATTCTAACAGGTTTAAAATGATATCTCATTGTGGTTTTGATTTGCATGGTGGCCATTGCTGTGGTTTTTCTACTCCATTGGCACAACAGGAAGATATTTCTCTACTACCCCTGTCAGGAATTTCAGTGGCTCCCTACAGAAGATGGGAAGTGTGTTGTCTGGACCTACATGTGTACACATTGCTCCTTCTGACCATCTTTCCTGATAAAGTTGTGGTACTATGAAAAATGGTGGAGATGGTGGGGAATTGGCCTCAAGCTTCCCTGCTTACTAGAGCTAATTCCAGAGCCTCTGGACCAGCTGCTTGTGGGATGAGCAGTTAGGAGAAGCTAGGATTCTGCTCTGTGATTCAGGGTCAATGAACAGCTTTTGGGGCAACGCCTGTGACACTACAGCAGGAGACAATTATTGCCAAGGTCTGTTTCCCATCCAGAAGCAGGGCTTGTGTTACTTCAGCCTCTTCCTGGCCATGAAATCTTGCATAAGTTTCTTGATCTTATTGATTGATTTTGCATAAGCTCATCAATTGAAAAGTGGGGAATGATAATACCTATCTACTAGGAATGTTGGTTGATTTAAAATATGGAGAAAGAGCTCAGAGCTGCACTGTCCAATATAATAGACACTAACCACATTTGCCTTTTTCTTTCTTTCTTTCTTTTTTCTTTTCTTTGTTTTTTTTTTTTTTTTTTTTGACTGTGCCGTGTGGCATCTTCGTTCCCCAACCAGGGATCAAACTCGTGCCCCCTGAAGTGAAAGTGTGGAGTCTTAATCATTGGACTGCCAGGGAAGCCCCACATTTGACTATTAAGCCCTTGAAATATAACTAGTGTGAGTGAGGAACTGAATTTTAAATTTTATTAATTTAAATCTAAAAATTGACACGATTAAATTATTGAAAAACATTAAGTATATTTGGAACAATTTCAATATGTTAATTTGCTTTTCAAAAGCTATAAATTTCATGAAATCTAAATACAAATAATTCATGAGATCTAAATACATCTAAAGTATTTCTGATGAAAATTTAGTGTCTGATTTGATATGTGCTATAAATGTAAAATGCACACTGGACTTCAAAGGCAATATAATAAAAATAATGGAAAATGTTTCATCAATATTTTTTATTTTGATAACCTATTGAAATGATAGTGTTTTTGATATATCAGGCCAAATAAAATTATTATTAAAATTAAGTTTTAGAAAATACTTTGAGACGAATGAAAATGAGAATACAACATGCCAAGACTTATGGGGGTGCATCTAAACTAGGAATGAAATTTGTAGCTGCAAACACTTATATATTGAAAAGAAGATCTCAAACCAATAATCTAACATTCCATCTTAAGAAACTAGAAAAAGAAGAGCAAGCTAAACTCAAAGCAAGCAGAGGATACAAATAAGAAAGATCAGAGCAGAAATAATTGAAACAGAGAACAGAGAAACAGTAGAGAAAATCAATGAAACCAAAAGTTGGTTCTTTGAAAAGATCAATAAATTGACAAATCTTTAGCTATATTGAACTAGAGAGAAGACTCAAATTACTAAAATGAATGGAATGAAAGAGGGGACACCACTACCAGCCTTACAGAAAAAAAAAAAAGATTATGGGCTTCCCTGGTGGCGCAGTGGTTGAGAATCTGCCTGCCAATGCAGGGGACATGGGTTCGAGCCCTGGTCTGGGAAGATCCCACGTGCCGCGGAGCAACTAGGCCCGTGAGCCACAACTACTGAGCCTGTGCGTCTGGAGCCTGTGCTCCGCAACAAGAGAGGCCACAATAGTGAGAGGCCTGCGCATCGCGATGAAGAGTGGCCCCCACTTGCCACAACTAGAGAAAGCCCTCGCACAGAAACGAAGACCCAACACAGCCAAAAATAATAAAATAATAAATAAATAATAAATAAATTAAAAAAAAAGATTATAAGGGAATGTTATGAAAAATTGTATGCCAGTAAATTAGATAATGTAGATGGAATGGATGAATTCCCCAAAAAGACATAAACTTCTGAAAACTCACTCAAAAGGAATAGAAAACCTGAATAGACTTATAACAAGTAAAACAATCAAATTAGTGTAAAAAACTACCCACAAAGAAAAGCCTAAGCCCATATGGCTTCATTGGTGAATTCTACCAAATGTTTAAAGAATTAATACCAATCCTTCACAAACTGTTCCAAAAATTAGAAGAGAATAAAGCACTTCCTCACTCATTTTATGAGACCAGACTCATCCTGATTCCAAAACCAGGCAGACATCACTTCTTGTGATGAAACTGCAGACAAATATCCCTTATGAATATAGATGTAAAAATTCTCAATAAAATATTAGTAAACTGAATACAGCAACATATAAAAAGGATTATACACATCACAAAGTGGGATTTGTCCCAAGAATGCAAGGTTGGTTTAATATATGAAAAATCAATCAATGTAATATGCCATATTAAAAGAATAAAGGACAACATCACATGATCATTTTAGTAGCTGCAGAAAAATCACTTGACAAAATAAACAACTTTTCATTATGAAAACACTAAACAAATTAGGTATAGAAGAGAACTCCTTAACCTGATAAAGGCCATCTATGAAAAACGCACAGCTAATATTAAACTTAATGGTAAAATGTTGAATGTTTTCCTCTTAACATCAGGAACAAGACATGGATGTATATTCTTGCCATTTCTATTAAACATTGTACTTGTGGTTCTAACCAGGGCAATTAGGCAAGAGAATAAATAAAAGACATCCAGATTGGAGAGGAAGAAGTAAAATTCTATTCACAGATGACATGATTTTGTATATAGAAAATCCTAAGGAGGGTGGAGGGAAACTATTAGAACTAATAAATGAGTTCAGCAATGTTGTAGGATGTAAGATGTAAAAATCAATTGTATTTCCATACATTAGCAGTCGACATTCTGTAAATATAATTAAGAAAACTATTTCATTTACAGTAGCATCAGAAAGAATAAAATACTTAGAAATGAATTTGACCAAAGATGTATAAGCCTTATATTCTGAAAACTATGAAACATTGTTGAAAGAAATTAAAGATGGCATAAGTAAATGGAAAGACATCCTATATTCATAGATCAGAAAACTTAATATTGTTAAGATGGCAATACTCTCCAAAATGATCTGTATGTTCAGTGCAATCTTATCAAAATCTCAGCTGGCTTCTTTGCAGAAATTAATGATCTAATCCTAAAATTCAGATGGAAATTTATGGGACCCAGAATAGCAAAAACAATCTTGAAAAAGAAGGACAAAGTTGGACGACTCACATTTCCCAACTTCAAAACTTACTACTAAGCTACAGAAATCAAAACTGTGTTATGATGTAAGGACAGACAGACAGATCAATGGAATACAATTGAGAGTCCAGAATTAAACCCTTATATTTTTGGTCAATAGATTTTTGAAAAAAGTGCCATGACAATTCAATGGGCAAAGAATAGTCTTTTCAACAAATGGTGCTGGGACACCATGCTTGATATCCACATGAAAGTTGAACCACTACCTCATAATATATACAAAAATTAACTCAAAATGGATATAGACCTAAATGTAAGAGCTAAAACTATAAAGTTCTTAGAAGAAAGCATAGGAGTATATTATATATGAGTCAAAGGCTCAAGCTAGAAGAGCAAAGTTGATAAATTAGACTTCATCAAAATTAAAAACCTTTATGTTTCGAAGGACACCATAATGAAAATGAAATAACAGCCCACAGAATGGGAGAAAATATTTTCAAATCATATATCTGATAAAGGACTTGCATCTAGGGTATATAAAGAACTCTTACAACTCAATGAGAAAGACAAATTTGAAAATGGGCAAAGAATTAGAATAGACATTTATCCAATGAGGATATAAAAATGGCCAATAAGCACATGAAAAGATTTTTAACATCATTAGTCAAAAGAGAAATGTAAATCAAAACTACAATGAGATACTATTTCACACCCATTGGATTAGCTAAAATAAAAAATAAAAATGGCAGACAAGAAGTGTTAGCTAGGATTTGGAGAAATTGGAACTCTCATACATTGCTGGTGGGATTGTAAAGTTGTGCATCCACTTTAGAAAACAATTTGGCAGTTCCTATAATGTTAAACAAAGAGTTATCATCATATGACCCAGCAATTTCACTTCTAGGCATATACTCAAGAACTGAAAACACAAGTCAACACAAAAACTTGTACACAAATGTCCTTAGCAGCATTATGCATAATAGCCAAAAAGTAGAAACAACCCCAATGTTTACTAACTAATGAATAGATAAACAAAATGTGTTAGGTACTGTCCTTACAATGAATATTATTCAGCCATGAAAAGGAATCAAGTATTGGTACATGGATGAACCTTGAAAATATTATGCTGACTGAAAGAAATCAGATGCAAAAGGTCACATATTTATGATTCATACGATTCCATTTATATGAAATGACCAGAATAGGCAAATCTACAGCGATAGAAAATATATTAGTGGTTGCCAGGAGTTGTGGGTGAGGAGGATGGAGAGTGACTGCTAATGAATATGGTGTTTTTTTATTTGAAGTGATGAAAATGTTCTAAAATTAGATAGTGGTGAACTATCTACTGAAAACCACTGAATTGTACACTTTAAAATGGTAATTTTTTATGATCTAATGTTTTATTATTTATTTATTATTTATGTTTATTATTTATATTTCAATAATGCTTTTAGGAAAATTAAGTTCACCTATTTCTTTTTACTTATTTAATGTGGCTATTAGAAAATTTTGAATTATATATGTAGCTCACATTATATTTCTATTGGACAGTGTTGTTCTAGACCTTATAAAGAAGACATGAACATTTTTTTTTTTAGTTTTATTTATTTATTAGAATTTTAAAATTAATTAATTTATTTTTGGCTGCGTTGGGTCTTCGTTGCTGCGTGCGGGCTTTCTCTGGTTGTGGCGAGTGGGGGCTACTCTTCCTTGTGGTGTGCAGGCTTCTCATTGCAGTGGCTTCTCCTGCTGCGGAGCATGGGCTCTAGGTGCGCGGGCTTCAGTAGTTGTGGCAGGCGGTCTCAGTAGTTGTGGCTCTCGCGCTCTAGAGCACAGGCTCAGTAGTTGTGGCGCACAGGCCCAGTTGCTCTGCGGCATGTGGGATCTTCCCGGACCAGGGCTCGAACCTGTGTCCCCTGCATTGGCAGGCGGATTCTTAACCACTGCTCCACCAGGGAAGTCCCAAGACATGAAGATTTTTAATCATCAATTTCCTGAACCTATCTGAGGAATTTCACAACTGCTTTGTAACGTAAATAGCAATAAAACCTTCTGTTAGGAGAAATAGTACCTGGCATTTGCTTCATAAGCTAGAAAGTTTTTAATGCATATTATGTCATTTGATCTTCACACCCTCCCAGGAGGAAAGCAGGAAGAGGTTATTATTCCAGTTTTACAGATGGAGACACTGAGTTTCCGGAATGGGAAAGTACTCATCTAGGGCTAGGGACCCTGGTAACGGACCCCTGGACCTCAGGCACTGGCCTTAGGTCTCTAGGTCCTTTATACCATAAGCCCTCCATCTGCCCTCCACCCCTACCCCATCCAAATTTGTCTGGCACAAGCAACGAGAATCGTTCCAGTCTCCCTCAGGGCCTCCAAGCTAATCTGAAACACTTAAGAGAAGTATGTCAAGTCCAGCACCTCCATCCCAAGGGTCACAGCTGTCACCACAAAATGGCAGGTTGACATTTTGCAGCTCTGATCTCCTTGACCAAACTACTGCAGATTTGGTCCCACCCCGGAGATTCTGATGTAATCAGGTCAGGGTTGGGGCCTGGGTGTTGGGACTTTTGAGGACTTCCCTGATGATTCTAGTGTGCAGCCAGGGTTTGGAACCGCCACCCCAAGCCAATGGTCACAAACAATCAGCTCGTGGGCCAAATCCGCATCCCAGACATGTCGTGTTTGATTCCTATACGTGATGAATGCATGTTTAAATTGGATTAAGTTGTCAACATTGAAAAGCATGGAATTTTTACTTAAACCTGGATTTCTGGCTTCCCTTGAGGACTGAGGAACTCTGGCGACTGGGCCTGCGTTCCTGTGTGGTGGCCAGTGGCTGGAGCTGAGCAGTGGCAGCTCCTTTACACAGGGCAGGAGTTCTCCAGTTCCCCACCGTCCATACCACTCCTTATTGTCTCACACTAGCCCACATCATTTATTTTCAGTATCTATCCATCCCTATAGGGCTGCCCTCTAGGGCTTTCCCTTGCGGGCTGGGAAACTGAGGCCTACTGACAAATAAGTGTGGGAACTCAAACCTTCTTAGCTGTTGATTAAGCTATGCAAACTTCTCTTTCTTTCCCAGCCTGAGAACATACTGTGTGTCAATCAGACGGGACACCAAATTAAGATAATTGACTTCGGGCTGGCCAGAAGGTAAGGGAGTTTTATTTCGGTACTTTGACAGAACTTCTTGGAAACTCTTGGTGGCTCTCTTGGACATGGTTACCCACAACTCAGCCAATTTTTGAGTTTTGGGACTGGTATGAGAAAGCTCTCTCACTGAGGCTGGTGGCCTTCACAAAGACTGCGTAGAGAGGCCTCGTTACTACTGCAGGGGGCGACTTTGTGCTGCGGGCTCTGCTTCTCCTTGAAAGGCTGTGGGATTAACAGTATTTCAAACCACCTGTGTGAACAGAGAGGGGAGTGACAGTTAAAGGGGGTCACTGAATGGGGGTGCTGGGCAGCTCCTTCTATTCATTCCCCAGGCCTCCTGGGCCAAGATGTACTGGGCTGTGTGATGCATTCATCACCTACCCTGCCCTCCAGAAAATGACTAGGTTAAATAGGATGGTGCCATGGGTAAGTGGTTCTGGGCACTCAGGACTGGGTTAGATCTTGGTAAAATGGTGATACAATGCAGTGCCTGCTGATATGGGCAATTATGAAGTTTAAATGAGATAATACATCAACAGGGAAGACCCATTCTATGAGAGTGTTTAGGTTCTCAAGTTTCAGTGCATAAAGTGAACATCATATATAATTTAAAAAACATCTTAAAGTCCCTTAAAACACCTAAAGCCTAGTGACATATAGTTTTACTGTTGGATCCTGTCCAGAGTCATGCTTGATGAACACTATGTCTCTGCAGGGCTCTTGCCCATGGCGTGCACACCCAGTGGTGTGGCTGTAGCAGACCCTTGGCACTGGGAGGGCATCCACAGTCTGTGAAGATGGCAATAAATGTATGTTCATCCTCCAGGCTTCCTCCAGAATTCTATTTCCACCAAGAATGACATTTCTCTGAGAATCACATACTTCCTAGATAGGTCTTCACACCATGGCTTCAAATCTTGAAATTTTCTCTTACTCTAATGGTAATTCTCCACACAGAAGTTGTTTTTGTCTCTTTCTGAGCCTTGCAGCATCTACCACTCCATCTACAAGGGGAGAAAGGAGCACTTCATCCCCGTGGAGGCAGAGCCATGCCTGAGCTCAGCCTCTGGTGTCCAGCACTGGCCTCCCAGAGGGGGCATTCAAACCCACAATGGTGGTCTTCCTAGGTCACTTCCCCACTGGTTGGAGAGGTAAATGTCACCTCTTTGCAGGTGTGAAAGGTGCATTTTCAGGGCCCCACATGATGGATGGGAGGCCAAGTGTGGTATTGGAGCAACAGCAGAGGGAAGTTCTTATCACCCCGCTGTACCTTCAGGGTCCGCACTACACAGCGTACTGCATTTCATGAACAGTCCCAAATCCCCCAACCCAGATGCCTAAAAATCACACTCAATCCATAATGTAAAAAATTGCTTAATATTTTCCCAAATAATGTTGTATAAAATTGGGATGCATCCTATACACTTGCACACCTTATGCACCAGGGCGTGTTTCTCAACCTATTTTTCATGTCTCCACCTGCCCCACAAAGAGCCTTTTTAACCATTCCTTTCCTAATCCCTCGGTCCCCTCCTCATGAAATGTAATGCCACAGGTGTATTGTGTATCTGTTTATGTACTGTGGCCCTTTGGAGAGCCGCAGACCGTTGTAATAGCTAAGATATTTTTGCCCTCCCCCCAAGAACCACTGTTCCCTCACTGTGGGGCAATATATTCTTCATCACACACTAGTGTATGCAGGACCCTACCAAATGCCAGGTGACCAATCGCCAAATGAGGATTTACAGTGACACACTGTGAATTCAGAGCAAGAAGTTACCACCTGAGGTTCCTGGAGTCTGGGACGTCTCCGAGCAGCCAGAAGAGATGAATGGACAAGGTTTTGTTACCTGCAGGCAGTAGTGTTCTGGTAAATGTTTAGCAACCCGCTGCGTCTGGGGAGTGAGAGGAGGTGGGGTTGATTTGTAACCTTTGCTAACTTTGGCTGATTTCAAGCTACCGACGTGACGTCACTGAGTGCAGAGTTGGGAGGAGACGTGCACCATGGGCTCTCGTGCACCCGTGAGAACCGGCTCCAGCACGACTCTGCGTGGAGCGGGGCAGGAGGGATAGTGTCAGTGGGACCAAGAATAGGGTGCGCACTGCGCATGAGCAGGCTGGCCTGGGGAAGGCAGGAGCTGTGGGTGGGACTGGGGGAGGAAGACACAGTAGAAGATGAGGGCACTAACGGGGCATCCTGAGTAGGGAGGCTTAGAGGTTGGAATGGTATCCAATAGGCCATTGAGTCTCTGGTGGGAGGTGAAAAGGGTTGTAGGCCAATTTACCGAAAATCGATTAGTCAAAATCTATCCCCAATACACACTACTATATATAAAATAGGTAACCAACAAGGGCCAACTGTATAGCACAGGGAACTATAGTCAATATTTTGTAACAACCTATAATGGAAAAGAATCTAAAAAGGAATATATATATATATATATATATATATATATATATATAAAACTGAATCACTTTGCTTTACACCTGAAACAAGCACAACATTGTAAATCTCCTATATTTCAATAAAAAATTTAAAAAATCTATTCCAAACTGTCAGTCAAATTTGTTAATCTGGTTAAGGGCATTAATGGCAGTAATTTTGCCAGTGGGACCAGAGGTAGAGGGCAAGTTCAAGAAAATAAACACAGGGAGCCATATTTTTAATTTTAATTTTAATTTTTTAATTTTTTAATTTTTTGGCCACATGGCATGTGGGATCTTAGTTCCCTGACCAGGGATCGAACCTGCACCCCCTGCATTAGGAGCACGGAGTCTTACCTACTGGACCACCAGGGAACTCCCAGGGAGCCATATTTAAGAGAAAGCCACCCACGAAAAACTGCTGGGCACTGGAGAAGTGCAGGTGTCAGAAAACGTGGTACTCAGGAAATTGCACTTAGTGGAACTGGGCTGACAAGTTCACAGGTTCTGGCTGTGAGATGAAAGGAAAACATCAAAAGCATCCTCAATAGTCTGGCAAACTGGTCATTCAGCACAAAGATTCTTTGGCAAATTGGTTTTTGACAAATTGGCCTGCTTCCTGGGAAGTGTGTCCTTCTAAAAGGAGGGACCTGTGGGGGGAATGTGCAGGTTGAGAGAGCATGCTTTATGCTCCAGAGTAGTTAAATGTTTGTAAAGAGGGAGGAAATGACAAATTTTCCCCATAACACGAACTATAGAAAGTGCAGTTGTATTTCTGGGTGGGGCTGTGAGAAGGTGCTGAGATTGTGAGTGGAGGTATGACCCCCAGTAGAGGGGGGCCATACAAATCTTCAGAGACTCTGACATCCAGCAAGAGGAACCAGTTTTACACCAGGCTGGGTGGTGAGAGTCATCAGTGGGTCTGAGTAGGGACATGTCAAGGGGTCGAGAATGGAGACAGAGTGGGAAGTATCTTGTTTAATTATCTTGGTCTCCAGAATGTTGGGTGCAGGGATGAGCCTCCTGACTCCCAGTGCAGTGCTCAGACTGGAATCTAAGCCCATTTCATCAGATCCTTTGGCAGGGCGAGGAGGTGCCTATCTCAGACCTTATGAGGCTGCAACCTCATATGTGACCTTATGGTCACAGAGGGCCTCGTGCTGGGAATCTGGAGAGGGGTGTCTTAGTAGATATTTTGACACAGCTTTGGGGTGGATGGATCAGTTAACTATTGCTACAGTACTGTTATATAACAAATCACCCCCAAATGCAGTGACTTAAAACACCAATTGTTTATTTTCCTCCACACATTTTCGAGTCAGCTGGGGAGTTAGTATGCTGGACCCAACTTATACTAGCTCATGATAAGGAATCTTGTAAGGCAGTTGTTAAACATGGCCATTATTAAAAATTAAATTGTATAAGCTTACAATTAAAGAAATTATTTAAAAACAAAGATATTACATTTTGAAAAGTTAACACTTCCTAATTATTTCACTACATTTCACAATTATTTATGCTCATGAGTTTATTTACGCCGATTGTTATCTATATGGTGGAAAGACTATAGAATAGTGTGCTATTGCCGATCTCTTCCCAACTCTTCATTCAGTGACATGGTGATGGTACTTTTAAATCAGACACGGTGAAATCAGTATTTACACAATTGGCAAATGCTACAAATCAAAACTTAAAAGAAAATCAGATAGCTGGTTGTTAAACTTTTACCCACACACCACTGGTTGGGAGTCACTGATCTAGGCTGAGTTGAACTGGGCTTGGATGCAGGTCAGTGAGGACAGGTCTGTTCCAGGGTGTCTCTCATTCTCTTCTCATGGTGATGGCCGAGGAGCAAGAGGGCACGCTCCTACAGCCTAGCTTGGAATTGGCCCACCGTCATGTCCACCCACATTCCACTGGCCAAAGCAGCTCATGTGGCCAAGCTCAACATCAATGAATGGGATGGGGCAATATATGCCATCTCTAGTGGAAGGAACTACAAAGTCACATGATACAGGATGTGGCTGTGGGGCAGATGAAGCGGTGGAAACAAGAATGCATCCTGGGAAATGGATGTCCAGGGCCTGAGAGCCTGGACCTTCTCTCCTCAAGGGGAAGCCTGTTCCTCTCAGTTTAGCTCCTTGGCCCCGAGGCTCCAGTCAGGTGCCAGTGCAGGGGGGGAACAGGCTGCCAGAGGAAGGCTCTAGCTCTCCTACCCTCCCTGGCTTCCCGCCACAACTCAGCCACCAAGGTGATCTTTGTTGCTCTTTCACTGGATGAGTATGGTCTGTGTTGGCTCAGGGTCTGCATTTGCCTGACTCTCAGCAAATTTGGAAAAGAAGAGACTGTATTTTGAAAACTCACATCCCTGATTTAAGGGAATCAGGGCACATTGGCAGGATATTTATTTTATTCTTCTCTATTTCTCAATTGCCTCATCTGTAAAATTGGGACAATAAACTTACCTACTTCATAGGGTTGTTGTGAGGATGAAAAGTTTATATAAGTAAAACTTTTAGCATGGTATCTGGTGAATAAGAAGTGCCCATTAATTTTTTTAAATTAACACTTCATTTTTTAGAGGAGTTTTAGGTGCACATCAAAACTGGGGGGAAGGAACAGGGATTTCCCATTTATCCCCTGTCCCCACACATGCAAAGCCTCCCCCATCATCACCATTGATAAGCCTACATTGACACATCATAATCACCCAAAGTCCATAGTTTAAATTTAGGTTCACTCTTGGTGTTGTACATTCTGTGGGTTTGGACAAATGTATGATGACATGTATTCATCATTATAGTATCATACAAAGTATTTTCACTGCCCTAAAAATCCTCTGTGCTTCACCTGTTTATCTCTCCCTCCTCCCTAATCCCTGGCAACCACCGATCTTTTTACTGTCTCCACAGTTTTGCCTTCTCCAGAATGTCATATATTTGGAATCATACAGTATGTAGCCTTTTCAGACTGGCTTCTTTCACTTAGTAATATGCTTTTTTTTTTAAACGTTTTATTTTATATTGGAGTATAGTTGATTAACAATGTTGTGTTAGTTTTAGGTGTACAGCAAACTGATTCAGTTATACATATACATGTATCTAGTCTTTTTCAAATTCTTTTCCCATTTAGGTTGTTACGTAATATAGAGCAGAGTTCCCTGTGCTATACAGCAGACCCTTGTTGGTTATCCATTTTATTTATTTATTTTTATTGGAGTATAATTGCTTTACAATGTTGTGTTAGTTTCTGCTGTACAGTGCAGTGAATCAGCTATATGTATACATATATCCCCTCCCTCTTGGACCTCCCTCCCCCCACCCCATCCCACCCATCTAGGTCAACACAGAGCACCAAGCCTGAGCTCCCTGTGCTATACAGCAGGTTCCCACTAGCTATCTATTTTACACATGGTAGTGTATTTATGTCAAACCTAATCTCCCAATTCATCCCACCCTCCCCTTCCCCCCCCCCGTGTCCACGCATCCGTTCTCTACGTCTGCCTTTCTATTCCCGCCCTGCAAATAGGCTCATCTGTACCATTTTTCTAGATTCCACATATATGCATTAATATACGATATTTGTTTTTCTCCTTCTGACTTACTTCACTCTGTATGACAGTCTTTAGGTCCATCCACATCTCTACAAATGACCCAATTTCATTTCTTTCTGTGGCTGAGTAATATTCCATTATATATATGCTCCACATCTTCTTTATCCACTCCTCTGTTGATGGACATTTAGGTTGCTTCCATGTCCTGGCTATTGTAAATAGTGCTACAATGAACATTGGGATACATGTGTCTTTTTGAATTATGGTTTTCTCAGGGTATATGCCCAGTAGTGGGATTGCTGCGTCGAATGGTAGTTCTAGTTTTAGTTTTTTAAGGAACCTCCATACGGTTCTCCACAGTGGCTGTATCAATTTACATTCCCACCAACAGTGCAAGAGGGTTCCCTTTTCTCTGCACCCTCTCCAGCATTTACTGTTTGTAGATTTTAAAAGTTCTTCCATGTCTTTTCATGGATTGATGATTTTTTTTTATCACTAAATTTATTTATTTATTTAAAATTTATTTTATTTTATTTATTTTTTTATACAGCAGGTTCTTATTAGTCATCCATTTTATACACGTCAGTGTATACATGTCAATCTCAATCTCCCAGTTCATCACACCACAACCCACACACCCCACCGCTTTCCCCGCTTGGTGTCCATATGTCTTTTCTCTACTTCTGTGTCTCAATTTCTGCCCTGCAAACTGGTATATCTGTACCATTTTCTAGGTTCCACATATATGCGTTAATATACGATATTTGTTTTTCTCTTTCTGACTTAACTTCACTCTGTATGACAGTCTCTAGATGCATCCACATCTCTACAAATGACCCATTTTAATTACTTTTTATGGCTGACTAATATTCCATTGTATATATGTACCACATCTTCTTTATCCATTCGTCTGTCGATGGGCATTTAGATTGCTTCCATGACCTGGCTATTGTAAATAGTGCTGCAATGAACATTGGGATGCAGGTGTCTTTTTGAATTATGGTTTTCTCTGGGTATATGCCCAGCAGTGGTATCACTGGGCCATGTGGTAATTCTATTTTTAGTTTTTTAAGGAACCTCCACATTGTTCTCCATATTGGCTGTATCAATTTACATTCCCACCAACAGTGCAAGAGGGTTCCCTTTTCTCCACACCCTCTCCAGCATTTGTTGTTTGTAGATTTTCTGATGATGCCCATTCTAACTGCTGTGAGGTGATACCTCATTGTAGTTTTGATTTGCATTTCTCTAATAATTAGTGAGGTTGAGGATCTTTTCATGTGCTTCTTGGTCATCTGCATGTCTTCTTTGGAGAAATGTCTATTTAGGTCTTCTGCTCATTGTTGGATTGGGTTGATTTTTTTTTAATATTGAGCTGCATGAGCTGTTTATATATTTTGGAGATTAATCCTTTGTCCGGTGATTCATTTGCAGATATTTTCTCCCATTCTGAGGGTTGTCTTTTCGTCTTGTTTATGGTTTCCTTTGCTATGCAAAAGCTTTTAAGTTTCATTAGGTTCCATTTGTTTATTTTTGTTTTTATTTCCATTACTCTAGGAAGTGGATCAAAAAAGATCTTGCTGTGATTTATGTCAAAGAGTGTTCTTCCTATGTCTTCCTCTAAGAGTTTTATACTGTCCTGTCTTACATTTAGGTCTCTAATCCATTTTGAGTTTATTTTTGTGTATGGTGTTAGGGAGTGTTCTAATTTCATTCTTTTACATGTACCTGTCCAGTTTTCCCAGCACCACTTATTGAAGAGACTGTCTTTTCTCCATTGTATATCCTTGCCTCCTTTGTCATAGATTAGTTGACCATAGATGCGTAGGTTTATCTCTGGGCTTTCTATCTTGTTCCACTGATCTATATTTCTGTTTTTGTGCCAGTACCATATTGTCTTGATTACTGTAGCTTTGTAGTATAGTCTGAAGTCAGGGAACCTGATTTCTCCAGCTCCGTTTTTTTCCTTCAAGACTGCTTTGGCTATTTGGGGTCTTTTGTGTCTCCATACAAATTTTAAGATTTTTTGTTCTAGTTCTGTAAAAAATGCCATTGGTAATTTGATAGGGATTGCATTGAATCTGTAGATTGATTTGGGTAGTATAGTCATTTTCATAATATTGATTCTTCTAATCCAAGAACATGGTATATCTCTCCATCTGTTGGTATCATCTTTAATTTCTTTCATCAGTGTCTTGTAGTTTTCTGCATACAGGTCTTTTGTCTCCCTCGGTAGGTTTATTCCTAGGTATTCTATTCTTTTTCTTGCAATGGTAAATGGGAGTGTTTCCTTAATTTCTCTTTCAGATTTTTCATCATTAGTGTATAGGAATGCAAGAGATTTCTGTCCATTAATTTTGTATCCTGCAACTTTACCAAATTCACTGATTAGCTCTAGTAGTTTCCTGGTAGTATCTTTAGGATTCTCTATGTATAGTATCATGTCATCTGCAAACAGTGACAGTTTTACTTCTTTTTTTCCAATTTGTAGTCCTTTTATTTCTTTTTCTTCTCTGATTGCTGTGCCCAGGACTTCCAAAACTATGTGGAAAAATAGTGGTGAGAGTGCACATCCTTGTTTTGTTCCTGATCTTAGAGGAAATGCTTTCAGTTTTTCAACATTGAGAATGATGTTAGCTGTGGGTTTGTCATATATGGCCTTTATTATGTTGAAGTAGGTTCCCTCTATGCCCACTTTCTGGAGAGTTTTTATCATAAATGGGTATTGAATATTGTCAAAAGCTATTTCTGCATCTATTGAGATGATCATATGGTTTTTATTCTTCAATTTGTTAATATGGTGTATCACATTGATTGATTTGCGTATATTGAAGAATCCTTGCATCTCTGGGATAAATCCCACTTGATCATGGTGTATGATCCTTTTAATGTGTCTTTGGATTCTGTTTGCTAGTATTTTGTTGAGGATTTTTGCATCTATGTTCATCAGTGATATTGGTCTGTAATTTTCTTTTTTTAGTATCTTTGTCTGGTTTTGGTATCAGGGTGATGGTGGCCTCATAGAATGAGTTTGGGAGTGTTCTTTCCTCTGCAATTTTTTGGAAGAGTTTGAGATGGCTGGGTGTTAGCGCTTCTCTAAATGTTTCATAGAAGTCACCTGTGAAGCCATCTGGTCCTGGAATTTTGTTTGTTGGGAGATTTTTTATCACAGTTTCAATTTCATTACTTGTGATTGGTCTGTTCATATTTTCTATTGCTTCCTGGTTCTGTCTTGGAAGGTTATACCTCTCTAAGAATTTGTCCATTTCTTCCAGGTTATCCATTTCATTGGCATAAAGTTGCTTGTAGTAGTCTCTTAGGATGCTTTGTATTTTGGCGGTGTCTGTTGTAACCTCCCTTTTTCATTTCTAATTTTCTTGATTTGAGTCCCCTCCCTCTTTTTCTTGATGAGTCTGGCTAATGGTTTATCAATTTTGTTTATCTTCTCAAAGAACCAGCTTTTAGTTTTATTGATTTTTGCTATTGTTTTCTTTGTTTCTATTTCATTTATTTCTGCTCTGATCTTTATGATTTCCTTCCTTCTGCTAACTTTGGGTTTTGTTTGTTCTTTCTCTAGTTCCTTTAGGTGTAACATTAGATTGTTTATTTGAGATTTTTCTTGTTTCTTGAGGTAGGCTTGTATAGCTATAAAATTCCCTCTTAGGACTGCTTTTGCTGCATCCCATAGGTTTTCATTGTCGTTTGTCTCTAGGTATTTTTTGATTTCCTCTTTGATTTCTTCAGTGATCTCTTGGTTATTTAGTAACATATTGTTTAGCTTCCATGTTTTTGTGTTTTTCACGTTCTTTTCCCTGTAATTGATTTCTAATCTCATAGTGTTGTGGTCAGAAATGATGCTTGGTATGATTTCAGTTTTCTTAAATTTACTGAGCCTTGATTTGTGACCCAAGTTGTGATATATCCTGGTTATGTTCCATGCACACTTGAGAAGAAAGTGGAATCTGCTGTTTTTGGATGGAATGTCCTATAAATATCAATTAAATTTATCTGGTCTATTATGGCATTTAAAGCTTGTGTTTCATATTAATTTTCTGTTAGGATGATCTGTCTACTGGTGTAAATGAGGTGTTAAAGTTGCCCACTATTATTGTGTTACTGTCGATTTCCTCTTTTATAGCTGTTAGCAGTTGCCTTATGTATTGAGGTGCTCCTATGTTGGGTGCATATATATTTATAATTGTTATATCTTCTTCTTGGATTGATCCCTTGATCATTATGTAGTGTTCTTCCTTATCTCTTGTAACAGTCTTTATTTTACAATCTATTTTATCTGATATGAGTATTGTTACTCCAGCTTTCTTTTGATTTCCATTTGCATGGAATATCTTTTTCCATCCCCTCACTTTCAGTCTGTATGTGTCCCTAGGTCTGAAGTGGGTCTCTTGTAGACAGCATATATATGGGTCTTGTTTTTGTATCCATTCAGTGAGCCTGTGTCTTTTGGTTGGAGCATTTAATCCATTCACGTTTAAGGTAATTATTGATACGTATGTTCCTATTACCATTTTCTCAATCGTTTTGGGTTTGTTTTTGTAGGTTCTTTTCTTCTCTTGTGTTTCCCACTTAGAGAAGTTCCTTTAGCATTTGTTGTAGAGCTGGTTTGGTGGTGCTGAATTCTCTTAGCTTTTGCTTGTCTGTAAACCTTTTGATTTCTCCATCAAATCTGAATGAGATCCTTGCCGGGTAGAGTAATCTTGGTTGTAGGTTCTTCCCTTTCATCACTTTAAGTATATCATGCCACTCCCTTCTGGCTTGTAGAGTTTCTGCTGAGAAATCAGCTGTTAACCTTATGGGAGTTCCCTTGTATGTTATTTGTCATTTTTCCCTTGCTGGTTTCAATAATTTTTCTTTGTCTTTAACTTTTGCCAATTTGATTACTATGTGTCTTGGCGTGTTTCTCCTTGGGTTTATCCTGTATGGGACTCTCTGAGCTTCCTGGTCTTGGGTGGCTATTTCCTCTCCCATGTTAGGGAAGTTTTTGACTGTAATCTCTTCAAATATTTTCTTGGGTCCTTTCTCTCTCTCTTCTCCTTCTGGCACCCCTATAATGCGATTGTTGTTGTGTTTAATATTGTCCCAGATGTCTCTTAGGCTGTCTTCATTTGTTTTCATTCTTTTTTCTTTATTCTGTTCCGCAGCAGTGAATTCCACCATTCTGTCTTCCAGGTCAATTATTCATTCTTCTGCCTCAGTTATTCTGCTACTGATTCCTTCTAGTGTAGTTTTCATTTCAGTTATTGTATTGTTCATCTCTGTTTGTTTGTTCTTTAATTCTTCTAGATGTTTGTTAAACATATCTTGCATCTTCTCGATCTTTGCCTCCATTCTTTTTCCGAGGTCCTGGATCATCTTCACTATCATTATTCTGAATTCTTTTTCTGGCAGATTTCCTATCTCCACTTCATTTAGTTGTTTTTCTCGGGTTTTATTTTGTTCCTTCATCTGGTACATAGCCCTCTGCCTCTTCATCTTGTCTATCTTTCTGTGATTCTCTTTTTTATTTTTTTAAGTGTTGAATACTATTCCATTGTCTAGATGTACTATACTTTATATTATCCATTCTCCAACTGAAGGACTTTTTTGCTGCCCATTAAATTTCAGCTAGAGGTTTTCTTCCTTTTCAAGACTGATTCTAAAAACCAACTTTCTCCAACCCCTTCCCCATACAGCCATCAATTCTCTTCCTAGCCTTCCTTAAACTTCATATACAGAATACTTTTTCTAGTTCTTTTTCTTTTTGTAATTGTATAAAATACACATAACATAAAATTTACCGTGTTAGCAATTTTCAAGATTAGTTACAGTAGTCTTTAAATATGTTCATATTATTGTGCAACCAATCTCCAGAGCTTTTTTTACCTTGCAAAACTGAAACTCTGTACCCATTAAACAACTACCCCTCATTTTCCTCCTGCCTTCAGCCCCTGGAGACTAGCATCCTACTTTATGTCTCTGAATTGACTACACTGGGAACCTCATATAAGTGGAATCATACAGTATTTGCCTTTTTGTGACTGGCTTATTTCACTTATTGTAATGTCTTCAAAGTTCATCCATACTACAGCATGTGTCAGAATTTCCTTTCTTTTTAAGGCTGAATAATATCATATTGTATGTATATACCACATTTTGTTTATCCATTCATCTGCTGATGGACACTTGCATTGCTTCCACCTTTTTGCTATTCTGAATAATGCTGCTATGAACATGGGTGTATAAATATCTCTTCAAGACTCTGCTTTTAATTCTTTTGGATATAACCCAGAAGTAGGATTCCTGGATCATATGGTAGCTCTTTAAAAATGTTTTTGAAGAACTGCCATACTGTTTTCCTTAGCAGCTGCTCCCTTTTACATTCCTACTGACAAGGTTCTAATTTCTTCACATCCTAGCCAACACTTGCAATTTTCTATTTTTTTCTGATGGTGTGAGGTAATATCTCATTGTGGTTTTGATTTGCATTTTCCTGATGATCAGTGATGTTGAGCATTTTGCCTCTTTCTATAACTCCTATCGTCTTCCCTTTAACCATGATGCACAATAGAGCAGTCCTCCCCACACAGCTTCTACGCAGGTTGTTTGTGTTCATCCATGTGACTGCAGGCCAGTCACATAAGATATATTGATCTTCCCTCTTTTTCATTAAGATATATTGATCTTCCCTCTTTTTCAGATTGTAAATACCTGGAGGAGGAGGAGCACTGTAGTTTTCTTATTCTCCGCAGTGACTTAGGAAAGTCTGCATTTAGGGCCTGGGTGTGTGATGATTTCCCAGTAAACCACATGTGGTGGGATGTGATGTCCAGAAAACATGGCTGACAGCAAGGGTTGGGGAGTGTTTAGCACCCCCCCAGGAATTAGCCAGGCATCCACATCTTCTCTCGGGGCTCACTCCCATTGTCCTCTGCACCCCTCCTCCCCAGGTACAAGCCTCGGGAGAAGCTGAAGGTGAACTTTGGCACTCCCGAGTTCCTGGCCCCGGAAGTCGTCAATTACGAGTTTGTCTCGTTCCCAACAGACATGTGGAGTGTGGGAGTCATCACCTACATGCTGTGAGTGCCCAGGGGCCTGACGCCCCACTGGGAATGGGGGCCATTTGTCTTAGTTTGGGTATCCTTAGAAGCAGCAAAAATTTGAGGGCAAGGAGTTTATTGGGGAGGCATCCCCAAGAAAAGCCAACAGAGAAGTGGGGAAGTGAAATGGGGAAGTCAGTAACCCATTGGAGTCAGTAACCACTGTGGGCACCTGGAGTTTAATCCTGCAGGGAACTGGGGCCCACTGTGGGACACCCACTCAGAGCTAGGCCAGCTGGTGGGGGAGGGAGTTGGGGTATTAATACACTGACTCTAATCAGTTGTTGCTAGTGGGCTGGTCCCAGAGTTATTAATTCCCTGAAACTTCTGGGTGGATAAATCAGCCTCCACTGGAGAGAAAGCCCTCTGGCAAAGAAATGCAGGTGCTGTGGTGCAAGTGGGGCTGGAGTGCACTGAAGTGGTAAGGAGAGGGGAGGGCAGGGCAGGGCACAGCTCCTGCATCTTCTAACTTTGTCCCTCTGCTCTGCGCTCCCTGTTTTCTGTGGGCTGAGGAAGCAGAGTTAGGATGGGCTGAGAGGAGATCTGTGCACAGACTAAATGTCCTCCTCTCTCTCCAACTGTGGACATCCCTCAGCTATTTCCTCAGAGGCCCAACAAAATCAAGCTTTGCTCCCAGTCTTATTATTACAGTTTAACTGTTTCCCCACACTTTGTGTGTGTGCTACACCAGGTTGGGGAATATTGTGGCCCAAGGCCAGCCAGTGAAGTTGTCTCATCTCTCTGCCCTCCTCTAGAGGAGCCTAATAAAGCCAGTTTTCCTTTGGCCCCTGAGGCCTGGGTAGTCTCAGAGACATGTCAAGCTATCTTAATATTCAGTCAAATGTACCTGATAAATGGGCATATTGGGTTGGACCCCAATTTACTCTTTACTTCAGGGTAAGGGGGAATGTGCTGAGCATGATAGGGGACTTATTCCACCACTCTTCCTGCCGTCAATTTTTCAGTGCTTCCACTTCCTTTATCGAGTGCACTGGACTTCTCCTGTGGAGAGGCAATGGGGGTGCTTTTCTTTTGAACCCTCTTGGTTCTGGTTAGTTCTGCTTGGCCTTGTAAGAGTCTTCTCTATCTTGTCGATGTGTGTTGGCAGGTATAGCTTCCACATACTGACAGTCCTTTCTCTCCTCTGTAGGCTCAGTGGTTTGTCCCCATTTCTAGGGGAAACAGATGCAGAGACCATGAATTTCATTGTGAACTGTAGCTGGGATTTTGATGCCGACACCTTTGAAGGGCTGTCAGAGGAGGCCAAGGACTTTGTCGCCCGGTTGCTGGTCAAAGAGAAGAGGTACCCTTTATTGCTTGTCACCCATGATCCATCCTGATGGTGACCATTCATCTGGGTGCTGTGGAAATCAGGCTGGTCCCGAGCAGGGCTGCTGAAGCGAATGGTCCTTTCTTCCTGTAGACCGATTCTGTGCAGGATTTCTTGGTCTGCTACTTCTTTGGGGAAAAAAAAGAAAAGGTAGCAGGGAAAGGGACAAAGGAAGTCAGTTAAGAAACAAGCAACTAGGAGCATAAAATCTAGACAAGAGTTTTAGAAAGGACCATATTTACAAGTTAGGCCTATTTCCAAGTTATTGCTTTTCATAGGCTAATGTTGAAAAAAAGTTGAGATATGCAGCTGTTATTCCCCAGAATAAAAGACAGAAAACCTTATTTCCTGGTGATGAAGACCTACTTAGTTTTCAGTAGCTATATCAAGGTTATGGGTTGGGCCACTGAGTTTTCCGATACACAGACATATGGGAATAACTACAAGTGGTGGGGAGACAGCTCTCGTTCCCTAGCCTTGACTGTTTTGTTTCTTCCTTATTGTGAAAAGTTATGTGAGAGGAAATACATTTCTAATTCAGATGAACAAGTTGACATTATTCTCTGTGAAGAAAGATGAGCTTCTTTCAAGGCTCATGTTCTTTTACTTCTTAAGAGCAATTCCAGACACAGCTGGCCCTCCTACTGTCCTGCCTTGATTCCCCAGCTCTCTCTGGGAGGTGGTGATTAATCACTAGGACACATCCCCTCAATAGAGGGCAGGGAACATTTTGCTGACGACATTCTTGCACTTTTAAGGATGGGAATTTTAGGTAGTAGGAGGTCTTTTTTTAGCAAGTGGCATGAATCTGCCTATATGATTAATCTGTTCCACTGACTCAGCTTCCTACCAATTAAACAGATTTTGGATAGCCAGAAAAATGCAACCCCAACTAAAAGTCTCACCTGCTGTTTGATTTCACAGCTGCAGAATGAGTGCCACACAGTGCCTGAAACATGAGTGGTTGAATAACTTGCCTGCCAAAGCTTCTAAATCGAAAGTTCGTCTCAAATCCCAACTATTGCTGCAGAAATACATGGCTCAGAGGAAATGGAAGGTATCTGTTTTTCTTTTAGTAAAAGCAGCATTTGTTTTCTTAAAATGTCCTTTGAAAGAAGTGTACTAAGTTTTCACTTATGTTTTGATTCTAAATAGATTATTTAGGGGGAAAAAAGTCTCATGTCAAAAACCTGTTACCTTGATTAAAAAATGCCACAGACCAAAAGTGACTGGCATAAAAATAGCATTTAATTCATACTTATGTGAACACTTGAAGTGACAGAATGAAATTTGAGCATGTGTTCTCAATGAACATCGCAGTGCAGTGCTCAGAACTAACTGCCTGTAGCTTGAGGACGATTCCTCCACATTTTAGAAAAAGGGCCTAGGAAAGCCCTATTAGGCTTTAAAAGCTTTATAATTTTGTTTACAACAGAACTCTTTGGAACCATGGACATAGAATGTATCTTAAAAACAATTGTCCTCCAGGGAAGTGACTTTCCAACATTTTGATATTGGCTTAGATCTTCAATAAAAAACAAAACCAAAATGCTTTACCCAGAGAGCCAGTATACAAGTGCACGTATACTCGCACACATGTGAAACAAAAATACTGTGACATTTGCTCCACAGAGTGTGATGCACTCTGATATTTTCTATTCTATGATATTTAGTTTCATTAAAAAAAAGTTGTTAGTCATGCCCCACCAATTTGATTTCATGACCCACTGGTGGGTTGTGAGTTACAATTTGAAAAATACCATTCTAGGGTGCTCCATTTTTCACATGAAAAGGGTAGGATATCATATTTTCTCACTTCAAACTTGCTCTAAACACGCCCCTGAAAGTCATGTGACTGTTTTACTATAATTTTGCTAGAATCTTCTTTTCCCCTTTAGTTATCGATTTTAAACAAACCCAAGTGGCTAAACTTAAGCAAGTCCTTTTATTGTTTCTTCTTAAAGTAATTGATCTAAAAATATGCCTTTTTCCCTCTTTTCTCTCCTTACCTTAAGAAACACTTCTACGTGGTGACTGCTGCCAACAGGTTAAGGAAATTTCCACCTTGTCCCTAATCCTCAACTCAGCTGCTCCCATGGGCCCAGAAATTACTGAGACTGGTGGTGAAGTCATG
Organism: Balaenoptera musculus; assembly: GCF_009873245.2. Classification (NCBI taxonomy): domain Eukaryota; kingdom Metazoa; phylum Chordata; class Mammalia; order Artiodactyla; family Balaenopteridae; genus Balaenoptera; species Balaenoptera musculus. The sequence goes on along the minus strand of NC_045803.1, from coordinate 23,571,039 downwards.
ACTGAAGATTTTTAATAATCTGGCCTTCTACTTATTTTGTAAAAAAAGGTTATGGCTGTTGCCTTCCTTGTGGACAAAAAGTGGCTGTAAAGAGACTGACCTAAGAACTTTTTTCTGCCTTATAAGATCAGTTGAAATGCTGTGATTACTTTTCAAGTGTACCTACTTTTGGTGATAAGTGTAGGCATGCTTTAGGTAGGTAGGAAAGCTTCTACTTTGCATATGTCAAATTTAAAGTCTAAGCTTACTCTGATTAAAGAACCCAGCGGACTATCACACAGGGCATGTTAGTCAGTGTTACCTCCTCCAGTGCAAAGAGTTCCTAGCATTTTGACTTGCTCAAGTGTGAGCTGACATTTTGTATTACATTTGTTGCTCTAGAGTGAAGCAATGTGGATTTAGGGCAGAGATCCTCAAACTTGTTTTAACTTGTACTCTTGAGAATCAAAACATGCATCCTTTAATATTCTTTGAAATTTCAAAATGTACTGTCATGGCTATATCAGAGCAATGATAGTTTTGAATATGCTTTTAAAATCTGTACATACCTCTACCCTCTTATTCTGCCCTGTCCTGACACTGGCAGTCTCCCTCCTGATCTCGCTTCCGCACTTATGAATCTATGGTCTAGTAAGTCTGGGAACTGATATGTAATATGTGAAAGAGAGATAAGAATGTAATGATGTTCAGCTTTCTGAGAGAAACACAGAAATGATGCATCAAGAGAAAACAAATGAAAACTGCTCTCCTACTGTTTTATCAGGTATATACCCATCACTTAACTAACTTCAAGAAATGATTAACAAGGAGTACTTTATTATTCAAAAGGAAACAATCCTTTTAATTTCCTTAGCTGTAAGGAAGTTTTTGTGCTGTTCTCATGACCTTCTTGGGTCAGAAGTTTTTAGTTACTTTTAATTTTTAATTAGCCATGCAACAGTTTCACAGCCTTTCAGGACTTTTGTCCCATAATAGACTTTTTTTATTGTGGGGAGAGAGGCAGAAGATGGAGACATTAATCCTCCTGCTGCATTTCTTCGGTTATAGCTTTTCTCTGGAACACTAACCCCTGTTGGGAAGCTAAGATTTTCAGTATCAGCACATCTAGGTCTGCTCCAAGCTTGTCGGCTTGTGGATGAATATCAGAAGAGATGGCTGTTGGAAACCTCCCTTTCATGGGCCAGTAACAGTGATTTGGTAAAATGCTTTATTTTTAAGGTGTTTTGAAGGCAGCCTCCAGAAGGAGCTATAGAGGATATCTATAGTTCTATCTATAGTATGGTGATTCTTCCCTTCCATGGGACTTCACATTCTTGGAGGAATGCTATGAAGCTTCTCCCCAGAAAAATGTACAGTTAGTTATCCTGATCTAGAGCACCACTCCCTCATAGAAATATAATATGAGCCATATACAGTTTAAAATTTTCTGATAGCTTCTCTAAAAAACCCCAGTAAAATTAATGTTAATAATTTATTTAACATATCAAAACCTATTTCAATATGTAATTAATATAAAAATTATTGATTTTTTTTCATACTAAGTCTCCAAAATCTGGTGTGTATTTTACACTTAAAATACATGCCAGTTCAGATTCTAGGCTTTTATCAGACATACAATTTGTATTTAGATTTCATAAAATTTACTGTGGAAAAATATAGTCACATATTCAAGTTGTTCAAGTATCTTAAATATTTTCTAGTACTTTTACGTTTAATTAAAATGAAATAAAATTAGAAATACAGTTCTACTGTTGCATTAGCCACGTTTTAAGTGCTTAATAGCCACATACGGTTAGTGGCTTCTATATAAGACAGGGCAGATCCAGAGAAAATCCGATAGCTATCAAATTTTAATTTTTCCCCCTATATGCTGTTATTCTCTACCTAGAGAAACTTTTCAAAAAAGTTCCTTTGACGGATTTGTTTAGGCCAGGCCCACACAAGTGAGAGGTACTGCATAAGTTAGCCTCCCTTATTTGAAAGGCGAGGGAGCTTTTATGAAACTTTAATTTTCTGGATAGTTTTAGTTCTCTGCTGGTGTGTACTTGAAAACTTTTTAGATTGCAACTTTGCTAGTATTAACTATTTCAAACGGGACTTTTTAATTTGAATGAAGTCATTGAAAACTTCTGGGAAATCAACGATACTCCAATATAAAATAAAAATTAAATTTAAAAAAATGAAAGAAAACTGCTGGGCAGAGGAACTCTGAAAGGTAGTCAGGACCCACTTTTTTCACCTATCAGATTTGGTGAGGGTGTGGGGAAAATGGAATTTTTCACTTTTGATGAATATGTATCCAAATAAAAGTCATGCCCATACTTTCACCCGGCAATTCCATTTCTAGAAATTTATCCCTCAGCAATACTTGAAGAAGCGGGCAGAGATGTATGCAAAATGACCTTTACTGTAGCAAAATGGCCCGTATAGGTTGAAAACAACCTATATGTGCCTATCAGCAAGGGTTTAAATTTTGCCACATACATATGGGAGGTTACCTTGTAGCCAGTAAAGATAGATCTTGATGTACTGATTTTTATTAAGAAAAAAATTAGGGCTTCCCTGGTGGCGCAGTGGTTGAGAATCTGCCTGCCAATGCAGGGGACACGGGTTCGAGCCCTGGTCTGGGAAGATCCCACATGCCGCGGAGCAGCTGGGCCCGTGAGCCACAACTACTGAGCCTGCGCGTCTGGAGCCTGTGCTCCGCAACAAGAGGCCGCGATAGTGAGAGGCCCGTGCACCGCGATGGAGTGGCCCCCGCTTGCCGCAACTAGAGAAGGCCCTCGCACAGAAACGAAGACACAAGACAGCCAAAAATAAATACATAAATAAATAAAATTAAAAAAAAATTATAGAACATACGTATGGTATTATCCCATTTATGGAGAGACATGCTTATATGTGCATTAAAATTTTCTAGGTTATGCAAGAAAGTTAACAGTGCGGTGTAGAAAGTGGCTTATGGGGAGAGAGGGAATTCTACTTTTCACTTTATTACTTTCTAAATCATTTGAATTCTTTTTTTTTTTAACAATGAGCATGTATTTCTTTTAAAATTAAAAATTAGCAACCCATTGTCAAGTGTGGACCTTGTCTTGACCCTGATTTGAGCAAATAAACAATAAAAAGACATTTCAGAGACATCCAGGGAAATTTAATTCTAAATTGCATATTTGGGCTTCTTTGGTGGTGCAGTGGTTAAGAATCTGCTTGACAATGCAGGGGACACGGGTTCGAGTCCTGATCTGGGAAGATCCCACATGCTGCGGAGCAACTAAGCCCGTGCACCACAACTAACTGAGCCTGTGCTCTAGAGCCCGCGAGCCACAACTACTGAAGCCCGTGTGCCTAGAGCCCGTGCTCCGCAACAAGAGAAGCCACCGCAATGAGAAGCCCGCGCACCGCAATGACGAGTAGCCCCCGCTTGCCACAACTAGAGAAAGCCCATGCGCAGCAACGAAGACCCGATGCAGCCAAACATAAATAAATAAAAATTTTTAAAAAATTGCATATTTGATGATAGAATTTCTATTAATATTGTGACATATGATAATGGTAATGTGGCTATAATGTGGGTTAAATGACTTCAGGAAAAGGGGAGATACAGTTAAGCACGTGTGGCAAAATCTTAACTGTTGGGCTTGGGTAGTCAGTATGGGGTATCATAATATTGTCCTCTAGTAAAGAGGTATATATTTGTTGTATACATTTGAAAACTTTCATGATAAAACATTTTTTGATCAGTTAAATAAGCCAAGAGGAGCTGTTAAAGAAATGAGCTTCCGAAAAGTCCTTACAACAGTACTGAAATATATGGACCCACTAAGTAGTAAGCTTCTATCGCTGGGGTATGAATGTGTTGGAAAATTGTGAAGGATTCCTGCCCTAGGAGGGCATTTGGACAAGATTGCTTTAAGGCAATTCCCCTACCCCACAACTAGTTTAAAAAATAACGAAGTACCTACTACATTCCAGATAATCAAAATATATTACCATCACCTGCTTTCAGGGCATAGAAGAAAAAGTCACAAACAGTACTTATATTTATTCTCATGAAATCAACAGTGAAAAGGCAACCTTAGGAATGGGAGAAAATATTTACAATCATTTTTTTTTTTTACAATCATTTTTTAATAGGGGGTTAATATTTACACTATATAAAGAACTCAACAACAAAAAACCTATTAAAAAATGGGTGAAGGACTTGAACAGACATTTTCCCAAATAGCCAACAAACACATGAAAAAGTGCTCACTAATCATTAGAGGAATGCAAATCAAAACCACAATGAGATACCACCTCACACCCATTTAGGATGGCTACTAACAAAAAAAACCCAGAAAATAAGTGTTGGCCAGGATGTGGAGAAATTGGAATCCTTGTGCACTGTCGGTGGGAATGTAATATGATGCAGTTATTATAGAAAACAGTATGGTAGTTCCTCAAAATTTAAAAACAGAATTATCAAATGTCACTTCCAGGTAAATGCTCAAAAGAATAGAAAGCAGGATCTCCAAGAGACACATAACTATACACGTCTATAGCAGCACTATTCACAACAGCCAAGAGGTAAAAGCAACCTAAATGTTCATTGACAGATGAATGGATAAAGTGTGGTATATCCACACAATGGAAAATTATTCAGACTTAAAAAGGAAAGAAATTCTGACACATGCCACAATATAGATGAACCTCAAGGACATTATGCTAAGTGAAAAAAAGTCAAAAAAAATACCATATGATTCCACTTAGATAAAGTATCTAGCTAGAATAGTTAAAATTCAGACAGGTAGAATGGTGGTTGCCAGAGGCTGGGGGAGGGAGGAATGGGAGTTGTTTAATGGGTTTCATGGGTAGAGTCAGCTTTGCGAGATGAAGAGTTCTGGAGATCACATAACAATGTGGATGTACTTAACACTACTGAACTGTACTCTTAAAAATTGTTGATAGTAAATTTTATATTTATTTTACCACAATTTTTAAAAAAAGTGAATGTGCTTTAATTTTACCTGGTGATGAATAGATTGCTTTTGACCCATAGCTAGAATCTAAATCTTGGTACCAAAATCAAATTATATACCTTCTTAAAATAAATGAGGAAAAGACTCACATCCATTTTAGATCAAAGTAATAATAGAAGCACTATTTAGTGAATGCCTTCTAAGTGTCACACACTTTACAAATATTACCTTTAATTCTCACAAGGTAGATAATATTTCCATTTTATAAACAAGGAAACTGAAGCTCATTAAGGTCGTAATATTTTCTCAGGGTATAAGTGGCAGAGCCAGAATTTAAATGCAAGTGCATGTGGTTTCAAATCTCACGTTCATTCCCCTCTACCACATGGCTGTGGGACATTATGGCTGTGTGGGATCATTTGATTACAGCATTTCTCTAACCTTAGCTTGCTAAGTGTCTAGAATTAAAAGGGGCAGGGAAAGAAAATCACTCCCTTAGTCACTCCTGTTCTATGCAGCAGGTATTATACCTTATTTACAGCAGATAGAAGGCAACCACTATCATTATTGATACCATTCTGATTAGGCTTTAAAAATTTAGATGCAATCAATCACTTTATTGCATTCTTCATGGAAATATTTAATTAGATCACGTATTCTTTTTTTTTGAAAGTTAATAAACTTTATTTTTTAGAGCAGTTTTTAGGTTCATAGCAAAATTCAGCAGGAAGGACAGAGATTTCCGCTATGCCCTCTGTACCTGCCCATACTGCCCCATCCACAACCTCCTCCACTATTGACATCACCCGCTACAGTGGGTGTATTTACTACAGTTGATGAACCTACAATGACACATTGTTATCATCACCCAAAGTCCATTGCTAACATTAGGGTTCACTCTTGGTATTGCACATTCTGTGGGTTTTGATGAATGTATATTTTTTTATATATATATATCTACCATTGTAATATCATACAGAATAGTTTCACTGCCCTAAAAATCCTTTATGCTCTGCCTATTCATCTCTGCCCCCACCCCAATCCCTGGAGACAACTGATCTTTTTACTGTCTCCACAGTTTTTTCCTTTTTCAGTGTCATATACTTGGAGCCATAAGGCCTTTTCATATTGGCTTCTTTCACTTAGAAGTACACATTTAAATGTCCTCCATGTCTTTTCATGATATGATAGCTCATTTCCTTTTAGTGCTGAATAATATTCCATGATCTGGATGTACTACAGTTTATGCATTCACCTACTGAAAGACATCTTGGTTGCTTCTAAATTTTGGCAACTATGAATAAAGGTGCAATAAATATCAACGTGTAGGTTTTTGCAGACGTAAGTTTTCAACTCATTTAAGCAAGTACCAAGGAGCATGATTACTGGATTACATGGTAAGAGTATGTTTAGTTTCGTAAGAAGCTCCCAAACTGTCTTCCAAGTAGCTGTAACATCATGCCTTCCCACGAGCAATGAATGAGAGTTCCTGTTGTTCCACATCCTCGCCAGTATTGTTCTTCTTCAATATTGAATTGTTGGTCTGGGTCTTTTAATTTTCATATAAACTTTAGTCTGTTGATGTCCTCAAAATGCTGGGACTTTGATTGGAATTGTGTTGAATCTATAGATCAAGTTGGGAAGAACTAACAAACATCTCGACAATATTAAGCCTTTCTATCCATGAATGTGCAATCTCTCCATGCATTTTATTCTCCTTGGATATGTTGATATTTTATTGGAGTTTTGAAGTTTGCTTCGTAGTAGATCATGTATTCTTAATTTTGGTTAAAATCATGTCTGGCATGATGCCTCAGAGCCCCTAGCAACTTATCTTTCCAGGCCCTTTTCCACAGTTTTAAAGTAAGTATTTAGTAAGGTTACATTTTTCAGTATGTGGATATCAAAGAAAATAAACCTTGGTCTCTCTTTTAAAGTATAATTGACTTACACTATTATATAAGTTTCAGGTGTACAATATAGTGATTTGATATTTCTCACATTATGAAATGATCACCAGTTATCATGTCATCATACAGTGATTACATACTATTGACCATATTCCCTATGCTGTACATTACATCCCCATGACATTTATTTTATAACTGGTAGTTTGTACTCCTTAATTTCCCTCACCTATTTCACTCATCCCCTCTACCCACCTCCCCTCTGGCAACCACCAATTTGTTCTCTGTATGTTTTGTCTATTCATGTTTTGTTTTTAGATTCCACATGTAAGTGAGGTCATACAGTATTTGCATTTCTGTCTGACTTATTTCACTTAGCATAATACCCTCTAGGTCTATCCATGTTGTCGCACTTTAGTGTTTCTTAATTTTTTAATATGATGCTAATATATAACTAATTATGTGAGACCTCTATATGTGTTTCTTTCTGTATTTTAATACTTACTAAATACTTATACCAGGAGCTGTACTAAATGCTTTACATGTATTAGCTCAGATACTCCTCCAAATTATTCTATGAGGTAGACATTACTTTTATTCCTACTTATTGATTTGGTATAAAGAAGATAATTAATTTGCTCAAGGTTTCACAGGTGGTAAATGGCTGAGCAGTGTTTTAAACCCAGAAAGTCTGATTCAAGAGTTTGTGCTCTGGGGAGCAGTATGGGCTTTTTTCCTGCTAGAGTAGACGGCTTTTGGCATACCACAGATTCTCCCAAACTGATAACAACTGCACCTTGAATGCATATAAAAATAATATTTATTAACTTAGGTTGTACTATATATTGATTCAGTCAAACCAAGAGATTAACACAAAAACTTAAGTAAAATCTTTAGACTCCATTCAGCTTGAATTTCATATTCTGGATGGGACAGGAGACTGTCTTTTGCTTAAAACAAAACAAGAAAGCAAAATAGCTTCAATGACATTTTGTAGGAGTGCAGACCTGTGGGGAGCCAAGGCTGAGCCAACCAGGTGCTGTGGCTAACCTAACGGATTTGCTGCCCATGTGAGAGCCACCCTGCTCAGCCCCAATGCTGGTTTCTTTGCTATTAAGGATAGGATCCTTGTTATAAAAGTTCAAACAAATTTCCAAAGCCCTCACATCTTCCTTGAGGTGGCAGATGCACTGCTGGTTTGCAGTACAGGTAGTCTGGAAGCTGAAATCACTCTGTTGTAGCCTTTTGTGCTTTGGCAGCATTTTCCAAAATTTTCCTTTTCCACTGTTCATAATCCTGTGTCAGATCGTCATCTTTTTGCGGTTTATGTGGGATCTCTACTACATTCTCTATTTCTATGAGAGAAAAAAAATTTTTAATGTTTCAAAATCCTTATGTTTACAAATGAGTAAGAAAGAAGCTTGTTTACTTTAAAACATCTATCTTAATTAAGGTAATAGGGAATAAGATACCAAAATGAGAAGTGGAAACAGAAGTTAACACATCAGTTTTTCACTCTCCCTTTCACTCCAAGCATTCCAAGACATCTTGATGATAGCTAACATTTATCAAGCCCTGAATCCAGCACTTTTAATTGTATTATCTCCTTCAACCCTCACCACAATTATGTGAAATGGGTGCTAATATTAATCACATTTTATAGATTAGGAAATTGAGGCTCACAGAAATTGTCACTTTACATAGCCACTCGGTGGTAAAGCAGGATTTGAACCTAAGCAGTTTGCCTTCAGACGTATTCTTAATTACATGATACTTCTGTAAACTACTGCTTGGAAAACTGGTCTTATCAAATGATTAACTTCCAGGATTTAGTTAAAATCTGACTTTTTTTTTTTTTAATTGAAGTATAGTTGATTTACAATGTTGTGTTAGTTTCTGGTGTACAGCAAAGTGATTCAGTTATACATATATATATATTCTTTTTCATATTCTTTTCCATTATGGTTTATCACAGGATACTGAATATAGTTCCCTGTGCTATACAGTAGGACCTTGTTGTTTATCCTTCGTATATATAATAGTTTGTGTCTGATAGTCCCAAACTCCCAATCGAACCCTCCTCCTTGGCAACCACAAGTCTGTTCTCTATGTCTGTGAGTCTGTTTCTGTTTCGTAGATAAGTTCATTTGTGTTGTATTTTAGATTCCACATACAAGTGATATCATATGGTATTTGCCTTTCTCTTTCTGACTTATTTCACTTAGTATGATAATCTCTAGATCCATCCACGTTGCTGCAAATATAAAATCTGACTCTTGTCAAGGCAAGCTGCTAAAGCAGCAAAGGGCTGTTCATTGCGTTAAACCCACTGTATACTAATCCCATTGTACTAATTTCAATGTTTATCCAGTGTTAATAATGCTTCACCCTTTGCTAATAATGCTTTACCCTTTGCTGAAGGTTCAACCACTGTCTTCTTTTTCTTCCGTGGTGGAGTAGCTGAATCTCCAGGGTCTCCTTTAGGGGGGAAAAAAAAGTATTATCACAGTTAATTTTTCTCCTATTTTCAATTTTAGTTTTGGAGCATATTTTGGATCACAAATAAAAACCAGATATCTTGATTGACCAAATACTAGGATAAAGAAGAGGCAAATGATCTTGCCCTTCTCTTTTCTTTGGCTTTTCCTGTCAGACTTCAGAACAGAGAATCTATTTTCTAGGCATGAATTTACAGAATCACAGGGTTGGTTTTTTTGTTTTTGTTTTTTAGTTATTAGGCTATTTTATTTGAAAAATAGAAAAGAACAGTAATTTTCTCAGTAAAAACCGATCTTGTCTACAGATAGACAAGAATATATAATTCAGAAAGCAGCTAGTTTGCAAGTTTGAAAATACCTAACTTTTACCAGCAGGTTTACATTTTCAAATGACACGTTCCTGCAACATGGAATGAATACTCACTGTCAATCTGCTGCCCAATCTTCTCTAACTGTTTACAGAGTCGATCAAACATGGCTTTTTTTACACCGGATGTGGCTGCCATTTTATTTTTGTCCACCTTTAGCTTTAGAATCCTAGAAAAGAATTTGATAAATTGCTGTTCTTAAGATCAGTATTGTTATCTTCTTTGGCCAACCAGTTATCAACTTATTTCCTTTCCACTCAGGCTTTATGAAGAGCCCCCAGCTGTTTAATTTTCCCTTTATTTCAAACATATATCATTAGCTAAAACCATGCAAACTTACCTTTTAAAGCTATTTATTTAGTTATTTATTGTACTGCGAGAGTTAAAATGCACACGGGTTCTGTTACGTAACAAATGGAGCACATAAAAGACATTTGCTATAGTACTTCATGCTTTATAGAACTCTTTCTTATACATCTCAGATGTTAACTAACTTGCTAAATGACAATTACAGCATTTAAAAGTGTTTAACTCATTTTAAACACTTATGATGTTCATATTTATATGACTACAAGAATATAAACCACCCTCCCCTCCAAAAACCCCCTCCCTAATAACACTTCACAACCACCACTAATGAAAAATACAAACCAAACTTCTTATTTAAAATAACAAATCGGGGCTTCCCTGGTGGCGCAGTGGTTGGCAGTCTGCCTGCCAATGCAGGGGACACGGGTTCGAGCCCTGGTCTGGGAGGATCCCACATGCCGCGGAGCTACTGGGCCCGTGAGCCACAATTACTGAGCCTGCACGTCTGGAGCCTGTGCTCCGCAACAAGAGAGGCCACGATAATGAGAGGCCCGCACACTACGATGAAGAGTGGCCCTCACTTTCCGCAACTAGAGAAAGCCCTCTCACAGAAACGAAGACCCAACACAGCCATAAATAAATAAATAAATAAATAAAAATTAAAAAAAAAAAATTAAAAAAAAAAAACGGTCAATGACTCAGCTACTTGCCTTTTTAAAAAAAAAAAATAATGGATCCATTCAAACCTTTCTTTGTTCAGTGAAATGTGCTTTCAAAAGTGAGGTTGCCAATACTGTTTTCTACCATAACAGCCATACTCCCTCCACACATACATATACCTCTGTTGAAATAAAGGGACGATTTCTATTCACTAATAGTAGCTAATGGAGCCAAACACACCAAAATTAGTGGTTAAATAGTAAGAAACCTATTCTTCAAGCATCAGCTACAATTTGTTTTCTAAGGAGTTTTCCAGCAAGATAAAACAAGACAACTTTAGACAAAGATAACAATTACTAATATTTCCAGGGTAAAATTTCAGTATACACATAGATAACCCCGAAGATTCAAATTAAGAATTTATCATTGAAAAGTTTTATAAATTACTTGAAAAAGAGTTGCAATCAGTACTTAAAAAAAATGTGACTGGAAAATCACAACTAAGCACCGTTTTAATGCTAGATCTCATGACTTAGCATACATATACATACATGCGGCTGCCACTTGGCAAGTGGACTTCGGGCAACACTAGTCCCTAGCTGTCAGGTCCACTGTGGGGTAAACTGAGAATCGGGTCACTTGGCCACTATTAAGGTTATTTAGGAAAATATGCTCTGAGTTGAAATCAACTAAATTAGAAGTATTCTTTGGCAACGAGAAATTTATTTATAAATTATAGACTTTTCTGAATGTTAAAAGGAACACTTACTTGCATGCTGAAAGTAGTGCAGCAGTGGTGAAAAGCGGCCTGGATAAGTCAAGATCCACTTGCTGTGTTTGTGGAAGACTGGACTCATAGCTAAGTGAAAGCAGTGTTTGCAGAGTTATTTGTTAGAAAATATTTCAAAGAAACTGAAAATGCAAATCAGAACTTACAAACTACTTAAATGTATAAGATATGCATTCTGTCACTTCATCATATTAGTTATTTTTTAAGACAGAAAATTACCAGGACATTGGATACTTCTGCTTTATGTATCAGTATCGATTTTCAATTATATGTCTCATACCTTTGCAGTATCTTTGAAGCCATGTTCACTGCTTCTGTACAGCTAAACTGTACAGCTAGGTCTCTTATTCCAAGATTCGAGTTCAGGCCCAGTAAACACTCAAAAGATTTAAGACAACTCTGATACATCTTCTTGTTCAAACCAGAAAGTTTAATTAAATAAGCCTTTGAAAGGAAAAACAGATGAATCATAAAAATCGTAAGTGCTGTATATTAGTGCCTTTAACACTTGTTTAATAAGTCAACTTTTCAAGATTAATTAATTCTGTGGCAAGTCACTCTACCTAAAAGTTTAGCTTCATTTAGTCAAAAATCAGTAATCATTTCAGGCAAGTTAAGTACCGCTGGCAAGAAACTCATACTATAGAAAGGCAGTCATGTATGTGTGCAGATAATTTAAAATACAACATAGTGTTACCACAGCCAAGCTGTGAATTAAAAAACATAGGAGATGGCATATATGGTTATTTGCTTTAACAAAGGTACCAATGTGCAATTCATTGGAAAAACAAAGGAGGGAAGTAGTGGGAGTGAGGTGGGGAGGGTGAGTGTGTGTGAAAGGGAGATAAGAGGGAAACTGGGAGAGAAACAGGAGGATCAACAACTGAGGGATACCAACTCTGCTTGGGAAAGGAAAGCTTAATAAAGGATGTAACAGCAAGGCAGGGTCATTTGAAGACAAACAGAAGCTTTCTAGAAAAGCATTCCAGGTTAAAAAAAAAAAAAGCATTGCATTTACAAAGTCAGTCATTAAGGTGCATGGTCTGTTAAGTGAATAGTGTAGGTTGAGGTTAGTAGGGTTCAAGAAGGGCTAGAGAGTTTGATGGTAATGGGGAGCCAACCCATGGGGAGCCAATGGTGTTTTTAATGCCACCATTTTTATCAGTGTACCATTATGTGACAGGCACTGTGTTAAGAGTGTTACATATAGTACATTGTTTCCTCCTTACAATTATCCAGTGAAATGGATATCTTTACCCCCATTTGATGGATGAGGAAACTAGAGACTCACAGAGTTAGTAACCGGTGGTGCTGAGATTTGGTGTCAACATGTGAGTCTTGCCATAGCTTGGCTCTCAACCACTGTGACATTGGAAGAAAAATAATACATGGGTTTTAAAGTATGTGATTTAGGAGAATGATGCTAGAGGCAGTGTGGAAGACAGCCTTGTGTAAAGAAAGAGGTGCTCAGGAAAACTAGGTAGTAAAGAATAAAGAGAATGTTGCAAAAAATATTTTTTCTCAAACTCTACAAAATAGTTCTAAAGTTCATCTAGAATAACATGCGAGAATAGCCAGGAAAATTCTAAAACACGGAGTTTTGATGGGGGCTAGTCCAATCAGAGATGAAAACATGATTAAACTTCAGTGTGGCACTGGATTATTCAGACATTCAGTGGGACCTACTTACCCTGTCCAAGGGGCACTTCATGCAGGAAGCTGCAAGGTCCAGGCACATGACTGCATTGCTGGTTTCTGTGGTTCGTGCAGACAGGCCACTGCACTTCACATGGGACAGTCGCAAGTACTCCTCTGCTTTCCTGAGCAACACATTCACTAAAACTCTTTTCCAGAAGTTTGCCCAATACTTTGGTAAACAATGAATTCAGCCTGGCAGACTTCACTCCGACCCTAACTACTATGCAAGTTTATTTGGGGCTGGGAATGAAACTCACATCTTTTGGGGGAGGACAGGGTTCTACAAAACAGAACAAACCCTCTGCCTCCAGACATCACTGTGCTCAAGTACTTTCAAGCAAAAGTAAATTCCTGAAATCCTCCCAAAAAGGCCAACCCTTCTTTCAGCCTTCCATTACTGGAACAAGCATGAACTGTGACAGAGGCAGGCAAGTGAGACGAGGGTTCCTCCTTCCTCTAAATCTGTGGTTCTCGGGACTTCCCTGGTGGCGCAGTGGTTAAGAATCCGCCTGCCAATGCAGGGTACACGGGTCCGATATCTGGTCCAGGAAGATCCCACATGCCGTGGAGCAACTAAGCCCCTGCGTCACAGCTACTGAGCCTGCGGTCTAGAGCCCACGCGCCGAGAGGCCATGCTCTGCAACAAGAGAAGCCACTGCAATGAGAAGCCCGCGCACCGCAACTAAGAGTAGCCCCCAGTCGCTGAAACTAGAGAAAGCCTGCGCACAGCAACGAAGACCCAACGCAGCCATACGTACATACATACATACGTACGTACATACATAAATAAAAATAAATCTGTGGTTCTCAAACTTTAGTGTACATGACAGTCACCTTGGGGCTTGTGAAAAGATTGCTGGTCCCAGCCCGAGTTTCTGATCAGTAGGCCTATAGTGGGGCCCCAAAATGTGCATTTCTACCAGGTTCCAAGAAGATACTGATACTGCTGGTCCAGGCACCACACTTTGAGAACCACTGTTCTAAATGATTACGAGTCCAGGAGGTGTTCCTTTCCTTCCCTTCCCTCACCTAACTGACAGTCCAGGCACCCAGGCTAGCCCTGCCCTCCCAGTTTAACTACAATACTTTCTTTCTTTTTTTTTTTGTTTTTACTTTTATTTATTTATCGGCTGTGTTGGGTCTTCGTTACTGCGTGCGGGCTTTCTCTAGTTGCGACGAGCTGGGGCTACTCTTTGCTGTGCGAGGGCTTCTCATTGCGGTGGCTTCTCTTTGTTGCGGAGCACAGGCTCTAGGCACACGGGCTTCAGTAGTTGTGGCACGCGGGCTCTGTAGTTGTGGCTCACAGGCTCTAGAGCGCAGGCTCAGTAATTGCGGTGCACAGGCTTAGCTGCTCCGCGGCATGTGAGATCTTCCCGGACCAGGGCTCGACCTGTGTCGCCTGCATTGGCAGGCGGATTCTTCACCACTGCGCCACCAGGGAAGCCCCAATACTTTATTTCTAATCCTGGATCATGCAAAAGTCCTTCCCATCTCCGGGCTTTTGCACAGGTTGCTGTCCCTGCTTGGGCCCTCTTCGCACATCTTCCCGTGGCTGGCACCTTCTATAAATCCGGTCTCAGCGCCAATTGCACGCCCCCTGCGAGGTTTTCTCGGAAGTTTTTTTTTTAATTAAAGGCTGCAGCCAGGCTGCGCTCCGCCCCATCCCCAGCGGCTCCGCACACCGCCCCATTCCGTTTCCTGCGTAGTCGTTGCCACCATAGACACTGCCCTCCATGAGGTCTCTACCCCGTCTGCCTGCCTCCGCCGTAAACGCAGTCAATAAGTTTCAGGGAAACGACGCAAGCTCTCCGCCTCTCTCCCTTTCCCACCACCGTGCATCCCACAGTGCTAGCTGTTTCCAGGGGCGTCTACACTCGCCCCTCCGGCCTGCTCACTAAGCCCACTGTCGGGAGGTTTTTCTTGAGGTAGGGCCTAAATCCCTTCTGAGGGCGCAGGGCCGCTGGGGTGCGCCTGACCGTACTCACCTCAGCACCTCCGGCTCGGCGATGCCCAGGCGTGGGGCTAAACGCCGGATCACGCCAGGCTCCATGGCGCGGACAAAGACTACACCCGCAAACAGCTGCAACGCGACGAAACCCGCGCGCGGACGTCGCGCCCGCCAGTGAGGGCCGGGACCCACCCCCCCGCTGCACCTGGATTGGTTGGGACAAGAAGTTGCGACTGCCCCGTAAACCAATCCTGGTCTTCCTTCTGAGCGTGCGCGCTGCAAGTACACGCGCCAAGGCAGAAAGTGAATGTGCGCCGGCAGCTCCCACTCCTTGTATTCCTCCCTTCTAGGCAGACTCAAATGCTCCTTAGGCTCCTGCTGTCTCCTTCCTGCCGCCAAGAGATTTCCCCCTACTTCGCACTGTCCCGCCACGCACAGTGGAGAGATTGGCTAGCGCCTAGGTTCCTCAGTCCAGCGTGAAGTGACAAGGACCAATAAATACGCGAGACTTGGGGGGCCAATCGAGGAGCTGCCTACAGGGTCCGAAGGCGGAGCTAGAGGGGGCGGGGCTTGGAGGGGCCGCAGAGTCACCTGACCGCGGGAGGCTCCGCGAGGGGTGGGTTCTGCTTGCTGCAGGCTTAGGGGAGTCGCCATGGTGAGTGCTGAGGGGCCGCGGGCCCCGGGTCGACCCTTCTCCCAGCCCCTGCTCACTCCCACCGCGTTGGAGCCTTGCAGGAGGAGTCGGGGACCCGCAGCCGGGTCGGGGCTAATACCAGCCCGGGTTGGCCTGCGGGGTGGGCGACAGGCAGGGGAAGGCCTCAGGCGGGGCGATCCGGGCTCGGGTGGGCGGGGGTGCTTGGCCGCGGCCGTTACTCTTTGAGGAGGTGTCTCCGCTCATTAGCTCTGGGGGTCCGTCAGGGCCTGCGGCCCCTCTGAGTGGAGTCGGCCACCGCCCGCCTTGATGGGATCCCGAGTGCCGGGTCTGGGCGTCTGGCTGGAACGGGTGCGTGCGGAGGGCCTGAGGCTCAGAGGTGGCGTTGGGATCCGCCCAGAGGCTGCTCCCTTGCTGGCGGTTCCACCTTTGTGCCTGGTAGTGCTTTCTTGTCCCTTCCTTGTGCAAGAAATACCTTCCAGAGGGGCCTTAATGGTGCCCGGGCCTTCTTCGGCCTCATAGCCCCCTTCGATTGCAGTGTGTGTCAGAATTCTAGAGAATCGCTTACGTGAATTTCCTGGAAGGACTCATGCTCTCTGATATCTACTAATTCTGAGAGACGGAAAGGAGACTGCTTGTTTCCTTTAAAACTTGTTCGTTGGGCGTCCTGGCTCTCTTACTGACCTCCCCATTGATGAAATCCAAGTGTTTTACTTCCTGGAAGTAGGCATACTCCTTAGCGCCTCTCCGTGCTGGCAGCAAATCGTGGTGTGGCTGTTGGCTGGTGAACTTGAACTTCCTCAAAATGTGAATCCTTGTGTCTAGTTTCCACAAAGGCAAGTTGTCACTTGCATTTTATTAGCGTTTGACATAGTCTGCACTATATGAATAATGTTTTTGGATGTTGGTGTACGGTATGTCAGTTTTATTTCACTATTCACTTTACGTAGACAGGCTTCTGAAAACCTGTAAGCCTGGAAACAGGGGTCGCTTTAAATGTATTAATGCCAGAAAGCAGAATGTTTGACATATATTACTTTCATATAATATGATGCCATACAAGGTGATTTTGCTTATTTCTCAGAATTTTTAGTTGGGAATTGATATAAGAACGGTGCAAAAATTAAACTAGGATTTCTCTGTTTCTCAACATTTATGGATTGACATAGTGTTTTGTAATCAAAGCAGTTACTTGAGGATCTACTATACATCCAGATTCTGTGCTTGATGAACCAGTTTGGAGCAGTGAGCCAGGCACACAGTCCTGTCCTCATGAATTTTATTGGGAAAGAAAACTTGAGTAGCAGTCTTGTCACAGCCACTGTCTCTGTGACTTGGGCAAGTCACTCAATCTTCTTTGAGTCTCCTTTTTGCATCTGAAAACATATGTTGCATCTTTGGCCCCTCCCAATCCTAAAATTCTAGGATCCAATTCAGTTCATCATGCATCTTGTGTGCCTTCTATGTCATGGACTTTGCTGGGCACTGGGAACATAGTCCTTGCTTTCAAAGAACTTAAGGGTCTATCAGGGAAGACGTGCTTGTGGAACTTAATGGAATACAGTCTGAGGATCGCTTTGCTAGCTAGCACTGTCAACTCAGTGTTGTGGGGCCCTGGAGGGAGAGACAGTTCTGCCTGGGAGCTTGGGAAAGACTACAAGAAGTAACATGTTAACTGAGATTCTGAGGAAGGTGAGCAGAAATTCCCCAGGTGGAGAAGAAAGCGTATTGCTAGTAGATAAAGCTGGGAGAAGTGAATGCTCATGGTGTGTGCCATCATAGGATTCCTGGGGAAATTTATTGGTAAATTAAGGTGGAGACACTTTGGTATTAAAATACATGTTGGGACGTTCCCATCCCTTCATCACCCTTAGTTCTCCCTACTTCAATTGCTATTTTGTGCCTTATCATCATTTTTAAAATAGTACTTTCATTAACATAATGAAATTCTGTATCTTTGTGAGACTAGTTATTTTCATTTTACAGTTACTTTGCATCGCGTTGTTAGATTACATCTGTAGTGGAGAGATTGACAAATAAGTTTCTAGGATCGTTGGAGATAATTGCTGGTTTCTAAGAGGGATATAATAATAATGGTAACACTTATGTGAAGTGCTTATTACTAAGTGCTAAGCACTTTTCAGGCTTTATCTGTGTCACTTATTACTCATAACGGTGATGTAAGTACTCTTATTAACCTTGTTTGCTATAAGAGGAAGCGAAAGCACATTGTTTGAATGGAGAATAGTTTTATAAGTGATATGTTCGTAGTGACCTTTGTTTTCTCTGCACCTTTTTAAAAAAAAATAAATTTATTTATTTATTTTTGGCTGCGTTGGGTCTTCATTGCTGCACGCGGGCTTTTTCTAGTTGCAGCGAGCGGGGGCTACCCTTTGTTGTGGTGCACGGGCTTCTCATTACGGTGGCTTCTTTTGTTGCAGAGCATGGGCTCTAGGCGCGGGCTTCAGTAGTTGTGGCGCATGGGCTTAGTTGCTCTGCGGCATGTGGAATCTTCCCGGACCAGGGCTCGAACCCATCTCCCCTGCATTGGCAGGCAGCTTCTTAACCACTGCGCCACCTCTCTGCACCTTTTAACTGTGTAGACTTGGGAGGGCTGTTTGGCTTGAGTCTCAAGCTAAAATGGGCCTGATCACAAATGTTAATTTGATCTTGACTCTGTAGTGTTTCCATTTTTCTCTGATGCACGTAGCTGCTATGTACAGAGTCATTTGTAAACGGAGAACCACTTTCATGAGTGAGGAATCATTGTACCTGGCTTGTGTTTAACGAGAGCGTGTTCACATTATACCTGGCACTACTCTCAATGTGACACTTCCCAGGAAGGGCATCTAGATGCTCCTTTAGAATAGCCATTTGGGGACTTCCCTGGTGGTGCAGTGGTGAAGAATCTGCCTGCCAATGCAGGGGACACGGGTTCAAGCCCTGGTCTGGGAAGATCCCACATGCTGCAGAGCAACTAAGCCCGTGTGCCACAACTACTGAGCCCACGTGCCACAACTACTGAAACCTGCGCACCTAGAGCCCGTGCTCCGCAACAAGAGAAGCCACCGCAATGAGAAGCCCGCGCACTGCAACGAAGAGTAGCCCCTGCTCGTCACAACTAGAGAAAGCCCGCGCACAGCAATGAAGACCCAACACAGCCAAATAAATAAATAAATAAGTAGAATAGAATAGCCATTTGTATAATAACTACATTGTCTTACAAGTAATGTGTAAAAATACATTAATATAGCTTTATCTCTTCATTTGTAGCCTACTGATAAGTCTGTAATTTTCTACATTGTATATATATATGTTTCTATTAATTTTAAACCCCATTGATACAAAATAGAAAAATTTTGCCAATTTGTTTACAGATTACTGAATCTGGTCATTTCTATACAAATATTTTTGAATTGCTTGTAATCTCTTTATAACCACAGTTTTATTTGCTATATAATTATACACAACAGCCAAAAGGTAGAAGCAACCCAAATATCTATCAACAGATGAACGGATAAACAGAATGGTATATACACATGATGAAGTATTATTTAGCCTTAAAAAGAAGGAAATTTTGACATATGCTACAGCATGGATGAGCCTTGAAGATATTATGCCAAGTGAAATAAGCTGGACACAGAAGAGCAAATATTGTATGATTCCACTTATATGAGGTCAGACTCCTAGAGAGAAGTCAAACTCCTAGAGAAAAAAAAGTAAAGTGGTGGTTGCCTGGAGTGCAAGTCGGGGGATGGGGAGTTACTGTTTAATGGGCACAGAATTTCCTTTTGGAAAGGTGAAAAAGTTCTGGAGATAGATGGTGGCAATGGATGTAAAACGGTGTAAATGTGCTTAGTGCTACCGAACCGCACACTTAAAAATGGTTAAAATGGCAAATGTTATGTTATGTATGTTTTACCACACTAAAAATTATAAAAATTTCCTGATATATCACTACTTATCTCTAAGTTGGCCATCTGAACCTAGTGAAATCCATTGATTCTAATAATTGTTAAATCTATTGCATCCAGAGTTAAGAGCCAAAAAACCCAAACCATAGCTTGGTCTCCCTGAAGTTTTCAGATGGCTAGACCGTGATGAACAGTGAATTTCATTAAGTCAGAATCCTTAAATGCTCATGTTCTCCTTGCCAACATTTTACACTAATAGTTCTGTTGTATAAATTAGTGTTCAGTTTAAAAGATACATAACTTTTTCTTTGAAATTTATTTATGCTTATGAAGAAGTATGGTCATAGGGAAACTCAGTTTACTAGAGTTTGCCGCAGGAAAAGATAGAGAGATGTTTGGCATTGCTTATTATTCAATTTTTTTCTCTTTCCAAAATTAGACCAAGAAAGTATTCTATCTTTATAAATGATTCTAGTTCAGAAGTGGGTTTTATGTGCTTTTTGTTAATCTTGAAATTAAGTGTTATTTTGATTGTCTTTGATAATGGAGCAGACCAGATTTAACTTTTGTGTTTATAAGTAAGTGCTTGCCTTCCAGCTTCCTAATTCATTGTGTAAGAGGCATTCTATCTCTAGTCATTTTTCTTTTTTATTAAGGTAGAATTCACATAAAATTGACCATTTTAAAGCGAACAAATCAGTGACATTTCGTACATTAACAATGTTGTATGACTACCATCTCTGTCTAGTTTGAAAACATTTTTATCACCCGAAAAGGAAACCCTGTACTCATTAAGCAGTTACTCATCCACTCTCCCTCCTGGTAACCACCAGTCTGCTTTTTGTTTCTATGGATGATTTACCTATTCTGGATGCAAGCTTACTTCGTTTTATTGTGCTTTTGCTTTACTGCATTTTTTTTTTTTTTTTAACAAATTGAAGGTTTGTGGCAACCCTGCAGCTAGAAAGTCTTTTGGCACCATTTTTCCAACAGCATTTGCTTACTTCATGTCTTTGTGTCACAATTTGGTAATTCATGCAATATTTCAAACTTTTTCATTATTATATTTGTTCTGGTGATTAGTGATCTTTGATATTACAATTGTAATTGTTGTGGGGTGACATGAATGTGCATATATAAGTGGGCAAACTTAATTGATAAATGTGTGTATTCTGACTGCCCCCCTGATCGGCTGTTCCCCGTTACGCTCCCTCTCCTTGAGCCTCCCTATTCCCTGAGATACAACAATATTGAAATTAGGCCAATTAATAGCCCTACAATGGCCTCTAAGTGTTCAAGTGAAAGGAAGGGTTGCACGTTCTCACTGTAAATCAAAAGCTAGAAATGATTAAGCTCGGTGAGGAAGGCATCTCCAAAGCTCAGTTAGCCAGTTAGCCAAGCTGGGAATGGAAAGGAAAAAGTTCTTGAAGGAAATTAAAAGTTCTACTCCAGTGAACACATGAATGATAAGAAGGCACAACAGCCTTATGGTTGATACGCAGAAAGTTTTAGTGGTCTGGATAGATGATCAGACCAGCCACCACATTTCCTTAAGCCAAAGCCTAATCCATAGCAAGGCCCTCTCTTCAGTTCTTTGAAGGCTGAGAGAGGTTAAGGAAGCTGCAGAAGAAAAGTTTGAAGCTAGCAGAGGTTGGTTCATGAGGTTTATGGAAAGAAGCCATTTCTATACCATAAAAATGCAAGGTGAAGCTGCAAATGGTGATGTAGAAGCTGTAATAAGTTATCCAGAAGGTGTAGATAAGACAATGATGGTGGCTACACTAAACAACAGATTTTCAATGTAGACAAAACTCTCACAGCTAGAGAGGAGAAGTCAATGTCTGGCTTCAAGAACAGGCTGACCCTCTTGTTAGGGGCTAATGCAGCCGATGGCTTTAAGTTGAAGCTGATACTCATTTACCATTCCTAAAATCCTAGGGTCCTTGTGAATTATGGGCCTGTGCCCATAAATGGAAAAACAAAGCTTGGATGACAGCACATCAGTTTACAACATAATTTACTTAATGTTTTAAGCTCACTGTTGAGACCTAGTGCTCAGAAAAAAAGGATTCCTTCCAAATATTAATGCTCATTGACAATGCACCTGGTCACCCAAGAGCTCTGATGGAGATGTACAGTGAGATTAATACTGTTTTCACTCCAGCTAACACAACATCCATTCTGTAGCCGACAGATCAAGGAGTTATTTTGAATTTCAAGTCTTGTTATTTAAGAAATATATTTCATAAGGCTATAGCTGCCATAGTTAGTGATTCCTTTGATGGATCTGGATAAAGTAAAGCTGTTAAGAATATTTGTGATTCATGGGAAGAGGTCAAAATATCAACATACACAGGAGTTTGGAGGAAGTTGATTCTAATCCTCATGGATGACCTTGATTGGTTTAAGACTTCAGTGGAGGAAGTAACTGAAGATGTGGTGGAAATAGCAAGAGAACTAGAATTAGAAGTAGAGCCTAAAGATGTGACTGAATTGCTGTAATCTCATGATCAAACTAACAGATGAGGAGTTGCTTCTTATGGATGAATAAAGAAAGTGGTTTCTGGAGATGGAATCAACTCCTGGCGAAGATACTGTGAAGGTTGTTGAAATGACAGTAAAGGATTTAGAATATTGCGTAAACTTAGTTGATAAAGCAGGGCAGGGTTTGAGAGAACTAACTCCAATTTTGAAAGAAGTTCTACTATGGGTAAAATGGTATCAAACAGCATCACATGCTACTGAGAAATCGTTCATGAAAGGAAGAGCCAGTCGATGTAGGCAGACTTCATTGTTGTCTTATTTTAAGAAGTTGCCACGACCACCCCAGCCTTCACCCTGATCAGTCAGCAGCATCAACATCAATGTAAGACCCTCCACCAGCATAAAGAGAATGACTGAAGGCTCAGATGGGTAGCAGTTTTTAGCAATAAGTTATTTTTAAATTAAGGTATATACATTGTTAACTTAGACATAATGCTATTGCACACTTAATAGACTACAGTACAGTGTAAACATAACTTTTGTACATGATGTGAAACCAAAAGGTTTGTGTGACTCACTTTATTGCTGTGGTCTGGAACTGGATGTGCAATATCTCTGAGGTATGCCTGTATTTCATATCAGTGGAGTCATACAATATGTGGTCTTCTGTGTCTGGTTTCTTTCACTTAGCATAATGTTTTCTAGGTTAGTTCACGTAGCATGTATCAATACTTCACTCCTTATGATTGAGTAATATTCCTTATATGTGTATAACACAATTTGTTTATCCACTCATCTGTTGATTCTTTAGTCATTTTTAATTAAAAACATAATCTAAAACCAGCTTATTCATTCATACAGTGAACATTTATGAAGCATCCATTATGTGTCAGGCAATGTGTTGGGTCCCAAGGATGTAAAAATGGCCATGATTTATAATTATAATGTGATACCTGCTGTAGTAGAGGTGTAAACACAGTGTTTATACAACATAAGGGATGGAGTGGTTAACACTGCTTGACAGGTGGATCTAATTCATCTTGCAAGCAGATTTTTCTGATGGCAAAGAGAAGACTATATAGATGTATTTCGTCCATTATAACTGTAGATCTCTATATTTGAAATGATAAGGTAGGTTCTTGAGGAGAGTACTCTTTCTGGTTCTACTACAGGTCACTGACAATAATTTTAGCTATTTTATTTCTAAGCTGTTTAGTCCCTCGTTATATATTGCCTAAGGGGATAAGTGTTCTCATAAACTAGTTCCTTGGTCTGCCTAAGAATAGACTTAAGATGCAGTTGAGAGGCTTTTAGAGATTTGGGTTAGACTATACTTATCACCACAGATTGGTTATGTTCCAGTTGAATTCAGAGTGTATTAGCAGAACATAGGCAGCCATAAACTACCACCTTATATTTCTTTGAAGCCAACCTGCTACAGGAATGTTGAGTCAGTTTTTGAGAAGAAGAGATTCTCTGTACATATTACTTTTCTCCTTCAGCAATCTTATGCTGTTAACTTCAGTGATGGCACAGCTCTCTGTTCAGTTGTCAAAAATTGATAAATTAGTTTGAGATGTAGAACTGGAATGAGTCTTATATGAAAGCCTTGGAAATATAAAGTATGGTGGGAACTATAGAAAGAACAGATTTACTAGAAGAGAGTGCTAATGAGACATTAATGGGAGATTTTTAAAAAAATTTTTCAGCCTACAACACAGCAGTCACCTCAGGATGAGCAGGAAAAGCTCTTGGATGAAGCCATACAGGCTGTGAAGGTCCAGTCATTCCAGATGAAGAGATGCCTGGTAAGAAGGACAATTGCAGTATGTGTATTCCTGAGAACACATATGCAGTGTTCTCTAAAGTTGTATAGCACTACTGCTTCTGGTAAATCTAATCTTCAGTCCCACTTCCCTCAAGCACTGCTTGGAGCAGTTTCAACAGATTGCCCTGTTGAAATATTTACTTACCATTATATTTATGTTTTGAGATTGTCTTCCTTACCAGAATGTAAGCTCCATGAGGATGAGAGACCCTGACTCCTATTTACACATCACTATATTATCACCTGAATCACTATCTCACCTGAATTACTAGCCTCATTAGTTCTGTACCTCAGAACTGAGGAGTACTTGACATATAATCGTTGCTTAATAAATATTGGTTGAACAAATGGATTTAAATGCTTTCAATTTGAATTATTCAGCTTTTTCCCCCTATCTTGAAGGCTTTTATTTCTGTCCTGAATAGGTACATTTTTTGCAGGAACTACCTTAAAAATTAGACCTATTTATATATTTTCATATTCTGAAAGGGTAGGAGATTATCTGTGTAGAAACTATAAATTCTCTGGATTAAAATTTAAGAAATGGAACCAAATAGGCTGGTACTTCAAGTTGTAAGTTGCTGTGTTGATGATGATAATAATATCTTGCCTTTGTAAAGTGTCTTAGAGTTTCTAAAGCTTAGTAATATGCTCTTTTAACCAATTGTATCTATTGTATTGCTTTTCTCGCAAACCAATTGTAAAAACAAAACTCTTGGAATGAAGAAAATGGGTGAGCATGGAGCTTGCTATTGCTTGCTTCTGTCTCTTTCTGTGTATGAATAGTGTTTCCTGTATCTAAAGGAATTGTCTGCATTTATGTGTTAAGTGGGACACATGGACATTGTGAGGAGGAAAGCATACTTAAAGGAGTAGTTATTCCAGACATCTCTGAAGAGTATTTAACCTATGACCAAACCATTGTCAGAATAGTATCTTGCTTCAAAAGAATCAGTATGCCAGTTTGCTTGATTGCAGGTAAAATATGAATTGGTGGAGTTATAGTTTCAGAGTTGCTAGGGGTTGTAAAGACGAGTTATTGCCAGGAAGCTTGCGGCCCTAGATAAATTAGATTTGCTAAGCTTTGCAGCCCTGGTGAGGAATTATGTATCTTATTCTTTTCAGTAAAGAGAAGGCAAGGTGAAACTAAACTTGATTTTTATGTGATTGAAATAATTTAGGTGCTGTATACTTATAAAACTGTGTAACAGATCCTTGGTGAAAGAGTTTATATAACCAAGTTAAATGTTTATTTAAATTAAGCATTCTCACCAATTCTCTTGGTATTTCTGTAGGACAAAAACAAGCTTATGGATGCTCTGAAACATGCTTCTAATATGCTTGGTGAACTCCGGACTTCTATGTTATCACCAAAGAGCTACTATGAACTTTGTATCTTTTGAATGTTGAAGAATGAATATTTTGATCATACTTTTTTCTTGATAAGGCCATATTTTGTTTGTTCCTTAAGTTTTTCGGAAGTTGTGTTATTGTCTTAACCAAATAGTACTCCTTCTCCATGCAAATGCGCTCAGTGAGAAAAAGAAAAACTTAGTATCAGAAACCCTTTTTCTATGCTTAAATTTCAAGTGGGTTGTTGTTACATCTCAATTTTCAGACTCTCATGAAGGTTATTGAAAGTATTAGACAATTGGTTCTTTTTTTTTTTTTTTTTTAATTTGTTTTGGGCTGTGCTGGGTCTTTGTTGCTGTGCGCGGACTTTCTCTATTTGCGGCAAGCGGCGGCTACTCTTCATTGCGGTGCGCAGGCTTCTCATTGCAGTGGCTTCTCTTGTTGCGGAGCACGGGCTCTAGGCTTGCGGGCTTCAGTAGTTGTAGCACGCTGGCTCAGTAGTTGTGGTTCGCGGGCTCTAGGGCATAGGCTCAGTAGTTGTGGCGCCCGGGCTTAGTTCCTTTGCGGCATGTGGGATCTTCCCGGACCAGGGCTCGAACCCGTGTCCCCTGCATTGGCAGGCGGATTCTTAACTACTGCGCCACCAGAGAAGTCCCTAGGCAGTTGGTTCTTTAATGCTAAGATTTTGTCATGCAGGACTCCGAAATGGAAAGGAAATCAATGATTTGCCATTTCAAAACCCTTTAGTAGTCTGACAAGCAATCTTGTTTTTGTTGCCTTGCTTTACCAGACATCTTTTAAAACCCTCATTTTAAAGTAGGGAAAGCCCAGAAGAAATTCTGTCTTTACTTAATTTAAAAATACTCTCATACATGAGTAACATTTAAGAAATTTGCCCAATATGGTAGTTCCCTGGTGGCCTAGTGATTAGGATTCTAGGTTTTCACTGCCATGGCCCAGGTTCAGTCCCTGGTTGGGGAACTAAGATCCCACAAGCTGCGTGGTGTGGCCAAAAAATAAAAAATAAATAAAATAAAGAAATGGCAATATCAAAAAAAAAAAAAGAAATTTGCCCAATAATTTAATGACTCCAACAAGTTGCAGAGTATTGCTTAGGTTGACTTAGCTTTGAATCCTTAATGATAATTAAAAGATATGGCTATTTCTGATGAACTGCACTACTTGGAAGTTTACCTGACAGATGAGTTTGCTAAAGGAAGAAAAGTGGCAGATCTCTATGAACTTGTACAGTATGCTGGAAACATTATCCCAAGGCTGTAAGTTATTAAGACTCTGAGGGCTTTTATATCTGCATTTCCCACTTTATGTTCTATCCTTTAAAATCAGCAGCTTTTTTAAACCAAGTTTAAGGTTATTTAATTTCTTAATGAATAGAGGTTAACATTTAGATAGTGATTTTTTAAAGGTTTTAGAGTATAATTAGTTTTACTTTTTATAGATTATTGAGGAACTTTGGAAATAGAAAAAATGGACATATTTTGTTTAATTTCTTGCTACTAGAAAAATTGATATAATGATAATTATAAGAGACCTAATGTGTTTAAAGAGGATGATATATATATAAAAATGGAGAGGTGTCAGTACTAACAGTTATATTTTAAATCAAATGATATTTTCTTCATTGTGCAGGAGAAAACCTGCTCCCTGTCTTGTTTTTTTAATGTTTGTATGTGCTATGTTTGAATATTATCAAACTCTTGACTTGAGTATTTTATATTTCTAATCTAATGTTGCCTCATAATTCTTCTAGTTATCTGTTGATCACAGTTGGAGTTGTATATGTCAAGTCATTTCCTCAGTCCAGGAAAGATATTTTGAAAGACTTAGTAGAAATGTGCCGAGGTGTGCAGCACCCCTTGAGAGGTCTATTTCTTCGAAATTATCTACTTCAGTGTACCAGAAACATCTTACCTGATGAAGGAGAGCCAACAGAGTAAGTGCTTTTCTTTCTTGATTTAATCGTAGTATTTTTTTGTTGTAAAACATACAAAACGTATAGAAAAGTATATAGAAGAAAATAAATATCAATAATTCTCCTGCCTAGAGTCAGCCACTGGTAGCATTTTGTGTATAGATTTCCTTTGAGACACAGAACTCCTCAGTATATATGGTGTGATACAAAATGTACTGTTATAAAAATTATGCGTGGATTATTAGTACCTGCTTTTTTCAAGTAACATAATTGAGAGCATTTTTCCATTCCATCAGATATTCTTTGAAAATGTGACTTTTTAAATGAGTTACATTTTGAAAATGGTATTTGTGATAAAATAATGAAATATGCTTAACTTTTTCTATGAGCTAGCCAGTTTTCATATTGTTTCTTGAATGTCTGTCAGTTTTTATAATTTGTCAACTTCTAGTTACCCCAGAGTATTAGTGATTTTAATTATCTGTGCACACAAATTAGATATTAACTCCAAAACAGAAAACAAAAAGCCACTCAGAGAGAGCCCTATCTCTTATGTGACCAGTATTCCAGCATCCGAGTCCATTGTGCTTTTATCCCACAAAAAGGGCAAATGGTCAGCCTGCTGTGGTCTCATCCAGCTGGGTGAACTATTCATGAGATACGTTCCCTTGATTGAGGAACTTAATTCCCTTTTTCTAAAGTTTATTTATTCATTTATTTCTAATGTGTATATTTTAGTGGTTTTTAGTATATCTGCATCCTTTCCTTTTCAAAAGAAAAACTTTAATAAAAATTTAACCAATGCACAAGACAGAAAGTTTAAATGGTATAGGAAAGGTAAAAATTTAACGGTGTAGAGAAGATGGTGAGGTTATTTGCTTTATTATGATTTGACTCAGTTTTGAGCATTTAATTAGGTGATCAGCAAAAAATTTTGAAAACTACTAAGTTCCCCATCTTAGGAAATGTAAAAATAAGGAGGAAATACTTGGTATCTTCCCTTGCAGAGCTTACAAAGCTTATACTCCAATTGAAAACATAAAATATTCAACAATAAAATGATGAGATAACAGTGACACTTGTAAGTGTCAACTTTTTAGGCCTTTTGAATTAATGGAATACAAGAACAAGTTTAGTTGGCCCAGGAAAGGGAGTGGGGGGGGAGCGTTTTGTCCCTTTACACTTGAACTGTGCCCTCTCCCTGATATTTTTTTCTCTTGAGTGTGTTCCCTTGAAATTGAGCACTAAGCCAGTGAGGTTGAAAGTGTCTTTCATAAAGCATTTGGTGTATTAAAGAGGTAAGAAGGAAATGCACAAAGAAGAGGAATAGTAGTAATTTTTCCTATAATTTAAATACTGTATATAAAGATTTTTCCGTTTCTTTGCAGTGAAGAAACAACTGGTGATATCAGTGATTCCATGGATTTTGTACTACTCAACTTTGCAGAAATGAACAAGCTCTGGGTTCGAATGCAGCATCAGGGACATAGCCGAGATAGAGAAAAAAGAGAACGAGAAAGACAAGAACTAAGAATTTTAGTGGGAACAAATTTGGTGCGCCTCAGTCAGTTGGAAGGTGTAAATGTGGAACGTTACAAACAGGTTTATATCTTTTTACCTCTCATCTTTTCTTATGTCGTGAGATGTAAATTGAAGTCTGATTTTTAAAATTGAAATATTTTTAAAAATAATATTACACTGAAAACCATTGACAATCAAAGAAGACTTAAATAAACTAAAAGATATATTTTGAGTCAGTGCTTGTGGATTGGAAGACTCAGTGTTATCAAGATACCAATTTTCTTTAAATTGAGATTTTGTTTGTTTTATAGATTTACTCTAAAGCTACAATAAGATAATGTGGTATTGGTGAAAGGGATAAACACATACATCAGTGGAGAATAAATTAGGAATTAGCAAACCTTTTCTGTAAAGGACCAGATAGTACATATTTTTTGGTTTTGCAAGCCATATAGTTTGCAGCTACTAAATTCTGCCAATGTAGTGCAAAAGCAGGGAAATACAATATGGAAACAATTTACAAAAATGGGCAT
This sequence comes from Balaenoptera musculus, assembly GCF_009873245.2. NCBI lineage: Eukaryota > Metazoa > Chordata > Mammalia > Artiodactyla > Balaenopteridae > Balaenoptera > Balaenoptera musculus. Next base: position 23,541,682 of record NC_045803.1, on the reverse strand, counting down.
TAAACTAGATGTGCTGACCCCTAGAAGAGATGATCCAGAATAGACCCACATGTATATAATCAACTATTGTTGATACGGGTGCAAAGGCAACCTTTTCAACAAGTGATTCTGCAACAATTGGACATCCGTATGCAAACAAAGCCTCTGAACTGCAACCCATTCTCATATTATGTAGAGAAACTAAAAAAAATTGATCAAAGTCATAAGTGTGAAATTTGTAACTATGAAACTTTTAGAAGAAAACATGAAGGAAATCTTTGTAACCTTGAATTACATGAAGCTTTCCTAGGACACAAAAAGGACAAACCATAAAAGAAAAAAAACTGATGGCATGGACTTTGGCTTTTATGAAATAGAAACCCAGAATTTTTTATTTAAAAATTCTTCTGTAAAATTTCAAAGTTTAGTCTAGAAATGAAGTATAGGTCAGAAAAATCTAAAATATGATTTTTAAACTAACAGTTCAAATGTATTATTAGAGGAGTGACTTAGGATTTTGAAAATAATTTTTTAACTCCTAAAAGTTTTTTTTTCTCTTTTCAGATTGTTTTAACTGGCATATTGGAGCAAGTTGTGAATTGCAGGGATGCTTTGGCTCAAGAATATCTCATGGAGTGTATTATTCAGGTAGGTGAGAACATTTCAGGGTATTAAAGAACTCATTTTATATTTCATTAATTTTCATTGTTTTGGAACACAATCTTGATTGAAGAGAAATTAAGCTTTCCTGAATAAATCCCTTTCTCCTATTAATGTAACAACTTGGTCTTTGTATTGATGTGTTTTTCTCCCCAAAATGTAGGAAAGACTAACCTCCAAGTTTTCTAGGTATTGTTAGTTTTAGTTTAATTGTAGGTGTACTTTGGAATTGGTTCAAGATGGCGGAGTAGAAGGGCTTGCACTCACTCCCTTTTGCAAGAGCACCAGAATCACAACTCACTGCTGAACGATCATTGACAGGAAGCCACTGGAACTCACCAAAAAACATACCCCATGTCCAGAGACTCCTACCGCAATGAGACAGTAGGAGGGGGCACAATCACGATAAAATCAATCCCGTAACCACCGGGTGGGTGACTCACAAACTGGAGAACAATTATACCACAAAAGTCCACCCACTGGAGTGAAGGTTCTGAGCCCCACCTCAGGCTTCCCAACCTGGGGGTCCGGCAAAGTGAGGAGAAATCCCCAGAGAATCAGACTTTGAAGGCCAGTGGGGTTTGATTGCAGGACTTGGACAGGAACGGGGGGAACAGAGACTCTACTCTTGGAGGGCACACACAAAGTAGTGTGTGCACCAGGACCAAGGGGGAAGGAGCAGTGACACCACAGGAGACTGAACCAGACCTACCTGATAGTGTTGGAGGGTCTCCTACAGAGGCAGGGGGCAGCTGTGGCTCACTGCGGGGACAAGGACACTGGCAGCAGAAGTTCCGGCAAGTACTCCTTGGCGTGAGTCCTCCCAGAGTCCGCCATTAGCCCCACCAGAGTCTTGTAGGCTTCAGTGTTGGATTGCCTCAGGCAAAACAACCAACAGGGAGGGAACTCAGCCTCACCCATCAGCAGACAAGCAGATTGAACTTTTCCTGAGCTCTGCCTACCAGAGCAACACCCAGCTCTACCCACCACCAGTCCCTCCCATCAGGAAGCTTGCACAAGCCTCTTAGATAGCCTCATCCACCAGAGGGCAGACAGCAGAAGCAAGAACTACAGGCTTGCAGCCTGCCCAATGAAAACTACAATCACAGAAAGATAGACAAAATGAAAAGGCAGAGGACTATGTCCCAGATGAAGGAACAAGATAAAACCCCAGAAAAACAACTAAATGAAGTGGAGATAAGCAACCTTCCAGAAAAAGAATTCATAATAACGATAGTGAAGGTGATCCAGGACCTCGGAAAAAGAATGGAGGCAAAGATTGAGAAGATGCAAGAAATGTTTAACAAAGACCTAGAAGAATTAACGAACAAACAAACAGATGAACAATACAATAACTGAAATGAAAAATACACTAGAAGAAATCAATAGCAGAATAACTGAGGCAGAGAAGAACGGGTAAGTGACCTGGAAGACAGAATGGTAGAAATCATTGTGGCAAAACAGAATAAAGAAAAAAGAATGAAAAGAAATGAAGACAGCCTAAGAGACCTCTGGGACAACATTAAATGCACAAACATTCTCATTATAAGGGTCCCAGAAGGAGAAGAGCGAAAGAAAGAACCCGAGAAAATATTTGAAGAGATTATAGTCAAAAGCTTCCCTAACATGGGAAAGAAAATAGCCATCCAAGTCCAGGAAGCACAGAGAGACCCAGGCAAGATAAACCCAAGGAGAAACACGCTGAGACGCATAGTAATCAAATTGACAAAGATTAAAGACAAAGAAAAATTATTAAAAGCAACAAGGGAAAAATGACAAATAACATACAAGGGAACTCCCATAAAGTTAACAGCTGAATTCTCAGCAGAAACTCTGCAAGCCAGAAGGGAGTGGCATGATATATTTAAAGTGATGAAAGGGAAGAACCTACAACAACTAATACTCTACCCAGCAAGGATCTCATTCAGATTCGATGGAGAAATCAAAAGCTTTACAAACAAGCAAAAGCTAAGAGAACTCAGCACCACCAAACCAGCTCTACAACAAATGCTAAAGAAACTTCTCTAAGTGGGAAACACAAGAGTAGAAAAGGACCTACAAAAACAAACCCAAAACAATTAAGAAAATGGTTGTAGGAACATACATATCGATAATTACCTTAAATGTGAATGGATTAAATGCTCCAACCAAAAGACACAGACTGGCTGAATGGATACAAAAACAAGACCCTTATATATACTGTCTATGAAAAACCTACTTCAGACCTAGGGACACAGACTGAACGGAGGGGATGGAAAAAGATATTCCATGCAAATGGAAATCAAAAGAAAGCTGGAGTAGCAATACTCATATCAGATAAAGTAGACTTTAAAATAAAGACTGTTACAAGAGATAAGGAAGGACACTACATTAATGATCAAAGGATCAATCCAAGAAGAAAACATAACAATTATAAATATTTATGCACCCAACATAGGAGCACCTCAATACATAAGGCAAATGCTAACAGTGATAAAAGGGGAAATCAACAATAACACAATAATACTGGCGGACTTAACAGCCCACTTACACCAATAGAGAGATCATCCAGACAGAAAATAAATAATAAACACAAGCTTTAAATGACACAATAGACCAGATAGACTTAATTGATTTTTATAGGACATTCTACCCAAAAGTGGAAGAATACCCTTTTTTCTCAAGTGCACACAGAACATTCTCCAGAATAGATCACATCTTGGGTCAAAAATCAAGCCTTGGAAAATTTAAGAAAACAAATTGTATCAAGCATCTTTACTGACCACAACGCTATGAGATTAGAAATCAATTACAGGAAAAAAAAACTATAAAACACACAAACACATGGAGGCTAAACAGTGCACTGCTAAATAACCAAGAGATCACTGAAGACGTCAAAGAAGAAATTTAAAAATACCTAGAAACAACTGACAATGAAAACACAATGATCCAAAACCTATGGGACACAGCAAAAGGAGTTCTAAGAGGGAATTTTATAGCAATTCAAGCCCATCTCAAGAAACAAGAAAATTCTCAAACAATCTAACCTTACACCTAAAGCAACTAGAAAAAGAAGAACAAACAAAACCCAAAGTTAGTAGAAGGAAAGAAATCATAAAGATCAGAGCAGAAATAAATGAAATAGAAACAAAACAATAGCAAAGATCAATAAAACTAAAAGCTGGTTCTTTGAGAAGATAAACAAAATTGATAAACCTTTAGGCAGGCTCATCAAGAAAAAGAGGGAGAGGACTCAAATCAATAGAATTAGAGGTGAAAAGGAGATGTTAACAATGGACACCACAGAAATACAAAGCATCGTAAGAGACTACTACAAGCAACTCTATGCCAATAAAATAGACAACCTGGAAGAAATGAACAAATTCTTAGAAAGATATAACCTTCCAAGACTGAACCAGGAAGAAATAGAAATTATGAACAGACCAATCACAAGTAATGAAATTGAAACTGTGATTAAAATCTTCCAACAAACGAAAGTCCAGGACCATATGGCTTCACAGGTGAATTCTGTCAAACATTTAGAGAAGAGCTAACACCCAGTCTTCTCAAACTCTTAATATTGCAGAGGAAGGAACACTCCCAAACTCATTCTACAAGGCCACCCTCACCCTGATACCAAAACCAGACAAAGATACGACAAAAAAAGAAAATTACAGACCAATATCACTGATGAATATAGATGCAAAAATCCTCAACAAAATACTAGCAAACAGAATCCAACAACACATTAAAAGGCTCATACACCACGATCAACTGGGATTTATCCCAGGGATGCAAGGATTCTACAATATATGCAAATCAATCAATGTGATACACCATATTAACAAATTGAAGGATAAAAACCATATGATTATCTCAATAGATGCCGCAAAAGCTTTTGACACAAGTCAACACCCATTTATGATAAAAACTCTCCAGAAAGTGGGCATAGAGGGAACCTACCTCAACATAATAAAGGCCATATATGACAAACCCACAGCAAACATCATTCTCAATGGTGAAAAACTGAAAGCATTTCCTCTAAGATCAGGAACAAGATAAGGATGTCCACTCTTGCCACTGTTATTCAACATAGTTTTGGAAGTCCTAGCCATGGCAATCCGAGAAGAAAAATAAATAAAAGGAATACAAATTGGAAAGGAAAAAGTAAAACTGTCTCTGTTTGCAGGTGACATGATACTATAGAAGATCCTAAAGATGCCACCAGGAAACTACTAGAGCTAATCAATGAATTTGGTAAAGTTGCCGGATACAAAATTAATACACAGAAATCTCTTGCATTCCTATACACTAACAACGAAAGATCAGAAAAAGAAATTAAGGAAATAATCCCATTCACCATTGCAACAAAAAGAATAAAATACCTAGGAATAAACCTACCTAAGGAGGTAAAAGACTATAAGACACTGATGAAAGAAATCAAAGGCGACACAAACAGATGGAGAGATATACCATGTTCTTGAATTGGAAGAATCAATATTGTGAAAATGACTGTACTACTTAAAGCAATCTACAGATTTAATGCAATCCCTATCGAATTACCAATGGCATTTTTTACAGAACTAGAACAAAAAGTCTTAAAATTTGTATGGATATACAAAAGACCCTGAATAGCCAAAGCAGTCTTGAGGAAAAAAAAAGGAGCTGGAGGAATCAGACTCCCTGACTTCAGACTGTACTACAAAGCTACAGTAGTCAAGACAATTTGGTACTGGCACAAAAATAAAAATATCAATGGAACAGGATAGAAAGCCCAGAGATAAACCCATATACATATGGTCACCTTATCTTTGATAAAGGAGGCAAAAATATACAATGGAGAAAAGACAGTCTCTTCAATAAGTGGTGCTGGGAAAACTGGACAGCTACATGTAAAAGAATGAAATTAGAACACTTCCTAACACCATACACAAAAATAAACTCAAAATGGGTTAAAGACCTAAATGTAGGACTGGACACTATAAAACTCTTAGAGAAAAACACAGGAAGAACACTCTTTGACATAAATCACAGCAAGATCCTTTTTGACCCACCTCCTAGAGTAATGGAAATAAAAACAAAAATAAACAAATGGGACCTAATGAAACTTAGCAGCTTTTGCACAGCAAAAGAAACTGTAAACAAGACAAAAAGACAACCCTTGGAATGGGAGAAAATATTTGCAAACAAATCAGCAAACAAGGATTAATCTCCCAAATACATAAACAGCTCGTGCAGCTCAATATCAAAAACACAACCCAATCAAAAAATGGACGGAAGACCTAAATAGACATTTCTCCAAAGAAGGCTACAGATGGCCAAGAGGCACATGAAAAGCTGCTCAACATTACTAATTATTAGAGAAATGCAAATCAAAAGCACAATGAGGTATCACCTCACACCGGTTAGAATGACCATCATCAGAAAATCTACAAACAATAAATGCTGGAGAGGGTATGGAGAAAAGGGAACCCTCTTGCACTGTTGGTGGGAATGTAAATTGATACATCCACTATGGAGAACAGTATGGAGGTTCCTTAGAAAGCTAAAAATAGAATTACCATATGACCCAGCAATCCCACTACTGGGCATATACCCAGAGAAAACCATAATTCAAAAAGTGTCTACACATGCGCCCAAATTTTCATTGCACACTATTTACAATAGCCAGGTCATGGAAGCAACCTAAATGCCCGTCGACAGATGAATGGATAAAGATGTGGTACATATATACAATGAAATATTACTCAGCCGTAAAAAGGAATGAAATTGGGTCATTTGTAGAGACGTGGATGGACCTAGGGACTGTCATACAGAATGAAGTAACTCAGAAAGAGAAAAACAAATATCATATATTAGTGCATATATGTGTAATCTAGAAAAATGGTACAGATGAACTGGTTTGCAAGGCAGAAACAGAGACACAGATGTAGAGAACAAACGTATGGACACCAAGTGGGGGAAGCGGGGGTGTGGGGTTGTGGTGGTGGGATGAATTGGGAGATTGGGATTGACATACATACACTAATGTGTATAAAATAGATAACTAATAAGAACCTGCTGTATCGTACCGGGAGCTCTACTTCGCTGTACAGTAGAAACTAACACAACATTGTAAAACAACTATACCTCAATTAAAAAAAGAAAAAAAGGAAATAAAGACAGAGTTGTTAACAGTGCCAGGTGGGGCCATATTGGAAGCTGAGGCAAAGGAAAATTACTGATCTTCCTTAACTTAAAATTTTGATATTTTGGTTTGTCATTTTTGACATTACTGAGTCTCATTTTTCTTACCTGTGAAATGGGACTAACAGAAATCCTTGTAAAATTGTCAGGAGCATTAAATAGATAAATAAATATAAACCTGGAAAAAAAAATCGTAGCTGTACTTTGGTTAATAGAATATTTCTTTCTGGGGTTATGTTTTGAGAGGCTTAAAAGTGATGTATTTGTATTTGGTTGTATAAGATTAAAATGATTTTTTTCCCACAATATGAACTTTAAATACTAAGTCCAGAATATTGTGTGAAATGCTTTTTCTAATTGATTTTTACTATTTGGTTTTAGTAATAATTTAGTATTATTTGATTTTCAGGTTTTCCCTGATGAATTCCACCTTCAAACTTTGAATCCTTTTCTTCGGGCCTGTGCTGAGTTACACCAAAATGTAAATGTGAAAAACATAATCATTGCTTTAATTGATAGGTAAGAATATCCAACACTGGAGGGCAGATGTTCTGACTTGGGAATAATGAATTTAAAACATTTTTGTGAATTCTTTTTTTCTGTTCCATCTTTATTAATACTTTTGATGTAGTTACACTAGTTCCGTAAGTCTGAGTACTTACTAAGTGCTTGTCTAGCTTACACATGAAGTAAGTTTAGCTCTTAATTGTACAGGGGTCATGGAGGTAATATATTTTAATCTATGCATTTAATTGGCATTTAAAGACATTATACAGACCTAAGATGTTATAAATCCAAATTTTATAAATCCAAAGATCACTGAAGAGCAAAGCTTGTTTTTTACCATGATGAAAGTATCTTGGGCTTCCCTGGTGGCACAGTGGTTAAGAATCCGCCTGCCAATGCAGGGGACACAGGTTTGATCACTGGTCCAGGAAGATCCCACGTGCCATGGAGCAACTAAGCCCGTGCGCCACAACTACTGAGCCTGTGCTCTAGAGCCTGTGAGACACAACTACTGGGCCCATGTGCCACAGCTACTGAATCCCGCGTGCCTAGAGCCTGTGCTCCGCAACAAGTGAAGCCACCACAATGAGAAGACGACACCACAATGAAGAATAGCCCCTGCTCGCCGCAACTAAAGAAAGCCCGCGTGCAGCAATGAAGACCCAACACAGCCAAAAATAAATTAATTAATTAATTAAAAAAAAAAAGAAAGTTATCTTTCAGTGGGAACCAGTTTGATCTGGAGTCTTCTTTATCAAGTAGCCATAAATATAGATTATTAAGAATGTTCAGGTAATCACTACGTCATCACATGTTTTTAAAGAAGAATTTTCAAGTATTAAAAATGTTAGTAAATCCTCTTTATGTTTAAGTTTGACTTCTTTAGCCCTTGGTCTTTGTTAAAAGTATAAAACTTGGCCTTCAATGATAGCTTTAATGAGTGCCTGCTGGGTACTAGTACATAGTATGTGTCCTGCTGGTGAGCATACACTCATTAACATTATGAAACCAGAAACCCAAGGGAAGATTTATTTCTGCAAATACTTTTTATTATATTTTAAATATCTAAGTTATTAGTTTTAAAGTCTGAGAATTTATATAGCAGAATTCTTCAAATTATCTTGTCAGTCCTGGACATTAAGAATTATAAGTTACTTGGGCATGCTCTTTTTTTTTTTTTTTTTAAGCATTTCTCTTTTTTTATTATTTTATTTTTTGGCTGCACTATGTGTTAGTTGCGGCATGTGGGATTTTCGTTGAGGCATGTGGGATCTTTTGTTGTGGTGCGCGGGCTTCTTTCTAGTTGTGGTATGCGGGTTTTCTCTCTCTTGTTGTGGTGCGCGGGCTTCTTTCTAGTTGTGGTATGTGGGTTTTCTCTCTCTTGTGGCATGCGGGCTCCACGGCACATGGGCTCTGTAGTTTGCGGCACACAGGCTCTAGTTGAGGCGTGCGAGTTCAGTAGTTGTGGCCTGCAGGCTTAATTCCCCCGTGGCATTTGGGATCTTAGTTCCCCAGCCAGGGATCCCACCCGCGTCCCCTGCACTGGTAGGCGGATTCTTTACCACTGGACCACCAGGGAAGTCCTCTATTTGGGAATACTCTTAATGGAAGCTAATAACTGGATTGTCCTATGTTGGGTGTAATGTCACTTAACCATTTCTGTCAGTAGTGGTTCTTCTGTGCATAACAAAATGTGGGTCTAGTTGTAACCATGATAAACACTTAGTGACAATGGAACAGACGTTATTTTGTATAGTTTAAGATGTGGTAAATAGATGTTAACTTTACTACTTTTAGAATTAGTTGTGTTTTAAACTTTTCAGTAGTAAAAATGCAGTGTCTTAAAAGAGTCTAGGTACTTTTTATATTTTTTTTTTTTAATTAATTAATTAATTTATTTATTTATTTATTTTTGGCTGTGTTGGATCTTCATTTCTGTGTGAGGGCTTTCTCTAGTTGCGGCGAGTGGGGGCCACTCTTCATCGCGGTGCGCGGGCCTCTCGCTATCGCGGCCTCTCTTGTTGCGGAGCACAGGCTCCAGGCGCGCAGGCTCAGTAGTTGTGGCTCACGGGCCCAGTTGCTCCGCGGCATGTGGGATCTTCCCAGACCAGGGCTCGAACTCGTGTCCCCTGCATTGGCAGGCGGATTCTCAACCACTGCGCCACCAGGGAAGCCCTACTTTTTATATTTTAAAGATTATTTTTTATAATCATGGCTGTTGAATACATTTGTCACATTTAATACATTTCTATCCATATCTACTTAATTAATTTGGCAGAATTGGCCTGTTGAAAATTTGTTGTGTATGGTATAAAGTAAGAATGCAGTGAAATAAGGCATCATTGGTAAAACTGTTCCATTAAAAATGAATTGAGGGAATGGTCAGCTACGTTCCATGTCCTTTTTAAAAATCTTTTTAGGAGAAAGGTTCTAGGGGAAATACACTTGGAGAAAATACAGAACAGCATAAAGAATAAAATGTCATCCATGATCCCACTACCCAGATCCCTATATCCTTTTAAATAAAGATTATTTTCTTTTTTAGATTAGCTTTATTTGCTCACCGTGAAGATGGACCTGGAATTCCAACAGATATTAAACTTTTTGACATATTTTCACAGCAGGTGGCTACAGTAATACAGGTTTGTATGGCTTTGTTCCTAAGTTCTCAAAACTTTCAAACTTCTCAGGTGGTAGATCCTTTTCTAATTGTTTAAAATAAATTCCATGGTTTTCTGAACATTCCAGTCTAGACAAGACATGCCTTCAGAGGACGTTGTATCTTTACAAGTCTCTCTCATTAATCTCGCTATGAAGTGTTATCCTGATCGTGTGGACTACGTTGATAAAGTTCTAGAAACAACAGTGGAGATATTTAATAAGCTCAACCTTGAACAGTAAGTCAAAGTTAAACATTTTTGTAAAAACCTTTGTAAAGCACTTTTTTGTCCCAGATTTATTTTTCTTTTGCAATTCCTTTTTGAAATGTTAGCATTCATCTTGTTTTAAGTATTTGTTAGATCGACATGCTTGGTACTAATCAGGGCAGAAAGTGGCAACCAACTGCTGGCTGTGTACATTGATCAAGTAGTGGCACTCATAGACCATAGCAGTCTTCAGGGACCAGTGTCTCCAATTCAGACCCCTTTGTATATATGGGTGAGTTAGTTTTTAAACTGGTAAGGAAGCTATTTATATCAAGCAGTATTTCCATGAGAAGTGGTTTCCTACAGATGAGTAAGTTGTGAAAAAATTAGGGAGGCATGTATGTATTTAAGGTGTGGAAATTAATTGGTTTAAATTTTTCTCTATTTTTTGAGCTTTGATTTTGATACCATCAAGGATAGTATAATATTCTATTGTCTTCTTGCATCTTCTTCAACTATGCTGTCCTGGACCTGTTGCATCCTCTAGTGGCCACTGTGGACAGTTCTGATCCCGTTATGTTTTCCCAGCAGTCCTCTTACTGTCCCATCCTCCACTGCTTCTGAACATGTGGTCAATTTAGGCCCCTCCTTGCCCTGTACCCCTCCTTGCCCAATCTAGGCCCCTCCTTGCCCCTCCTTGCCCAATCTAGGCCCCTCCTTGCCCCTCCTTGCCCTATGTATATAGGCCCCTGTATATACTCATGTAATCTTTCCGCTTTCCATCTCTCCTCCAGTGGTTTAGTTAACATCTGGAAGATTTCTTCTTTTTCTTTTACTTCTTTTTATTCCCCCTTTTTCTTTTTGTCACTCCCATTTTTTGTGAACTGAAAAACTTTCCAGATCTTGAATAAGTGATGTATCTATATCTTTCCCCACTAAGTGAGTTTTAAAGTAAAATTAGACAAAATAAAAAATTAGAAATCCCAACCTCTAAAGGTCTTATAAATGCCTGGATATTCCTCAGCCCCCATGGAATGTTCCTAATTTCATCCTGCTTTTCCTTAGTCATCAACATCTGATGCAGAAGAAATAATTTATGTGTTTTTCTATTTTGTTGAATTGCTATTTTTGCATGGCTTTGTCACCCTGAATATACCGTACTTATTGGCTGCCCTAGAAACCTAACTACGACTTAAAATACTTCCCTTAGAAATACCACATTCTAGACAGGCATTTTAACTCCAGGTATACAACCTGTTTATGAATTGGAGACTAGCATAACTTATTGTATCAATAGGACATTAATAGATGAATAAATGTGTTTAGACAGACATCTGGAAGTCATTGGGGTGTTTTGGGGTGGTGTGATTCACTTGACCCATTTCCTTTAATATTATAAATGAAAAATTTCAAATTTTTGTGAATCAAGTGCTGTTTGTGTATATAAGAAGTTAATTTCATTCACTAAAGGGCTGCTGTTTTTCTTTTTGCAGTATTGCTACCAGTAGTGCAGTTTCAAAGGAGCTCACCAGACTTTTGAAGATACCTGTTGACACTTACAACAATATTTTAACAGTCTTGAAATTAAAACATTTTCACCCACTCTTTGAGTACTTTGACTACGAGTCCAGAAAAAGCATGAGTTGTTATGTGCTTAGTAATGTTCTGGATTTTAACACAGAAATTGTCTCTCAAGACCAGGTAAGAGAATACCCACATGCTTTATTAGAGAAACAGAGACAATGTAGTTATGGTTTTAGACCTTGAGACAAACACATGAGATAGGCGGGGAGGGTAATTTACTACTAAAAAAAGTTACAAGTAGCTTATTCATTATATAAATGAGAAAATTGGAGATGTATAAAGAAGAAATGATAAAATAACTATAATCCCACCAGGAAGAGAGGTCCATTGATTAACCATTGATTAACATTTGGTACGTCTCTTTCTAGACGTTTATATGTGTACCAACATGCATATACTTTCACACAGAAGAAGGAATTATGTTGTTGATACTGTTTCGTAACTACTTTACACAACTAGAAACGCTTTTGTCAGTGGCATTATATGCTGATTGTTTCACCCCAGTGGGTTTCTGTCTCCCATGATACAGGTGGATTCCATAATGAATTTGGTATCCACATTGATTCAGGATCAGCCAGATCAACCTGTAGAAGACCCTGACCCAGAGGACTTTGCTGATGAGCAGAGCCTTGTGGGCAGATTCATTCATCTTCTACGGTCTGAGGACCCTGATCAGCAGTACTTGGTATGAGTTAACTCTTACTATACCCCTTCAACAACTTCTAGTGAAGTCATGTGTAGATGTGTCTCAAATGGTCTAATCCAGTTTGTGGTATTAAAAGGTTTTGAAAGAATTGAAACTGAATAAGAGATTAACTGAACTTTATGATTAAATGCATAATTGTTTGTAAACTTCTGGAGCTTATGAAGAACAAGTTGGTTGCTGTCATTTCTTTTGAAGACTTCTTAAGAATTGTAGAAAAACCTATCTTCCTTTAGTTGGGTGTCCAATAATCAGTCCATGTTCATTTTCTTTTTGAACTGTGTGTTGTTTTTAGAATTGTTCATTTGTTTTTCATAATAAACTTTTAAAGTATGAGTAAAATCCTTATATTCAACTGTGTATATGTTTCCAAGGTTTGCAAATAGAAGTTGTTTGTGTTTGCCACATGGAAAATGTGTGAAGACTTTAAAATTAAAATTGCCTTTTTCTTAACCCCCTTTTCCTGGCAAAAAACAATCAGATGAGATTCTCCCTTTCTTTATCCTTAGTCCTCAATAAACCTTTGTGAAATGAATAAAACATGTTGCCTGAGTAGGAGTATTGGTGACTGATACTGGACAATTTATGTTTATGAAAGGTAGCACATATGGCTGCCAATTATCGTTTGGGCAAAGTAGTTTAACCATTGTTGGATGCATGAGGCTAAGTGTTAGTAATGAAGAACACCTTTATTTGAGGATGAGTCCTGACTTTCTTCCTGTGTTGACTTTGTCATAGTTGACACTCTCGTACTCCTTCATAGCCATTGTGAAAAAGAAGCTGATTTCCGTTGGTAGTGCGATAGTCTTCGACTTGGTATAGTGTCAGATAATCTGTGCACTGTGTGTGATCTATATCTAGTGGCTGGCCCCATTGTTCAGATGTTTTAACTGATTCTCTTATGTTTCTGTGTCACATACACACATGGCCTATGTGTGTTTTCATTTTTTGTTGTATACCAAATGTAGTAGTTAGGAAGTATGCTTTCCACCTGTGGCCAGTTGGTTATGCCATGTACAGAAACACCTTTAAGGTGAGGACCATTAGCTGTGACTTACCCAAGGGGGAATGCATTCTCTTCCTATCCATCTATGATTGTCAGAAAAATTTATAAAACCTGAATATGTCACACACTGTGACACACATATTAAGTTATTTCACGAATTCTTGTGGTTTTTTTCTGAAACAACCAGACATTTGTTTCCTCATGGCTCTTTTTTAAAGTGTATTACCATTTCCCTTGACTTACATGGTCTTAATATTTTTCTGAAGTAGGAGGTGTGATATACCAGCAATATGCATATTTTTTGTATCATAATAATAGCCAATATTTTGAGTACATGCCTTGTGTTAGTACTGGTAACACTTTACATCTGTTACTTGATCTTCCCAGCAACCCTAAGAGAAATATACTACCCCATTTTTCAAATGAAACTTACAGCTAAGAGAAGGTAAATATTAATGTGCCTAGGGTCACACAGATAGTAAGTGTTAGAATCTGCTTTTAAATATATCTGTCTTCAGAGCCTGTGCTCTTTATCAACACAGTATACTTCTTACATGTGTATATGAACATGTATTTATATCTGCCCCTGACTAGCTGTGTAACTTTGGGCAAGTTATACAACCTCTTTGAACCTCAGTCTTCCCCATTTGTGAAATGGGGTTAGTATTTGTCTCTAGGGTGATTGTGATGACTCGGCAAGATAAGAAATGTAAAAGTTACCATGAAGTCTAGTATATCATATATATTCAAAAAATGGTAGCAATCATGATTAGAGCTCCCATTTAATTTTATAAATGATTAATTATAGTTTCTGTAATTACAGAAAAGATTAATGGGTTTTGTTTGTTTTGGTCAGATTTTAAACACAGCACGAAAACATTTTGGAGCTGGTGGAAATCAACGGATTCGCTTTACACTGCCACCTTTGGTATTTGCAGCTTACCAGCTGGCTTTTCGCTACAAAGAGAATTCTAAAGTGGTGGGTTTACTTTTAAGTATGTCACTAATTTTTTCCCTTTTTCCTCTGTGTATGTATTTTAGTTTATCATTATAGAAAATTTCAAACATATACAAATAGATAATGGTGTAATAAAATCCCAGTTTCAATAACTCCATTCATTACTCATCCTGTGTAATACTTAAGTATCACTATTGACAATAGTGATGTTGGTAGATTACATACTAGTTGAGGAATCACATAAAAAACACTTAGAAATGAAAGATTAAAACAGTTTAAATTTATGTTAGAAGTTTTTCCTGTGTCTAAAGATCACTTGTGAGACATCTATAAGTTTATTACAAAATGGCTCAGAATGCTTTAGTTTCTCAAGAACGATTTTATTTTCTTGGGAGTCTTTATGAAGTACTAATTCTGAAGTGATACAGTAATCTTATTCAGAGGTTGCAGTACATAACAAGTAAGGTCTAATTCACGTTAGCTTTGTCTAATGAAAGGGCCCAGCATTGCATAATTGCTGCTCTCTAAAAGCCTGTAATTGAGTAATTTTATGAGTTGTGTACATTTTTTAATGAGCTTAGTCCTTTTACAAGCAGGATTATGGCTAAGTCTTCAGTGGTGTACTTTTGTAGAAAATATCCTAATCTGGGAGTTCCCTGGCAGTCCAGTGGTTAGGACTCTGTGCTTTCACTGCCGAGGGCCTAGGTTGCATCCCTGATTGGGGAACTAAAATCCCACAAGCCTCACGGTGCAGCCAAAAAAAAAAAACACTAATCTAATGTACCTGAAAGTTGGACAGTCAGGTTTATATTAAGGAACAAACACCATAAACTTAATTTTCTAATAATGGAGAAACAAGGTATATTCAGTAGACTTACCAGTATGACATAGCATGCCTTTGGCCAGTTTTTATGAGGCCAGCCTCTCATGTAGTTCCTTTTTCCCAGTATTTTATGGATAGATGTTTGTGAATGTAACAATAAAAAAAGCAACGAGCATTTACTTACTATGTGCCGTACACTGTGACAAGGAGTATAAGCTTGGATTCTTGCATTTAGTCCTTGTAAAAGTCTGTGACTATCATCCTCTCTTAAAAGTGAAAAGAATCAATTGCATTAATAAGAAATTTGGATGGTCAAACATGGATAAAATATTTAACCTCACTACTAATTATAACAGTGAACCTTTTTAGAAATCAAACTGGTAAAGAAAGAAAAATAAGGTTCAGCAATGGCAGTGGTGTGATGAGAATTCATTCTCATCTAGTAATGGTGGGAATGTGAATTACTATAGTCTTTCTAGAAAACTCTGGCAGTGTGTAACTAGAGCCTTAAAAAATCCAGTATTTCCACTTCTAAGAATTTATACTAAAGAAAAAATTAGGGATTCAATAAAGCTTTGTGTTTATAGACCATTCGTTATATTACATTTATTTCCAAAAGGAAGTAGTTAAGTAAATTATGCTATATCCAGTTTGTAGAATATTTTCTAGTGATTAAAATGATTTTAAGGGCTTCCCTGGTGGCGCAGTGGTTGAGAATCTGCCTGCCAATGCAGGGGACATGGGTTCGAGCCCTGGTCTGGGAAGATCCCACGTGCCACGGAGCAGCTGGGCCCGTGAGCCACAATTACTGAGCCTGCGCGTCTGGAGCCTGTGCTCCGCAACAAGAGAGGCCGCGATAATGAGAGGCCCGTGCACCGCGATGAAGAGTGGCCCCCGCTTGCCACAACTAGAGAAAGCCCTCGCACAGAAACGAAGACCCAACACAGCCATAAATAATAAATAAATAAAAATTAAAACAAAACAAAAAAACTCTTCCAACATTGGAAGTTTCTCTTAAAAACAAAAAAAATTATTTTAAATAACTTTAGTATCATGAGGAAAATTATGACAAAATAAGTGAAAGAAAAGAAGTTGAATACAAATTACATGCAGCATGAGCCCAATTTAACTCTTCAGTAAGTACTTTAAAGTAGAAAACCATACACAAAGGATCCCGGTTACATTATATTTGCATAGAAAAAAGAAAGGAAGACATTAACATTAGAATGTTATCAGTGATTATTGCTGGGTGGTAGATTTAGGGATGGTTTTAATTTTTAAAAAATTCTTTTGTGTATTTTCCTAATTTTGTCCAGTTTGGGAATATGTTGCTTTTTCTGATGCAAAAAAACAAATGCCAAGTATATAAAAATTGCAAAGCCAGTGACCTCAAATGGATGTTTTGAGAAGACTTCCTGCTTGATTTCCTCGTGTACTCCACAGATGAGACAGAAGATAGCAGGAAAACTGTGAACTCAACTTTATCACTTTTCCTGTTTGTTCTATAGACATTTTATATATAAAATGAATATTCTTAAGCAAGTTAATCTTGAACTTAAGGTAATTTAAACTATTTTTTCTTGTTTTAGGATGACAAATGGGAAAAGAAATGCCAGAAGATTTTTTCATTTGCTCACCAGACGATCAGTGCTTTGATCAAAGCAGAGCTGGCAGAATTACCCTTAAGACTTTTTCTTCAGGGGGCTCTAGCTGCTGGAGAAATTGGTTTTGAAAATCATGAAACAGTAGCATATGAATTTATGTCCCAGGTGTGATCTGCTCTCTTTCTGGGATGTTTAATCCATTTGCTCTGTTCAGTCACCTGTCTGTAGTTAATGGTGGTGGTGCACATGGATTTACTCTTCACTGAATTTATAACTACCCCTTTCTCACCATCTTGATGGGAAATACTATGCTTCTTAACACTATAGTTTTATTGACTGGTTTGGAGCAGGAAAATTGATCAGTTACTGGGTGCTAATGAGGTTGAAGATTTTCCAGTGGGTCATGGTAAAAACTGTTTCATGGGGGAAAATAATTCCATTGTTAATTCATTTTGGGAACCCTGGATTAAACAAAAGTTAAAACAAGTTTCTTTGTTGCAACTTGTCAGCATCTTTGTCTTGTGCCTCTCCAAGCGAGGGCACTGCATATTCTGATCTGAACCATATTCTGATCTGAATGACTCACAGGATGGGGCTTTGATGGGAAATACTTTGGAAAATGCTCTAGTAGATGGTTGGTCCCTAAAGGTCACTTCTGCTTTGTGTGTACCAGGCATTTTCTCTGTATGAAGATGAAATCAGCGATTCCAAAGCACAGCTGGCTGCCATCACCTTGATCATTGGTACTTTTGAGAGGATGAAGTGCTTCAGTGAAGAAAATCATGAACCCTTGAGGACTCAGTGTGCTCTTGCTGCATCCAAACTTCTGAAGAAACCTGATCAGGGCCGAGCTGTGAGCACCTGTGCACATCTCTTCTGGTCTGGCAGAAACACAGACAAAAATGGGGAGGAGGTAAGGTGGGAGGTCATTCCTAACCAACAGTGTTAGAGGAGAGGGGATCATTGATAGGGAACGGCTGCTGGGGCCTTTTGCCTTGGAGGTGAAACATGTGCAGTGCTTGGAAACCTGACAAAGAATATTGCTTTGTTTTGTTAAAAGAAACGAAATGGACAGTAACACATACAGAGTTACATCCTGTGGTGAAGCCTCCACTTTGAGGATTTTGGAACATAGCAAGTTTGTACCACCATCTTTAAAAAATATACAAAATACGTAAATATAAAACATTTAACATATATATAAAACAAATAATATATTTGTTTTAAAATATAGCTGTGTACTTTAAAAAATAAAGAGGATTTTAATTGGTTTTGTCCTTTTAAAATATGAAAGAGCCACTGTAGTGAGTTTATTTCTTTGTGTGAAATGGGACATTTGTGATTCATTAGTCTCTTTAATACTCCCTCTTTAATACTCCCCTCACTCCCTTTATTCTAGCTTCACGGAGGCAAGAGGGTAATGGAATGCCTAAAGAAAGCTCTAAAAATAGCAAATCAGTGCATGGACCCCTCTCTACAAGTGCAACTTTTTATAGAAATTCTGAACAGATATATCTATTTTTATGAAAAGGAAAATGATGCGGTAAGTGAATAATAAATTGTTGTTAGTGAACTAATTATTTTCCTTTCCTACTCTTAGATTTGATACATACAAAAGTTTATCATCCTCATACTTTTCTTTTTTGTTTACAAGGGTCAGAGTTTGGAGAATCTACCTAGTGGTCTCTTTGATTCTCTAAAATTCTTCTCTGTCTATATAGATGCATCTTACAGAAGAGCTCATTATGTGCAAGAAAATTCTTATCTCTTTTGTTTATGAATATCTTATAAAATAGTCACTCTCTGTTTAAAAAATAAAAAATAATTTATAAATGCTGAATAGTAGGCTGATTTGTCATCCCATACAAGTGTAGAATAATTCCCAAATAAAGGATGGATCAATATTTGTAGGTTAAATAAAATTTTGCTTTTGTTCTTTTACTGGTTTATGATTTTCTGTATTTTCATTAAGTTTCTTTTTTTTTTGGTTGTCGTCGTTGTTGTTTTGGATGAATGGCCAATAGTTGTTGCTC
Source organism: Balaenoptera musculus (assembly GCF_009873245.2). Taxonomy (NCBI): domain Eukaryota; kingdom Metazoa; phylum Chordata; class Mammalia; order Artiodactyla; family Balaenopteridae; genus Balaenoptera; species Balaenoptera musculus. Next base: position 23,522,793 of record NC_045803.1, on the reverse strand, counting down.
AAACCAGGAATCATGTTCTCATCTCTTTGTTTTTTTTCTTTCTCTTTTTTCATAATCTGATAACTGCTGAGAGTAACAAGCTCCTCAAAACACTTTTATTAAATTACGTTTTTTTTTTTTTTTTTGTGGTACATGCTTGATGGTGAAATTGTTCTTTTGTAGGTCACGATTCAGGTTTTGAATCAGCTTATCCAAAAGATTCGAGAAGACCTCCCAAATCTTGAGTCCAGTGAAGAAACAGAACAGATTAACAAACATTTTCATAACACACTGGAGCATTTGCGCTTGAGGCGGGAATCACCGGAATCTGAGGGGCCACTTTACGAGGGTCTCATCCTTTAGAAAGGAGCCCAGCTCACCATGCTCCTTTCCATGTACATCCAGTAAGGGTTTTATTATACTAGGCTTCCCTTCCATAGATTGTGCCTTTCAGAAATGCTGAGGTAGGTTTCCCATTTCTTACCTGTGGTGTGTTTTACCCAGTACCTCCAGACACTCACCTTCAAGACCTTAATAAAATTATTCACTTCATAAGTGTTCAGGTCTGTCTGATCACCCTAAGTAGCATGATTGATCTGCTATTTTAAATTCCTGCGGTCTGTTTAAAAAAAACAAACAAAAAAAGCCAAAAAAACCCCACTTATCTCTGTGACTAATGAAGCTCTCCTTCCTTTTTTTCTGTTTTGTTTCATTGTTGAGTGTGTAATTTCCTTCATTACTTGGGAGTACTAATCAGAAAGTGTCTGTCTCTCTGTTCTGAGATTAATTTAGAGGAAAGGAATACTGTTTGTGAAATTCAGCTTGGGCTTCTCCTGAAATGCAAGATAAGGCCATGTGTAATATTTTCCCTAAAATTAGAGTATATTAATGCATGTTTGAGAATTTTAAAGCACCATGGTCTAAACCAGAAGCTATATTTTGCATATTTGGACTCAGCCATCCATTAAGAACTTAGGTTGTCCTCTGGATGTATTTATCAAAATAATTTTGTTCTAAATAGTATAAAATAGAAAATTTGTGATCTATATAATTTATGTATAACCTTCATTGTTGTAAATTTAGGGGGAAATGCATCATACAATTATGATTTTTTTTTTTTTCCACCAGTGAAACAATAAAAGTTGCTATTAACAGTTTTGGACCTTTTTCCTTTCATACTACCTTGATTCATAAAAGGAACTAGTAGAATGTGTATGGAGTTTATTGTACATTCTCACGTTCACAACACTCACTTGTTCAACTGTTCACTTGTTTTAAACACTTATTGAGCAAGGCACCATCTACTCTTTTAGTCATATTTACTCATTTGCTTTCTTCAGCCTTACTCTGCTTTCCTAGGCATGATACCTCCACATAAACTCCCAAAAGGCTCCCACCTATATTAGTTATCTATTGTGTGACAAATTATCCCAAAACTTAGTGTCTTAAAACAAACATTTATCTCACAGTTCTCTGGATCAGCAATTTGGGAGCAGTTTAGCTGGGAATAAAATGGATTGATAGGATAGTGTGTGCAAATTTGGTAAAATTACATAAGCTTGAGCCACAATGATTTTAAGCCTTAAATAGGATACATCCACAGGAGATGGGTGTCACAAACCCCTTTTTGTCAACTATTTTCACCTTCCTACACATCCCCTGGACCAATGATTTTCAAGCTTTATCAAGCATACAAATCACATGGGAGTCTTGGTAAAATGCAGAGTCTGGAATTCACCAGGTCTAGGGTGGGGCCCAAGAGTGTACATTTTTGAATAAACCCCCAGGTACCCCTCCCCCCCATATTGCCAGTCCAGGGACCACACTTTGAATAACAAAGCCCTAGATGGAAATTCCATAGACATTTTTTAAAAATAAATTTTATTTATTTATTTATTTATTTTTGGCTGCATTGGGTCCTCGCTGCTGCGCATGGGCCCTCCCTAGTTGCTGTGAGCGGGGGCCGTTCCTCGCTGTGGTGCGTGGGCTTCTCGTTGCGGTGGCCTCTTTTTGTTGCGGAGCACGGGCTCCAGACGCACAGGCCTCAGTATTTGCGGCACTTGGGCTCAGTTGTGGCACATGGGCTTAGTTGCTCTGCGGCATGTGGGAATCTTCCCGGACCAGGGATGGAACCTGTGTCCCCTGCGTTGGCAGGCGGATTCCCAACCACTATGCTACCAGGGAAGTCCCCATAGACAACACTTTAACAGTATTTGGAATAACTTATTTCGCTTGTTTCTTAGATGGTTCTCACGTTTCCTTGTGGCAAACACTAAGAAGGGGGTGACAGTGGCCTAGAGAAGTGTTTGTGACTGGCTATCCTTTGTGAAGTATAAGGGGCTTAGGCGATCCAGTACAGGAGGCATTTCTGTCATGTGTACTATATGACAGTGGATCTTGGCTTTTCCAGGGCACAGCAATTTGATGAACGCTTTTCGGAAACTCAAGTGTTACAGCGAGTCAGTACAGAATAGAGTTAGCTGAAATCAGCTAGAGGAGCCAGAAGGACATCTCGTAGAGTAGTGGACATCAATCCCATGACAGGCAGCTCAGAGGATCATGAGCAAAATGTAGGGGGCCTAGCACAGGCCAAACACACACACACACATAATGATGGCCAGCGACTTGGCCGCTCACTTACCCTGGGAGAGCTGCAGGTGGCCAGCCACAGCGCGGGAGAGGTCTAGCTGCCTCCGGGCACTGCAGATCCTCTCACTGGCCCTGTAGTGGTTCTGTCACCAGCGTGCTTGCAGAGGCAGTAAATCTTGAATCCCAGGGACATCCAAGGAAAGACTCAGGTCTCTCCTCCTGCTGCCCCTCCTCTCAGCTGGCTTAAGAAATATGTGTTCTTTTTTTCTCCCCTGGAAGATCATCTCCACGTTGTCTTGGCTGGGGGCAGTGTTGTCACTCCGCAGGTAGGTACACTTCTGAATGTTGATACAGATGCTCAAGATGAAGGAAGTGACGCTGAAGGGGGGGAAGAATTTGATGACGGAGGTCATCATCAGGAAGTACCAGTTATTTTAGTATATGTGCTGCCGAAGCGAGCACAGGAAGTACCAGTTATTGAAGAGCTCAGCATAGCACTCCCCACGAGACAGGCTGCTCCCTTGGCTGCGTCCTCCCAGCTGATGATGGCAGGCCCACAGAGGATGATACCCATGCCGGCATCATCTTGAAGATGGTCTTCCTGGTCATGCCTTTCTGAGCCCTGTTAAGTAACCTATAGGGAAACAGCAGGGGCCACCAAGAGGGATGGTTGAGGCATCTTCACCCACTCAGGCTGATATGGCATGGTGTCAACAATGAGGCTGAGTATTAGTTGTTAAGACAGCCAGTGAGTGGGCACTGGGTGGGTTCTATTTCCATACCAGCCAACTCTTCCCCAGGTGTACTATGCCACTCTAGGTAGCCTCCTTGCAGTGGGTGAAGTGCTCCCTTCCTGTGAAGAAAGCTAATGGTCTGTCCCTTTGGATGTTAGTGGTATTCTTTCATGTATGAAAGCAAACTTCTTCAACACCTCCCAGAACATATATGCATTATACACATAATTCACTCAACAATAACGTGTGGAACAGCACTGTGTTATACCAAGCTTCCTCTTCCAACTTTAAGTACATCCTGTAACTTTATGTGCTCATTCAGTATTTTTACTCTTGACCAATTCAGTCCCCACTATAGTTCCTGTAGTTGGCACTAAGTCACAGTGGCTAAGAGCAGAGGCTCTGTCAACTCAGGTGGCTTGGATTCAAGTGCCTGGTACCACTTAGCTAGCTGTTTGTCCTAGGCAACAAACTTAACCTCTGTGTCCTTGGTTTCTTCATGTGTAAACTGGGATGTTTTAACCACAGGGTTGGCATGACCTGACGTATATCTAGCTCATGTAAAGTTCTTAGAACAGTGTCTGACTTAAAATAAGCCCTCAAATGTTGGCTATCATTATTACTGGGTATAAAAATATCTGTATAAAAGAATGAAATAAAACTTCTTGCTCTTTTTTCCACCTGTATCTTTGGTGTGTGGAAAAAGTTCTGAGATGCTGAGATAACTACAGAAATTAAAGGCTCTCTGAAGATTTGGGAGATGGACATTTCCCCCCAGCTGGGCTGCCATTCTGTAGACCCTTTCAGGGTATGTCACTGAAAGAAAACACCTGCTCTTCACCCGGGCCAATGCAGAATATTTAATACTGGTAATCAGGTGATTTCACCGATATGCCTGCAATGTACTCAAAGCCTTTAATTCTGAGCAAAGGAAACCTAATTGCCAAGGGAGAATCCAAGCAATGCTTACTCTGAGCTCCTAGAAATTTAGAAAGTGCCACTTTAGGCCACGTTGGTACTTAGGAAATGATTTTGGTTAAATACTGTGGGAATATAAGAAACAGTATTAGGGATGGGAGACAAGGATGAGCAGGGCTGGAGCTGTGATGAAAGGCAATGGGTCTCGCCCACAGCTGTATCTCAATCACTTGAAGACATTAAAAAAAAAAAAAGCCAAACCTGGGCTCCTCTCCACACCAATTAAATCTCAATAGATATTTTTAAAAAAAGCTTCCCAAGTGGGTTCAGAACTGCAGCTGAAACTGAAACATTGTGTGGAGTCCCACAGAGTTTACTTCTGAGAAGAGCCCAAACCTTGTTGCTATTTTCTAATTTTTCAATAGTGAACATAGGTTACTTGTACAAAAGATGAAAGGAATGTTTTAAATCAAAGGAAAGTTACTCTTTTCACTTCTGGTTTTTTCCTCTGTCTCATTTAAGGCTTGTCTCTGCCCCTGCTGATTAATTTCGTTGGGCCTTATTATCCCCAACTACACAGCGGGGGGTAAGACACTTTAGTTTCTTCTTATCTTACGGAGAGGTGAGGGCCAAACGAACTAGTTATCATAGAGGTTAGAGCCATAGGACTTTCGACCCCCCACTTTTCTCATATGAGAAATGACTCACAGAGGTGCTGTGATGGGCTGTGGTCACACAATGTGTGAGTGGCTAAATCAAGACTGGAACCCAGGTCTCCTGACTCCCTGAGCCAGCATAAAAGGACCCCTGTGAGTGATCCGTCCCTTGTGATCGCTCGGGCAAACCCTGCCCACTGCTGTCAGCCCTGGAAATGCAGAGGTAGTCCCCTGTTCAGAAGCAGGGACCCTTCCCACCCGGCACTGTCCTGGGGGAGGCAGCCATGAACTCTTACCAGGGAAGGCAAGAAGCCACTGGCACCCACATCACCTTTCCACTGGGCTGGAATCGTTACCAAGTCCAAGCTCGCTCTGCTCTTTGCACGACAGGCCAATAAATCGGAGACAAGGTGTTGAGGCAAGGAGCACAACTTTATTCAGAAAGCCAGCAGACCAAGAAGAGGGTAGACTAGTGTCTCAAAATAACCATGTTATCGGGGACTGGATGCCAGTTTCTTTTATAGAATCAGAGAGGGAAGTAAAGTAAAAATGCAGAATAGAGAGGGAGAGGTGGGGAGGAAGTAAAGTAAAAAGGGCCATCAGTCTTGCAGAACATCTCCAGGAATGACCAGCCTCAGGGAGGGGATGTGTTAATTTCTTCTGTCTTGGAGCCATTCACAGGTGGGTAGGGTTCCCTGAGGCAGGCCATTATGTATGATTATAACAAAAACAATGAAAAGCAAAGGCTAAAGTCAAAGAAGCAGATCCAACATGGAGTCAAAATAGGCTCTTCCCTGTTACAGAATATGGATTTTATTTCCAGTTGAGGTTATGTTTACATTAATCAGCAAATAGGTCTAGCACCATTCCAGACACTCGGAATACATCACCGAACAAGACAGGCCTCTGCTGCCTTAGAACTTGGGTTCTAGGAGGAGACAGACACAGACCCAGAATATAGTGTCAGGTGGTAAGCATGAGTATAGCAGGGAAGGGGGACTGGAGAGGGCCAGAGCTGCTCTGTCATGGGTGACCCAAGGAAGGCCTCTCTGAGGGGGTTGACCGTTGAGCAGAGGCCTGGAGGAACTCAGGGTGAGCCTACGCACAGAGTGAGAACACTGGGTGGAAAGATAAAGGTGCCTTAATAGGACTTGAGATTTGCATCCCATTCCGGACCCTATCACGAACAACCACAACACCTATGGTATACTGTATAATGATAAAAATCCTGTGAAAGGCACAATTTATATTGCATTGTAACTGTTTTATTTGTTAAATGTAAGTATTTAAAACAGATCACAATATTTGTAACCTGGTTTTGGCATTTCTCTTTTTCTTTCCCTTTTGAAGATGTGAGTTCCTGAAAACGCACGGAAGTGGCGCGGTGCCTTCTCTCCAGCACTAGCCGGCAACTCCAAACCAAACCCAGCTGTGTCCCCCGCCGCCCCCCCACGCCCAGGGGTTTGTGTCGTCCCTCTGCCCTCTTCACCGCCTGGTGACGGAGATGAACCTGTTGTAGCTGATAAGGACTGCGTCGAAGGCCGAGGCGGTGCACACCAGGTAATCCGTCACCAGACACAATTAACGGGCTCCCCCCGAACCTCCCCTCCCGGGTCAGGACTTAGGGGATGTGCAGCGGGATTCAGAAGCCGCCTGCGGACGCAGGGGGCTGCGGAGGGGGCCCGCCCGGCTGCCCGCTCCTGCCGGGACGCGGATGCTCCGCGCGCCCCAACTCCCACGGGAGACCTCCGAGCGCAGGCACCCCTCTCCAGGGCTGCTCCGGGGCCGCACTCACCCACCAGCAGGTCGGCCACGGCCAAGTTGAGGAAGAAGTTGCGGCGGGAGCGCAGGCTGCGGTCCTCGGCCAAGGCCGCCACGACCTGCGTTGTTGCACCCCAGCACGGCCACCGACGCCGAGAAGTGGCCAGCGTGCAGCCCGGTGCAGCCCCCGACCCGGCCCCGGCCCCGGGGCGCACACGTTGCTCGAAGCGCTGGGCTCCGTGAGGTCCGTGGCAGGGAGGCCGCGGGGCCGGAGACGGGAGCCTGTGAAAGGATGCACTGGCCCTCGGTGAGCTAGGGGAGCAGAGGAGAAAGTACGGCGGCGGGGCGGGCCGGCAGGCGCCGGGGCGGGCCGGGCGGCGGCGGGGCGGGCCGGGCGGCGGCGGGGCGGGCCGACTCCAGGCGCCCAGGGCTGACTCCCCGCTGCGCTGGCGGGAGAAAGAGGTCTGGGTGCTCTGCTACCACTCAGCTGTCCTCGAGTCTTCGGAGCAAATCGTTATTATTTTTCCGAAGAGGAATAGTTTTGTTTTACTTCCATCATAAAAGTAATACGTGCACTTGTTAAAAAAATAGAGAGAGAAGGGCGTAAAGTAGAAGTAAAATTTCCTACCATAGCTCCTCCCAGAGATACTGTGGACTTAAAAAATATTCACAACCCTAAAGATGAGAGTTACGTTTTACTCAGCAGAAATTTTTAGGACTTCAAGCCCGGGAGGCAGCATCTCAAGAAAGCCTGAGAGAATTGCTCCGAGGAGGCGAGGGGGAAGCCAGGTTATACAGAAGTTTTGCAACAAAGGGCAGGTAGTTGGGAACATCTAAAGATTATTTTAAATTAAAAAAAACCCAGATACCCCAAGTTAAGGAATTTAGCGCTTTTCTGTGTATGGGAAGATGCTACAGTCTGGGCTCACTGAAATCATTCCTTTGATATGCACCTCACATATCTGGGACCAGTATCCTGTATTTTCACGTCCTGAGTTTCCTCAGGGCTCACAGTAGGGAGTAGTTGCAGTCTGGTGCCTGCTAGATGGCAGGTATTCTTTCCTTCGTGAGTTCCCTCAGGACTCAAATTGGAGGGCTGCAACTGCTGACGACCCTGACATCCTTTGTTTACTGATAAGGCAGGAAATACTCCATTTCTCAATACCCACTTTGAATATTTTGGTTAAATCCTTCTGAAACCGTGCACCTCAGATTGGGACTTGAACCCACGTGCCAGGACTCAAACCCAGCCTAAACCCAGATTGGGACTTGAACCCACACAGCTGGGACTCGAACCTAGCCAAGACCCTGATTGGGACTTGAACCCACGGCGGCCGGGACCTGAAACTGGCCAAAACTCAGACTGGGACTTAAAACCCATGCGGCTGGGACTTGAACCTGGCCAAAACCCAGTCTTCCCCTGGTTTCAGGACTTAATGAACCTCAGGTTCTTGATGTTCTTCTCATTGCAGAAAGAGACAAAGTGATACGTAAGAAGAGGATTTATTTAGAGAGAAAAACACTCCACAGAGTGTGAACCATCTCAGAAGGTGAGAAAGGCACCAGGGTATGGAGTTGTCAGTTTTTATAGGGGTGGGTAATTTCATAGGCTAATGAGTGGGAGGAGTATTCCAGCTATTTCAGGAAGGGGCGGGGATTTCAGGAATTGGGCCACTACCCACTTTTTGATCCTTATGGTCGGTCTTGGAACTGTCATGGTGCCTGCAGGTGTGTCATTTAGCTTGCTGATGTGTTACAGTGAGCCTATACTGAGACTAAAGGTTTAGTGGAAGTTGACTTTTCCGCCATCTTGGACCCATTTGGTTTTAATCAGTTTATGTCATGTCCGCAGGCTATGTCATTCTTTCAAAGTTTGTGCCCTGCCTCCTTCCCTCCTGTTTCACTTCCAGACTTCAGACCCTTCCCCGCCAACTCTTCTCTCCCCTACGGAACTAGACAGACAGGAAAAAAAAAAGCACATTAGATCTAAAAAAACACAAATGGGGTTCAGCTGTCCTAAAGTTGTATAACCTGCTTTTCTCCCTGAGAAAATCTGGACATTTTGCCACATCCGTATGAAATACAGATCACCATCATCATCTTTAATGCCTCCATCATTTTTCCATTGTATGGAAGAGCATATTTGACCGATCTGTTGATGGACAACTAACAGCTGTTTCTGAGTTTTGTTTTGTTTTGTTTGTGTACCTTTGCTCGCCTGTCTGAAAAGTTCTTCATGAGAAATTAATGGAAGTAGGATTGTTGGGACAAAGGGAACACACAGTTACTATTTTATGACATGCTGCCAGGTTGCCATGCAGAAAAGTTGTTCTAATTTACAACTGAACCAGCCACTTAAATTTTCACAGTGGGTAGTGATGGTGTGGGGTGTTAGTTGGTTTCCCAGAGCCCCTTACCTCTCAGCCTGGCCCTTTGTTTCTCTGGCATAGAAAGTCCTTCCCTGTGGGGAACTGGCTCAGAGTGAACCACCTGTCAGGACCACAGAGTTGGGATGGGGGAGAGAGAGCTTTTTCCCCAGACGGAGGGGAGGAGGTTACACTGGTGGGAGGTTGCACCTTAACATGCTTGTCTCCTAGGTTGTGGCAGAATCTTCCAGGTAGCTCCACTGTGGTTTGGGGTATGTGGGGTGGGGGGAGGGAGCCATGTGAATTACACAGATGTATATAGCTGCTTTATCTGTCCTGTTATTTGTCTTTTTCAGACCAGTTTGCTCCAGTGATGGGAAAAGTGACCCAGTGTCATGGGTGCATATTCTTGGAACACAGAGCAGGACCTGCCCAGCCTTTGGGGACCATTTTGCACAGTGACTCTCAAACTTTTTGAACCACAACTCACCTAGGAAATACTTTCTACACTATAACCCACTGTATACACACACACACACACACGCCCGCTGCACACATGTACATGTACACATATATCAGTGAAGAAAAAGTGTGACAAAAACTAATTGCCCTTAGTATGCTGCATTCTGATACTTTTGGTTGTAGCCTATGTTTTATTATTAGTTTTTAATGCTGGTCTTGACCCACTACATTTATTTCATGATCCTCAACTGACTCTTAGCCTGCATTTGAGAAGCAGTAATCTAGTTGAACCCACTCATTTTACATGTGGGGAACAGGTCAGAATGAGAACTCACCTGAGGGCATCCAGGGAGTCAGGGTAGAACGGAGCTAGAACTGGCATCTCCTGGCTACATGCTGATGCTGGCAGACATGGCCAGTCAGGAGATGACGGTCTTTCTCTTGCTGACAGTGATGCTTTTAGGGCTGGAAGTAAAACTCTGATAATTGAGGAAGGAAGAAGCAAGCCAGTGTTTATCTCCTTTCTTGTCCACTGCTTGCCTCTCCATTTGCTGAAAAGATACTTTGGAGCTAACAGAAATGACACTTGCATCTGGTTGGTGGGCCCCTCTCCCATCAACCAGGAGCTGAGGGTGTCCCATCTAGGCCAGCCTCACCAGGAAAGGTGATGGCAGGTCAGGTAGGGGATACAGGTAGTTCTGTTGTCTGTGTGTAGGAAGACAGGAGAATGGGTCTGGCAGACATACACCTCTCCCTCCCCATCAGCTATTGAGTGGCTGGGGACCAAGCTTAAGAGTCAGTTCCTCTTTGTTATGTATGTATGCTGTGTTTGTTTCAGCACCCAGAGCCTCAGGGATGGGGCTGATGCAAAGAGCCCCTGGTTGACACAGATGCTCCAGTGGGCCTGGAAGGTAGAGTATCCAGCCAGAAGATAATTCTTGAGCTTTGTCTTAGTCAGTTCAGTCTACTATAACAGAATACCATAGGTTGGGCAGTTTAAACAACAAACAATTTTTCACATTTCTGGAGGCTGAGAAGTCCAACATTAAGGGGCTGGTGAGGGCACACTTCCTGGTTTGCAGATGGTAGTCTTCTTCTTGTATCTTCACATGGTGGAGAGAGAAAGACATCCTGTGTCTTCCTTTTTTTTTTTTTTATCATCTTTAATTTCTTTCATCAGTGTCTTATAGTTTTCTGCATAAAGGTCTTTTGTCTCCCTAAGTAGGTTTATTCTGAGATATTTTATTCTTTTTGTTGCAGTGGTAAATGGGAGTGTTTCCTTAATTTCTGTTTCAGATTTTTCCTCATTAGTGTACAGGAATGCAAGAGATTTCTGTGTATTAATTTTGTATCCTGTAACTTTATCAAATTCATTAATTAGCTCTAGTAGTTTTCTGGTGGCATCTTTAGAATTCTCTATGTATAGTATCATGTCATATGCAAACAGTGACAGTTTTACTTCATCTTTTCCAATTTGTATTCCTTTTATTTCTTTTTCTTCTCTGATTACTGTGGCTAGGACTTCCAAAACTATTTTGAATAGTAGTGGTGAGAGTGGACATCCTTGTCTTGTTCCTGGTCTTAGAGGAAATGCTTTCAGTTTTTCACCATTGAGAATGATGTTTGCTGTGGGTTTGTCATATATGACCTTTATTATGTTGAGGTATGTTCCCTCTGTGCCCACGTTCTGGAAAGTTTTTATCATAAATGGGTGTTGAATTTTGTCAAAGGTTTTTCTGCATCTATTGAGATGATTATGTGGTTTTTATTCTTCAATTTGTTAATATGGTGTATCACATTGATTGATTTGCATATGTTGAAGAATCCTTGCATCCCTGGGATAAATCCCAGTTGATCATGGTGTATGATCCTTTTAATGTGTTGTTGGATTCTGTTTGCTAGTATTTTGTTGAGGATTTTTGCATCTATATGCAAAAATCTATATTCATCAGTGATAGTGGTCTGCAATTTTCTTTTTTTGTAGTATCTTTGTCTGGTTTTGGTATCAGGGTGATGGTGGCCTCATAGAATGAGTTTGGGAGTGTTCCTTCCTCTGCAATTTTGGGGAAGACTTTGAGAAGGATTCGTGTTAGCTCTTCTCTAAATGTTTGATAGAATTCACCTGTGAAGCCATCTAGTCCTGGACTTTTGTTTGTTGGAAGATTTTTAATCACAGTTTCGATTTCATTACTTGTGATTGGTCTGTTTGTATTTTCTATTTCTTCCTGGTTCAGTCTTGGAAGGTTATACCTCCCTAAGAATTTGTCCATTTCTTCCAGGTTATCCATTTTATTGGCATAGAGTGGCTTGTAGTAGTCTCTTAGGATGCTTTGTATTTCTGTGGTGTCTGTTATAACTTCTCCTTTTTCATTTCTAATTTTATTCATTTGAGTCCTCTCCCTCTTTTTCTTGATGAATCTGGCTAATGGTTTATCAACTTTATCTTCTCAAAGAACCAGCTTTTAGTTTTATTGATTTTTGCTATTGTTTTCTTTGTTTCTATTTCATTTATTTCTGCTCTGATCTTTATGATTTCCTTCCTTCTGCTAACTTTGGGTTTTGTTTGTTCTTCGTTCTCTAGTTCCTTTAGGTGTCAGGTTCGATTGTTTATTTGAGATTTTTCTTGTTTCTTGAGGTAGGCTTGTATAGCTATAAACTTCCCTCACAGAAATGCTTTTGCTGCATCCCATAGGTTTTGGATCATTGTGTTTTCATTGTCATTTGTCCCTAGGTATTTTTTGATTTCCTCTTTGATTTCTTCAGTGATCTCTTGGTTATTTAGTAACGTATTGCTTAGCCTCCATGTGTTTCTGTTTTTTACGGCCTTTTTCCCTGTAATTGATTTGTAATCTCATAGCGTTGTGGTCAGAAAAGATGCTTGGTATGATTTCAATTTTCTTAAATTCACTGAGCCTTGATTTGTGACCCACGATGTGATCTATCCTGGGGAATGTTCTGTGCAAACTTGAGAAGAAAGTGTAATCTGCTGTTTTTGGATGGAATGTCCTATAAATATCAATTAAATCTGTCTGGTCGATTGTGTCATTTAAAGTTTGTGTTTCCTATTAATTTTATCTTTGGATGATCTGTCCATTGGTGTAAGTGAGGTGTTAAAGTTGCCCACTATTATTGTGTTACTGTCAGTTTCCTCTTGTATAGCTGTTAGCAGTTGCCTTATGTATTGAAGTGCTCCTATGTTGGGTGCATATATATTTATAATTGTTATATCTTCTTCTTGGATTGATCCCTTGATCATTATGTAGTGTCCTTCCTTGTCTCTTGTAACGTTCTTTATTTTAAAGTCTATTTTATCTGAGTATTGCTACTCCAGCTTTCTTTTGATTTCCATTTGCATGGAATATCTTTTTCCATCCCCTCACTTTCAGTCTGTGTGTGTCCCTAGGTCTGAAGTGGGTCTCTTGTAGACAGCATATATATGGGTCTTTTTTTGTATCCATTCAGCAAGCCTGTGCCTTTTGGTTGGAGCATTTAATCCATTCACGTTTAAGGTAATTATCGATATTTATGTTCCTATGACCATTTTCCTAATTGTTTTGGGTTTGTTTTTGTAGGTCCTTTTCTTCTCTTGTGTTTCCCACTTAGAGAAGTTCCTTTAGCATTTTGTAGAGCTGGTTTGGTGGTGCTGAATTCTCTTAGGTTTTGGTTGTCTGTAAAACTTTTGATTTCTCCATCAAATCTGAATGAGATCCTTGCTGGGTAGAGTAATCTTGGTTTTAGATTCTTCCCTTTCATCACTTCAAGTATATCATGCCACTCCCTTCTGGCTTGTAGAGTCTCTACTGAGAAATTAGTTGTTAACCTTATGGGAGTTCCCTTGTATGTTATTTATCATTTTTCCCTTGCTGCTTTCAATAATTTTTCTTTGTCTTTAATTTTTGCCAATTTGATTACTATGTGTCTCGGTGTGTTTCTCCTTGGGTTTATCCTGTATGGGACTCGCTGCTCTTCCTGGACTTGGGTGGCTATTTCCTTTCCCATGTTAGGGAAGTTTTCAACTATAATCTCTTCAAATATTTTCTCTGGTCCTTTCTCTCTCTCTTCTCCTTCTGGGACCTCTATAATGCAATTGTTGTTGCGTTTAATGTTGTCCCAGAGGTCTCTTAGGCTGTCTTTATTTCTTTTTATTCTTTGTTCTTTATTCTGTTCCACAGCAGTGAATTCCACCATTCTGTCTTCCAGGTCACTTATCCGTTCTTCTGCCTCAGTTATTCTGCTATTGGTTCCTTCTAGTGTATTTTTCATTTCAGTTATTGTATTGTTCATCTCTGTTTGTTTGTTCTTTAATTCTTCTAGATCTTTGCTAAACATTTCTTGCATCTTCTCAATCTTTGCCTCCATTCTTTTTCTGAGGTCCTGGATTATCTTCAGTATCATTATTCTGAATTCTTTTTCTGGAAGGTTGCCTATCTCCACTTCATTTAGTTGTTTTTCCAGGGTTTCATCTTGTTCTTTCATCTGGTACATAGCCCTCTGCCTTTTCATCTTGTCTATCTTTCTGTGGATGTGGTTTCTGTTCCCTTCCTCTTTTATAAGGACATTATTCCTTTATGAGGGCCCCACCAGCATGACCTAATCTAACCCAAAGTACCTCCCAAAGATGCCATTTCCAAATACCCTCACACTGGGGTTAGTGTTATGAATTTTGGCATTGAGGGAAGGTGGGACCCAACATTCAGTCCATAGCAAGCCTTAAGGTCCAGTGGAATTTGCCTTGCTAGGTTCTGGACTTGCTTGGAACCCATCATCCGTTTCTTCTTTCCAGTTTCCCCCTTTTGGAATGGGAATCTCTATGTTATGCCTGTCACACCACTGTAGTTTAGAATCAGATAACTTGTCTGGTTTCACAGTTTCACAGCTGGAGAGCAATTTTGCCTCAGGATGAATCACACATTGAGTCCCACCCATACCTGATTTAGATGATATTTAGATGACACTTTGGACTTTAGAGTTGATGCTGGAATGGGGGTGATTCCTGGGGCTGTTGGGATGGGGTGAATGTGTCTTGCACACAAGAAGGACATGAATTTTGGGAGACCAGAGGGTGGAATGTTATGGATTGAATTGTGTCCCCTTAAATTCATATACTTAGGACCCTAACCCACAATGTGACTAAATTTGAAGATTGGGCCATTAAAGAGATAATTAAGGTTAAATGGGATCATCAGGGTGGGGCCCTGATCTGATAGGACTGGTATCCTTTTAGGAAGAGAAAGAGAGACCAGAGATCTCCACCTACCCCACCTCCCTACCCCCCCTCCCCAGCAGCACAGAGGAAAGGTCATGTGTGGACACAGTGAAAAGGTAGCCATCTACAAGTCAGGAAGAAAGTCTTCACCAGAAACCAACCCTGACAGCACCTTGATCTTGGACCTCCAGGCTCCAGAACGTGAAGATTTCTGCTGTTTAAGTCACCCAGTCTGTGGTGTTCTGTTATGGCAGTCCAAGCCAACTAATATACTGTTACACCACTTACCACGTGGATGGAGACCTTGGCCAAGTTTTAGCCTCTCTGGGCTTCCGTTTCCTCATATATAAAAGGGGATAGTAGTAGTGCCTCTGTTACAGGGTTGCGGTGAGGAGTCGATGAATATGTAGAAAGCATATGTGGCACATATAGGTAAGTGTTCAATAAATGGGAACTGTGATGATTACTATTATCCATTTGGAGCATTATCACCAGGACACTTGAAATCCTTGGCCTGTTCTCTCCTACTCAGCACATCTCAGCAACCTCCCCCTGCTGGGTGTTCCCAGGAAACAGATATTTCAAATTTGCCCCAGGGAGGCATAACTGAGAAACCAAATCTGGTACAAAAAAAAAAAAGAAAGAAATTATTAACTGTTTCTTAAAGTGGAAGTAAAAATGATCTTTACCATTGTTATTGTTGCTATTTTGGTGTCTGGGCTTCTTACTTTGCAGCGTGGAAGGAGCTGACTTCATTTCCCTGCCAGGCTGTGTGTGGCATTTGCATGTAGAAACAGAACAGAGAATGGAACGTGACCCCTGGGCAGAGCTGCCTTCTCTTGTATTTGGGCTCCCACAGGACTCTGTCCACCATCTCAGCCCTCAGACTGATTCCTCCTTCTGTGTCCTCTGTCTTGGGAGTTGAATAAGACCATAGCTTTAGTAACCAGACAGATGTGAGTTTGAATCCTGGTTTCACCGCTTACTTGTTGGGTGATCCTGAGCAAACTTCAGAACCTCTGAGTCTTCATTTGATCAGCTGTCAAATGGTGATAATAATAACTGGCAGCATTGTTGTAAAGATTATTGGACAATAGGTACATATTGCATGGCACAGAGCAAGTACCAAATAAATAATAGCTCTTGAAGCCAAGATGTCAGCTGAGGCCTCCAGGCCTCTTGAGTTGGAAATAAGCTCTCTTGAATCTTAGCACATCTGATGGGGGTGGGAGTTGGGGAGGGGGGTGGGGGGGTCTAAGACTTCCCCAAGATTCCTGCAAATTCACAGAAGGCTTTCATTCCAAGGGTCAATCAGTTTGGCTTGGAATTCAGCTTCCTCTTGACTGTGGGCTCTCTCACATGTGTGCCCTCTCTCATGGGTCATATCAATTCAAAAATGAAAGTCAGTCCCTTCCTTGATTTCCCCAAAAACTCCACTCCATAAGATTTGGGGAGGAGATCCAGGGAGAGTTTACATCTCAGAAATACAAGCTTAGCAGCTTCAAATGGAAACTAGACATTCCTATTCTTAAAATGCCTCCAGCCACTCCCACCAGGGTATCTTTGTGGACTACTTCACCCCCACAGTGTCCCAGCATCACACTATCCCCCTAGCTCCTCCCTCTCTACTTCCTTCTCTCAGAGCAAAGTATATCTTTCCTTTTCTCATGACTACCAGTCTAGCCATCTCACCATTTTCTAGCCTTCTGTTGACACTTCTACCTCAAGCAGCTTATCAAACTATTTTCTGGATCAAAGGTCATTTCTTCCTAAGAGAAATTCCTGTGGTAACTGGAATTTTTACTCCCCTCTTCTGCATTTTTATTGTTTTTTACTTTATTACAGGATAAAACACAAAATTCTTTTTGTCTACCCAGAATATCCAAGTGACTCAATTAAAGCCTATTGATACTAATACGAACTCAGTCAAATGGATGGATTCAAATGTATATATGGAAATCAATAGCTGTTACATACCAGCAAAAACCAAATAGAATTTTTTTGCAAAAAAATACCATTTATGTTGGCAAAAAAGCCACAAATACATAAGAATAAACCTAAAAAGAAATGTGTAAGAATAGTATGAAGAAAAAATGTTAACTTTATGAAGATTTAGAAGAAGCACTGATTAAATGTAGAGACAAATGTTTCCTCATTTGTAAGACCAAACAGTATAAATACATCAATGCTCTCCAATGAATCTCTACGTTCAATTTAATCCCAACTAAAATCCAACAAGATTGTCAAGCAAAGTTCACATGGAAAATAAAAGACTCAAAAATAGCCAAGACCTTTTTGAAGAAGGATCAAAGGGACTTGCCCTACTGTGTATCAAAATATTGTAACCCTACAGTGATTAAGGTGGTTCAGGAATTAACAAATACAATAATGAAGCAAAATGCAGGATCCAGAGACATGTAATAAATGGTACAGATGAACCTGTTTGCAAGGCAGAAATAGAGACACAGAAGTAGAGAACAAACATATGGACACCAAGGGGGGAAGGGGGTGTGGGAGGAACTGGGAGATTGGGATTGACATATATACACTACTAAGTATAAAATAGATAACTAATGAGAACCTGCTGTATAGCACAGGGAACTCTACTGAATGCTCTGTTGACCTAAATGGGAAGGAAATCCGAAAAAGAGGGGATACATGTATACAAATGGCTGATTCACTTCACTGTACAGTAGAAACTAACACAACATTATAAAACAACCATACCACAATAAAAATTTTAAAAAAAAGCTAAAGCAGAAGCATGTAATTATGGATGTAGCTTATAATAAAGAAGACATTTCTTAGTGGGGAAAACATACAAATTATACAATATTTTTTAAACAAAGGGCTGAAATTTAGGTAAAAATATTAAACTCCTATCTTCTATACAAGGCAGAAAATTATTCCAGATGAATTTAGAAACTAAATGTAAAAATGAATAAAACTTTAAAAAGTATTTTAGTATAAATAATCTTGGAGTGGGGGAGAACTTGCTTAATCCAGAAACTATAGAGAAAAAACTACAGAAACTATAGAAAACTATAAAGAAAAAAATATGACTATAGTCAAAACTATAGTTTAAAACTTCTGTAAAATGACAGATGCTATCAGCAAAGTTAAAAGATAAGTGACACCAGATATAGAAAACAAACTAATGGCTACCAAAGGGGAAGGTGGGGGGAAGGGATAAATTAGGAGTTTGGAATTAGCAGATACAAACTACTATATATAAAATAGATAAACAACAAGTTCTTACTGTATAGCACAGGGAACTATATTCAATATCTTGTAATAAACTATAATGGAACAGAATCTGAAAAGAATATATATCTATGACTGAATCCCTTTGCTATACGCCAGAAACTATCACAACACTGTAAATCAACTATACTTCAATTTTTAAAAAAGGGACACATATCATAGAAGTTATTTACAAAGAATTAGTATCTAGAATATAAAGAGCACTCTTACAAATCAGTAAGAGGTAAACAAACAAAAATATCCAAGGAATATTAGTAAATTATAGAAGACCTACATATGACTTGTAAACATGTAAAATGATGTCATCATCGCTAGTAATCAAATTAAATGCAAATGCAAATGAAAACAAGACAGCTTCTATAGTCCATGATTACTGGAATAATTCAAAATGATTGATAATAGCTGTGACTGACAAACATGCAGGAAAATGGATACTCTCTTATGGGTGGCAGTATAAACCAGTATCAAAATGTAAAATTCTCATACTTTGTGGCCCAGCAATTTCAGTTCCAGAATCTATCAAGATAATCACGTGTATAAAAATGTATGTAAAAAAATGTTCATTTCAACATTTCTTATAATTATGAAGGGTGTTAGAACTAACCTAAATATCCATCAATATGGTAGGGAATGAATAAAATATGATCCATCCTATGGTAGATTGTAAATCTGGTCACGAATTCTTCCTCTTCCTGCATCTGTGTCTTTACAATGTGATGTTGCAAATAGCCCTGATAAAAGTTGTAGTCTCTTTATCCACTCTTTGAATCTGGCTTGGCAATGTGACTTCTTTTGGTGCGATACAGGCAGAGGCTTGACAAGCTCTTTCATACTGGGGCCTGTCCTCTTGCTTCACTTGGAACCCTGACACTGCCATGTGAATGAGCCTGAGCCAGCCTGCTGGAGAATGAGAGGTCACAGGGAGACTGAGGCACACTGACCGCCAACCTCCAGAATATAGACGAGGCCATCCTATGCCATCCTAGACCATCTGCCTCCAGCTGACCTTCCTGCTGACCACAGATGCATAAGAAAGTTCATTGGCAATCATTCAAACTGGATCTGACTAGAAGAACTGTGCAGATGACCTCTTTAAACCACTAAGTTTTGGGGTAGTTGTTACACAGCGATAGATATTGATACCCATTCATACAATAAAATATCATGGAGCAATTTGAAAGAATGAGGGGAATATATGCATGTTGGTATAATGACATGGAAAGTTTGCTGACACAAATTAATAACTAGAAAAACAAAGACCTTGTAATTCTATAAGCTATCCTATAGCGTTCCAACAAATTTCCCCTTTTTCCTAATTTAGCCATTGTTGATTTCTGTTGTTTGTAGCCAGATAACTTTATTCATAGATGTCCCTGGTAAAATAAGTTTGGCAAACCCCATGTTAAATTGGTTTCTTTTTTTAAAAATAAATTTATTTATTTATTTTTGGCTGTCTTGGTCTTTGTTGCTGTGTGCGAGCTTTCTCTAGTTGCGGTGAGTGGGGGCTACTCTTCATTGCCGTGTGCAGGCTTCTCATGGTGGTGGCTTCTCTTGTTGCGGAGCATGGACTCTAAGCACGTGGGCTTCAGTAGTTGTGGCACGCAGGCTCAGTAATTGTGGCTCGCGAGCTCTAGAGCACAGGCTCAGTAGTTGTGGTGCACGGGCTTAGTTGCTCCGCAGTATGTGAGATCTTCCCGGACCAGGGCTTGAACCCGTGTCCCCTGCATTGGCAGGCAGATTCTTAACCACTGAGCCACCAGGGAAGTCCCTAAATAAGTTTCTTTATTTCAAGATTTGTCAATGAATCCTTCAGAAGGGGTAGTATATGCAGCTGCCCCATTGTTATTTGACATTAATACCTCCTTCCCACCTTGCCTTAATATCCCTAGAGATTAATGGGTCATACAACACATTTTGGGAAATGCTGTACTATTTGTTCCTGTGACAAATAGCTCTACGAATTCTGCCATATCTCTCTGCCACTTTGTTGGAAGGCTTTCTCATTTGTGTGTTATGTTATGTCACCTGTCCTATTCTCCTCAAATTCATTGCCCAGAGCCCATTAAAATAAAAGTAAATAGAACATAGTCTCTGCTTTAAAAAAATTCCCCCGATTTTTCCCATTAATATTATTCCTTATGTAGGTACATAATTATTACTTTGTCCAGTGTGCACATATCAGGGCAAGGTGATCTATTTCAGAAAATTGAACCAACTTACACTATCTTGATGAAAGGATTGTATTTGGGGCAAGTTCTTTCTTGGCTGGCATGGCATTGGAAGAGAAGTGACCATGGAGAGATGGGAACTCAGAACACTGGGTTGTTGTTAGAAGTCCTGGATTGAAACCCAGGCCCTGGCATGGAGCCACTGGACTGGGGGGGTTGCTGAGCCCCAGTTTGTTTCGTTTATGCATATAAGGATGGTATTATAGGAATACTACAGGGACATTCTGGTGCTCAGAAAAACTAGTAAGGGTGAAAGTGTGTGGTGAAGGATAAAGAGCTGGACCTGGGCATGTCAGCCCAGGCCCTTGCAGTTCTGCACAGCAGAAACCCAATCTGATGTGGCCAAACAGAAAAGGATGGTATCCACTTGTGTGACTGAAATATCCATAAATATCCAGCAGAGCTGGATCCAGGAACTCCAGCAATACCATCAAGAACTGCTTTTCTCAGTTTTTCAACAGATTTTCTGTCTTGACTCTTACTAGAAGAGGGGATATGAATAACAAATGCCCGCTAAAATGAGGGAAATATCCACAGTCCTCACCACTCACTGTTGACTTATGTCAGGACTTTGCTTACCGATGTCACTTGTCAGGATCTTGGCCTGTAACTTTGAGACCTGTAATTAGTCCCAGAGTCAGGAAGAAAGGAGCTGTCAGCCCAACCTCTGCC
Source organism: Balaenoptera musculus (assembly GCF_009873245.2). Lineage (NCBI taxonomy): Eukaryota > Metazoa > Chordata > Mammalia > Artiodactyla > Balaenopteridae > Balaenoptera > Balaenoptera musculus. Next base: position 23,501,958 of record NC_045803.1, on the reverse strand, counting down.
TGGTTCCCTGAACACTGGTTTTTAGCCAATACCTTTTCTTCTTGTACCAGGAAATGAGGGTGTTGGGCACTTGAAGACAAACTCCTTATTTGGAGAGGTAGATAAGAGACATACAGCATGGCCATACTTAGTAAACATGGATGGAACTGGATTGGATGCCCCTTTCCAGTCACTGGCTCAAGTTGGTGGTGTTCATGAATCCTCATTTGTAAATGAAAACTTCTGGCTTTTCCATTTGGTGGAAAAGACAATCCTACTGCTGGAGAGTGGAAGGAAGGGAGGGAGGGAGGGAAGAAGGGAAGAAGGGAGGAAGGAAGGAAGGAGAGGAAGAGGAAGAAGAAGAAGAAGGAGAAGGAGAAGGAGGAGAAAAAGAAGAAAAAGAAGGAGGAGGAGGAAAAGAAGAGGGAGAAGAAAGAGAATGAGAACGAAAAGAAGAAGAAGACTTTGACTCTCTTGCATCCATGAGGGGAACATTATCATTATCATGGTGAGGACAGCAGGGTGAAGAGATAGAGAGAGCCTGGACCTCAATGACCTCACTGAGCCTCTGAACCAAACCTTGAGACTTCCTCTGGACATCTTGGAAAATAGTTGAATAAATGTCCCTTTTGTTTAATGCATTTTTGGTTGAGTGTTCTCTGCCAAACTTGAAACAGCCAGAAGTATCCTAAAATTTTTCTGATTTAGTCTCAGAGAGTCCTGCATACAAATTGCTGTGTTATTAAAATGGAAACTGGCTTTTCCCAGACCTTATCCGACTGTGTACAGGTAGATGTCCTACTAATGGTAATCACCATTACCTTCCACCAGTTCTTGTCCCCACCAGCCTGGAGAGAACCTCCTGTAGTCACATCCCCCTTTCATCCACCACAAAGCCTCACCCAGTTATTTCTCAGTCTTTGGACTGCTCAAATGAGCTCAAGAAATAGTCCTATGTTTTTCTGCTTTCTCTGAAGCCTCTTAATGGTATATCTTCATGTTGTCACCCTTCTGTGTTAATATGGGAAGAACACTGAAGTGGAAGTGAAGAGACTGGCTTCTTAGCTGGACTCTGCCATTGACCCATGAAATGGCCCTGGACGAACTCCATCCCCCATCAGGGCTCCAGTCACCATTTGGACTACGATGAGGTAGATGGACAGTCTCATCCATGATGTGTGTCAGCAGTGAAGGGCTGGAATCCCAAGCTCCTGTACTCAGAACTTGGGTCTGCAGTGTGTACCAGCTGGGAGCACAGTCCCTGTGTCCGGGGCTTATGCTCTGCCTCCATCTGCGAGGCCAGTAGGTGGAGCGAGGGTCTGCCAGGAGCCTGCTGAGGGTGGGTGTAGGCAACAAAGAGTTTTGCAGGTGCTGGGGGGCCTGAGAGGTGGTGGACAGGGAGGTGTGTGGGCAGGTAGCTCCTCCTCTGCAGCAAAATCCAGAACAAGGCCATCTGTCTGTGCTAGGAATGCATACACTCAGGTTTTACCTTGTCAAAGTTTTGTTCTTGCCAAGACCTGCAGATGGAGTAGGCATTGACTGGGGCTGGAGGGTGATGACAGAAGAGAACACACCAGGCAGAGAGAGTAGCATGTACAATGGCCCTGAGGTGGGGAGAGTGTGATGTTTGAGCACCTGAGAGAAGTGAGGGAGAGAATCATGGACACAGGCTGGAAGAGGCAGAAGGTAGGCTGCTCAAGGTCCAGGTGGCCATGGTGAGTATGCTGAACCTGATTGTGAGACCAGGGTGAAGGCTCTGAAAGCCTTGAGGGGGACATGACTGGACCTGTACTTTGCTGCACTGAGGAGAAAGGGTAGAGCAGACCCCAGGTGGATGTGTGGTGATGGTTGGGAGGTTAACACAGTCACCTTGGCCAGAGGCGATGGTGCCTTGAGACTAGACTGGTGGGCAGAGATGGAGAGAAGAGGATAGCTTTGAAATATAATTAGGAGGAAAAACCATTTGGCACTGACTTGGCTACAAAGGGTGAAGGAAAAGACGTCATCAGAAGTAACTCCTTGATTTTGGATTCTGCAGCTTGTGAAAGGTGGTGTCACTGGCAAGATGGGGAACTCTGGAGGAGGACGGGTCTACAGGGATGCTCAAGTTCAACTTGGACATAATGAGATCAAGGTCTGTTTGGACATATAAGTGGGGTTTTGTTTGTAGGTTAAGTGGATCAATCAGCCATACAAGTTTTGCTGGCTGTGGTAAGACCATTGCACCTGATTCTGAGAGCGATGAAAAGCCTTTGGAAGGTTTTACGCAGAGGGAGACCTGCTTTTTTTTTTTTTTTTTTAAAGTATTTGTTTATTTATTTATTTATGGCTGTGTTGGGTCTTTGTTTCTGTGCGAGGGCTTTCTCTAGTTGTGGCAAGCGGGGGCCACTCTTCATCACGGTGCGCGGGCCTCTCACTATCGCGGCCTCTCTTGTTGCGGAGCACAGGCTCCAGACGCGCAGGCTCAGTAGTTGTGGCTCACGGGCCTAGTTGCTCCGCGGCATGTGGGATCTTCCCAGACCAGGGCTCGAACCCATGTCCCCTGCATTGGCAGGCAGATTCTCAACAACTGCGCCACCAGGGAAGCCCGAGACCTGCTTTTGACTTTGGTGTGAGAATCGATTGAAAGGGAGCCAGAGAGGAGGTGGGGGATCCTTATGGGATGTGAAGGCAGCTTTGAGTACATGGCAATCACAGCAGGAATGTTAAAGAGACAACTGAGAAGAGAAGAGAGCAGAGGGGCTCCTGGCTCCTCACTCTCCCGTGGGACGTGGGCAGCCTTACACTCTCTTGACCTGGGTCTCCCCATTGAAAACAAGCCCCTTGGTCTGCACTGTTAGACTCCCTCAGGCTCAGGCACCCAAGCTCGTGATGGCTGCATCTGCTGCCCTCCAGGCCTCTCTCAAGAACAGATCAGTGTTTCCACTGCAGGGGAGGCTGGAGAAAGTTCTCTACAGGGCCAGGGAGAGGCCCTCAGGCTACCAGGAGCCAGAGGACAGCAGAGCCCCCTTGCTCTGAAGGAGAGAGTTAGGATTTGTAAGAGAGAGGCAGGCAGCAGTGTGCAGATGACAGCTCTATAATTGCATTTCTGTGCCTCACAACTCCCAGAGCATTGCATCTGGGGGGCTGCTAGGTCCCTGCCAACTTACCACAGAGGGAAATTAGCTCCAAAACTGATACAGGCTTCACACTCAGTTCCAAGGAGACCAGGGCTGGGAAGGGGTGACTTGTTGATAGCTCCCTCCTGCACCCATGTGGAAGAGCTGTGAAGCCAAGCCCTGCTCAGGGATGCAGCCTGGGGTGGGGATGGGGTGGTGTGCAATGGGTCCCCACACTGATGGTTTATGTCAGTGCCCGCCAACTCTTACTGGTCCAAGACAAGATAAATATAGAAATTAAGTTAGCCTTTAGAAATATTATAGAAATTTGACAGAACAGTTTTACTACTGTTGAATCTAATAATAACAAATGTGGACTCATATTTTGTAGGTCTTTATGTTTTCATTTCATTTTTATAGTAATTCATTTTTATTGTATATTAAAAAGTACCAGTCTGCAACAAATTGGAAATAAAAATGAACCCTGGTACTTCAGCCCATATAGCATGGGAAGCGCTGATCTAGGTTATCTTGGGCAATCACTCTCCCTCTCGAGGCCTCATTTTCTCCACATGTAAATAAATGATGAGCATTTTTAGAGGTTTAGGGGAGCTTTTGGCTTTGAATTCTTATCCATTTACTTGTTCATCCAAGAAATATTTATTGGGCACTTACTTTGTGCCAGGCACAGTATGAGATGCTCAGAATACAATGGTGAGATATATAGGAAGTGGCCTCTGCACCCCTACAACTTACACTCTGGAGGGAGAAGGCAGACATGGACAAACAGGCACACATACAGTTACAGACCAGTGAGTGCAAGGAAAGGAAGGACTGGATCAACAGCAGACTTGTCCTACCCTGAGGGTCCAGGTGAAATTTCCTGGAGAAGGGATGTTTGAGCTGGAACCTGAGAGTCTTGTAGGAGATGATTAGGTGAGGATAGTGGAGGAAGAAGAGTCCTCATGTTTGCCCCTCAGGATTCACTTTCTACTCTTCTCCATCTCTGTGCCCCAGAGGGATGACCTCCAGGGACTGACTCTCCAGGCTCTCGCTTCCAAGTAGGTTTGACCAATGGGAGCCACCCCCAAGAGGTGAGTGGTATAGAGCAGATGAGGTTGTGGTATTTATTCCCCTGTCTCCCTCTCTGCCTGGGGTGGCATTCCTCTACTTATGGCCATAGCTCCTGTGTCAACCACAAGTCAGATCTCTGACTGCAAGAAGCATAATTAACTGAGGGCTGCTGTGCTCTGAAATCCATCCCTGCATTGCTCTCAGGCCGTGTCTTGCATGGGCTGCTCCCAGCCTTTGACTCTGTGCAGTAGGGATACTAAGGCATTCCTGGGAGACATGGAAGTCCTCTGACAGCCAATTTTGTCTCCCGACAACCTTGACAAAACTCCCTTGGTCTTCACAGCAGTTAACGATGCTCCTACCCATCCTTCCTTCCCTCTATTCTTCATTTGGAGTCAGAATTACATCATGTCTGATGGTTCTCCCAGCCTTTCTGAGTTACCACCCCATTTTTTTTCTTAACCATTTTCCCTAATAAGATCTTAGCATATTTAATCTCGTCTTGGCATCTGCTTCTTGGAGAACCTGCTTTTGTTGAGAGGCCCTCCATCTTCAACTACCAGCTCACCACTTCCCAGGAACTGCTCCCTCTTTGCCTCTTTAGGCCTGGCTGTGATTCCAGCTGTTGCTAGTCCCTGGGTGGTGTTTCCCTTAGCCCTGCTTGCAACTTTTCAAGAAGTCCCATCATTAAACTCTACTAAGTTACTGCTATAGACTGAATGTTTATATCCCCCCAAAATTCATGTGTTAAAACCTAATCCCCAATGTGATGGCATTTAGAGGTGGGGTCTTTGGGAGGTGATTATGTCATGAAGGCAGAGCCCTCTTGAATGGGAAGGAGACCCTGGAGCAATGATCCTTTGCCCCGTCACCATTTGAGGTCACAGCAAAAAGACAGCTTTCTATGAATCAGGAAGCAGGCTCTCACCAGACACGGAATCTGCTAGCACCTTGATCTTGGACTTTCCAGCCTTTAGAACTATGAGGAATAAATTTCTGTTGTCTGCAAGCCACCCAATTTATGGTATTTGGTTATAGCAGCCTGAATGGACTAAGACAGTTACCCCTTTCGAATGTACCACTTGTTTACTGCCAAGATTCTCACTGGTACAGTATTCTGGCAGAGAGAACAACCTGTGCAATGTCCTGATATGAGGGAAGACTTGGTGTGTGTGGAACTGAGGATGGTGAGTGCGACTAAAATACAGATAGCAAGGAGGGCAGGGGGAGAGAAATCCAAGATGACTTGGGTCTATATCTATAAAGCATTGCAAAAAACCTTTGAAGGATTTTAAGCAAAGAGGTAATAATGTCACACTTTCATATTGAAAAGATGACCTGGCTGTATTGTGAAGACTAGATTTGGGGTGAGCACAGAGTGAATGAAGGGAGAATAGTTAGAAGGCCATTGCAATGGTCCAGGTGAGAGATGACAGTGACTTGGACCAGGAAAATGGCAGTGACAATGGAGAGTAGGAGGTGGAATTGGCAGCACTCAAAGGTGGATTGGATACTGGAGTTCAGGAAGAGAGAAAAGACTTTGGCTTATATACTTGAGATAGACTTTGGCTTATATACTTGAATGGAAGGACATAGGTGCCATTTATTGAGATACTGTACACTGGAAGAGGACCAGCTTTTTGGGGGTGGAATGAGGATATCATGAGTTTTATCTTGGACATGCTGAATTTGAGGTAAAAATTGAGACTGCCAAGTGGAGAGACAAGTAAACAGCTGAACCCAGGTCTATGCAGTCAGCAGAGGAGAGGTCTAGGATGGAGACAGACATTTTGGTGTCATTTGCACACACATAGGCATGAATGAGATTTCTTGGAAACAGAAGAAAATCAGAGGAAACAAGCTTTGGGGATCTTCATGACCTCAAATTTGGCAATGGATTCTTAGATGTGACATTAAAAACATGAGCAACAGAAGAAAAAATAAATTGGACTTCATAAAAATTAAAAGCATTTGTGCATCAACAAAGTTAAAAGACAACCTACAGAATGGGAGAATTTCTTGGGAAATCATATACCTGATAAGGATTAAATATCCAGAATATATAAATACTCCTGCAACTCAACAACAAAAGACAAACAACTCAATTTAAAAATGTGCAGGGACTTCCCTGGCAGTCCAGTGGTTAAGACTTCCACTGCACGGGGCATGGTTTCGATCCCTGGTTGGGGAACTAAGCTCCCGCATGCCACGTGGCTCGGCCAAAAAAAAATGGGCAAAGAACTTGAATAGATATACAAATAGCCAATAAGCACGTGAAAAGATGTTCAACATCATTTGTCATTAGGGAAATACAAATGAAGCCACAATGAGATATTACCTTACACCTACTAGGATGGTTATAATAAAAAACCTAGAAAGTATTGTTGGTGAGGGTTGGAGAAATTGGAACTCTTGTGCATTGCTGGTTGGAATACAAATGGTGCAGCCTCTATGGAAAACAATATGATGGTTCTTCAGAAAGCTAAATATAGGATTAGCATATGACCCAGCAATTCTACTCCTCGGTATATACTCAAAGGAATTGAAAGCAGGGACTCCAACAGACACTTGTATGCCAATGTTCATTACAGCATTATTCACAATAGTTCAAGGATGGAAACAACCCAAGTATCCATCAACAGATGAAAAGATAAATAAAATGTGGCACATACATACAGTGGAATATTATTCAGTAATAAAAAGGAATAATGTTCTGAAACATGTTGCAACATAGATGAGCCTCAAAAACATTATGCTATGTGAAATAAGGCAGACACAAAAGGACAAATATTGTATAATCCTACTTATCCAAGGAACCTAGACTAGGCAATTTCATAGAGATGGAAAGGACAACAGAGGTACCAGAGGCTGGATGGAGGGGAAAATGGGAAGTTATTGTTAAATGGTTACAGAGTTTCTGTTTGGAGTGATGAAAAGGTTTTGGATTAGATGGTGGTGATGGCTATGCAACAATGTGAATGTAATTGGTGCTGCTGAATCTTATACTAAAAAATGGTTAAAATGTAAAATTTTGTTATATACATTTTACCACAATTTAAAAAGTTAAATATACCAAAAACCATTGAATTGTACACTTTAAATGGGTGAATTGTATGATATGTGAATTATATCCGAATAAATCTGTTTTTAAAAAAAGATTTTAGGACTGAGCCTTGAGGAATTTCATCATTTAAGGTCCAGTAGAGGAGAGTGGGTCTGCCAGCTGGCTGAGCATGAGAGGCCAAACTGATAGGAGCAAAATCTGGAGAGCAATGTGTCACAGAAGTCTGTGAAGAGACTGCTTTAAGCATGCAAGAATGGCCAAGAGGGCAAATGCTACTGCAAGGAAAGGCAATATGAAAAACCACAGACTAAGTTGGATTCAGCAAGATGGAGGTGAACTTGGTGAGACTTTCTTGGTGTAGTGCCAGGTCAGGATGTCATATTTTAGTGGATTGAGTAAGTGGGAGGTGAAAAGTGGTAACACTGAGTGTAGTGACACTTTCTCTCTTCTCTCTCCTATATTGGGGCTAAAGGTGGGGGCCTTGGCTGATTTTCCTCCTGATGGAAGTGAATGTCCAACCTCCATACTTGCCCTGAGTCTCTGATTGGGATCTCTCTAGGCTGGGGCCCAGATTTCTCTCAGACTTCATGACCACTGCCAACTGCAGATTCCGGTATACTTTGCCTAAAAACTGAAAGTGTGCCTCCCTAATGCTTTATTTTTGAAAATCAATAGGGGACACTCACTTTATAACAGGGAATAGCAAAGGGTAGTGGAAAGAGGTCCAGAATGGGATTTAGCTTTGACTTGGCCACCAGCTCTATGTGGCCCAGGACTGCAAAGGTAAAGTAGGAGAGTCTGCTCTCCATGGTGCTGATTCACATTGCTCACTGGAGGCTGAAAAACGCTTGCCTTTTGAATTTGGGGAAGCACGTGATGCCCACACTCCTCTGTGCTTCCCTGCTGCCTTAGGCAAGCCTCCAACTTTCTATTGGCCTCAGGGTGTAACTAGATGTTTTCTATATTGAACATCTCTTGTTTTTGCCTGCCAAGCATCCAATCCTCTTCTGATGATTATATTTTTTCCTCCTCTCAATCCATGTATGTGGGGCAAGCATGTGTACCAGACTGCCAATTGAATCAGGGATAAAAATGTGTTTTGTTGGGTTAGTAAGAGTCAACCTGGGATATTTGTGGAAACAACTGGAGAAAAGGAGCTCTTTTCTTTGGGATTGCTGCATTGGGAGAACTTTCTGGGGCCATCTCATGGATACAAGAACTGACATAGGAGAAAATCTGAACTGAGAGAAAGAGAGAAGGAGATGAAGAAAGTACTGGTGACAGCGTTTGAGCCCCTGGATGCAGTTGTGTCTGAAACCAACATGCCCCTGAAATTTTCAGTTATGTAAGATAATTGATACTGCTATTTTGACTAAACCATTCTGAGTTGGATTTTTGTCACTTTAAACAAAGAGAATTCAACTAATACTGCCATAAGAGCCCTTCTAGTTCTGTTGTTTTAGGAATTTACATGTTCTTCACACCAGAGACATAACATTTAATGTCAGATACAGTGGGTAGAAAGCAGCTACTTCTCTGTGACTTCTTCCCAGAAATGAGAAATGGGATTTTAAAAAAGAGTCCTTGATATATAATTTATATACCATTAAGCAACTCATTTTTAAGTGTAAAATTCAATGATTTTTAGGAAATTTACAGAGTTATAAAATCCACTTATTTTATTTTTATTTTTAGTTTTTAACATCTTTATCAGAGTATAATTGCTTTACAGTGGTGTGTTAGTTTCTGCTTTATAACAAAGTGAATCAGCTATACATATACATATATCCCCATATCTCCTCCCTCTTGCATCTCCCTCCCACCGTCCCTAACCCACCCCTCTAGGTGGTCACAAAGCACAGAGCTGATCTCCCTGTGCTATGCAGCTGCTTCCCACTAGCTATCTATTTTACATTTGGTAATATATATAAGTCCATGCCACTCTCGCACTTCGTCTCAGCTTACCCTTCTCCCTCTCCATGTCCTCAAGTCCATTCTCTATGTCTGCGTCTTTATTCCTGTCCTGCCCCTAGGTTCTTTATAACCATTTAAAATTTTTTTTTAAATTTAATTTTTTTTTTATACAGCAGGTTCTTATTAGTCATCAGTTTTATACACATCAGTGTATACATGTCAATCCCAATCTCCCAATGCATCACACCACCCCACCACCCCACTGCTTTCCCCGCTTGGCGTCCATACGTTTGTTCTCTACATCTGTGTCTCTATTTCTGCCCTGAAAACCGGTTCATCTGTACCATTTTTCTAGGTTCCATATATATGCGTTAATATACGATATTTGTTTTTCTCTTTCTGACTTACTTCACTCTGTATGACAGTCTCTAGATCCATCCACGTCTCAAAAATTGACCCAATTTCGTTCCTTTTTATAGCTGAGTAATATTCCATTGTATATATGTACCACATCTTCTTTATCCATTCGTCTGTTGATGGGCATTTAGGTTGCTTCCATGACCTGGCTATTGTAAATAGCACTGCAATGAATATTGGGGTGCATGTGTCTTTTTGAATTACGGTTTTCTCTCGGTATATGCCCAGCAGTGGGATCACTGGGTCATATGGTAATTCTATTTTTAGTGTTTTAAGGAACCTCCACATTGTTCTCCATAGTGGCTGTATCAATTTACGTTCCCACCAACAGTGCAAGAGGGTTCCCTTTTCTCCACACCCTCTCCAGCATTTGTTCTTTGTAGATTTTCTGACGAAGCCCATTCTAACTGGTGTGAGGTGATACCTCATTGTAGTTTTGATTTGCATTTCTCTAATAATTAGTGATGTTGAGCAGCTTTTCATGTGCTTCTTGGCCATCTGTATGTCTTCTTTGGAGACATGTCTATTTAGGTCTTCTGCCCATTTTTGGATTGGGTTGTTTGTTTTTTTAATATTGAGCTGCATGAGCTGTTTATATATTTTGGAGATTAATCCTTTGTCCGTTGATCCGTTTGCAAATATTTTCTCCCTTTCTGAGGGTTATCTTTTCGTCTTGTTTATGGTATCCTTTGCTGTGCAAAAGCTTTTAAGTTTCATTAGGTCCCATTTGTTTATTTTTGGTTTTAATTTCCATTACTCTATGAGGTGGATCAAAAAAGATCTGCTGTGATTTATGTCAAAGAGTGTTCTTCCCATGTTTTCCTCTAAGAGTTTTATAGTGTCTGGTCTTACATTTAGGTCTCTAATCCATTTTGAGTTTATTTTTGTGTATGGTGTTAGGGAGTGTTTTAATTTCATTCTTTTACATGTAGCTGTCCAGTTTCCCCAGCACCACTTATTGAAGAGACTGTCTTTTCTCCATTGTATATCCTTGCCTCCTTTGTCATAGATTAGTTGACCATAAGTGTGTGGGTTTATCTCTGAGCTTTCTATCTTATTCCATTGATCTATGTTTCTGTTTTTGTGCCAGTACCATATTGTCTTGATTACTGTAGCTTTAGAGTATAGTCTGAAGTCAGGGAGTCTGATTCCTCCAGCTCCGTTTCTTTCCCTCAAGACTGCTTTGCCTATTCGGGGTCTTTTGTGTCTCCATACAAATTTTAAAATTTTTTGCTCTAATTCTGTAAAAAATGCCTTCGGAATTTGATAGGGATTGCATTGAATCTGTAGATTGCTTTGGGTATTATAGTCATTTTCACAATATTGATTCTTCCAATCCAGGAACATGGTATATCTCTCCAACTGTTGGTATCATCTTTAATTTCTTTCATCAGTGTCTTATAGTTTTCTGCATACAGGTCTTTTGTCTCCCTAGGTAGGTTTATTCCTAGGTATTTTATTCTTTTTGGTTGCAATGGTAAATGGGAGTGTTTCCCTAATTTCTCTTTCAGATTTTTCATCATTAGTGTATAGTAATGCAAGAGATTTCTGTCCATTAATTTTGTGTCCTGCAACTTTACCAAATTCATTGATCAGCTCTAGCAGTTTTCTGGTGGCATCTTTAGGATTCTCTATGTATAGTATCATGTCATCTACAAACAGTGACGGTATTACTTCTTCTTTTCCAATTTGTATTCCTCTTATTTCTTTTTCTTCTCTGATTGCTGTGGCTAGGACTTCCAAAACTATGTTGAATAATAGTGTCAAGAGTGAACATCCTTGTCTTGTTCCTGATCTTAGAGGAAATGCTTTCAGTTTTTCACCATTGAAAATGATGTTTGCTCTGGGTTTGTCATATATGGCCTTTATTATGTTGAGGTAGGTTTCCTCTATGCCCACTTTCTGGAGAGTTTTTATCATAAATGGGTGTTGAATTTTGTCAAAAGCTTTTTCTGCATTTATTGAGATGATCATATGGTTTTTATTCTTCAATTTGTTAATATGGTGTATCACATTGATTGATTTGCATATATTGAAGAATCCTTGCATCTCTGGGATAAATCCTAATTGATCATGGTGTATAATCCTTTTAATGTGTTGTTGGATTCTGTTTGCTAGTATTTTGTTGAGGATTTTTGCATCTATATTCATCACTGATGTTGGTCTGTAATTTTCTTTGTTTGTAGTATCTTTGTGTGGTTTTGGTATCAGGGTGATGGTGGCCTCATAGAATGAGTTTGGGAGTGTTCCTTCCTCTGCAATTTTTGGGAAGACTTTGAGAAGGATTCGTGTTAGCTCTTCTCTAAATGTTTGATAGAATTCACCTGTGAAGCCATCTAGTTCTGGACTTTTGTTTGTTGGAAGATTTTTAATCACAGTTTCAATTTCATTACTTGTGATTGGTCTGTTCATAATTTCTATTTCTTCCTGGTTCAATCTTGGAAGGTTATACCTTTCCAAGAATTTGTCCATTTCTTCCAGGTTGTCCATTTTATTGGCATAGAGTTGCTTGTAGTAGTCTCTTAGGATGCTTTGTATTTCTGCGGTGTCTGTTGTAACTTCTCCTTTTTCATTTCTAATTTTATTCATTTGAGTCCTCTCCCTCTTTTTCTTGATGAATCTGGCTAATGGTTTAACAATTTTGTTTATCTTCTCAAAGAACCAGCTTTTAGTTTTATTGATCTTTGCTATTGTTTTCTTTGTTTCTATTTCATTTATTTCTGCTCTGATCCTTATGATTTCTTTCCTTCTGCTAACTTTGAGTTTTGTTTGTTCTTTCTCTAGTTCCTTTAGGTGTAAGGTTTCATTGTTTTTTTGAGATTTTTCTTGTTTCTTGAGGTAGGCTTGTATAGCTATAAACTTCCCTCTTAGGACTGCTTTTGCTGCATCCCATAGGTTTGGATCATCGTGTTTTCATTGTCATTTGTCTCTAGGTATTTTTTGATTTCCTCTTTGATTTCGTCAGTGATCTCTTGGTCATTTAGTAACGTATTGTTTAGCCTCCATGTGTTTGTGTTTTTTATGTTTTTTCCCCTGTAATTGATTTCTAATCTCATAGCATTGTGGTTAGAAAAGATGCTTGATATGATTTCAATTTTCTTAAATTTACTGAGGCTTGATTTGTGACCCAAGATGTGATCTATCCTGGAGAATGTTCTTTGTGCACTTGAGAAAAAGTGTAATATGCTGTTTTTGGATGGAATGTCGTATAAATATCAATTCAATCTATCTGGTCTATTGTGTCATTTAAAGCTTCTGTTTCCTTATTTATTTTCATTTTGGATGATCTGTCCATTGGTGCAAGTGATGTGTTAAAGTCACCCAGTATTATTGTGTTATTGTTGATTTCCTCTTGTATTGCTGTTAGCAGTTGCCTTATGTATTGAGGTGTTCCTATGTTGGGTGCATATATATTTATAATTGTTATATCTTCTTCTTGGATTGATCCCTTGATCATTATGTAGTGTCCTTCCTTGTCTCTTGTAACATTGTTTATTTTAAAGTCTATTTTATCTGAAATGAGTATAGCTGCTCCAGCTTTCTTTTGATTTCCATTTGCATGGACTATCTTTTTCCATCCCCTCACTTTCAGTCTGTATATGTCCCTAGGTCTGAAGTGGGTCTCTTGTAGACAGCATATATATGGGTCTTTTTTTTTTTTGTATCCATTCAGCAAGCCTGTGTCTTTTGGTTGGAGCATTTAATCCATTCACGTTTAAGGTAATTATTGATATGTATGTTCCTATTACCATTTTCCTAATTGTTTTGGGTTTGTTTTTGTAGGTCCTTTTCTTCTCTTGTGTTTCCCACTTACAGAAGTTCCTTTGGGATTTCTTGTAGAGCTGGTTTGGTGGTGCTGAATTCTCTTAGCTTTTGGTTGTCTGTAAAGCTTTTGATTTCTCCATCAAATCTGAATGAGTTCCTTGCCGGTAGAATAATGTTAAGTGTAGGTTCTTCCCTTTCATCACGTTAAGTATATCACGACACTCCCTTCTGGCTTGTAGTGTTTCTGCTGAGATATCAGCTGTTAACCTTATGGGAGTTCCTTTTTATGTTATTTGTCGTTTTTCCCTTGATGCTTTCAGTAATTTTTCTTTGTCTTTAATTTTTGCCAATTTGATTACTATGTGTCTTGGCGTGTTTCTCCTTGGGTTTATCCTGTATGTGACTTGCTGCGCTTCCCAGACTTGGGTGGCTATTTCCTTTCCCATGTTAGGGAAGTTTTTGACTATAATCCTTCAAATATTTTCTCAGGTCCCTTCTCTCTCTCTTCTCCTTCTGGGACCCTTATAATGTGAATGTTGTTGCGTTTAATGTTGTCCCAGAGGTCTCTTAGGCTGTCTTCATTTCTTTTCATTCTTTTTTGTTTATTCTGTTCCACAGCAGTGAATTCCACCATTCTGTCTTCCAGGTCACTTATCCGTTCTTCTGCTTCAGTTATTCTGCTATTGATTCCTTCTAGTGTAGTTTTCATTTCAGTTGTTGTATTGTTTTTCTGTTTGTTTGTTCTTTAATTCTTCTAGATCTTTATTAAACATTTCTTCAATCTTCTCAATCTTTGCCTCCATTCTTTTCCCGAGGTCCTGGATCATCTTCAGTATCATTATTCTGAATTCTTTTTCTGGAAGGTTGCCTATCTCCAGTTCATTTAGTTGTTTTTCTGGGGTTTTATCTTGTTCCTTCATCTGGTACATACCCCTCTGCCTTTGTTCTTGTCACTCTTTCTGTGAATGGGGTTTTTGTTCCAGCGGTAGCAGGATTGTAGTACTTCTGCTGTCTGCCCTCTGGTAGATGAGGCTACCATTTTTTTTAACATTCCATATATATGTGTTAGCATGCGGTATTTGTCTTTCTCTCTCTAAGTTACTTCACTCTGTACGACAGACTCTAGGTCCATCCATCTCATTACAAATAACTCAATTTCATTCCTTTGTATGGCTGAGTAATATTCCATTGTGTATATTTTCCACATCTTCTTTATCTATTCATTTGTCAATGGACACTTAGGTTGCTTCCATGTCCTGGCTATTGTAAATAGAGCTGCAATGAACATTGTGGTACATGACTCTTTTTGAATTATTGTTATCTCAGGGTATATGCCCAGTAGTGGGATTGCTGGTTCATATGGTAGTTCTATTTTTAGTTTTTTAAGGAACGTCTATACTGTTCTCCATAGTGGCTGTATCAATTTACATTCCCACCAACAGTGCAAGAGGGTTCCCTTTTCTCCACACCCTCTCCAGCATTTAATGTTTGTAGATATTTTGATAATGGCCATTCTGACTGGTGTGAGATGATACCTCATTGTAGTTTTGATTTCCATTTCTCTAATGATTAGTGATGTTGAGCATTCTTTCATGTGTTTGCTGGCAATCTGTATATCTTCTTTGGAGTAATGTCTGTTTAGGTCTTCTGCCAATTTTTGGGTTGGGTTGTTTGTTTTTTGATATTGAGATGCATGAGCTACTTGTAAGTATTGGAGATTAATCCTTTGTCAGTTGCTTCATTTGCAAATATTTTCTCCCATTCTGAGGGTTGTCTTTTGGTCTTGTTTATGGTTTCCTTTGTGGTGCAAACCCTTTTAAGTTTCATTAAGTCCCATTTGTTTATTTTTGTTTTTACTTCCATTTCTCTAGGTTGTGGGTCAAAAAGGATCTTGCTGTGATTTATCACATAGAGTGTTCTGCCTATGTTTTCCTCTTAGAGTTTTATAGTGTCTGGCCTTACATTTAGGCCTTTAATCTATTTTGAGTTTATTTTTGTGTGTGGTGTTCAGAAGTGTTCTAATTTCATTCTTTTACATGTAGCTGTCCAGTTTTCCCAGCACCACTTATTGAAGAGGTTATCTCTTCTCCATTGTATATTCTTGTCCCTTTATTAAAGATAAGGTGACCATATGTGCGTGGGTTTATCTCTGGGCTTTCTATCCTGTTCCATTGATCTATATTTCTGTTTCTGTGCCAGTACCATACTGTCTTAATGTAGCTTTGTAGTATAGTCTGAAATTTGGGAGCCTGATTCCTCCAGGTCCGTTTTTCTTTCTCAAGATTGCTTTGGCTATTTGGGGTCTTTTTTATTTCCACACAAATTGTGAAAGTTTTTGTTCTTGTTCTGTGAAAAATGCCACTGGTGGTTTGACAGAGGTTGCATTGAATCTGTAGATTGCTTTGGGTAGTAGAGTCATTTTCACAATGTTGATTCTTCCAATCCAAGAACATGGTATATCTCTCCATCTGTTTGTATCATCTTTAATCTTTCATCAGTGTCTTATAGTTTTCTGCATACAGGTCTTTTGTCTCCTTAGGTAGGTTTATTCCTAGGTATTTTATTCTTTTGGTTGCAATGGTAAATGGGAGTGTTTCCTTAATTTCTCTTTCAGATTTTTCATCATTAGTGTATAGGAATGCAAGAGATTTCTGTGCATTAATTTTGTATCCTGCTACTTTACCAAATTCATTGATTAGCTCTAGTAGTTTTCTGGTAGCATCTTTAGGATTCTCTATGTATAGTATCATGTCATCTGCAAACAGTGACAGCTTTACTTCTTTTCTGATTTGGATTCCTTTTTCTTCTCTGACTGCTGTGGCTAAACCTTCTAAAACTATGTTGAATAATAGTGGTGAGAGTGGGCAACCTTTTCTTTTTCCTGATTTTAGTGGAAATGGTTTCATCTTTTCATCATTGAGAACGATGTTGGCTGTGGGTTTCTCATATGTGGCCTTTATTATGTTGAGGAAAGTTCCCTCAATGCCTACTTTCTGGAGGGTTTTTATCATAAATGGGTGTTGAATTTTGTTGAAAGCTTTTTCTGCATCTATTGAGATGATCATATGGTTTTTATCCTTCAGTTTGTCAATATGGTGTATCACGTTGAGTGATTTGCGTATATTGAAGAATCCTTGCATTCCTGGGGTAAACCCCGCTTGATCATGGTGTATGATCCTTTTAAGGTGCTGTTGGATTCTCTTTGCTAGTATTTTGTTGAGGGTATTTACATCTATGTTCATCAGTGATATTGGCTTGTTGTTTTCTTTCTTTGTGACATCTTTGTCTGGTTTTGGTATCAGGGTGATGGTGGCTTCGTAGAATGAGTTTAGGAGTGTTCCTGCCTCTGCTATATTTTGGAAGAATTTGAGACGGATAGGTGTTAGCTCTTCTGTAAATGTTTGATAGAATTCGCCTGTGTAGCCATCTGGTCTTAGGCTTTTGTTTGTTGGAAGGTTTTTAATCACATTTTCAATTTCAGTGCTTGTGATTGGTCTGTTTATATTTTCTATTTCTTCCTAGTTCAGTCTCGGAAGGTTGTGCTTTTCTAAGAATATGTACATTTCTTCCAGGCTGTCCATTTTATTGGCATATAGTTGCTTGTCGTAATCGCTCGTGACCCTTTGTATTTCTGCAGTGTCAGTTGTTACTTCTCCTTTTTCATTTCTAATGCTATTGATTTGAGTCTTCTCCCTTTTTTTCTTGATGAGTCTCCCTAATGGTTTATCAATTTTTTTAATCTTCTCAAAGAACCAGCTTTTAGTTTTATTGAACTTTGTTATTGTGTCCCTCATTTCTTTTTCATTTATTTCTGATCTGATCTTTATGATTTCTTTCCTTCTGCTAACTTTGGGGTTTTATTGTTCTTCTTTCTCTAATTGCTTTAGGTGTAAGGTTAGGTTGTTTATTCGAGATGTTTCTTGTTTCTTAAGGTAAAAAAAATTCCCTTCCGGAGAATTTTTACTTCATTTATTGTGTTGTTCATCATTGTTTGTTTGCTATTTACTTCTTCTAGGTCCTTGTTAAATGTTTCTTATATTTTCTCCCTTCTATTTCCAAGATTTTGGATCATAAATGTTCCTCTTAGAAGTGCTTTTGCTGTATCCCATAGGTTTTGGGTCATCGTGTTTTCATTGTCATTTGTTTCTAGGTATTTTTTGATTTCCTCTTTGATTTCTTCAGTGATCTCTTGGTTATTAAGTAGTGTACTGTTTAGCCTCCATGTGTTTGTATTTTTTACAGATTTTTTCCTGTAATTGATATCTAGTCTCATAGCTTTGTGGTCGGAAAAGATACTTGATACAACTTCAATTTTCTTAAATTTACCAAGGCTTGATTTGTGACCCAAGATATGATCTATCCTGGAGAATGTTCCATGAGCACTTGAGAAGAAAATGTATTCTGTTGTTTTCGAATGGAATGTCCTATAATATCAATTAAGTCCATCTTGCTTAATGTATCAATTAAAGCTTGTGTTTCCTTATTTATTTTCATTTTGGATGATCTCTGCCTTGGTGTAAGTGGGGTGTTAAAATTTACTATTATTGTGTTACTGTCGATTTCCGCTTTTACGGCTGTTAGCATTTTCCTTATGTATTGAGGTGCTCCTATGTTGGGTGCATAAATATTTACAATTGTTATATCTTCTTCTTGGATTGATCCCTTGATCATTATGTAGTGTCCTTCTTTGTCTCTTGTAATAGTCTTTATTTTAAAGTCTATTTTATCTGATATGAGAATTGCTACTCCAGCTTTCTTTTGATTTCCATTTGCATGGAATATCTTTTTCTATCCCCTCACTTTCAGTTTGTATGTGTCCCTAGGTCTGAAGTGGGTCTCTTGTAGACAGCATATATATGGGTCTTGTTTTTGTATCCATTTAGCCAGTGTATGTCTTTTGGTTGAAGCATTTAATTCATTTATATTTAAGGTAATTATCGATATGTATGTTTCTATTACCAGTTTTGTAATTGTTTTGGGTTTGTTATTGTAGGTCTTTTCCTTCATTTGTGTTTCTTGCCTAGAGAAGTTCCTTTAGCATTTGTTGTAAAACTGGTTTGGTGGTGCTGAATTCTCTTAGCTTTTGCTTGTCTGTAAAGTTTTGAATTTCTCCGTTGAAGCTGAATGAGATCTTTGCTGGGTAGAGTAATCTTGGTTGTAGGTTTTCCCCTTTCATCACTTTAAATATGTCCTGCCACTCCCTTCTGGCTTGCAGAGTTTCTGCTGAAAGGTCAGCTCTTAACCTTATGGGGATTCCCTTTTTGTTATTTGTTGTTTTTCCCTTGCTACTTTTAATATTTTTTCTTTGTATTTAATTTTTGATAGTTTGATTAATAGGTGTCTTGGCATGTTTCTCCTAGGGTTTATCCTGTATGGGACTCTCTGCACTTCCTGGACTTGATTAATTATCTCCTTTCCCATATTAGGGAAGTTTTGAACTATAAATTCTTCAAATATTTTCTCAGTCCCCTTCTTTTTCTCTTCTTCTTCTGGGACCCCTATCATTCGAATGTTGGTGCGTTTAATGTTGTCCCAGAGGTCTCTGAGACTGTCCTCAATTCTTTTCATTCTTTTTTCTTTATTCTGCTCTGCAGTAGTTATTTCCACTATTTTATCTTCCAGTTCACTTATCCATTCTTCTGCCTCAGTTATTCTGCTATTGATTCCTTCCGGAGAATTTTTACTTCATTTATTGTGTTGTTCATCATTGTTTGTTTGCTATTTACTTCTTCTAGGTCCTTGTTAAATGTTTCTTATATTTTCTCCCTTCTATTTCCAAGATTTTGGATCATCTTTACTATCATTACTCTGAAATCTTTTTCAGGTAGACTGCCTATTTCCTCTTCATTTATTTGGTCTGGTGGGTTTTTATCTTGCTCCTTCATCTGCTGTGTGTTTCTCTGTCTTCTCATTTTGCCTAACTTACTGTGTTTGAGGTCTTCTTTTTGCAGGCTGCAGGTTCATAGATCCCGTTGGTGTCTGCCCCCAGTGGGTAAGGTTGGTTCAGTGGGTTGTGTAGGCTACCTGGTGGAGGGGACTAGTGCCTGTGTTCTGGTTGATGAAGCTGGATCTTGTCTTTCTGGTGGGCAGGACCACGTCCTGTGGTGCATTTTGTGGTGTCTGTGACCTTATTATGATTTTAGGCAGCCTCTGTGTTAATGGGTGGGGTTGTGTTCCTGTCTTGCTAGTTGTTTGGCATAGGGTGTCCAACACTGTAGCTTGCTGGTCATTGAGTGGAGCTGGGTCTTAGCATTGAGATGGAGGTCTCTGAGAGAGATTTTGCCATTTGATATTATGTGGAGCCGGGATGTCTCTGGTAGACCAATGTCCTGAACACGGCTCTCCCACCTCAGAGGCACAGGCCTGACACTCGGCCAGAGCACCAAGACCCTGTCAGCCACACGGTTTCGAAGAAAAGGGAGAAAAAAGGAAACAAAGAAAGAAAGAAAAGAAAAGAAAAGAAAAAATAATTATTGAAAAAAAAAAAAGGACAGGCAGAACCCTAGGACAAATGGTAAAAGCAAAGCTATAGAGAAAGAATCACACAAAGAAACATACACATACACACTCACAAAAAGAGAAAAAGGGGGCTTCCCTGGTGGTGCAGTGGTTGAGAATCTGCCTGCCAGTGCAGGGGATGTGGGTTTGAGCCCTGGTCTGGGAAGATCCACATGCCACAGAGCAGCTGGACCCGTGAGCCACAATTACTGAGCCTGCGCGTCTGGAGCCTGTGCTCCGCAACAAGAGAGGCCGCGATAGTGAGAGGCCTGCGCACCACGATGAAGAGTGGCTCCCACTTGCCACAACTAGAGAAAGTCCTCGCACAGAAACTAAGACCCAACACAGCCAAAAATAAAAAATAAATAAATAATTCCCATTTAAAAAAAAAAAAAAAGAGAAAAAGGAAAAAATATATATATATCATTGCTCCCAAAGTCCACTGCCTCAATTTTGGGATGATTCGTTGTCTATTCAGGTATTCCACAGACGCAGGTAAATCAAGTTGATTACGGAGCTTTAATCCACTGCTCCTGAGGCTGCTGGGAGAGATTTCCCTTTCTCTTCTTTGTTTGCTCAGCTCCTGGGCCTCAGCTTTGGATTTGACCCCACCTCTGCGTGTAGGTCGCCTGAGGGCATCTGAGGGCATCTCAGACAGGATGGGGTTAAAGTAGCAGCTGATTAGGGGGCTCTGGCTCATTCAGGCCAGTGGGAGGGAGGGGTACGGAATGACGGGCGAGCCTGCGGCGGCAGAGGCCACTGTGACGTTGCACCAGCCTGAGGCTCACGTGTGTTCTCCAGGGGAAGTTGTCCCTGGATCCCAGGACCCTGTCAGTGGCGGGTTGTACAGGCTTCTGGGAGGGGTGGTGTGGATAGTGACCTGTGCTCGCACACAGGCTTCTTGGTAGCTCCAGCAGCATCCTTATCATTTCATGCCCGTCTCTGGGGTCCGCGTTGATAGCCGCAGCTCGTGCCCGTCTTTGGAGCTCGTTTAGGTGGTGCTCTGAATCCCCTCTCCTCGCGCACCCCAAAACAATGGTCTCTTGCCTCCTAGGCAGGTCCAGACTTTTCCCCGGACTCCCTCCCAGCTAGCTGTGGCCCACTAGCCACCTTCAGGCTGTGTTCACGCAGCCAACTCCAGTCCTCTCCCTGGGATCTGACCTCTGAAGCCCGAGCCTCGACTCCCAGCCCCCGCCCGTCCCAGCGGGTGAGCAGACAAGCCTCTCGGGCTGGTGAGTGCTGGTCGGTAGCGATCCTCTGTGTGGGAACCTCTCCGCTTTGCCCTTCGCACCCCTGTGGCTGCGCTCTCCTCCATGGCTCCCCCCCTCCGCCACCCGCAGTCTCTGCCCGAGAAGGGGCTTCCTAGTGTGTGGAAACCTTTCCTCCTTCACAGCTCCCTCCCACTGGTGCAGGTCCCATCCTTATTCTTTTGTCTCTGTTTTTTCTTTTTTCTTTTGCCCTACCCAGGTACATGGGGAGTTTCTTGCCTTTTGGGAGGTCTGAGGTCTTTTGCCAGCGTTCAGTAGGTGTTCTGTAGACGTTGTTCTGCATGTAGATGTATTTCTGATGTATTTGTGGGGAGGAAGGTGATCTCCACGTCTTACTCTTCCACCATCTTGAAGGTCTCCCTAAAATCCACTTTTAGAACATATTTCCATCACCCCAAAAAGATTTTTCATGTTCATTTACAATCAATCCCTGTTCCTATCCTCAGCCAGAAGTGATCATTAATCTTCTACTTGTCTATAGATTTGTTTTTTCTGAGTATTTCATGTAAATGGAATCATACAACATGTGGCCTTTTGTCTGTCTTCTTTTTAACATAATGTTTTTGAGGCTCATTGATTTGTAGTATGTATCATAACTTCCTTCTTTTTTATCACTGAGCATTCCATTGCATGGGTATACCACATTTTATTTATCCACTCGCCAGAATGGACGTGTGGATTGTTTTCATTTTTTTTTGGCTATTACGAATAAAGCTTCTATGACCATTTGTATACAGATCTTTGTGTGATCTTATGTTTTCATTTCTCTTGGGTAGATACCTAGAAGTAGAATTGCTGGGTTGTATGGAAGTTTTAGGTTTAGCTTTTTAAGAAAAGGTCAAACTATTTTCCAAAGTGACTGCACCAGAAGTACTTGAGTATTCTGTTTTCTCCATATCCTCACCAACATTTACTATATCTGTCTTTTTTATTGTAGACATCCTAGTGAGTATGAATTAGTATATCATTGTGGTTTTTATTTGCATGTCTCTAAGGACTAATGATATTGAGCATTTTGTCATGTGCTTAATAGCCATCATATAGTTTCTTTTGTGAAATATATATTCAAATCTTTTGCCCATTTAAAAAATTGGATTGTTTGTATCTTTTTATTGAGTTGCCCATGTTCTTTGTATATTCCAGATTTAAGTCTTTTGTCAGATGTATGATTTATAAATATTTGGGAGATGGAAGTTTAAATCGAGAAGCTAATGGTTCCTACCTATTTCTTCATGCTCAGTGTGGGCCTTGGCATAACCTGGAAATGGTTAAAATCTGCTTTTCAACACTCTTACCTCCTGGGCTTATATCCTAGCAAGTTGTGTTTCCCTCTTCCCCAGAACCAGGTCCTTGCCTTAGTTTCCCTGGCTGCAAACAACAAAAACCAACTCTGTCTAAACTAAGCAAAAGGACATTTGTTGGAGGGACTTCTGGGGCTGTTGACCAAGCCACACTTAGGCCACATGCCTTCTCCCGGCTGTGCCAGGTGGTAAGGGGAAAGGCTTGGTCGCTTTGCCTTCTTCAGTGGGTGGTAGGATCCTTGATTTACGCTCCTACCAAGACTCCACACAGTGGAGGAGAGCTCATTCCCCAAAAGGAAATCAGGACATTGTTAAAATGGGGCAAGTAGATGCTGGGCAGCAAAAATGTAAAAGTGTCTACTTTACAGGATCCTCATCAGGGGAGGGCTGAGATTTCCTAGCAATAACTAGGCCACGTCTTGTAAAGAGGCTGGCTCTCTGCAGAGTTAAGAGGAGGCACCATTCTCTGGAACCTATTTCTCTGGCACTGGAGATTCTGAAAATAGTAAATATTTTTGGAACTTGAAGAAAATTCAATAAATAGAACCAATGAGCAGAGATTGGGGGGAGAAAATTTCCGCTCAGTGTAAGGATGGGATTTCTGATAGTCAGAGTTTTCCAATGATGGAATGAGCTTCCCTGGAGGCAGTGAACTCCCCAACACTGGAGGTGTGTGTAAGCCAAGTCTGGATGGGGTATTGCAGTGAGGAGAGGAATATGTCTTCTTATGGTTAATTTTATCTTTCAACTTGACTGGTCCAGATAGTTGATTAAATTATTATCCTGGGTATATCTGTGAGGGTGTTTCTGGATGAGATTAACATTGGATTTAGTAGACTGAGTAAAGTAGATTACTCTCCCCAATATGCGTAGGCCTCACCCAATCCATTGGAGGCCTGAATAGAAGAAAAGGAAGAGGAAGGGAGAATTCACTCTCTGCCTGACTGTCTTTGAGCTGGGACATTGGTCTTCTCCTGACTTTGGGCTTGAACTCAGACTGGATCTTATACTACCTGCCCTTCTGGTTTTCAGATATTCTTGCTTGCTGACTGCAGATTTGGGGACTTCTCAGCCTCCATAATTCCACAATTGCACGAGCCAATTCCTTCTTTTATAATAGGAGATATATAGATATACCTGGTTCTGTCTTTCTGGAGAATTCTAATATAATGTCACAGGCAAAATGGCAAGATGATCTCAGAGGTCTCCTCTGTCCCAAGAATCTCTGATTCTACAGTTTAGCTTCTGGAGCTGATTTGGCTTTGACAAGTGTGTTGCTTCCGATGTGTTCTCAGTCCTAGAGCATAATCAGAGCTCTGTTTCTGTTTTCCTTCCTTTGTTATGTATTTCTGAGTCTATTATTTCAAGACCTGTGCTTGAAATCACAGGGGAGGCTGTTTAGGAATACAGAGAGAAGTTGCTTGGCTCTGAGTCAGGCAAACAGGTGGAGACAAAAGCCTTTTGTGTTCTGTTATTTAGGGGGCATGAAAATGAACTTGGGTGAAGAAGCAGCTGTGGGATCCGCTGGGGCTGGAGTACAGGCTCAGTCCTCCTACATGTCCCTGGCTCTGTTGGCTTTTTCTCAGTCTCCTCTTTCTTCTCTGGCCCAGTTCAGCCTTAAGTGACCACCTCCCCTTCCCCCAACACACACACACTGGTTGCCTTGTCCCCAACTTGAGAGGACAGAGGTGAGGTAGGAGGCATATACCATTTCTATAAGAGGAGGAAGGAGGGGGGATGTGAGTGGTTTGGGTTTGGACTGCATTCATCCATGGGCCCTGTCCCTCTCATGATACCAACTGATGCCACTTTAGCCTATTGGTGACCTTCTAACTAGGCTCCAGTCCCAGCTCTGCCGCCAGTGAGCAATGTAGCCTCAGACAAGTCCCCTCCATTCTTTGAATGCTGATGTCTGATATGTACCAGGAGAGTTTTGAGTGGCTTTGAGTCAGTTCCACCTGGTGGCTAATTATGTGGGTTTTGAAGTCCTCCAGAAGAGGATTTCAGTCTTAGCTCTGAGATTCCCACCAGCTGTGGAACCTTAGTCACACTGAGTCTTAGTTTTTTCATCTGTAAAGGGGATGATAATAGAGGAATACTTCCCAAACGTGGCTGCTCACTTGGGGTTCTTAAAAAATACTGAGGCCTGATTCTCATCCCCAGAGTTTAATTGGTTTAATTGGTATGAGGTGTGGCTGGACATTGGGAGTTTTTAAAGCTCCCCAGGTGATTCTAGCATGCCGCAAAATTTGGGAACCACTGTAATAGTGGTTGGTTATGGGGATCGTATGTGAGAACCCGTGCAAAGCAGTTAGCATGGCACAGCAGCTCCAGCAAAGGCAGCTGTAGGAACAAAGAGATGACATCGTGTTCCACACAAAGCCTCCCCAAAGAAGTGGCCAACTGTGAGGTAATATAACATATGTATTGATCTCTGCCCCTGGTTCCTGGCTCAGAGCTCCTGAAACTCTTGTGACTTCCCAAGTGATAAGAGAACCGGGAGCATCTTTTGTTCTAATATTCGGTCTTTAACCCTGGTTCCTGATACAGAGCTCCTGAAACCCTCGTAATTTCCTTGGTGATAGGAATGTCTTTTGTTGTAATGAGGTGACTTTGGGTGGGCTCCTGGATGGCTCCTGAATGAGGGCTGGTCACCAGAAAAAACAAGCCACAATTAGAAGCTTGGAACTTTCAGCTCCACCCCCAACTCTCTTGAGAAGGGAGAAGGGCTGAAAATGGAGTTAATGATCAATCATGCCTACCTGACAAATCCTCCATAAAAATCTCAAGAGAATGGGTTTGGAGATCATCCAGGTTGGTGCACATGTAGAGGTACTGGGATGATGGCACGTCTAGATGGGGCACGGAAGCCTCATATCCTTTCCCCATATCTTGTCCTACACATCTCTTCCATTTGATGTTCATCTATATCTTTTATCATACTCTTTTAATAATAAAACTATAAACATAAGTAAACTATTTTCCTGAGCTCTGTGAGTGGCTCTAGCAAATTAATTGAGCCCGAGGAGGGAGTCATGGGAACCTCTGGTTTATAGTGGGTTAGTCAAAAGCACAGGTGGCAACCTGGACTTGAGATCGGTGTCTGAAGTTGGGATGGGGCAAGTCCTGTGGGACTGAGCCCTGAACATGTGGGATCTGATGCTATCTCTGGGTATACAGTGTCGGAATTTAATTAAATTGTAGGACACCCAACTGGTGTCACAGAGGAGTGCCAGTTGTGGGGAAAACTCCCTACACATTTGTTGAACAGCAGTGTCAGAAGTGAAGTATTTTGTGTGAATAGTAAAGGAGACACACAGAAGGGAAGACTAGGTGGCTTTATTCTTTTTCATTTCTTGTTTTCAAAAAAATATTTCAACTAAAATGTTTTTATTACACAAAATTTTATAAAAATTGAAAAAATACAGAAGTTATATAAAGTAAAAAGGGAAAGCTCGCTCTACCACCACCCTGCCTCCATACTCTTTCTATTCCATAGTACAGAGTTTGGAAGGTTTATTTTTTTGTGTTAAGTAGGTCATTTGTGTTTCCCGTTCTTGGATAAGTGGCCTTCTGTAGGAGACATTCTATGGGGCCCAGCAGCATGCTCCGCTCTGGTCACCAGAGCTATATGCTCTAGAAGTGACCCTATGTGGGCTGCATGGGCCCTTCTGTTGTGGTGGGGCTGAGTACTGTGGCTGTGCTGGTGAGTGGGGCTGGACCCCGGCCTGGTTGGCTGCCAGGCAGGCCTCATGCAGTGGCTACTGGCTCACTGGTGGGTGGGTCAGCTTCCCATGTGGCTGGCTGTGTAGCATGGGGGTCCCAGAACTGGTGCCATCCCACTGGTGAGCGGGTAAACCCCTGGTGCTAATAGTCTAGAGGGAAGACTCCAAAATGGCACTTTCTAGCACCAGTGTCCTCATGGTAGAATGAGCTCCCCAAAATGGTTGCCAGCAGCATTTATGTCCCCAGGGGGAGTCTCAGTTGTCTCCTGCCTCTCCTGGAGGCCCTTGAAGATCAGCAAGTGGGTCTGACCCAGGCTTCTTTCAAATTACTACCTCTGTGCTGGAACTCAGAGCCTGTGAGATTTTTTAGGTGACCTTTAAGAGTGGAGTCTCTGTTTCCTACAACCCTCTGGCTCTCATGTACTCAAGCCCTGCTGGCCTTCAAAGCCATCCATTCTAGGGGCTTGTCTTCCTGGTGCAAGATCCGTGGACTAGGGGGCCCAATGTGGGGCTCAGACCCTTTGTTCCTTGGGGGCAACCTCTGCAATTATGATATCCTCCAGTTGTGGGTTGCCAACTTTGAGGTGTGGGTCTTGATTGTACTGCATCTCCACCCCTCCTACACATCTTGTTGTGGTTTCTTCTTTATATTTTTAGTTGTGGAAAAATCTTTTTTGCTCGTCTTCAGGTCATTCTCATCAATTGTTGTCATTTAGGTGTGTCCATGGGAGGAGATGAGCTTGGGGTCATCCTACTCTGTCATTTTGGTCTCACCTCTGACTGGGTGTTTTTCTTCAATTCATCAACTGTTTTTCTTGCTCTGACTTTTTCACTGTATTATGCTGCTTTTCTTCTGCATTCTTAATCAGGCAGTCAGAACTTGTTTCCAAGGAAGAAGGTGGGGCTGTCTTTTAGAGAGGATATTGAGCAGGTGAGTGGAAAGGAACAGACTTCTCTCTGTCTCTTCACTCTTGGAATATGTTTTCCAAGGAGCACCAGCTCTATCTTAAATAAACTACCAGCTCTGTGTGTGTGTTAGCATCTGCCCCTGGAGAACAGCCTGTAACCAACAGCCCATGGAAGCCCAAAACCCTCTATACAGTTTCTATGTGGGACCTCGTGTCCTTTCTGCTTCCATGCCTGAAAATGTGCCACACTTTTAAAATTTGAAAGCTTGTAATTTATTATTTATTCAAATGCTAAATAACAGCTAATAATAAAAAAATCTTAGCACTTTTCCTCGTTGCAGCCGAGAGAGCAACATGGGTCACCAGCAGCTCTACTGGAGCCATCCGAGAAAATTTGGCCAGGGTTCTTGCTTTTGCCATGTCTGCTCAAACCAGTGCACTCTGCTCCGGAAATATGGCCTCAAGATGTGCTGCCAGTGTTTCCACCGGTACGCAAAAGACATTGGCTTCATTAAGTCGGACTAAGTGAACTTCCTTGAATGGGTCATCCAGGACATCTACCTTATGCAGAAACAATACTAGCTCTTTGTATATAAAATAAAAGTTTAAAAACTTCAAAAAAAAAAAAAAAAAGACTTAGCATAGTGCCTGGCACATAGTATGTATTCAATATATGGTAGCGTATTAGTATTATCATTATTCTGAGATGAGAAAGCCTAGTCCAGTTTGGAGTCATATATGTAAATCAAAGGCAATTATGACCTGAGAATGTTGCTGAGGGAAATATTTCTTTGAGGTTTTTGTTCTTTTAAAAGGGCAATTTGCACATATACGTTTTGACTTTGGCGTTTGAGGTGGACATAATTTTTTTAATGCCTATTCTAGACATCTAGAGTGGCATTTTGAGTGGCCTCTGCCCATCACAGCAGAATGAATGGCAACTGCCTGATTGAGGCTGCAGAAGAAAAGCGGTATAATACAGCATAAAAGTCAGAGCAAACTGTAGTGGGGCTGAGAAGATTGCAATTTAATGGGGCTCAATTATTTGATTACAATAGATCTTTCAGTTGCCATAGAAACAAAACACTGAAAAATGACACTGATGGGGCCAGGCAGGCACACATCTTTCAAAAAAAAAGACTAAATTAAATGATGCACAGAATGGCAACGAATGCTCCTGAAATTATTCTATCTGGATGGATAAATGAGAAAAGTATGTAGATAACAGGTAGGGTGAAAGGCAGACACTTAATGCAGGCTGATCAAAGCAACCTCTAAACTGCAAAACAAAATTGATGTTTGAATCTTGGGCTCCTTCTCTGTGACAAGATCCCAGGTGCTGGTTTCCTCTAGGACTGTGGATGAGTGAGCCATCGTGGGGGCTGGGGACAGAGTATCATCAAAACAGGAGTCTGGATGACATTGTGAGAGAGAGAGTGAAAGAGGGAGAGACAGAGACAGAGAAAAATTGAGACCTTGCTGTCAATACAGTTGACCCTTGAACATGGATTTAAACTGTGCAGGTCCACATATAGGCAGATTTTTTTCTATAGTAAATAATACTACAGAACTGACAAACTGTACTGAGAACCTTGAAGAAGTGCATAGCAGGAATTCTAATTTCAGGGATCTCTGTGCTGGGATTTTCATTACAGAGCCATTTACATTTGCAAAATTTTGAAGGAAAATACCCTCTAATGATACCAGTGAAAATTTATAGGTGCTTACTCTGGGTGTAAGCAGCTTTTGGCAGGAAAGAGCTCTCTGCAGGAGGTCCCTTTCTGTCTTATCCCTTTAGCAAAGCTATATTGTAACTAACCTTAAGCCAGGGGCCCTCATCCTCTACTCATCTCCAGCCAAAGCACACCTTTCAAGTCTTCTGATCACACAATATTTTGCCTAACCTGTTGGGTCTTTCCATAGACCAAAGAAGTAAAAATGAAGAATAAGTAATTAACAGATGACCAGATAGATCTCTTCCTTAGCTTCCCCTTCGGTAATCTTGTGAACAAACTGTGTGAACAAGATAGCATCTAAAGAAAGATCACAAGGAGTCAACAAGCCTGAACACAGTGGGAGACGGTGATGAATCTGATCTCCTATCTCAATGATTAACTGAGATTACTTCCCTATTCCCTTTAAAAACTATCACGACCAAGCAGAATCTTCAGAGTTGGTTTTGGGGACATGAGTCAACCTTCTCCCCAGATTGCTGGCTTTTCTGATTAAATCAACTTTTCTTTCTACCAACATTTGCCTCTGAAGTATTGATTTTCAAGTGGCAAACAGCCAGACCTGAATTCAGTAACAGTATTGGGTATTCCTGTGCCACGAGCTTCACATGTGTCCTCTTATTTAATCGTCCCGACAACCTAGGAGGGAGGTATTATTATTATCTCCATGCTACAGATGGGGAAACAGACCAGTGGAGGATAAGCAATATGCCTAAGGTCAATAAGTAAATGGTAGGATGTGAACTCAGTTCCATCTGAGTAGAGACTCTAAGCCTTTAACCATTGGCATTAAATGAATTATACTGTAATTATAAGGTAGAATAGTCTATAGACATTGAAATTATGTTTTTGAAGAATTTTAGTGACATAGGAAAATGTTTACTGTAAGTGAGAAAAGCAGGTCATAAACCTTGTATATTGCATAATTTCAACCATGTTATGTTATTTTTATAAACTTGCAAATGAAAAAGACAGGAAGAAAATTATGGCTTTTCTATACTGTCAAGTTTTTTTTTTTTTAAGTTTGTCAACTCTTTGCAGATCTGAGGCTGTGGGTATGGGTAATATCACGATATTTTATTGCAGTTAATTTCTTAAGACCAAACACATGTAAAGCCAGAGAAATGTTCAGAAACAAAAAGATCTTCTAAAGGTGGTGGCTCAGAGGCTGGGTGACTACCAGGATTATTTCCAGATGGAATGATGGTTACTAGCCAGGGGGACAGAAAGGGAAGGCTCTACAGCCTAGGGTGAACCCTTCTACTCAGGTCCCCAGGGCCCTCACAGCACCTTTCCTGATTCCCCCTCCTCCTCCTCTTTTCTCTCCTCCTCTTCTCTTCTTTGTCCTCTTCTTCCTCCACTCACTTCTTTCTCCTCCTCTACCCAACCTCTATTAGGCACTGAAGTCAGTCAATAGTTGTGAAATGGTCATCTAACTGAGTGGACGTCGCGTTTTTCCCTCCTCAGTATATATCTTTCCTCTTTCTGGTAACAGTGGGACCCTGAGTTCACTTTGCAAACTGTCTCTACCCACAGGGGCTGACGGGGTTGTCAATCAAGGTGCCTGCCCTCCCCTAGCCAGAGGATGGGCATGTGACTGAGCTTGGCTAGTTGAATCTGAATCTTGAGCAGATGACATAAGGATAGAAAATTGAGAAAGCAGATCATCCTGGAGAAGGCACCTCAAAGAGACTGCTCCCTTGAAACCCAGATCTTCCTTGGGACCTATCCTTCCTAAAGCCTTGTCCTTTTGCTTTTATGCAATTCCATAAGCTACCCCAGATGTTTCCAAGTTTTATTTCTGTTGTTGCTGAGTTTTGCTTCTGTTTGCCAGTCTGTTTCTGTTGCTCGCCACCACATAGCAACAGACATTGACTCAGTGGCTTTTTATACAGAGTCTCAATAACTTGCTTCAGACACACAAAGGAGAATCGGTTGTCATCTCCTCCTTTCTTCATTCTAGATCCTGTAGCCTGGACTTAATGGGCCTTGTTTCCAAATTGAGGAAAAGGTTGCAGTTTTGGCCACATATTGTCTGTTCACTGAGTGACCTTGTTCTGTGATCTCTCCTCTTGACTTTTTATCTGAAAAATTGGAACCAAGGCCAGATTAAGTGGTAGGCTGGCAAGGCAGCTGCCAATCTGGAGGGAAGTTACATCATTACCTGGAAATGTGGAACCAATGAGCTCAGGTTCCCCTGGGAGCAACCTTACAGAACTGGTGAGAAGCTAGTGAGTCTGCTCCACTGAGGGCAACATTGCCCTCTGAGTATGATTAAAACACTCTACCTTTTCTTTTTGGTGTTTTTGAGACACTCACATTAAAAAAGAAAAAGTCAGATGAAGTTTTTATTTCACATAATGCATGTCATAATGCCATTTACCTTTCACAAGTGATTCCTTTTATTATCTATTAAACCCTTTAATGTGATTCTATGCGGTTTTCTGGTTTGGAAAATCAGGAAAGAAAAAAGAACACTACAGGAAAGTGGGAAATGTTTTATTATTTCAGAGCCTTGACAATGAAGTGACTTGGTAGCAGTTAAAAAGAATGAGGTAGAATTCTAGGTACTAAGATGGGTTATCTCCAAGACATACTGCCCCAATACCAAGTTAAAGAGTAAGTTGTCGAAGTTATTTTCTTTTAAAAAAAATTAAAAGAACTCACACATACAAACAAATACTGTCCATTTTCTCAGGGTTTATATATATATAAATAAGAATTAAAGGCTTGGAAAGGTAAAACTCTTCCAAAATAATATGTTACCTCTAAGGGTGAAAAGAGGGGAATCAGAATTAGGAGAGGCGGTCAAGGGAACTTAACCTTGTTGGTTGGATATTTACAATGGGAATGTATTTATATGTTTCTGATGAAATTAAAAACAAAACTTAAAAAACAGTTAAAAACATAGCAGCTCTGGTTGAGGAGGAAAAAGTGCTGTACCCACTCCTGGAACTTTCTTGGATGTCTTTGGGTTGAGTTTAGTTCAAACTCTTTATTTTTCATTTGGGGAAACTGAGGCCAAGGAATTGTCTGAGGCTTGTGGTGTTATTTTCTTGAGATCAGACAAAACTCAGTGAAGGTTAGAGAAATGTCCAGAAACTCCCTCCCTTTCCCTGCACCACTTCCACCCTCAACCCTTTCCAGAATGGGACAGAGATTCTGATTGCAATGTGAGCAGACCTGCTTAAATTAAACAGGAGAATATTATCAGAGTGAAGGTTAGTGACCTAAAGATTAACAGCAGAGATGGAATTACCAGGAGAGGGATTGTGCTAGTTGTATCTGTTAATTTAGTGTCTCTGCATTGGAGAGATTAATGGGAGGAAGCTGTGCCCATCCTGTTTCCAGCTTGGAAGAGAGTGTGGTTCCTGCCTGCCCTCATCAACCCACAACCACAAGGCTCTCAGCAGAGTGACGAAGTGATGGGGAGTATAAATAGGGACCCAAGGCACTGTGGTTGGGCTGACGTCTGCCCTGGCAATGACGCTAACTGTTGTAGTGTTGGGACAAATTGCTTCCTCTCTCTGAACCTTAGTTTCCTTTTGGTAAAACATGTGGAGGAATATGTGTTTCATTCACTCTATGGTGATGGTGTGAGGACCACATGGGCTGCAAAGAAGCTTTGAAGAAGGAGTACGGTATGAGTCAGGACAGATGTCTTTGTTTGGAGGTGGCAGAAAACTGATTCAAAATTTGAAAAACAATATTTAAAAATGGAACTTATTGGCTCATGATATTAGAAAGATCATGTGTGTATGTTTGTGTGTGTTCATGCACAAGCATGCACGTGTGTGTGTGTGTATGTGTGTGTGTGAATCTGGCCTAGGCACAGGTGGACCCGGAGAATGAATTATTGTCCCTAGGAATCTTCTCTTTTTCTCTAGTTCTTGGCTTTGTTTTCTTCTGTGTCAGCTTCTCATTCAGCAGATTCTCCCATGGGCTGGCAAAGATGACTCTGGCACTGCTAAGCTTATATCATACTCACAGCTGGTGGTCCTAGTAAAAGGAGAAACTCCTCTTTCTGGATAGTTCTGGCAAAACTCCCGGGGAGAATTCTGACTGGCCAGATTTGATGATATCCCCATCCTTGAGCCAATCACTATGGCCAGGGAAATGGGGTTTCCCAAGTGGCTTGAGCTGGTTCGTGTGCCTATCCCCAAAGTGGATGGACTGAGCGAGGGTGAGGGGTGGTTCCCCAAAGAGGTGCTGAGCAGAGAGAAAACATAGAGCCACCATATGTCTGATGTCATGTCCAGCAAGAACTCATGGACTCTCCCCCTCCCCAATCTGTCCTGAGCCTGAGAAACGCCCCTCTCCCAGAGACCCAAGGCAACATTATAGTCTCCAATGATGAAGCAGCTGTTTAGCCTGCACAGTTTGGTCAGAGAGCTCTACTTGTTACTGTGGTTAGCTGGTCTGCCTGTTGCTGTGGGCTGGGAATACTCTTGGCCCCAAATGAACATAGAGCCCCCATGCTGAGCAAGAGTGTGGACAAGGGTTGTGGTCTTTACCCCGTGACACAGTTACCTGGCTGCCCATCAAAGAAAGAACATGTTGAAGATATGAGAGGGCATAACCATATTGTTTTGTAATTTTTAAAAATTATAACATTAAATATGATCCATCCTACTTTTTAAAGTAGATCGTTTTATATATAAAGCTGAAGTCCAACTACCACTCCTAATCTCATGACTCATTCCTATGACCAGTTTTATAAGTTTGACCTACTAAAAAAAAAAAAAATATATATATATATATATATATATAGCTCTGCCTCTGTCTTAGACTGTTTGGGCTGATATCCCAGAATGCCACAGACTGGGTGGCTTATAGACAACAGAAATGTATCACTCACAGTCTGCAGGCTGGAAGTCCAAGATCAGGGCACTGGCAGATTCAGTGTCTGGTGAGGACCCACCTCCCGGTTCATGGATGGCTGTCTTCTGGCTGTGGCCCCACCTGGCAGGAGGAGTGAGGATGCTCTCTGGAGTCTTTTTAAAAAGGGCACTAATCCTAGAACATGAGGTTTCTATTCTCATGACCTAATCACCTCTCAAAGGCCCCACCTCCTAACATCATCACACTGGTTGTTAAGTTTCAGCATGTGAATTTTGGGGGAACATTCAGATTCAGTCTATAGCAGCCTCTCTCAGTCCACCTTGCAGTCCAACATATAGCAGCAATGGTGCTGGTGGCCCTAGTATCATTGCTTTGGGCCTGGCTGGGGGCCCAAGCTGGCTGGGCCCCAAGCTTTCTTTTCATCTGACAACTCCTACTCCCAGTAATGCTGTCTGGTGAGCAGCTGGAGTCTCCCATATGCTATAAGAGGGCTCTTTGCTGGTCTGATTAACCACAGGCCCTACTTGTAAATGCTTTCCAGTGGGTAGGCAGAGGGGTGTGGCAACCACCTGATGGCCGCTCCTCCAGCCACTCCAGGTCCCCCCAGTTCAGCTGACAGGAGAGTCAAAAGTAGGAGAGTGTAAGCAGAGATTCTTAACCTCTTCTGTGCCATGGTCCCACTGGGTGGAGCTTCCTTTACAGAATAATATTTTTATGAGCACAAGTAAAATACATAGGATTACAAATGAAGCCAATTATAATGAAATGCAGTTATCAAATTGTTTAAAGGTTGTGATATAGTAATATATGTGCTATTTTCTTAACTCATCAAATAAGATCTCGAGGTAGTTTTAATGACTACAAAAAGTTCAGAGGAGAGCAGGCAAGGGAGGATACCTGGAGGATATGGGCTTGCCCTGTACCTTAAAGGATGGGTACGATTTGTAAAGACAAAGAGAATGGCTCATAAATACTGAGTGGAAGAGATGGGGTCAGTGTCAGAGAGGAGGTGACTCTGAGCTCAGGAGGACAGGACAGGACACAGAAACCTGGGGTATGTGAGTCACTTCAATCGGGGCCATTAAATTAATATTTTAACTGCTTTATTTTACTATCAATGCCCCTCAGTTACAAGTACCTGAAATAATGAAAAGGCATTCAATTAAAAATACTTCTGTCTCCAAATCAGATGCTTCATGAGAGTCTGCCCTGCTTTGGGATCATCAGATTGCATATGACACGTGGTGCTGCTCTGTATATGTTAGGCTTGGGCCAGTGCAGTGGGATTTCTTGGGGCTGAGCTAAAGGAAGGTGAAATAATGCCATATATCTGAGAACCAGAGAGCTGATAGTATAGATTCTGAGAATCAGGAGTGCTGAGGGTGGGAGAAGATCAGTATTCCAGCCCAGCACTCAGACAGAAGGTACTGCCACATTCTCTTCCCTTCTTCCACCTTCCTTCCTCCAAATCCTCCTTTCCTACTCCTTTTTGTTCTATTCAGGCCCTCAGTGGGTTGGATGATGGTACCCACTTTGGGGAAGGCAATCCTCTTTACTCTTGTGATTCAAATGTTAATTCTGGAAACATCCTCACAGACACATCCTGAAATAATGTTTAACCAGATATCTGAGCATATAAAACTGACACATAAAATTAACCATATCACAACTCCACCATTTTTCAATTAGGCACCCATACACAACTTCTGAAACCATACTTAATCTCCAAATAAAGGTAATAACAAGGTCATAATTTCATCTAACATGATACAACTATCTTGTGTACAACTGATAGCACACTAATCCCTTCCCCAGAAGAGGAGGTAAAGTCATTGAGTGATGTTTACTCTTCTTGCTATCCCATAACTTAAATACTATGATGTGAAAATAACAATATTTAAATACTATGATGTAAAGTCAATATATCTTATGTTACATGCTAGGGAATAGAAGAGGAAAGAAAACCATTTCTATATCTATATATCTATCTCTATATATGCACACACACGTGTATTTATAACAAAATAAGGAGGAAGTACTCATGATAATTACAGTCCTTGTTTCTGTAACTGGTCACACGGTCATTGCTGTTATTTATAATTACCTTCTTTCACTCTTCATGCCATATTCCTTTTGCCCTAAACAAACACTTCAGCTGGTTGTACTTCTTTACCTGGTGGGGTGACCCAAACGTTCATTCCTGAAGGATCTGGGTCAGTAGTAGCCCTGCCTAGATTGAGTTGTAGTTTTCCATTGACCCTAATTACAGGGCATGGTAAAAACTAAGAGACACCCAAGGGATCTCCTATATTCCAGACATACTCTTTTTTTTAAAATTGAAATATAGTTGATTTACAATATTAACTTTCGGTGTTCAGGAAAGTGATTCAGATAAATAGATAGATAGATAGATAGATAGATAGATAGATAGATAGATAGATAGATAGATACAGATAGAGATATACTCTTTCTTACTTCCATGGAGCAATAATGGAAGTAATCTCCATGGTGATCAGGATCAATCACCCCAGCCAGCACCGTAACTCCTTCTTTGCCTGTTGATTCAGAAGAATGAGGAGCCAGAAGTGCGTAGGTGGCAGCCTTAACTTCCAGTTCAATGGAATCATTGTTGTGTCTCCTGGTGGAAATATTCCTCCCTTCGGAACTAAGACCTCTAGGCCAGCAGAGAATAACATCATGGGAACAGGAAGCAGCAGAAGTTTTGCTAAGGGGTTGCTAGGTGTAATAGTGAGTGGTGCCACTGTCATGTCTACTCTTTCATTCCTGGACCCATGAATGCTGGCTATGGGAGAAATAGGACCATATATCAGATGCTGATTCAGAGCATATACAGCCTTCTGGAAACTTTGCCCCAGCCCTGCAATGTATTGTGCTATCACCTATCTTGTGCTGTAGTTGAGTCTTCATAAGGCCATTTTCTGTCAAACCAGCTGCTTCCAGATCATGGGGAACATGGTAAGAATTCCATGAGCATGGGCCTATTGCTGCATTTCTTTTGATGTGGAATGAATTCCTCGATTAGAAGCAATGCCATGTGGACTACCGTGATGGTGGATAAGCATTCTGTAAGTCCATGGATAGTGGTTTTGGCAGAAGCATTGCATGCTGGGAAGGCAAATCTGTATCCAGGATAAGTGTCTATTCCTGTAAGAACGAAATGCTGCCCCTTTCATGACATAAGCGGGCCAGTGTAATCAACCTGCCACTAGGTAGCTGGCTGATCGCTGTGGGAAATGGTGCCATATCAGGGACCCAGTGTTAGTCTCTGCTGCTGACAGATTGGACACCAAGCAGTGGCTGTAGCCAGGTCAGCCTTGCTGAGCAGAAGCCTATGTTGCTGAGCCCATGGGTAACCCCCATCCCTGCCACCACAGCCGCTTTGTTCATGAGTGCATTGGGTGTTCACATGAGTGGCTGGAAGAAAAGGCTGACTGGTATCACAGAATGGGTCACCCTACTCGCTTGATTATAAAAATCCTCCTCTGCTGAGATCACCCTTTGGTGAACATTCACATGAGACACAAATATCTTCACATGTTTTGCCCATTCAGAGTGGTCTACTCATAGACCTCTTCCCCAAATTTCCTTGTCACCAATTTTCCAATCACATTTCTTCCAAGCCCCTGACTATCCAGCCAAACTGTTGGCCATAGCCCATGAATCCGTACACAATCACAAAGTGAACCACAAGGTGCACTGCTTGAAGTCCTGCCTGCTGAGAGGGTTTCCCTTTACCACTGTCCTTCAGGGATGTCTGAGAGAGGGGCTGTTGTGTGGTGCCTGCATATCATGCAGAGCCATCTGTAAACCAGCCTCATGTCTTCTCTTCCATTGATAGTAGGGAGCTCCTCATGAAGCCATAGGTACAGGCTGGGAGAGAGAAGGCAGCTTAGCAGAAGTGGGGACCATGGGTATTTGGGCCACTTCTTCATGTAAATTATTTGTGCTTTCAGGGCCTGTGCAGGGCCAATCTGGTATATCCTGTTTCCTATTGATGATGTAGTGCTGCTGTGCACATCCAACTTTGTAGCTTGGTAGGTCAGATAAAAGTCAGTTCATGACGGGCAGCTCAGGTTGCATAGTAACTTGGAGGCCCATGGATAAGCATTCAGTCGCTACTAAGGCCTAGAAGTAGGCCAAGAGTTGTTTCTCAATAGGAGAGCAGTTATCTGCAGAGAATGGCAGGGCTCTGCTCAAACATCCTGAGGGCCTGTGCTGCGATTCACTTATAGGGGCTGTGAAGGGCTCCAAACAGCATCTCTATCAGTCGCTGACACTTCAAGCACCATTGGATCTGCTGGATCCTGAGGCCCAAGTGTCACAGCAGCCTGCATAAACAGCCTTACCTATTGCATAGTCATCTCCTGTTCTGGGCTCCATATAAAACTAACAGCTTTTCTGGTCACTTGGTAAATGGGCCCAGGTAACACACTCAAATGAGAGATATGTTGCCTCCAAAATCCAAAGAGGTCCACTATGCATTGTGCCTCCTTCTTGGTTGTGGGGAGGAGCCAGATGCAACAACTTATCCTTCACCTTAGACGGAATATCTTGATATGCCCTACACTATTGGACCCCTAGAGATTTCACTAAAGTAGAAGTTCCTTGAATTTTTTTATTGAAATAAAATTTATGTACAATATTATATAAGCTACAGGCAACATAAGTACTATATAGTGATTCACAATTTTTAAGGGTTACACTCCAATTATAGTTATTATAAAATATTGGCTGTATTCTCTGCTTTGTACAGTATATCCTTGTAGCTTATTTTATATGTAATAGTTTATATCTCTTAATTCCCTATCCCTATATTGCCCTTCCCCCTTCCCTCTCCCCACTGGTAACCACTAGTTTGTCCTCTATATCTGTGAATCTGCTTCTTTTTTGTTATATTTACTAGTTTGTTGTATTTTTTTAGATTGTACATATAGGTGATATACAGTATTTGTCTTTCTTTGTCTGACTTATTTCACTTAGCATAATATCCTCCCAGTCCATCCATGTTGCTGCAAATGGCAAAATTTCATTCTATTTTTATGGTTGAGTAGTATTCCATTGCATATATATATATATATATATACACACACACCACATTTTATTTATCCATTCATCTGCTGATGAACACTTAAGTTGCTTTCATATCTTGGCAATTGTGAATAATGCTGCTATGAACATTGTAGTGCATGTATCTTTTTGAATTAGTGTTTTTGGTGGGTTTTTTTTTTTTTTTTGGCTGCACTGGGTCTTCTTGCTGCGCGCCGGCTTTCTTTAGTTGTGGTGAGCGGGGGCTAGTCTTTGTTGCGGTGCTCGGGCTTCTCACTATGGTGGCTTCTCTTGTTGCGGAGCACAGGCTCTAGGTGCACAGGCTTCAGTAGTTGTGGCACGTGGGCTCAGTAGTTGTGGCTCACGGGCTTAGTTGCTCCTTGG
The DNA here is from genome assembly GCF_009873245.2 of Balaenoptera musculus. Classification (NCBI taxonomy): domain Eukaryota; kingdom Metazoa; phylum Chordata; class Mammalia; order Artiodactyla; family Balaenopteridae; genus Balaenoptera; species Balaenoptera musculus. The sequence goes on along the minus strand of NC_045803.1, from coordinate 23,462,921 downwards.
CATGTGGGATCTTCCCGGACCAGGGATCGAACCCATGTCCCCTGAATTGGCAGGCAGATTCTTAACCACTGTGCCACCAGGCAAGTCCTGGAATGTTATCTTTTAAGGAGTTGTCTTGTTGATTATAGGAGAATGTTGCTCTTTATGGTTGAGCAGGTATTTCTGCCAAGGGGGGAGGTTTGGTCAATGCATAATGCAGATAACACAATGCGCAGTAGGAGGGAGTGAGGAGGCCAAAGGGCAGGGAAAAATTTTTATGTGTAAATTTTTTCTTGTCTCGCTATAAGATATGAATTTTATTTCACAATACTCATGTCCTGATTTACTTATTGATGAATGCTACAAACATTTATTGTGCACTGATTATGTGCCAGATACTGAGCAAGGCACTAGGAGTTAGTGATAAGAAAGCAAACATGTTTCTCGCCCTCATGGAGCTACTGTTTAAAAGGGAGAAAGGAATACAGAGGAGTGTAAATTGTGATAAATCTTATATAGGAAAAATGCAGGAGACTATAAAGTCAGTATTACTTTGATATCAAAACCAGACAAAGGCATCACAAGAAAACTACAGAAAATGTCTTATAAATATGGATGCAAAGATCCTCAACAAAATACTAGCAAATTGAATCCAGCAATACGTAACATGGATAACACCTTGGCCAAGTGAGATTTATCCTAGGGATGCAAGATTGGTTTAATATTTAAAAATCATTAACGTAATACACCACTTCAATAGAATAAAGGACAAAGGCCACATGATCATCTCAAGAGACACAGGAAAAGCATCTGATAAAGTTCAACACCCCTTCATGATAAACACTCAGTAAAACAGGAATAGAAGGCAACTTCCTCAGCCTGATAAAGTCAGGAAAAATCCACAGGTAAGATTATACTTAATGGTAGAAGAATGGATGCTTTCTCCCTAAGATCAGGAACAAGACATAGATGTTAGCTCGTGCCATTTCTATTCAACATTGTACTGGAGGTTCTTCTAGCCAGGGCAATTAGGCAAGAAAAAGAAATAAAAGACATTCAGAATGAAAAAGAAGAAGTAAAACAACTTCTATTTGCAGATGACATGATCTTATCAAGGAAATGCAAATTTAAGGCATAATGAGATAGCACTATATACCTACTAAAGTGGCCAAATTAAAAAGCAAAAAACAAAAAACACATGTTGGTGAGGGTGTGAAAGAACTGGAACCCTCATTTATTGCTGGTAGTAATGGAAAATGGTATAGCCACTTGTAATAGAGTCTCTATTAACTGAAATATATATATACATATACACACATATATATGTATGTATCTATGTATATATATATATATATATACACATACATATATATATGTATGTATGTATATGTGTATATATATATATACACACACAGGTCCTAAGATCTGCAGCGTGAGTCAGCAAGCTGGAGACCTAGGAGAGCTCACGGTAGTTCCACAGTCCAATTCCAGAGGCCTGAGAACCAGGAGAGCTGATGGTATAGTTTCAGCCCAAAGGCCAGCAGGCTTGAGATCAAGGAAGAGCCAATGTTTCAGTTCTGTCTTATCCTGAAGGTTTTAACCCAATACCCCTGCAAAGAGGGCCCTGCCTAGGATTCCCTCTAATTGGTGGCATTTATCCCAAGTCTGACTACACTCACTGGGTATTCTCTTGTTTAATATGCCTCTCCCCTGCTGGACCATGAGCTCCGTGAGGTAAGAGTTAGGTTTATTTGTTCCCTTCTAATCCCTGGAGCCTCGCAACAAGGCCCAGAGGCTCTAGAGGAAACTGGCTGAAAGGACTTCTCAATGCTTTACCAAGTGCTAAAGATTTATTTTGAAAGTTTAAGCTGCCCTCTAGTGGAAAATACAAGCCAAAATTCGGGCCTAGCTTTTATTCTTTGTTTTTGTCAATGGGAGCCCCAGACTCTCAGACCAGAGAAGCAGAGACCTAGCATCTCTTCTCTCCCTGCAGTGGAGTAGACATCGTGGGCTACCTGCCCACCTTGGACCCACGTGGAGCTCCCCACAACTGCAGATGGAAGGACAGGCCTCCCCCAGTGGGACCCCTCCCAGGATCTGGGGGCTCTCCCCACACTTCTCTGATGTTCAGAATTTGCACTGTCTGTCTTTGTCCTTGTCTGTGCTCAGAAACCCATTCATATGGATGTGGGAACACATTCTAAAGTGGGGCAATGGGGGCCATGCTGGGCTTCTGTCCCCCAGCGGTCAAAGTCCTGAGCTGCACACTTTAGAGAGTGCTTCTGTCCTTGGGGAGCTGGTGGGCTGGTTTGAGGGCAGAGGACCCCCAATACAGGCAGCATTCCCTGACCCTGACTTAGGTAATGGTAGTAATGTTGAATCTGTGGTTCTGGGTAGGGGGTCTCTGGGCAGCAGCAGCAGAAATGGCTCAGATCTGGCCATTTGACTCTGAACCTGAGCCTTTGGCTAATGGCATCATAATATTACACTATAAATAAAAGGAGCAGTATTAATTTAGCTTGTTCCTTTACTAAGTGAAGTTTAGTAGTAGTTACCAGCAGTACAAAGACGAATATGACATGGTACTTGTCTTCAAAGAACCACAGCCTCTGACGCAATGTCACAAGTAGACTAGTCTTCAGAAGTTGCAAACTGGTGGTCTACAGATATGTTTTATTTGGCTGGCACAGTGTTTAAGTTGTTAAAAATTGGTTGCCAATCTTTTTTTTTCTTAATTAACTTTTAAAAAAAAATTAATTTATTTATTTTTGGCTGCACTAGGTCTTCGTTGCTGCATGTGGGCTTCTCATTGCCGTGGCTTCTCTTGTTATGGAGCACGAGCTCTAGGCGTGCGGGCTTCAGTAGTTGTGGCACGTGGGCTCAGTAGTTGTGGCTCGGGCTTTAGAGTGCAGGCTCATTAGTTGTGGCGCACGGGCTTAGTTGCTCCGTGGCATGTGAGATGCCCCTGGACCAGGGCTCGAACCTGTGTCCCCTACATTGGCAAGCGGATTCTTAACCACTGCGCCACCAGAGAAGACCCGGTTGCCAATCTTTATTTATTTATTTATTTATTTACTTTTGGCTGTGTTGGGTCTTCGTTTCTGTGCGAGGGCTTTCTCTAGTTGCGGCAAGCGGGGGCCACTCTTCATCGCGGTGCGCGAGCCTCTCACTATCGCGGCCTCTCTTGTTGCGGAGCACAGGCTCCAGACGCGCAGGCTCAGTAGTTGTGGCTCACGGGCCCAGTTGCTCCGTGGCATGTGGGATCTTCCCAGACCAGGGCTCGAACCCGTGTGCCCTGCATTGGCAGGCAGACTCTCAACCACTGCGCCACCAGGGAAGCCCTCCTTGCCAATCTTTTAATATGGGAAATTTCTTATAAAAATCTAGACTTCTGGCTTCAATTGGAAAACCAACATGGCAACATGAGGTCCATACCCATCACTTCTCATGGGACTGGCACCACTGCCAACTTCTCTCCTTCTGTCACCCGCCTGGCCATTCCGGGCACTGCGTTGAGACCCCTGTGCTAGGAGTAGTGAGACGGGAGCAATTAATTCTGGAAGCAGGTGAGAGAGTGGGTGAGTCCTCTCAGGTGCGGTGACTTCCCAGGTGCCATCTCGACAGCCTGCATGGGAGATGGTGGTGGACACAGGGGCTGTGGCAGGGAGGGTGGGATGAGATGAGAGCCTTATGAGCTGGAGGATGGGCTGCACTTGGCTTTGCAGCATTAATGAACGTGAATCATGAATGAGAGTTCCAGGTCAAGTTTTCCAGCAGGAGATGAAACTGAAATAGCTGCAGGAGAGAACTCAGGTCTGAAGACCTTTGTATCAAACATGAATTATGTTACTTGAGGACTGGGGATCTTGTTGAAATGCAGATTCCAGTCCAGCAGATCTGGGGGTAGGGGAGGGACTCTGCATTTCTAACAAGCTCCTGGTCCCTGGACTGTACTTTGAGCGGCTGGGGCTTAGAACAGAGGTTCCAATCTAGTGGGCTGTGGGCCAAATTTGGCCTAGGAAATAAGGTTTTTTTCTGGGTTGCATAGTGTTTACATTAAAAAAAAAATAGTTGCTAACAGCTTAAAATCAGGCATTTTCACATAAAAGTCTGAATCTGTCTTCCCCACTCATCATTCTCTAGCACATCACTGAATTTTATTTTATTTTATTATTTTTCATAATTGAATCTTGCTTGTTAATTGATTTTTTACTTGTTCATTGTGCATCTCCACCGGGCTGTGAATTCCGTGCGGGCAGGCCCTTGTCTGCTTGTTTGCCCCTGCTTGCCTTGAGCCTAGAACAATGTCTGGCACACAGTCTATACTCTCTGTATTTATTATTTGTCAAGTGAATTAGCACATCTGCTTTCCTGTGTGCTCACAGTGAGTGCCACTGTCCACACTTGGCCTTCTTCACTCACTTCTGTTACCTCCCGAGGAAGGTGGACTCAGGATAATGCCCTCAGGAGTCCCCTAGGTTTAGGGGATCTGAGGAGGAGGAAGAGGAATGAAGGCAGGAAGGAGAACCAGAAGAGTGAAGGCCTGGAGGCCAGGGGAGGAAGGACTACGGAAGGGGATGCTGGGCTGTCAGTGCTGCAGCGGGCAGAGGGTGATGAGAGAGAGGGAGGCCAGGCCTCTGGAGGAAACTACTGGCCGTTGAGAAAGCAGGAGAGGAAAGGCACTACCCCAGAGCAATTTGGTGCTATCCAGAAAGAAAGTGTGGAGGCAGTATCTCAAGATTGCAGTTGGGCTTTGGGAAGTTTTTAGGGGAGGGCAGTAAGTTTCGAGCCCCTGTGTAGACAGAGTATAAGGACCTAGTGGTGAGAAAGAGAGTGAAGATATAAAAAAGACTGGGAATAATGGGTGCCACCCCACCTAAGGCAGGTGGAAGGCTGCGATGGGCTGCAGATGGAGGGATTGGAAAGGAAGAATTAAAAAACCCTTTCCTTAGGATAAGGGGGAGGGGGCAGGAAAAGCAAACTCCCAAGAAATGTGTGCTCCTAAAAGGTCTCCACTTAGGGGAAAACTCTAAAAACTTTCCATATAATCCATGCAAGCATAGGTTTGGAAAGGTATCCAGTTTAATAAGTGATTTGTCCTTAATTTCATTTCAGCTGTGAGGGATCTGAGAGACTTTAGCCCAAGGTTTTCCTTTAAGGCAGTAAGTGGAAATGTCTTCCCTGTGATAACACTGTCATGACCAGGCTCTTGTCCTTCTGTGGGACTCATCTTCCTGGTGTTCTGGTAACCTCTGCTGTTGCCGGCCATCTCAGGTCTGACTAGTCATGGCCTGGCAGAGTCATTAAAGCGTGGATTCAGGAATTTGGCTGGTTTTTAATACTGGCACTGCTGGGTTAAATTGGGCATTTCTTAATTTCTTGGTGACTCCATGTCGTCATCTGTAAAATGGGAATAATAATAATATTTCCTGTCTCATAGGATGGTTTTTGAAGATTGAATAAGATACTGCAGATAAAATATGCAGGGGCGTCTTGCACACAGTACTCAACAAATGTTAGCTATATCACTGGAGGTTACAGTTGTTGACTAATAAATGTGGGTAAAACATACTTACATTCTAAATATTATTTGACATTCTTTGAAAATATCCTCTGTGTGTAGGTAGTGAATGAAAGAGGGGGAGAGAGAGAAAAAGCGAGAGAGCAACTGATTTTTGGTGGTGAAAAGTTTGGAGCCATCTAGGCCAATATACTATTAGAACTGAAGATGCTCTTCTGAGAGGTGAAGTGACTTGCCCAAGGTAATACCAGTGGTAATGGAAGAAACAAGTCTAAATACTATGTTTTTTGACTCTCAAGCCAGTGTCTTTTCCGCTCTACCTCACTTCCAGGTATGGCTTGTTAGTTTTTCGGAACTCATCCCAAATTATGTCCTAATTCAACTTTGTCCAAGTTCGTCCCAGTAAACAAAAAGAGCAAGAGCTTGGACGAGAAGAGCAGTCCTTCCGGCCAGTAGATGGCGCCCAGGCACTGCCACCGGGGTGGGTGGAGGCTGAAGGGGCGGGGCTCGTGCGGAAACGGGGCGGGGGGGCACGCAAACTTTCCTTTAATTGGTCGAAGAGCCTCGGCCCACTATCCAATCAGAAGCGGCTGCTTCATCGCGTTACGGGGCTGGGCGGCCGCCCGCGGAAATTTGAAATGGCTGACGGGTTGCTGGCCGGTGTTGGGTTGGGGTCGGAGGCGATGGCGCGGGACCACGAGCGCACCGGCTGGGCTGTGGAAGAGGAGCTGGCGCCCTTCGGGAAAGGTGAGCACCCGTTGTGACGGGCCGGAGGAGCCGCCGCCTGCGACAGACCGTGTCGGCAGCGCGGGGGGCGTCGGGACTCTCCGAGGCCGCCTCAGGCGCAGGCCTTCCGGACCTTGCTGGTCTGGGTGGCGGCGGTGGCTGGGCGATGCCCCGACGTCGAAGTCGGGAGGTACCCAGGGCAACTCCCCCCGCCCAATCTGGCCTCAGCTTGCTCGAGACTGGAGGGAACTGGGCCGGCCCGGGAATTCCTACTTTTGCTGTCTGGATGGGGCCCCCGGGCTGTGTGCACGCGTTTGTGAGTCCAGAGTGGGCGCATTTTTTAAATGTGCATCTCAAAGGAGATCACGTAGCACACTTCCCTTTCCCGAAAGAGAAGAAACTTGAACGCTTGGCCTAGTTGGCTGCATCTAGGCCAGCACTGAGCGTTGAGGGCAGGTGACATGCCCGAAGGTAGGGGAGCCAGTTTGGGACAGAGTCTAAAAGTAGAACCCAGGTCTAATTCTCAGTCCTTTCTACCTCTTCATGGAGACTCCGTTTTTTCCCCCTGATATTTTAAGGTGGTTTTACTTTAACATTTTCAGTTGTATTGTGTAGTGGAAAGAGTCCTGGAGAAGTGAGAGAACATAGGTGTGACTTAACTCCTCTACCAACCACTCTTGTGAACTGGCAACAGTCGCTTGGCTTCAGTTTGCCCATCTGGAAAACAGGTAGTGGTGTTACGGAGTGGTGAAGGTGAAGTAAAATAATGTGTGAAAAGAAATACTTCCAAATTGGATCTAAAGAATTGTGCTGAAGTAAGGTATTCTTTTTAATTGTAAGACGCACGTAACAAAATTTACCATCTTAACCATTTTCAAGTGTACGGTTCAGTGGTATTAAACACATTCACATTGTTGTGAGGCCATCACCACCCTCTGTTACCATGATTCTTTTCATCTTGTAAACTGAAACTCTATACCTGTTGAATAATAAACCCCCAGTCACCCCTCCCCCCAGCTCCTGGCAACCACCATTATACTTTGTCTTTATGATATAATTTTGACTCCTCTAAGTACCTCATATCAGTGGAATTGCACAGTATTTGTCTTTCTCTGACTGGCTTATTTCACTCAGCATAATGTTCATCCAGCACTTGTCGTAATTTCCTTCCTTTTTAAAGCTAAATAATTTTAGCTATTGTGAATAATGCTGCTATGAACATGAGTGTACAAATATCTCTTGGAGACCCTGCTTTCAATTCTTTTGGAAATTGCTGGGTCATATGGTAATTCTATTTAAAAATTTTTGAGGAATCACCATACTGTTTTCCGCAGTGGCTGTACTGTTTTACATGCCTACCAACAGTGCACAAGGGTTCCTGTTTCCCCATATCCTCGCCAACACTTGTTTTCTTGATAGTTTTTCTTGTTGTTTTTTGGATAATAGTCACCTAATATGTGTGAGATATCTATGTTATGTGGTGGGTACTGTTGTAAGTGATTAACATATAGTTTATTCTCTTAATTTAATTGAAGTTGGCATACTGTTTTCATCTTCCTTTGGGTACAGAGAGATTGTTACACAGCAGGTGAGGTATTGTGTTCTCTGAGGCTCAGGTGCATTGATAATCTGTAAGCAGGAAGCCCTTCAGTACACCTTGGTCATCTTGTTGCCATGTCCAAACTTGTACTGCTCGCTGCACGACAGGCCAATAAATTGAGAGACGAGTTGTTGGGGCAAGGAATAGAGACTTTATTTGGAAAGCCAGCTGACTGAGAAGATGGTGGAATAGAGTCCCAAAGAACCATCTTGCCAAAGTTAGAATTCAGGCTTCCTTTATACTAAAAGGGGAGAGGTTGTGGCTGGTTGTTGCAAACTTCTTGGTGTCAGAATCCTTTGTTCTTGCAACTATCCAGGTAGGTCAGGTCAGGATGTTCCTGTAAACCTCCAACAAGACAAATGTTATTCTCTGTTTAGCAACTTTTTATCACTATATGATTGGAAAAGTGTTATACCTTTAAAGGTCAGAGCTTTGAGAAGGGGCTATCCTGTGTATTTCAGGCTATAGGCAACATTCTTGTATCAAAAGCAATAGGATACAAAGGGTAAAGTACAAGAAACAGATCCAATATGGAGTCGGATTTGTTCTTCCCTATTACAGTCTGTGGGGTCACATAATTCTGGTGGCCTAAACAGGGGCAGAGAAGTGGAAGGAGGGAGAAAAGGAAGGAGAAATATAAGGGGTGAGGGAAGAGAAAGACTGCTGCTAGTAATTGTCTCAGATACCCTTCCTGAAACCACAGGAAAGAACTTTGCCAGTCTAAATGCTACCCTCAGCATTTATTTAGTAGTCGTTTTGTCTATTAAAAACATCGTATTGCACAGAATTAGATATGTCACTGGCCCAATCACGCCTTGTGAAACATAATTACATACAGCCCAAACCTAATGCGATTAGCATTTTCTAATCCTTTCCTTAGACACAGGCATTGAAATTAGTCAGGAGGAACCTAGAAGCTTTGGTGAAGTAAACCTTATGCATTATTAAGAATCTCTCATCCTTGTTTATTGAGGGGCATTGACAAGCGATATTGTAGAAATTAGAGGGAGGTTTCAATTTGTTTGAGATGGAGTATAGGAAATCAGCTCCGTATTTAATGCAGCTTTATGGAATTGTTTTGGAAAAAAATGACTGTAAGCTATGTGACCATTATAACTTGCTAGCTCTAGTAATAATCATAGCTATGTCCTCTGAAGGAGAACTTGGGTGATTCCCACTTAATTAAAAACAACCCTCTTCCTCACAGAAGAGCAACAAAAACCTAACCCATGGGCTTCCCTGGTGGCGCAGTGGTTGAGAATCTGCCTGCCAATGCAGGGGACACGGGTTCGAGCCCTGGTCTGGGAAGATCCCACATGCCGCGGAGCAACTAGGCCCGTGAGCCACAACTGCTGAGCCTGCGCGTCTGGAGCCTGTGCTCCGCAACAAGAGAGGCCGCGATAGTGAGAGGCCCGCGCACCGCGATGGAGAGTGGCCCCTGCTTGCCACAACTAGAGAAAACCCTTGCATAGAAACGAAGACACAACACAGTCAAAAAAATAAAATAAATAAATAAATAAATAAATAAGTCAGGAGCTCTTTAAAAAAAAAAAAAAACCTAACCCATGAAGGATTTTAAGTCCTTATTGTTTTGAAGTAGAACTTGGATTTTGAGATATTTTTAAATTTAGAAAACTGTTTTTTTCTGACAATGATAGAGGTAAGTAAAGCATTATAGCCAAATCCTTGTTTTTATTTGTTTGGAATTTCTAAGCAAGTATATGATAATAGAAGCAGTTTATAAGCACTGGAAGTGTCTGGGATAGTTGAGCCTGCCTATTTTTGTTCTCTTAGGTTTGTTTGAAGATGAAGATTCATACAGTGATTGTAGCAATTATGATAAACCAGGTACTAGTTTACAAAGTTTTGTGCCAGAAGGAAAAACTAATTTCCCAGAAATGTTCCAGACAAGTCACCTTTTGTTCTATGAGCGATTCAGAGCGTATCAAGATTACATTTTAGGTGAGTAGGTCCTTTTTTTTGCTTCTTTTGTCTTTTAATTTATATGTATTCAATAGATGGTCTCAGTTCCTCAGACTGCCGTTTGTTGGTTCTGAGAAAGTAGATTTAAGTGGATTTATTAACTTCTCTCTCCTTTATGCAGCCCCAATTCTTATTGCCTTTAATTTGTTTGTAGCTGACTGTAAGGCCTCTGAGGTAAAAGAATTCACAGCTGAGTTCTTAGAGAAGGTCCTGGAACCATCTGGATGGCGGGCGGTCTGGCACACTAATGTGTTCAAGGTGCTGGTTGAGGTAAATTTAATTCTGTTGTTAAGACATTTATCTCTAGCTAAAAACACTTTCCCTCAGACTGTTGTAGCCACAGTGCTTATTTTTGATTAAGGTTTATGAGCTGATTGAAAATAGCGTGTTTTTCACATCTAACTGCCACGGTGTATGAAGTGTTCCACAAATTTTAAAGGCAACTGAGGAGGGGCTACCAGGGAATTGAGGTGGTTTAAGTTTCAGTGTCCTTTAAAAAGGGGAAATGGATTAGAAACCTATGAAGTGAGGGAGGTATTTGAGACCGTTTAAAAAACAAAGAGGCCTAATTATAAAGTCAGTGGGGTTTGAATTGATTTTTTACCTTCTTAGTTGTAGCCCATTAAAGTAGCTCAAACCAAGCAGGCATTTTAAAACTAGCCTATTTTTTGCCTAACAAATTTGTAGGTATGTGGTTAACCTCTTGATGTTCCATTGCAGAAAGTAAAAACAATCTTATTTTTCAACGGACTGGGCCTTTTACATTAAATTTGCACTCTAATTACAGCTGTGAATTTTTCTCAGTGTTTGTTAACCGGACCACAAAACCCCTGTTAAACTAAAATGGTAAACCAGGGAGTGTGAATGAATACAAGTTGTGGCTGCAGCCCCTTCAGAAAATGACATCACATGCTGCAGTGACTATATATGAGGCAATGGTTTGCAAGCAGCTGTTCCTCGTGGATTTTTAAATTTTGGGTTATGCTAATGTCTTTCGTTGCAGTTCAGACCTATTAATTTGATTATGATAGTAGCTCCCTTCCCCCAACACACCTCAATTCTCTAAAAGCAGTCAAAGTCATTGTTTTAAAAGAGAAATGTGCCATTCCTCTGCTTAAAAACCTCTAATGCATTGCATTTACCAAAGGCCTGTGTTGGCTTTATGGCTTCTCATTGTGCTAGATAACATGTAAGAGCCAAGCTCCTTCCAATGCCCTTCCTGTCCTGATCTTCTTGCCTCTCTCTCACCTCACCTCCTGCTGCCCGTACCTCATTTCCTTCCTGTGGTTCCAGCAAGAAACACTGCTTCTCTGCTTTTCCAGCTGCCAAGCTTGTCTCTGCCCCAGGGCCTTTTGCATCTTTCCTGCTCTTCACACGGCTGCTTCCTTTTCATCCTTTTCATTGCAGTTCAGAAGTGACTTCCCCTACCCTCCCAGTAAAACCAGACCACCACCCCTGCTACTTATTCTCTGTCACATACTTGTTGCCATCTTGTTTGTTTATTTGTCCTCTCAATTATAATGTCAGCTCCATGTGGGTACAAGCCAGGCCCGTCTTGTTTATCCTTTTATGTTATGGAAGAAGGCTCCCCACTCCCATTCCACGCTTGAAAAAAATCAGGCTGTAAGTAGTGTTTTAGATGTATCTTAATTTTGATTTGCATATGTTAAGTCACGTTATTTTAAATTTCAGGTCACGGATGTGGACTTTGCAGCCTTGAAGGCAGTGGTGAGGCTTGCTGACCCATACCTCTGTGAATCTCAAGTCAGCACTTTTACTTTGGAGTGTATGAAAGAGCTCCTTGATCTGAAGGAACACCAGTTGCCCCTGCAGGAGCTGTGGGTGGTATTTGATGATTCTGGAGTGTTTGACCAGACAGCACTTGCCATTGAGCATATCAGGTAGGAAAAGAGGTTGATAAAAGTAATCTTGTGGCCAAAAACTTTGGATGAAATGCAGTAATTCTGGTCTGTATTATACCTAGATTTAAAACTCAAACTGTAAACTTGGTCACTGCAATATTTTAAAATATTCAAAGACAGGGGAAACTTTTTAAAATTAAAAAAATGTTTTCAATGTTTAAAATTTTCATTTTGAGGTAATTTCAGACTTACAGAAAAGTTGAGAAAAGTAGTACTAGGGATTCCTGTATAGCCTTCTCTCAGTGTCCCCAAATGTTAACAAAAGATAGGGGATTTTTAAATTTTGTTTGTATATATTTAGAAACTGTCTTAAAAGTTCTGGATGCTAAGGCTATAGTTGGTGTACTTGAGTATAAGAGGAAAGGAAAGAAGGTAAATAAGGTGGTATACCATCACTTGTGCACTGATAAGACTGACGTACAGTGTTTTCAAGGATATGTCTGGCCAAAGAAGGTGTTTTGTCAGGCCACTTCCAGGATCCTTAGCGGGTATGTGCATGCCTTTCAACCTTTTTTGGCTTAGTCGGTTTCCACTTGCACAGGTGCATGCCTTGTCCCTTAAGTGAGAAGGAAAGCCCATACCTGCATTAATAGGTATGCATTTTTTAGTTTTTCAGATAACTTTTTTGTCGGATAGTTCCTGATACAGATAGTTCTTTTGAATGTTCTTTTTATAAGTATATTTACTAAGGAAGGCTTACTTTTGGCTATTTAAAAATGGACTTATATTCCTCCATGAACTGGAAGACTGGATAGTATAAAGGTCATGTTAATAATGTTGCTTGGTGTTTTGTAGTTCAAAAAGTACTTTCCAGTTTCTATACCGTTAGTGAGTTAGCCTGGTTTTGCTGAGCTTAATTTGATACTCTACAAAGAAGTAGAGCGTCTTGGGCCCTGCTTCTGACATTTCATAGAAAATTTCTAATTGTATGCAAAGACATTGGACTTGCATACAGTGCAAGGACTGTAGGTATTCAATATTAGGCCAAACAATATAAATCTAAAGAACTGGCTTATGTCTAGAACCAAAATAACTCTCTTATGTTTCTCTCACTTAAAAAATCTGTCAGTTGAGGCATATGAAGGTAAAGGGATAATTGACGAGTTTAGGAAATTAGGAATCAGGGAGCTAATCTCTTATGGGTATAGAAGTTGATAGAAAGACAAGTATCTGGAATTAGTAATAGTATTATTTGAAGGCGAGCCTGGCTAAATTATTCTTTATTTTGAGGTGAGGGCTCAGATTCTGGTCAGTGTCCAGAAAAGGTCAAATTATGAGGATTTTCATTTGTTCATTTTATTCAGTAAGTATTTCAGTGCCAGGTCCTGAGTTGAGGGTGAGATTTGACTGGTGCACAAAACAGACACAATCACCATCACCAGGGAGACCGTCAGTCTAAAGGTGGGAGATGAACCTTGATGAAATAATCACAAAAAGATATGTGTACGATTGGAAACTGCAGTGAGTGCTGTGAGGGATTACAGAGTGTTCTAAGACTAGGTCAGGTTGCTGTAATACGGTTATTTCCTGAGGAAATGGTATTTGAACTTGGGTCTGAAGGGTTGGCTAGGTGAAAATGGTTGTGGCAGTTTAGGGGAGGGAACAGGTTCAGGAACTCAGGGAGTTTAAGGAGCCGGAGGGCCAACGTGGTTAGAACATAGACAGTAATGGAAGAGACTTAGGAAACCAGCTTAGAGGTTGTCAGGGGTCAGAAGGTGCAGGGATTTGTCAGCCAACGAATCATTTTTGTCTGTAAGAGCAGTGGGAAACCGCTGAAGGGTTTTCAATCAAGGATGAATATGATCAGCTTTGTGTTTTAAAAGGTTCGTTCTGGCTGCGTGTAGAAAGTAAATGGAGGGGGAAGGGGTAGAGAGATCAGTTAAGAGACAGAGTGGACTAGGGTGGAGATATGGAGAGTACAGATTAGGCTTATTGAGAAAGTAGGATGGCTAAGACTTGGTGGTAGAATGGATATGGGAGAAGTCAAGGCTGGCTCCCAAGTTTCTGTCTTGAGAGAATAAACACTGGAGGAGGTGCAGATGTGAATGAAATGTGAATGCCCAGTACTGAACTGGTGAGGATATTTGAGCTGGGTCATGAAGTGTAAATATAAGCTTACCAGGTGGAAAAGGTGGAAGGCAGCCTGACCAGCATGTCACAGCAGGTTTGAAAGAGCTTGTGAAATTGGTAGTTTGCACACAGGGTCTCTGAGGCAAGAGAGGTGCTCTAGAGGTGGACTGTGAGTCCACGTAATATCACCAGGCTCAGGAATTTGGACTTTGTTCTGAGGACAGCAAGGAGCCAGCAGAGTTTTTTGGTTGAGTAAAGGCATGCTCAGGTTTGTTTTTTTTTTTGTTTTTAAGAGATGCACTCTAGAGGGTGAAGAGAATGACAGTCTAATCTATAAGAATTAAGAGATGGCTTCATTTTCACTGCTCCTTCCTTTTCAACTTTTTGACAAGTTATATCGTCTGTACTTCCTGGCATTCCACTAATGCTTCTACTCCTACAGTACCATTGAAATTGTGCTTAAGGTCACCCATATTCTCGTATCCAGTCGTCACTCCTCTGATCTCATCTTACCTTGACCTCTTGGTCACATTCTAATTATTTGCTCATTCCCATCTTCTTAACATACTCTAGTGTCTTCCCAGTTTCTGGGACACCGCTTTATGATAGTGTGTCACGGGCTTGCTTTCTTAGTAATCTTGGCCAGCTCTTCCTCTCATGCTCAAACTTCAGAATGTTGAAGTTACCCAGGGCTCAGGCCTAGGCTCTCTACACTTCTCTCTCTCTAATCAGCTTTGAAAGCACATTAGAATCTCCTGGAAATTTTCTTTATAGGAGTTCCAACTACTACATGAAGAAAGAATGATAAGATGAGAATATCAGTATTTTGCAACCCATAATAAAATAGGGGTTTCAGGCAATGATCCTCAATGGCTGCTACAGCCATTGGTGAAAAACTGATGGGGAACTTTGTGGCAGATAAATCAGGCTGACAATATCTGAATCCATTGATCATTCGTAAGCTCATCATCAAAAGAGATGACCAGGTATCATGTGCTTCGTGATGAAGCTACCTTATACCTCCCTTGAAGTATTCTTGCCAAAAAGTCTTTCCTAAAGACGATCAAGTCTCTCGTCCTTACTCTCAGTTTACTAGAAATAAAGGAAACAGAAGGACATGTTAAATGACCCCATGCGGATGCAATCAGTAAAATTCAGAGGGTGGGAAACTATTAAATAAATTGCAAGGTGAAAAAGAGGGATGGATAATCTATAGAGTGAAAGCGATTTAATTAAATTCAATGGCTGACCCTTGTTTGGACCCTGATGAGCAAGCCAACTGTAAAACAACAACAGCAACAACAAAAGAGATAATTAGGGAAAACTGAACACTGACTGGATACTTGGTTATTAAGGAATTAAAACTTTTTTTGTATAAAGATTTATTTTAGAGGCACATACTCAAAATTTATAGGTGATATGATATGTCAGAAATTTGCTTTAAAATGATCCAGTGTCAGGATGGTGGGGGTAGGAGAGCAGAGAAGTAAGAAGGTGGAGTAGAGGTGAAATAAGATTACCTGTGAGTTGATAATTGTTGAAGCTGGTGATGGATACATGGTATTCATGTTTTCATGTTTGCTCTTGTATATGTTTGAAATTTCCCATGATGAAAAATTTGTCAAATCACTTTGGGGAGCTTTAAAAAAATATGGATCCTGCACCCTCCCTCCCCCATCCCCCACCCAAGAGATTCTGGTTTATTGGTCTGGAATAGGATTGAAAATCAATTTTTAAAAGCTTCCCAGGGGACTGTAATGGGCAGCCAGGGTTGAGAACTACTGCTTTATTTTATGTCCCTGGATGATCTCATCTATTGCTCTAATGCCATCAATATGCTGACAGCTTCCAGATTTATGTCTCTAGCCCTGACCTTTTCCTTGAGCTCTGGTCTCGTATATTTATCTGCACTCTTGACATCATCCATTTGGAGTTCAAATAGGCATCTCAACCTGAACATGGTGAAAACAGAACTCTTTATTTTCAACCCTAAACTTGTTTCTCTCCCAGTCTTTTCTATCTTAACAAATGGCACTAATTTCCCCCAAGTTACAGATGGTCAATAAATAGTTCTTCTGATAAAAAGAAGGTCCTAATAGAATCAATGTTGTAGAAAACTTCTTTAGCCAATCCAAAGAAGTTCATGTGTGACTCATGACTATCAAATCTAGCAAATATTCAGTCTTCTCTATCATACTTGATAGACTTGTTTTGATTTACTCTTATTCCTCCAAAACCCTAACATTTTAAGCCAGTGATTGAATTTGAGTGATACTAATTTCCTTTTCAGGTTTTTCTATCAGAACATTTGGAGGAGTTGGGATGAAGAAGAAGAGGATGAGTATGATTATTTTGTTAGATGTGTTGAACCTCGATTGAGATTGTAAGTATTTATTAGTGGCCTTGTACATGTTGGAAAAAATAGCTATTTGTGATTAAATTTCACCTGTGTTTTGTATATACTGTATATATACTCCAGGGGCCTACAGATAGAAACAGACTGATATACAAATAATATAACCCACTGACAAGTTATTAAATAAAAATTGTACAGGTGCAGAGAAACCTACTTTTAGTGTTTATAAACCTACTTGTAGTGTTTTTAGAATCTAAAAGCAGAGAATTCAAGAACATGCAAGTTAACAGCTCACTCTTGTAAATTTGAATAAAACTTAATTGAGCTAATGTGTTAAAAAGAAACAACCCGTTACTAAACTCAATAAAAACAATTAAAGAACAGTGAAATTAATTGAATTATGGAAGACTTTTTTTTTTTTAGAGTACTTTTAAAGACATGGCTTTACTCTTAAGTTCTTACAGTAAAACATAGTAGGCTAAACAGACTTACCTCAGGATGTTTTGTCAAGTTCTTTTCCTTAAATCTTATTTGATAAATAGATGAAAATACTAAATAGTTAATATTGATGGTGAATAAAAATTTCCAAAATACCTAAATACATTCTACTGATTTATCACATTTTGGTAGGGAAAAACCCTTCCATTATAAAAATACCCCACCCAAATTAACCATGCAACCCAAATAGTTGTCCTGCACTGACTTTGTTAAATGTGGCTTCCACTAGATGGTGCTATAAGACCAGGTAACTTTTTGGTACTTGTGCATGGTACTTTAATACGCAGTGCCGCAATAAGAATAAAATTAGACCTTGCAGGCCAAAACAAAGAAAAAAAAAATTGTAGAAGGTAATTTTGTCCCTGTGTGAAAGATGATTTGGTTACATAAGATAAGGCAGTAACTCTTTACATTTCTGTGTAACCAATTTGATTTAGTAAGTTTCTCTTCATTTAAACAGTAAATCATAAGTAAAAAATACGTGAGAAATCTGGTTAAGGTTGGTTCTACCTGGTTTAAAATTATATATGTCTGATTTCAGCTTTTCATAAATTGGCTGTGATTTCTATTTAGCCTTTCCAATTTTTCCATTATGCATTTCCTGTTTTCTCATAGTGTATTCAATAAAATGCCAGAATTTCAATAAGCTTGCATATTTTCTAGTTTTGATATACTTGCTTTTAAAGAGCAATGGTTGGGTTTGATTGAAGGGAAGTGTAATGGTGGATGAATATCATGTATCTGGCAAATTTGATCTTTACTTGGAAAATAACTGTATTCCGATTTGACAGTCTTACATGTTCTAACAACAAGAAATGATTTACATACATATCTTATACATCACTGGCAGATGGGAAAGCATAAGGGAGGAATTGTTTTCAGTTATGGCGAAGAAACTATGGTACTTGATTGGGAAACTGGAATGTTATCAAATATAGGCAGACTCTTTAAAAGGTCCCTAGGCTAAGACAGGAGTAGAGCTATTCACAGGCAAGAGTTAAAGGGAATCAAACCATATTGTCTTGATTTTGTACTGTGAAGTAAATATTTTTCCTTTCTAATTCAAAACACTCTGCTTCAGAGCTTATGGGTCTGAGACACAGATGTTGGTTCATTACTTTCAGACTATGAAGTATCACTATAATGAGAAGAAATAAGCTGATTGGCATGGATATTGGAAATGCTAAGAAACTAATTTTAAAATTTGAGTCTTAATCTTTGTAACTTAATAGATCTGATCAAGCAGTCAGTGGTTGGGTCCCCAATTTCTTGTTTGCAAAGTGGATTTCTAGAATATCTTTAAATGAGTATGGATTAACCAAAGCAGACAAAATCCTTGCTTTTCAAGCTTCACCTAATTCATTTACTTGAAAAGTGGAAAAAATATTTTCTATTCATCTTAAATACTATTTAAATGTTCACTGTAACTTGATGTAAATTTGTTTAGGATATGGTTCTGTTTTTTTGTCCCTGTACCTTACTTCGAGCGTGACGAAGTTAAGAAGACATTATCTAAGGCAATCGTACTCAACCTTGGCTGCACATTAGAATCCCCAGGGAACTTTAAAAAAATACCCCTCTACTTTTAGAGACTAATTTAATTGGTCTGGATGGGGACCTGATCATCTGTATTTTTAAAAGTTCCCCAGTGATTCTAATAAGCAGCCAAGGTTAAGAAGCTCTGGCCTAAGTCAGTGTGCTTTCAACTGAGAAATAAAGCAATTATTTTAAAACGACAGGTAATGACAATAATATTGCAGTTTACCTTCAAATCCATTAATTTCATATCCATTAACTTGATTGTACATTCATAAATTATTGTATCTAGAAGTACTTTTTGTTCTGTCTATATATTTGAGAAGGTTTATAAATTAATAATAAACTTTAAGTGCCAACAAAGTTGTCCAATACAAGGTTATTTGGTTTTAATCACTCTCTAGTTTAGTAATAACACCTTTATTTTTTTCTCAGAATCGCAAAGGCTTATGTTTTTGAAATACTCTAATAATCTTCCTGAGGGAATATTCAGCAAATTTTGCCCCATAGTGCTTTATTTATTTATTTAATATTTTATTTATTTATTTGGCTGCACTGGGTCTTAGTTGCGGCATGTGGGATCTTTAGTTGCAGCATGCGAACTCTTAGTTGCGGCATGTGGGGTCTAGTTCCCTGACCAGGGATCAAACCCGGGCCCCCTGCATTGGGAGTGCGGAGTCTTAACCACTGGACCACCAGGGAAGTCCCCTCCATAGTGCTTTAAATGCAAGGAAGGGGGACTTCTCTGGTAGTCCAGTGGTTAAGAGTCTGCCTTTCAATGCAGGGGGCGTGGGTTCAATCCCTGGTCGGGGAACTAAGATCCCACATGCCGTGGGGCAACTAGGCCAGTGCCGCAACTACCACGCCCATGCACCACAGCTAGAGAGCCCGTGTGCCACAACTACTGAGCCCGTGTGCTCTGGAGCCCATGCGCCACAACTAGAGAGCCCATGTGCTGCAACTACTGAGCCCGTGTACTCTAGAGCCCCTGCGCCACAACTAGAGAGAAGCCTGCGCACCACAACGAAGGGCCCATGCACCGCAATGAAAGGTCCCACATACCGCAACGAAGATCCCATGTGCCTCAACTAAGACCTGATGCAGCCAAATAAATTTAAAAAAAAAAAAAACTAAACTAAATTAAAAATAAATAAATAAGTATAGGGAAGGACTAGATGATTTGAATCATTTAAAATTTTTGATCCTATAAATGTGGTAATCTTAAACATTGTTATGAAACTACTTGGGATACTATCCTCACCACCCCTACCTCCAGGTTGCCTTCTGCCACCCACTTATTAAGATTTTGAATCTAATGTATGAGAAAATAATTTCTTGTTAAGTAACGATTACAAATTGTACAACATGAACTCTCAGTGTTTCAAAAACACAGATGTTTGGATCTAAGGGAAAAAAAAAATAGCAACTCCTCAAAAGAGAAAAGTTAGTGACCTTAATGAAGTGGTCCTTAAAGCTTTCAATAGCTTTCACCTACTCAGTAAGACTTAACATGTTCCTGAGTTACATACTATGAAACACTTTTCTTATGGGGTCTTTGAGGACTAAATGGGTGTCTTGATGATGGGAAAATGTGTCTGAAAGGCAGTGGGTTTCAATTTGCTTTTAAACTTTCAGGCATTATGACATTCTTGAAGACCGAGTTCCTTCAGGACTTATTGTTGACTATCAAAATCTGCTGACTCAATGTGAGGAGAGTTACAGGAAATTTTTAAATCTGAGAAGCAGTTTGTCAAATTGTAACTCTGATTCTGAGCAGGAAAACATCTCCATGGTGGAAGGGTTAAAATTGTATTCAGAGATTGAACAGTTGAAACAAAAGCTAAAACTCATTGAGAATCCTTTGTTGAGGTATGTGTATCTTTGTTCTTCTCAACTAGTTGACATCTTTTCTAACCAGCTGTCTTACTGAGAACTGACAGGTCTGTTTGGTTTCTTTAAGATATGTGTTTGGTTATCAGAAGAATTCTAATATACAAGCAAAAGGCATCCGTCCAAATGGCCAGAAGGTCACCCATGTG
The DNA here is from genome assembly GCF_009873245.2 of Balaenoptera musculus. Lineage (NCBI taxonomy): Eukaryota > Metazoa > Chordata > Mammalia > Artiodactyla > Balaenopteridae > Balaenoptera > Balaenoptera musculus. Next base: position 23,442,691 of record NC_045803.1, on the reverse strand, counting down.
GTCTCCTCCACCATGACGACTGGTCTGCTGCAGTCCCTGCTCAGGGATAAGCTTTGTCCAGAGCCTTGTAAGGAAGAAATAGAAATTCAGGTAAAAGGAGAGTTTGTTGCTCCAGGTGGCTTTTTTTTCTTCAGATTCACCCCAGGCTTTCCTGAATTCTACAAAAAGTTTTTAGGAGTTTCCCAGAGCTGGTTTTCTGTGAAATGGAAAGCAGTGAGAGCACTGCCTTTCTGCAGTGTTAGTCACTTATCAACCATGCACTGAGCTCAGTGCAGTAGCAAAGGAGATACCTACATACGCAGTTTTGGCTCCCTTTTCAAAATGAAACATGAAGGCACCTGGAGTAATACTCAGGTTGCATTTGAGGGGTATATATTTGCAATATGTTGTTTTGTTTTCTAGTTCCATAGTGATCCGTTGTCTGCTATAAATACCTGCTATGAGGGCGACACTGTTGTTGTTTGTCCTGGCCATTACGTGGTACATGGTACATTCTGCATTGCTGACTCCATTGAGTTAGAAGGTGAGTATGGAAGATCATACAGCCAAACTCTCGTGCATGATACGCTTAAGATAACAGTAAATCACTGATCTTGTTGAAGCTCCGAGAATTTGATTTAAACCCATTTGATTTCAAATGAGTTTCCTTGAAACATTAAGGGTTTTTGGAGTGTACAGGTTATTGACTCAGTGTTTGAGCAACGTGAGGTGTGATTCTTTGTGGCATTATAAATGTTGGGAAGACAAAAACATAGAGAAAAAAAGACCATTAGGAAGAAGTATAATTCCAGATTATAGGTGGTTGGTGAAAAGGAAATTCATTATTAGAATTAAAAAAACATTCCAAGCAATATTTTTTAATTTGTTGCTTCCTCTTATTTCATATATGTTGTGGACATATTGGTGCTTTTTTTTTTTTTTTTTAAAGTTAGCTTACTTTTGTGAAAGGTATAGGTCCAACTTGAAATTAGATGCAAAATCTCCATCTTAATTCTTTAAAAGCTTGTTGAATCTCGCAAATTCTAAAGTGTACTTTTGAGAACATTAATGTTGAAAGAGTCTTTTAAAAATAACTTTATTTATTTATTTAATTTTTGCTTGTGTTGGGTCTTCGTTGCTGTGCGCAGGCTTTCTCTAGTTGCGGTGAGCGGGGGCTACTCTTCGTTGCCGTGTGAGGGCTTCTCATTGCAGTGGCTTCTCTTGTTGTGCAGCACGGACTCTAGGCGCATGGGCTTCAACAGTTGTGGTAGGTGGGCTCAGTAGTTGTGGCTCGCGAGCTCCAGAGCGCAGCCTCAGTAGTTGTGGTGCCCGGGCTTAATTGCTCCGTGGCACGTGGGATCTTCCCGGACCAGGGATCAAACCCACGTCCCCTGCATTGGCAGGCGGATTCTTAACCACTGCACCACCGGGGAAGTCCTAAAAATAACTTTTTAGGAGTTAAAATCTTATTGTACATTTAGAGTGATTCCTAAATTTAGGTTACTTTACAGTAGTTCACCTTGGTCCTTTGTATTTCCATAGCGTGTCAAATTTAGATGCACCTGTTCAACTATTTACCAAAAGAGCTTCAAGTTAGCAATAAAGCTTGTCATGCAAAAAATCATATATCATTTTGGGACTGGTGCAGCTGTTCACAAACTGCTTAAGCTATGTTCTTTAATTTTATCTTGTCAAGAGTTCTTAATGGAAGCAAGGCTGGGAATTTAATTTCCTGCTGTTCACTAGTACACCACCTCATCCCCTTTTTTGTTTTATGTGTGTAATTTTTGTTCTTTTTCCTCTCCAAAATTTGATATATAATAGATGTGTGTTTATAAATAACACGTCTGCAGGATAAAGCACTGCAATAAAAACACTATTTTTTTGGCATAGTGCAAACAGCATTGCTATTACAGATTGTATGGTGGATAAGCATTCTTCCTAGATTGGTGAGGAAATTATAATGTAATTGCCAACATGTCATAAATAACCATATAGAATTCTGATAGTTAAGTGTAAGAATGACTGTAAATTTATGAACAGAGGGCATTTCTGAGAATTTGGGGAATCAGGTGATATCTCTAGTGTGAATATATGGAGTACTTGTTCACGAGTAAGATTAAAGCTTATCTGAGGGCTTCCCTGGTGGCGCAGTGGTTGAGAGTCCGCCTGCCAATGCAGGGGACACGGGTTCGAGCCCTGGTCTGGGAAGATCCCACGTGCCGTGGAGCAGCTGGGCCCGTGAGCCACAACTACTGAGCCTGCGCGTCTGGAGCCTGTGCTCCGCAGCAGGAGAGGCCGCGATAGTGAGAGGCCCGCGCACCGCGATGAAGAGTGGCCCCCACTTGCCACAACTAGAGAAAGCCCTCGCACAGAAGTGAAGACCCAACACAGTCAAAAATAAATATAAATAAATTAATTAATTTAAAAAAATGTACTTTAAAAAAAAATGGCTAATTGAGGCTCTTCCTTTAAAAAAAAAAAAAAAAAGCTTATCTGATAGCTTATCTGATCTATAGCTGACACTTACAACAAGAGATATATATTGAGTACCTGCTATTTGCAGGGTATTAACAGTACTTATAATAGGATTTTTCTTTCTGTCTTTTTTTAATTTATATTTATTTATTTATTTATTTATTTTTGGCTGTGTTGGGTCTTCGTTTCTGTGAGGGCTTTCTCTAGTTGTGGCAAGCGGGGGCCACTCTTCATCGCGGTGCGCGGGCCTCTCACTATCGTGGCCTCTCTTGTTGCGGAGCACAGGCTCCAGACGCGCAGGCTCAGTAGTTGTGGCTCACGGACCTAGTTGCTCCGTGGCATGTGGAATCTTCCCAGACCAGGGCTTGAACCCGTGTCCCCTGCATTAGCAGGCAGATTCTCAACCACTGCACCACCAGGGAAGCCCTGATTTTTCTTTCTTGTTTAGAAAATCCATTCAGTTAGGCGAGGGCTTTCTGTTTTAAACTGCTAAGATTACGTAACTTGTTTATGTAATAACTTGTTTATATAATGTAATACGGCCATTCTTTTTATATTTTTAATTTTTCACATGATAGAAAGCCATAGCTATTATAAAAATGTGCAAAGTACAGGTAGACACATAAAAAGAATCAGGGAAGGACTTCCCTGGTGGTGCAGTGGTTAAGAATCCACTTGCCAATGCAGGGGAAATGGGTTCGATCACTGGTCTGGGAAGATCCCACATGTCATGGAGAAACTAAGCCCATGCACCACAACTACTGAACCTGCGCTCTAGGGCCTGCGAGCCACAACTACTGAGCCCGTGTGCCGCAACTACTGAAGCCCACGCACCTAGAGCCCGTGCTCTGCAACAAGAGAGGCCACTGCAGTGAGAAGCCCGTGCACCACAACGAAGAGTCGACCCCGCTCGCCGCAACTAGAGAAAGCCCATGCGCAGCAACGAAGACCCAATGCAGCCAAAAATAAATATATAAATAAATAAATTAAAAAAAAAAAAAAGAATCGGGAGAGAAATTTACTCACAATCTAATCATCCAGAATCCACCACTGGTAGCATTCCCGTGTGTGGAGTCCTCTTGCATTCTCTAGAGTCCCCAAAGGCTTGTCTGTGCTCTTCAAGTGTAGAAAACTTTAGTGACTTTGCCTGTTTAATGTTGTCACTGCTTTCATTTACTCAAGCAAAGACTCAACTTTAGACAGTGAGAGTTATTTCTTAAAGCTTTGTCTATGTGATTCTGTTTTATGATAAAAGTCAGGCAAAGTTTTCTAGTTTTCTGATACTGCAGTTTTTCATAAGCCCATTCAGAGGTCTGGCCTGTATTATTAGTTTGATTAAGATTTGTAGAGAACAATGTTTTTTATTGGTTAACAAGGTAGACCTATTTTTCCAATAGCTAAAATTGTTCTAAGTCAGTTTGTCAGATTTTAAGTCAATCTGTTTAAGAGAATATAAAATTTAGAAAATCTTGAGAAATGCCTAGGCTTTTTCAATCCTAATTACGATAGAATAATAGAATCTTAGAGTTGGAAAATAAAAAACTTGTAGGGCTAAACGCTTTAAAGCCCTCTGACCCAGCTGTGAGTACTTAAGATGATTACTATTTTTTTAAACTTATTTATTTATTATTATTTTTTAACATCTTTATTGGAGTATAATTGCTCTACAATGGTGTGTTAGTTTCTGCTTTATAACAAAGTGAATCAGCTATCTGTATACATATATCCCCATATCTCCTCCCTCTTGTATCTCCCTCCCACCATCCCTAACCCACCCCTCTAGGTGGTCACAAAGCACAGAGCTGATCTCCCTGTGCTATGCAGCTGCTTCCCACTAGCTGTCGATTTTACATTTGGTAGTGTATATATGTCCATGCCACTCTCTCACTTGGTCCCAGCTTAGCCTTCCCCCTCCCCATGTCCTCAAGTCCATTCTCTATGTCTGCGTCTTTATTCCTGTCCTGCCCCTGGGTTCTTCAGTAGCTTTTTTTTTTTTTTTTTTAGATTCCATATATATGTGTTAGCATACGGTATTTGTTTTTCTCTTTCTGACTTACTTCACTCTGTATGACAGACTCTAGGTTCATCCACCTCACTACAAATAACTCAATTTCGTTTCTTTTTATGGCTGAGTAATATTCCACTGTATATATGTGCCACGTCTTCTATATCCATTCATCTGTCGATGGACACTTAGGTTGCTTCCATGTCCTGGCTATTGTAAATAGTGCTGCAATGAACATTGTGGTACATGACTCTTTTTGAACTATGGTTTTCTCAGGGTATATGCCCAGTAGCGGGATTGCTGGGTCATATGGTAGTTCTATTTTTAGTTTTTTAAGGAACTTCCATACTGTTCTCCATAGTGGCTGTATCAATTTACATTCCCACCAGCAGTGCAAGAGGGTTCTCTTCTCTCCATACCCTCTCCAGCATTTATTGTTTGTAGATTTTTTGATGATGGCCATTCTGTTACTATTTTTTTTAATAACAGTTTTGTAAGTGACTTTAGTGCTGAAACTGGTATGAGATGGTTGATAGGGGGTAGTCTTCCTGATATGCAGGCAAATTGAGGAGTTGTTATTATTAAAAATTGTATACGTTGGTAAAAATTAAGCAAGATATGTGGAGAGATAATTAGATTTTATTTAAATGTAACTGGGTTAACTGGTCTCAGATATCATTTGGAGTCATTTGAAATAGAGGAATCTATCATATAAATTTTGTGTTTAGACATTTCCCCTAACCTATCTTAAATGTTCTTGCTCTCTTCCTTAGGATATGGTCTAACAGATGATATTGTGATAGAAAAGAGAGGCAAAGGAGACACTTTTGTGGATTGTACGGGTGCGGATATTAAAATCTCAAGCATAAAATTTGTTCAGCATGGTGCCGTGGAAGGAATCTTAAGTAAATATCTGAATATTTCATTTATTATTTGTTCCAGACTTTGTAGGAAAACGGTACTTTCCCTGGAAGATAGAATTTAATAAAATACCACTCTTGAGTAATATGCAAGGCTGATTAATTATTTGTGTACATAGCTTGACAACTGAGGAAGCTTACTCTAAAGTGAAAAATAGTTCATTGTATTCTTGAAAATTTGTTAGTTTAATATTTGTTTCTGTGTGATCATTTTTTTTCTTTTAAAACATTCCAGTATTGTGGTCTGTGTTCTTTGTATTTGATTTAGCCCTGGACTCAAACCAACTATCTTCACATTGTGATAGTATTTATTTCCTGGGATTTGTATCACTTATTTTGAATTGGGCCTCCTTTTCTTCTCTCTTCTAAGATAGTCATGAAAGTTACTTTCTGATATTTTTTTTGTAATGAGAAGTGCTTTTTAACTTGATTTTGCATTTCTGAGGGCAAGTCATTCTTTTTTAAGAATGCTGCTTTTAGATTTTATCAATAGAAAATAACTCAAAATAGTCATTGTTTTATAAATTATGAATTCATAATTCCAGTAACAGAGTTTAAATGAGAAATATTTAGACTATCTAATATCAGCTCTAGGCCATTTCTAATATTGGAAAAGGCACATTACTTCTTAAAGTATTTGATTGCATGTTTTCATCATAGTTATTCACCGTGGCAAGACTACATTGGAAAACTGTGTATTGCAGTGTGAAACTACAGGAGTCACAGTACGAACATCAGCAGAATTTTTAATGAAGAACTCAGATTTATATGGTGCCAAGGTATGATAACCTCTTATGGGAAGTAGTTTAGGTTTAAGTTCTAAATAAGTAAATAAAATGTCCTGGGACAAGATGTAAATGCATACTCCTGTTCTCTTTCTTCAAAGAAGTTCAGATACTTACATGTACTAAGTCAACCAGACTCAATTGTATAAGGTTCTTCTTATTTAGCATTTTCAAAACAGAGATTAGGAAGAAAATAATAAATCTCACAGTTTCTCTGTCACACCTTTAAAAGAGGTTAGACCCTTTAAGTTGTAACTTTGTAAATGATGTAGCAACTGCGGCTGGGTTGATTTTTTTAAATTAAATTTTAATTTTGAGATTGTAGATTCACATTCTGTTGTAAGAAGTAATACAGAGGTAGTCTGTATGTGTATCCTTTACCAGTTTCCTCTAATTGTAGCATCTTCCAAAACTATAGTACAGTATCACAACCAGGATAAGATTGATTCAGTCAAGTTGAGTATTTCTGTCACTACAAGGATCCTCCATGTTGCCCTTTAAAGCCATATCTAGGTGCCTCTCCTTTTGACCTTCTCATTAATCACAGGCAAACGCTAATCCTTTCTCCATTTCTGTTATTTCATCATTTCAAGAATGTTATATAAATAGAATCATACAACATACAACCTTTTGGAATTGGCTTTTTTTCACTCAGCACAGTTCTCTGGAGCTTCACCCAGGTTGTTGCATGTACCAATAGGTTGTTCTTTTTTATTGCTAAGTAGTATTCCGTGTATGGTTGTTCCACAGTTTAACTGTTCACTTGTTGAAGGACATCTGGGTTGTTTCCAGTTTTTGGCTTTTGTAAATAAAGCTGCTATAAACATTGGTGTACAGGTTTTTGTGCAAACATCGTTTTCATTTCTCTGGGGTAAATGCCTAGGAGTGCAGTTGCAGAGCATGTGGTTAGTTGCATGCTTACTTTCTTTAAGAAACTGCCAAACTTTTCCAGAGTAGTTGCACCAGTTTACGTTCCCACTAGCAATGTTTGAGTGATCCAGTTTCTCCATATCCTAAGCAGCACTTGGTATTTTCACTACTTTTTAATTTTAGCCATTCTGATAGGTGTGTGGTTTTAATTTGCATTTCCCTAGTGGTTAATGATGTTGAACATTTTTCATATGTTTATTTGCCATCCTTATCTTCAATGAAATGTGTATTATGACTTTTGTCCTTTTTTTCTTTTTTATGGAGATGGACACTCTTTTTTTAAAATTTATTTATTTAATTAATTTATTTATTGGCTGTATTAGGTCTTCGTTTCTGTGTGAGGGCTTTCTCTAGTTGCGGCAAGCGGGGGCCACTCTTCATCGCGGTGCGCGGGCCTCTCGCTATCGCGGTCTCTCTTGTTGCGGAGCACAGGCTCCAGACGCACAGGCTCAGTAGTTGTGGCTCACGAGCCTAGTTGCTCCGTGGCATGTGGGATCTTCCCAGACCAGGGCTCGAACCCGTGTCCCCTGCATTGGCAGGCAGATTCTCAACCACTGTGCCACCAGGGAAGCCCTGTCCATTTTCTAATTGGATTGTTTGTTCTTTTTTACTGTAGAGTTTTAAGAGTTCTTTATAAATTCTAGATATGAATCCCCAATTGGGTATGTCATTTACAGATATCTTATGCTAGCTTGTAGCTTGTTTTTTCATCATTTTCACATGGGCTTTTACAGAGCAAAGTTTTAAAATTTGATGAAGCCCAATTTATCAATTTTTACTTTTATGTGTAAGAACTTTTTGTCTAGCCCTAGGGTGCAAAAATTTTCTCCTTTTTTTTTGTTTTTCAATTTTACAGTTTTCATTTTACATTTAAGGTCATGAACCATTTCTGAGTTAATTTTGGTATAAAGTGAGTTTTAGGTCAAAGTTCATTTATTTGCTTATGGATGTCCAGTGGTGACTGCACCATTTCTTGAAAAGTCTATCCTTAAATAAATTGGTTTTGTATTTTTATCAAAAATAATTTGAGTATGTTTTTGTGGGCCAATTTCTGGGTTTTCTGGTAGAATAATTCGTCCCACTCTCACTTGTCTTTTTTTTTTTAATTGTTTCAGCTATTCTAGTTCCTTTGCCTTTCAATATAAATTCTAGAAATATCTTGTTTGTATCTACAAAAAGTCTTGCTAAGATTTTAATAGGACTTTCAATAAACCTATATATCAATTTGGGGAGAATGGACATCTTTTTTTACGTTGAGTCTTCCAATCTGTGAACATGATATGTCTCTCCATTTATTTAGATCTTTGATTTCTTTCATCAGCATTGTGTAGTTACAACACAAGTCTTGTATGTGTTTTTATAGATTTGTACCTAAACGGTTCATTGTACGTGATATTGTATTTTTAATTTATTGTGCTTATTGCTAGTATATTGAGATACAATTGATTTTTGTATGTTTGTTTATATCCTGTGACCTTGCTGAACCTTCTTATTAGTTCTAGGAGTGTTTTCATAGATTTCATGGGATTTTTCTATGTAGACAGTCATGTCATCTACAAATAGAGACAATTTATTTCTTCCTTTCCAGTCTGCCTTTGGTTTCCTTTTCTTGCCTTATGGCACTGACAAGAACTTCCAGCATTACGTTGAATAAGAGTGGTGAGAGTAGATATCCTTACCTTGGTCTTGATACTGGGGGACTGTATTCAGTATTGTACTGTTAAGTATAAGGTGTTTTTTGCTTTTTTTTTTTTTAAATTTTTATTTATTTATTTATTTATGGCTGTGTTGGATCTTCGTTTCTGTGCGAGGGCTTTCTCTAGTTGTGGCAAGTGGGGGCCACTCTTCATCGTGGTGCGCGGGCCTCTCACTATCGCGGTCTCTCTTGTTGCGGAGCACAGGCTCCAGACGCGCAGGCTCAGTAGTTGTGGCTCACGGGCCCAGTTGCTCCGCAGCATGTGGGATCTTCCCAGACCAGGGCTCAAACCCATGTCCCCTGCATTGGCAGGCAGATTCTCAACCACTGCGCCACCAGGGAAGCCCAAATGTTTTTGTTTTGTTTTGTTTTTTTAAATTAATTATTATTTATTTATTTATGGCTGTGTTGGGTCTTCGTTTCTGTGCGAGGGCTTTCTCTAGCTGCGGCGAGCGGGGGCCACTCTTCATCGTGGTGCGCGGGCCTCTCACTATCGCGGCCTCTCTTGTTGTGGAGCACAGGCTCCAGACGCGCAGTCTCAGTAGTTGTGGCGCACGGGCTTAGTGCTTTTTTAAGAATTAAAAAAAATCCTTTTTCAGCTTTATTGAGGTGTAATTGACAGAAATTTTATATAGTTAAGGTGTCCAATGTGATGGTTTCATATAAATATACATTATGAAATGATCGTCACAGTCAAGCATTCATTACCTCACATCATTACCTTTTTTTTAATTCCCCATCCGCTCTACCCTTTGGCAACCACCTGTTTGTTCTCTGCATATATGACTTTGTTTCTGTTTTGTTTGTTTGTTTGTTTTGTTTTTTAGATTCCACATATAAGTGAAATCACACACTATTTGTCTTTCTCTGTCTAACTTATTTCACTTCGCATAATACTGTCTAGGTCCATCTTAGTCATCGCAAATGGCAAGATTTCATTCTTTTTTATGGCTGAGTAATATTCCATTTGTGTGTGTGCATGTGTGTGTGTGTGTGTGTGTGTGTGTGTGTGTGTGTGTGTGTGACACTACATCTTCTTTATCCATTCATCTGTTGTTAGGCACTTAGGTTGCTTCCATATCTTGGCTATTGTAAATAATGCTGCAACGAACATACATCTTTTTGAGGTATGTATATTTTTTTGAATCAGTGTTTTCGTATTCTCATATAAATACCCAGGTGTGGAATTGCTGGATTGTATGGTAGGTCTGTTTTTAATTTATAGAGGACTCTCCTTACTGTTTTCCATAGAGGCTGCACCAATTTACATTCCTACCGACAGTGTACTACGATTTCCTTTTCTCCACATCCTTGCAACACTTACTGCTTATTGCCTTTTTGATAATAGCCATTCTAACAGGTGTGAGGTGATATCTCATTGTGATTTTGATTTGCATTTCCCTGATGATTAGTTATCAGGGCACCTTTTCATGTGCATGTTGACCATCTCTATGTCTTCTTTGGTAAAATGTCTATTAGGATCCATTTTTAAATCCGGTTGTTTTGTTTTGTTTTTATGTTGAGCTGTATGAGTTCTTCGTATATTTTGGATATTAACCCCTTATCTGATATATTGTTAGCAAATATCTTCTCCCATTCAGTAGGCAGCCTTTTTGTTTTCTTGACAATTTCCTTTGCTATGCAAAAGCTTTTTAGTTTGATGTAGTCCCATTTCTTTATTTTTGCTTCTGTTTCCCTTGCCTAAGGAGACATATCTAAAAAATATTGCTCAGACCAATGTAAAAGAGGGCACTGGCATTGTTTTCTTCCAGAAGTAGTCTAGTTTGATTCTTTTGTGTGTAGCTGTCCAGTTTTCCCAACACCATCTGTTAAAGAGGCTGTCTTTTCTCCATTGTATATTCTTGCCTCTTTTTATTGTAGATTAATTGTCAAGATGGTGGGGTTCATTTATGATCTCTCTATTTGTACCATTGATCTATGTGTCTGTTGTGCCAGTACCATACTGTTTTGATTACTGTAGCTTTGTAGTATAGTTTGAGGTCAGGGAGCATGATACCTCTTGTTTTGTTGTTCTTTCTCAAGATTGTTTTGGCTATTTGGGGTCCTTTGTTTTTCCATACAAATTTTAGAATTATTCTAGTTCTGTGGAAAATGCCATTGGTATTTTGATAGGAATTGCTTTGAATCTGTAGAGTGCCTTGAGTAATATGATCATTTTAACAGTATTCTTCCAATCCATGAGCACAGTGTATCTTTCCATCTGTTTGTGTCATCTTCAATTTCTTTTATCAGTTTTTTAAGTTTTCTAAGTGTAGGTTTTTTTTTTTTTTTTTTTTTTTTGGCTGCACCATGCATCATGCAGGATCTTAGTTCCCTGACCAGGGATTGAATCCATGCCCCCTGCAGTGGAAGCACGGAGTCTTGACCACTGGACCACCAGGGAAGTCCCATAAATATAGGTCTTTTACCTCCTTAGTTAGATTTATTCCTAGGTATTCTTTTTGATGTGATTGTAAATGGGATAGTTTTCTTAATTTCTCTTTCTGATAGTTATTATTGTATGGAAATGTAACAGATTTCTGTATGTTAATTTTGTATCCTGCAATTTTACCAAATTCATTGATGAGTTCTAGTAGTTTTTCGGTGGCATCTTTAGGATTTTCTATGGATAGTATCATGTCATCTGAAAACAGTGATGGTTTTACTTCTTTTCCAATTTGGATTTCTTTTATTTCTTTTCTGATTGCTGGGGCTAAGACTTTCAATACTACAATGAATAAAAATGGCAAGAGTGGGCATCCTTGTCATGTTTTCCTGATCTTAGAGAAAACGCTTTCAGCTTTTCACCACTGAGTATGGTGTTAGCTGTGGGCTTGCCATTTATGTCATTCATTATATTAAGATATATTCCACCAATGGACACTTTGTTGAGAGTTTTTGTCATAAATGGATATTGAATTTTGTCCAAAATTTTCTCTACATCAACTGAGATGATCAAATGATTTTTTATTCTTTCATTTGTTAATGTGTTGTATCACGTTGATTAATTTGTGGATATTGAACCATCCTTGTATCCCTGAGATTAATCCCACTTAATCATGGTGTATGATCCTTTTAATGTATCATTGGATTCTGTTTGCTAATATTTTGTTGAGGATTTTTGCATCTATGACTGTCAAGAATATTGGCCTGTAATTTTTTTTTTTTTTTTTTTTGTGGTATCTTTTTCTGATTCTGATATCAAGGTGATGCTGGTCTCATAGAATGAGTTTCTGAGTGTGCCTCTTCAATTTTTTGGGATAGTTTAGGAAGGATAGGTGTTAAGTGTTCTTTAAATGTTTGGTAGAATTCACCTGTGAAGCTGTCTGGTCCTGGACTTTCGTTTGTTGGGAGCTCTTTTATTACTGATTCAATTTCATTACTGGTAATTGATCTATTCATATTTTCTATTTATTCCTGTTTTGGTCTTGGGAGATTGTACATTTCTAGGGATTTATCCATTTCTTCTAGGTTAGAGGATAGGTAGGTCTATAAGATAGGTAGGTCTATCTTATTGCCATATAATTGTTCCTTGTAGTCTTATGTGGTCCTTTGTATTTCTGTGGTGTCAGTTGTAACTTGTCCTCTTTCATTTCTGATTTTATTTGGGCTTTCTTTTTTCTTTGTGAGTCTGGCTAAAGGTTCGCCAATTTTGTTTATCTTTTCAACGAACTAGCTCTTAATTTCATTGATCTTTTCTATTGCTTTTTAGTCTCTATTTCATTTATTTGTGCTCTGATCTTTATTATTTATTTCCTTGTTCTACCTTTGAATTTTGTTTGTTCTTTTTCTAGTTCATTTAGGTTTAACGTTATTGTTTATTTGAGATTTTTTCTTGTTTTCTGAGGTAGGTTTGTATCACTATAAACTTCCCTCTTGGAATTGTTTTTGCTGCATCCCATAGATTTTGGATCATTGTGTTTCTATTTTCATCTGTCTCCAGGTATTTTTTTATTTCTTTGATTTTTTCAGTGATTCATTGTTTGTTTAGTAGCATATTGTTTAGCCTCTACATGTTTGTGTGTTTTGCATTTTTTTTCTTGTAGTTGACTTCTAGTCTCATACCATTGTGATCAGAAAAGATGCTTGATAGGATTTCAGTCTTCTAAATTTTTGAGATTTGTTTTGTGGCCTGTAGAATTGTCCATGTGCAGTTGAAAAGAATGTGTTTTCTGCTGCTTTTGGATGGAATGTTCTCTATGTATCTATTACGTCCATCTGACCAGTGTTTCCTTATTGATTTTCTGTCTGGATGATGTATCCATTGATGGAGTGTTAAGTACCCTACTATTATTGTGTTACTGTCAATTTCTTACTTTATATTCTCCAAATGTGTCAGTGCATACATATTTTCAATTGAAATATCTCCTTGTTGGATCTATCCCTTTATCTTTATATAATGTCCTTTGTTGTCTCTTGTTACAGTTTTTGTTTTAAAGTCTATTTTGTCTGATATAAGTATTGCTATCCCAGCTTTCTTTTCATTTACATTTGCATGGAGTACCTTTTTTCATTCCCTCACTTTCAGTCTGTGTGTCTTTAGATCTGAACTGAGTTTCTTATAGGCAGTATATATACGGGTCTTGTTTTTGTATCCATTCAACCACTCTATGTCTTTTAATTGGAATGTTTAGTCCATTTACATTTAAAGTAGTTATTGATAGATATGTACTTATTGTCATTTTGTTAGTTGTTTGGGGGTTGTTTTTGCAGTTCTTTATTGTTCCTTTCTTTTCTTTTGTTCTCTTCCCTTGTGATTTGATGACTGTCTTTAGCGTTATGTTTGGATTCCTTTCTCTTTTTTGTGTGTGTATCTATTATAGATTTTTGATTTGTGGTTACCATGAGATTTACGTATAGCAATCTTTATGTATATGTGATTATTTTAAGTTGCTGATCTCCGAATTTCAAACACATTTTAACAACCTTGCAGTTTTACTCCCCTCCCCCTACAGTTACTGTTTTTTTGACATCATATTTTGCATCTTTTTGTTTTGTATATCCCTTAACTACTTATTGCAGATATAGATGATTTTACTACTTTTTTCTTTAATCTTCCTACTAGCTTTGTACATGGTTGATTTACTACCTTTACTGTATAATTAATTGCCTTTATCAGTGAGCTTTTTCCTTTCATAATTTTCATGTTTCTAGTTGTGGCCTTTTCTTTTTTGCTTAGAGAATTCCCTTTGACATTTCTTGCAAAGCTGGCTTGGTGGTGCTGAATGCTTTTAGCTTTTGCTGTCTATAAAACTTTTGATCTCTCCATCAAATCTGAATGAAAGCCTTGCCGGATAAAGTATTCTTTTTTTTTTTTCCAACATATTGTATAAGTCATTTTATGTGAAATGTCCAGGACAGCCACATCTATATGGATAGAAAGTAGAGTAGTGATTGCCTAGGGCTGGGAGTAAGGTGGGGAAGAGGGGATTGGGGTAATAACTGAAGGATACAGGGTCTCTTTCTAAGGTGATGAAAATGTTTTAACATTGAGTGTGGTAATGGTTGCACAACTCTGTGAATATACTAAAAACCATTGAATGGTACATTAAACTTAAGTGGGTGAATTGCATGGTATGTGAGTTGTATCTCAGTAAGAAGGGAATGATGTAGCCAAGATGGTGGGAAACATCCTTTGGGCTCCAGCTTTCTCCTTGACCCTCTCTAGCCTCACTGTCCCTACAGGGTGTCTTCCTTCCCACCACGTTCCAGTCCAGGAGTGTCTTGATCTGTCCCTGGCCATCCCTGTTGGGTTTCTCTTCTTTTGGGTGGACCATGAAGTATGCTGGCCTTTCATTAGCTGGTGTCTGATATCAGGATTTCTTCTTTTTTGATTATTGATGTATAGTTGATATATGATATCTTTTTAGTTTCAGCTGTACAGCAAAATGATTCAGTTTTATATCTGTATATTTTTTCAGATTATTTTGCATGGGTGGAGTATTCTTGAGTTTAGGTTTTTCCCTTTTATCCCTTTAATATATTGTACCCTTTGGCTTTCAGAGTTTCTGCTGAAAAGTCAGCTGATAGCCTTATGGGAGATCCCTTGTACAGAACTTGATGCTTTTCCCTTGCTGTTTTTAATATTCTCTTTAACTTTTGCCATTTTAATTATAATGTGTCTTGATATGGTCCCTCTTTGGTTTGATCCTATTTGGGACTCTCTCTGCTTCCTGGACCTGGATTTCTGTTTCCCAGGTTAGGGAAGTTTTCAGCTTTTATGTCTTCAAGTATGTTCTCTACCCCTTTCTCTCTGTGTTCTCCTTCTGGGATTCTTATAATGTGAATGTTGTCCCACAGGCCACTTAAACTGTCCTTATTTCTTTTTATTCTTTTTCTGTGTTCAGCTTCAGTGATTTCTACCTCTCTGTCTTCCATCTAGCTGATTTGTTCCTCTGTATCGTTTAATCTACTATTGATTTCTTCTAGTGTATTTTTCATTTCAGTTATTGTATTTCGTCTCTGTTTGGTTCTTCTTTATATTTTCTAAGTCTTTGTTACACTTCTCTTTATGTTCATCCAGGTTTCTCCAGAGTTCTTCGATCATCTTTTGAGCATTACCTTGAACTCTTTATCAGGTGGATTGTCTATCTCCACTTCACTTAGTTCTTGTGGGGTTTTTATCTTGTTCCGTCTATTGGAACATGTTCCTCTGTCACCTCATTTTGCCTAATTCCTGTTTTTGGGTTGCCTACCCTGGGGGTGTAGGTCTTGACTGTACTGGGTCTCTGCTGCAGTTCCTTCTTTATAACTATAATTGTGGGAAATATTTTCTGCTAGTCATCAGGTTGTTCTCATTGATAGTCACTCTGGTAAATAGTTTAATTTTGGTGTGCCTGTTGGGGGAGGTTCTCAGGGTCTTCCTACTTCACCATATTTGCCACCAGTATAAGGTTAACTGTAGGCTTTTTGTAAATATTCTTTTTCAAATTAAGGAAGTTCTCCTTTATTTCTGTTTTCTGAGAATTTTTATAATAAATTTGTTTTGGCTTTTGTCAAATGCTTTTTTCCTGCATCAATTTTTGGTGGATTACAAGTAATTGATTTTCAAATTTTGAACCATCCTTGCATCCCTGGAATAAGCCTCACTTGGTCATAGTATATAATTCTTTATATATTGCTGAATTGTATTTGCTAATATTTTCTTCAGAATTTATATGTCTATATCCATGAGAGATATTGGTCTGAAGTTTTCCTTATTTGTATTGTCTTTGTCTGGTTTTGTTATCAGAGTAATGCTAGCTTCATGAAATGAATTTGGAAGTATTCCCTCTTCTGTTTTCTGGAAGTGATTGTACAGAATTGGTGTTAATTCTTCTTTAAGCGTTTGGTAGATTTCTCCAGTGAAATCATCTGGGCATGGAGATTTCTTTTTTGGGAGTTTAAAAATTATGGATTAAATTTCCTTAATAATTATAGGGCTATTCAATGACTTATTTCATGCTGGGTGAATTAATGGATGCACTCATAGGGTATAGAGCCCCTGTGACCAGGACCCAGTCGGTGGTGAAGGGCTTTCCTATTTGACAGCGATGGCAGCAGGCTGCTGGCACACCTGCTACATGCACCATGTTGCATGCAGGGGTGTTGCTTGCACACCCTGCCCCCCATCCTTTTAGGCCTCACACCAGCCTGGGGATTCAGGTGGACCATTTCTTCTTCTAAGTTGTCAAATGTATAGAGTTGTTTGTGGTGTTCCCTGATTCTTTAGATGTTTGCAGGGCCTGTGGTAATATCCTCTGTTTCATTCTTGATATTAATAGTTTGTGTAGTCTCTCTCTCTTTTTTTCCTTTTTTCTTTGTGAATCTTGCTGGAGGTTTGTCAATTTCATTGAATTTTTTTCAAAGTGCCAACTCTGTTTCATTGATTTTCACTATTCTGTTTTCAATTTTATTTATTTTTGCTCTTGTTTTTATTATTTCCTTTCTTCTGTTTACACTGGGTTTATTTTGCTCTTTTTCTAGGTTCTTTGGGTGAGAGCTTAGATTGTTGATTTGAGACTTTTCTCTTTTTGGATGTATGCTTTTAATGCTATAAATTTCCCTCTTGGCACTGATTTAGCAAATTTTGATAGGTTGTATTTTCATTTTTGACCCATGCAGTATTTAGAAGTGTGCTATTTTGTTTCCAAGTATTTGGAGTTTTACTGTTATCTTTTGTTGTTGATTTCTAGTTTGATTCCATTGTGGTCAGAAAACACACTGCATGACTTCAATTTTTAAAATTTTGTTGAGGTTTGTTTTGATGGCCCAGGATATGGTCTGTCTTGGTATATGTTCCATAGGCCTTTGAAATGAAATGGGGATTTTGCTGTTATTGAGTATAAATGTCAACTAGATCGGGTTGGTTGATAATGTTTTTGAGTTCTTCTGTTTTCTTTCTGATTTTCTGTCTAGTTGTTTCAATTTTTGAGAGATGGATTGTTAAAGTCTCTTACTATAATTGAGGATTTGTCTTTCTCCTTTCAGTCCTATTAGTTTTTGCTACACATATTTTGTAGTTCTGTTATTTGGTGCATACCCATTTAGGATTGCTTTTTTTTTTTTTTTTTTGGTGAACCAACCTATTTATCATTATATAATGTTACTGTCTATCTTTGGTAATTTTTTTTGCTTTGAATTCTACTTTATCTGATATTAATAGAGCCACACCTGCTTTCCTTTGATTAAAATTTGCATGGTATATCTTTTTTTTTTTCAAGATATTTTTGATGTGGATCGTTTTTTAAGTCTTTATTGAATTTTTTACAATAGTGCTTCTATTTTATGTTTTGGTTTTTTGGCCGTGAGGCATGTGGGATCTTAGCTCCCCGACCAGGGATCGAACCCGCACCCCCTGCATTGGAAGGTGAAGTCTTACCCACTGGACCAGCAGGAAAGTCCCTGCATGGTATATCTTTTTCCATACTTTTATTTTCATCCTGTCTTTATTGTTCTGTTTGAAGTGAATTGTAGACAGCATATAGTTGGATCTTATTTTTTAATCCACTTTGCCAGTCTTTGTCATTTAATTGGTGTATTTAGACCACTTACATTTAGTGTAATTATTGATGTTAAGTCTTTATTCTGCCATTTTATTTTTTGTTTTCTATTCTGTTTTTCATTTTAATATTTTTGCCATCCTGTGGGTTACCTGAACATTTTTTAGAATTCCATTTGTTTTTGAGTATATCTCTTTGTATGGTTTTTTAAGTGGTTGCTCTAGGTATTGCATTATATGTACATAACTCACCACAGTTTACTGATGTTATTTCACCAGTTTGAGTGAAGTTTAGAAACTTTACCTCCCTTAACGTCTCTTTACCATCCCCTGTCTGTAATATAATTATCTTCAGTATTTCCTTTTCAAACTTATAGACACATTAGACCACATTAGACAGTGTTATGTTTAATTATGATGTATCTTGAAATGGATTTCTTTGAGCTTATCCCATTTGGGGTTTTCTCAGCTTCTTGAGTCTGTAGGCTTAATGCCTCTTGCCAAATTTGGGAATTTTTAGCTATTTCTTCTTTGAATTTTTTTTAGCTTCACCCTTCCTCTCTTCTTCTAGGACTCTGATGACACAAATTTTGGATCTTTTGTTATTGTCCCATAGATCCCTGAGGTCTGTTCACTTTTCTTTTTCAGACTGTTTTCTCTCTGTTGTTCAGACTAGATAATTTCTATTGTTCTGTCTTCCGTTTCACTGATTCTTTCCTCTGTTCTCACCTTTCTGCTGTTGTGCCCATCCACTGAGCTTTTTATTTCAGTTACAGTATTTCTCAGTTCTGAAATTTCCATTTGGTTCTTTTATCTCTTTGATGAGACTTTCTATTTTGTTGTTCAGCCTGCTATTGATATTTTTCATTTAAGTATATTCATAATTGCTCATTAAAGCAATTGACTGCTTTAAAATCCTTGTTAGCTAATTCCATCATCTCTGACATCTTGGTTTTGGTTTTTACTGATTATCTTATTAAGTTTGACATCTTCTTGGCACTTGGTATGAGAAGTGATTTTCCACTGAAACCTGGACGTTTTATATTACACTATGAGAATCTGCATCTTCTGTTTTAGCTGGGTTTCTCTTACCCTTGTTACTGCCAGGTGGAGGTAGAAGTCCAAGTTCCCCATTTGGCTTCCATTGACATCCAAGTTGAGTAGGGAAGCTCCTTCTTACCGCTGGGTGGGGGTGAGAATTCCAGCTTCTTACATGTCTCCACTGATGCTCTGGCACATCTCAGTGGTCTTGTTACCACTGGCAGTGGTGAAAGTCTTAGACCCTCCACTGGGCCTGCTCTGACACCACTCCAGTAAGAAAGGGGTGTGGCACCTTGTTATTATCAGTTGGGGATACAAGTGCAGGTCCCATATGTAGTCTCCACAAGTGGGAGGGCCTTGTTACTAGCTGGTGGGGATGAAAAATCCTTGGCCTTAACTGAAAATCCCAGTGTGGGTGTTGGGGTGCCTAGTCATAGCCTCAAGAGGGTGGAAGTCTAGGCTCCCCTTGGCACTTGCCAGCATGGGTGAGGGTTGGCCAGTTTTTTTCCTATCGTGTTTGGATAGAATAGAGCTGTTATTGTTTCACAGTTTTCTGTCCTTCTAGGCTTGCCTGGTCCTTTGGCTAAAGAGAGCAGGCTTTTAGGGAGGCATTTCTGGTCTGTTCGGCCCTTATGGATTGCCAGCTTCTTTAGCTTCATGTCTGGGAATATAAGGCAAAAAGAATACCCAGGAAATGCACCAGTGTGTTGGTGTCATTCCTCAGGTGTTGAGGTGTCTAGCTGGTCTGCCTTTTCAATCATCTTATGTTTGTTTTATATATGATGTCCATGGTTTTTACTTGTACCATCATCTTAGAAGTGGCAGCCTTTTCAGTTTCTTTTTAGTTACTGAATATCTGTTCAGCTTCATAGCATATTTTGAACATGATTGTCCCATTTACTAAGTGGCTGTGGCTTAAGTTATTCTTCTCTTTAAGTTTTACATGATTCCTGATAATTTGATATTTAATTTTAACTATTTCATTGTATATGTATTTTTAACGTTATTGCCCCTAAATCTTATTTTGTATATAGCTATAAACTGAAAATCTTAGCTGAAGGCCTATTTCCCAGCTCTTTTGACCTCTCTACAGAGAGTTAGGTTTGTGTGTAGTGACCATCCCACTACATATAATTTTTAGTAATCCCTAAAGGGGAAAGTAATAATAAATGTTTTCTCATGGCACACTCCCATTCCTAGGAAAACAACTCAACATACATGCAATAGATGTGTCATAAATGGTTAATAGCAACTCTTCTTCATCTAGGATATTGTGTATGAAATTATTCCAAAAATGAATTTTTAAATAATCATAGAGGTTTGAGCCGAACCATTTTTACTTACTAAAGTGCCTAGCATAGCATCAGGAAATCATTCCTATTATTGTTACTTTTTTTGTTGGTACCATGTGGTACCAAGGGACAATGTGAGAGCATTGGGCCATGCATGAATTGTTCTAGTTACTCTGTAGGTATAAACAGGACACTTGAATTGGTTACTAACTTAACGTGTGTAGTAGTGGGGACCATTAATTATTTTAATTCCTGGAAGTGATTTTCAAGTTAGGTTGGGATATTTTTAAACTGGTCTGCTTTTAAAAATATAGGGCCTTATTTCTATCTACAACTTAACAATATTTTACTAGATTTGAACACTGTTCTCCAACTAACTGAGTATTTCTGAGAGAATGGTCATTTTTAATAAGTGTATCTTTCAACATAATTGTTAACTGTTTTTTGGCAGAATCAGAAAACTGATTTGTCCCAGATGAAAGAGAGTGAAATAGTAATCAAGTGTTGAAACTCTTAGCCATTGTTTTGTGTGTGTGTGTGTGTGTGTGTGTGTGTGTGTGTGTGTGTGTGGTATTTGAAAGTAATAAATGATAGACAACTTGCTGGAAATGAAACAAATGGAAATGTTGATTAGAAATACCTAATAAAACTTTCTATAAAATACTTTATATTTGCACTGCATTAAAGTCTAAGAAGTGACAAACCTTCTTTTATAGTCTTGCCTATTTTAAACTGATTGTCATTACCTTAAAATGTAACTTGTAGGGTGCAGGTATAGAAATATATCCTGGGAGTAAGTGCACCCTGAGTGACAATGGGATCCATCACTGCAAGGAAGGGATCCTCATTAAGGTGAGCACCTGCTGAGACACCCTCTTTCCAAAGGTTAGAATGGTTTTACCTAAGAAATAATTATGTTTTGTTAAATTCCCATGTTGTTCCTGTTGTTTTCTGGTTTTGAAAAGCATAAACGGTATGTAAATTTTAATAATATCAATAGTTGGTGGTTGGAAGTCTCTTGTGAGAATACTTTGTTATCTATAGATCTGCAGAAATGACAAAGGAATGCTGTGTCACTCAGAGCTCAGATTGTGCTACCACATACTAATAAGCATAACTTTCTATTTTATTTTTAGAATAGCCTGAAAAAAGTGAGATTTTTAAAGCAGGCAGTGTTGAATGTGACAGTTCCTTAAAATATTTGTTTTCAATGTCACAGGACTTCTTAGATGAACATTATGACATTCCCAAAATATCCATGGTGAGTAATGTCATACATAATAATGAAGGTTATGGTGTTGTCTTGGTGAAACCTACAATTTTCTCTGACCTGCAAGAAAATGCCCAAGATGAAACTGAAGGTATGGTATATTTAGTAATTTTCAAAATAAAAACCAGACCTAATTTATTGTATTTCAGCATTAAACTCTGATTAAAGGTCTTAATCTTCTTCTCCTCTTTAAAAAAGATAACTAGCATATGCTTAGGCATGGAGATAGAGAAGCTTGATAAAGCTATAACATTATGGAATCTTGGAGTGAAAGAAACTTTCAAGGTCAACTAGTCAACTGGTCAAAGCCTTGATGTGTGGTTTCTGTGGTCCTGCAGTAACCTTCTTACCATGCTTGGCTTTCTATAAATTTATAGAATAAGGATGGGCACATGATAGCAATGGTGGCTCCTGCTGGCATTTGTTAAGGATGGAGGCAGAAAAATGAATGTGCTAGGTTGAAGGCTGCATTTGACTGGAGGGGCTCATGGAGTTCACCTCTAGTTTTTATTTGTAAAATTAAATACCTCCCTGTCAGCTGTCTTTCTTGGCAGCAAAGCTGATGTAACACAGTGGGAAGTTCATGAGTTTCAAGCCATGACCCAGATTACTATGAAATCTCAGTCATGGAGAAGGATTGTGCATTGGCATAGGTGAGGAAAGTTTAAAGGATGATGAGTAGTCCTTGTCATCCTTCAGGATCCATTCCAGCTATCTGGTAGTTCTTTTTCTCCTCACAGTTCTGTAGGTCAGAAGTTAAGGTGAGCTTGGCTGGGTTATCTGCTTAGGGTCTCACAGGGTGAAAGAGGTATCAGCTGGGTGGGGCCCTTATCTGAAAGCTCTGGGGCGAGAATCTGCTTCCAAGTTCCTTTATGTTGTTGGCAGAATCAATTTCCTTAAGGTCATAAGACAGAGGTCTCTACTTTTTTTGCTGGCTGTTGGCTGAGGATTGCTCTCAGCTCGTAGGGACCACTCTTGGGTCCTTGCCCCATAACCCCCTCCATTTCAGCAACAGAAGACCTCCCTCAAAGCAAACCTCTCATGCTTCAAATCTTTTTCATGCTTTGAATCTCTTTATGCTTTTCTCTTCTTCATCCAGCCAGGGAAAACATTGCTACTAAAGGGTTCATATGATTAGGTTACGTATACCTGAGTTATCAACTGATTAGTAACCTTAATTACATCTGCAAGGTCCTTTTGCCATTTAACAGTTATGAAAATAACACCAAGTGGCAGATGACCCTGCATCATGGGGCCATCTAGAATTCTGCCATCACAGGCAGTCACTTATAAAGCTGCTAGATTGGGAGTTCCTTTAGGGAAAAGAGCAGTTATATTTATCTTTGCATCTAGCTTCTAATACAGTGCTTAGTAAATATCCAGGAGCGGTCTGTTGAGTAAATGAGATCTAGGATAAAAAGAGAAAATTCAAAATTGGTAATCTTGTATTAGAGTCAGGAGACCTTGAAGACTAAGACACCTGCTTGTTGAGATACTTATGGCAGAGAGTTTGTGAAGTCCAGTCAGATGACAGCTGGAATCCTTAACAGAAAAAACTTGAAAGCTCTGATAGACTGTAGAAATACATGTTTTAGTTGGGTTAGTTTGTATATTTAACTCTATTTGTTATAATTTGTTTGTTTCTTCAGAGAATAAAGCACTTAAAGTTCAGACAAGTGGAGAGGCAGATGTAGCTGAAAGAGTGGATCTAGAAGAGCTGATTGAATGTGCAACTGGTAAAATGGAGCTTTATGCGAGAGCTGACCTTTCTGAGCAAGTCGAAGGCAATTGTGAAATTGTAAATGAACTAGTTGCTGCCTCCACACAAAAAGGCCAGTTGAAGAAGAAAAGGTTGAGTGAACTGGGGATCACACTTGCCGATGACAACTTAATGTCACAGGAGATGTTTGTTTCAATTGTGGGGAACCAGTTCAAGTGGAATGGGAAAGGGAGTTTCGGCACATTTCTCTTCTGACCACTGTGATGTAAATAGCAAAATATTGGATTTTGCACATGCTGCCCCCAAGAATCACTGCTGCTATCATTACTTTGCTTCATGTCTATATTTTGTATCTGATATATTCGATTGGGTTTGAGTGAAACGTAGATTTATTTCTGTCTGCAGGTGTTGCACATAAAACACTCTCTTTATAAAGAAGGTCATAAAAACATAAAATAGAAAATATTTGGAGATTTCTTACCTAGAAAGTCTTGCTTTTTCAAACACATAGTTCTCGTATTAAGTCTATTAATAACTTTCTAGTATAAATACACTTTAGCACTTCAAAGAGGAGGAACGAAGGCAGGGAATGCAAGATGAGCGCACAAAAACGCAATAGGCATCAATGTGCAGTATTCTTATAGTTGTCTTTTTAATCCCAATTATAGTGAGTCTGATATCCATGCTTTATTTGCATAATACTTGTCTTAAAAGCTTTTATGATTGGGAGGTTATCTCCCTTATCAGGCTTATTATTGAGAATCTTAGTGGGAATGCCTTTTTATGTTGAACTATGTAATCATCAAAACAGTAATAGCATAGCAGGTTTGAAACAGAAATGAAACGTGTTATTCAGAGCCAATGCATATATAGAGCATTTTCACTGTTGCTGAATATGAATGATTAAAAAGAAGGTGCTTTTCTTTCACCAACAGTATTCTGATCAAATTTCTTACATAGTCAAAATGATTACCTATACAACCTGTATCAGCTCTGTGTTCTTGATATCATATTGTAAAATACAGCTTTTAAAAGTATTTATATTTTAAAAAAGTGTATGTGACATTAAAATTCCTACTGATTAAAATTATAATGATGAAGTAATAAACTGAATCTTGGTATATTTTTCCAATTGCTTTAGGGGCCATAGTGCCTGTGTAGCATGTGTGATCCTTTGAAATACATACAATATTTTGGTATCTTTTTAGTGCTTCAGAGAGAGTATTAAAATTTTTCCTCAGTGAAGTCTTTCCTTAAATTTGAATAAATTATAATTTTATTTTTCAGATGCTACTAAATATGGAAGGATTTATGTTAGATTTTTTTGTTTGACCATTGAAAGACATTTTTCTTTTACTCTTGAAATCCTGTTGCAAAAGTAATGCTAATTAATTCTGCATCAACTTGAGCCAAATACTTATTTAAAAACCATTTATTCAACTTAAAAAAATCAAATTGGTTTTCCAATTAAATTTCCTTTCTATCTTAGAGTTTAGACTTTGTATATTTTCTTGTAACTTGCTGGAGTGTCAAGAGAATGACAAGTAACTAGGTAAGTTACTTGTTGTTCCTTATTATAGGATGATGGTTTTTCAGATTTCATTTCTATCTTAGTTTAAATCTAATCTTACATTAATTTTTATTCAAATTATAAACTATTAGTGAATAGGCCTAGAGTATTCTTATTTAAGTCACGTAGAGTACTTTTGCTTATTGGGGAGAGTTGAGCATCTCAGATGACTTAGTCCAGAGAGTATAGAGAGAGCCCTGGAGGGATGTGGATTTGACAGTTGAGGTGAAAACACTGACATGGAAAAAGTATTTACTTGAGTTTTAAGTATTAACGTATAGTCAAATCTGCTCTTCTGGGTCTTGTGACTTGTTTACATAGGGCTTGTCTATTACAAGATTATAAAAATATTTTATATTATCTTCTAGTACAAGTAGGCTTGTTTAAATTCACATTTCTAATCCATCTGTAATTTGGTTTTATGTGTGATAAGGTGTAGAACTCTTTTTCTCTAAATGGTTATCAAGTTCTCTTGATATTGTCTATTGATTAGTTCATTTTTTCCCCACGTAATTGGAATCACGCTGAATTCCCGTGTTTGCCTACAGTTGACCCTCTGGCTTAAAAACTCCTGTCTGATAATCTCCAGCTAAATGTATATTCTGTTACTAGGATCCAGCTCACTAGCACTCAATCACATTTGACTAGAAAAAATGTTTTCTAGCCACCCTGCATTGTAGCAAGTTGTTTTTCCTCCTAGTGACTTGAGGAAAGTGTAACCTCACTTCCATTCCATTCTTATTTTTCAAAACCTTCTTGGCTATTGAGCTGCTTTTTTTTTTTTTGTTAGCATTTATCAGCTTTTTTGATATAATAAAAAATCATCAATTTTAAGTCTACAATTCTGAGTCTTGACAAATATATATAGTTGTGTAACTACTACCATAAACACAATATTGAAAATTTCTGTCATCTTTAAAAGGTCTCATTTTTCTTTGCAGTCAATCCCCCCCTCCCCAACCTTGGACCCTGGCAACCTCTGATCTGCTTTCAGTCACCATAGTTTTGCCTTTTCTAGAATTACATATAAAAAGAATGATGACTCATTATATAGTCTTTTGTGTCCATCTTCTTAAGCTTAGTATAATGCTCTTAAAATACATCTATGTTGTTTCCTGTGTCAGTAGTTTGTTTGTTTTTATTGCTGAGTAGTTTTCCATTGTGTGGATATTGAGTGTTGTGTATTCATTCACCCATTGATGGGCCACATGGGTTGTTTGTAGTATTTGATTATTATGAATAAAGTTGCTAAGAATATTTGGGTAAAGGTTTTTGTCTGAACATATTGTTTTTATTTCTCTGGTGGTAAATACCTGTGAGTGGGATTGCTGAGCTGTATAGTAAGTGCACATTTTACTTTATTAGAAAGTTCCAAATTGTTTTCCAAAGCGGCTATCCCATTTTGCTTTCCTACTAGCAGTGTATGAGAATTCTAGTTGCTCTATATCCTTGCTGACACTTGATATTGTCATTCTTTTAAATTTTAAGTATTCTAATGGATGTGCAGTGATAGCTCACTGTGTTTTTAATTTGCATTTCCCGTATGATTAATGATGTTTAGCATCTTTTCATGTGCTTCTTTGCCATTTCTATATCTTTGGTGAAGTGTCTATTCAAATCTTTATCCTATTTTAGTCCCCCCAAATCAGGTTGTTGTATTGAGTTGTAAGGTTTGTGTGTATTTTTTTTTTAATTCTGGATGCGAGTTTTTAATCAAATATATGTTTTGCAAATATTTCCTTTCTTCCTGTGGCTTGGGTTTTAATTTCTTAAGCAGCAGAAGTTTAAATTTTGATCAAGTCCAATTTATCAATTTTTTTTTTTATGGTTTGTGCTTTTTATGTCTTATCTGAAAATCTTGTTTTCTCTTTTCCTACCTTCTTTTGGATTGAGGGTTTTAATTTTTTTTAAATGGATCCATTTTACCTCTACCCTTGGCTTATTATATATACATATATATATAGAATATATATTATATATTTTATAGTTTTGCTTCAGGGCAGTAGTTCTCAACCAGAAGCAAGTTTGGCCCCCTACCCCCATCCCAAAAGGACATTTGCCAAAGTCTGGAGACATTTTTGGTTGTCACAGCTGTGAGTGAGGTGCTAATGGTATTTATTAGGTAGAGACCAGGGTTGCCACTAAACATCTTACAATGCACAGGACTACCCTCACATCATGGAATGACATTTTGGGCAAAAATGTCAATTGTGCCAAGATTGGCTCCTGCTCCAGGTCAGGGCTTGGCAACTTTTTCTGTAAAGAATCAGAGAGTAAATATTTTATGCTTTCTATGACATACATGGTCTCATATTTCCTTCTACCCACCCTGTTCCAAAATGTAAAAAACATTCCTAGCTTCTGAACTGTACAAAAATAAGTAGCAAGATGGATTTGGCCTATGGCCTGAATTTGCTGACCCCTGCTCTAGAGTTTACAATAGATACAAACTACCTTCAAATATTTTATCACTTTATATGTAAGGTCCATTTTCCCTTCTATCCTTTGTGCTATTGTTGTCAAACATGTTACTCTTACATATGTTATAAGCCCCTCAATATTTTGTGTCATTTTTGCCTTAAACTATTAGCCTTCAGAAGGATTTTAAAATGGATCTTTTATATTTATTAACGTATGGACCATTTCTGGTACTCTTCATTCTTCATTGTATAGATCCAAATTTCTATTTGGTATCATATTCCACCTGAATAACTTTCTTTATCATTTCTTTTGGTATAGGTCTGCTGACAATGAATTCTTCTATATTTCGTTAGTCTGAAAATGCCTTTATTTTGTCTTCAATTTTGAAAGATGACTTTTTGCTGCTTAGAAAATTCTAAATTGACGGTGTATCTCAGTATTTAAAGATGTTGTTCCACTGTCATTTTGCTTACATAGTTTCTGGCAAGCAGACTGTTTTTAAGATTTTATCTCTGGTTATCAGCAATTTCATGATCCTGTATATTTGTGTGGATTTCTTTGTTTATTCTGCATGGAGTTCATTGTACTTCTTCATTGTGTGAGTTTATTTTTTCAGATGATTTTTCTGTTCTACTCTCTCTCATCTCTCTTTCCTTAACTCTAATTACATGCATGTTACTCTGGGTTTTTTTTGTCCCTAAGGTCACTGATGCATTATTCATTTTTCAGGTTTTTTTTATGTGTTTCACTTTGGATAGTTTCTATTGCTATGTCTTCAAGTTTACTAAAATTTTCTTCCACACAGTTTAAACTGCTGTTAATCTCACCCAATGAATTGTTCATTTCAGATATTACATTTTTTAAATCCCAAGATGGTTTTTTGGGGGGACTCTTTATAACATCTTTCCCTTCTCTCATCAACATGATTGTATTTACTTCTACTTCCTTGATCATATAGGACATATTTATAATACCTATTGTAGTATCCTTATTTGATAGCTTTATCATCTCTGTTGCTTCTGTGTCTGTTTCTATTGATTGATTTTTCTCTTGGTTGTGGGTCATATTTTCCTGTTTCTTTGCTGGCTGCTTATTTCTGATTGGATGCTAGTCATCATGAATTTTATGTTATTGCTGTAATTTGTTTTAGTCCTTTAAAGTGTTGGCTTTTTTTTTTTTTTTTCCTGGAATGCAGTTACTTGGAATCAGTTGAATACACCTCCCTTCCCCTTTCTAGAAATCTATCTGGTGCCCCATGTATTATGAGGTCTTTTCACTCTGGCTGGTAGGAGTGAAGTTTTTCCTGCTCATTCTTTTCTGGTGACCCTTTCCCCAGCCTTGTGTAGTTTCTTCTCACACATATGCAGGTTGGTACTCAACCAGTACTCAAGGAGACCCACTGCAGGTTTCTGAAGCTCTCTTTCTGTGCATCTCCCTTCTCTAGTACTCTGCCTTGCAAATTCTAGGTGCCTTGGCCTCTAAACTCTAATTTCTGTTTCCTTACCTTAGTGAATCAACTGTGCTCTGTTCCCCCTCCCTGTATGGAGGCCTGGAAACTGCCTCCAAGAAGTAAGCTGCTATAATTTTGTTTCCCTTATCAGGTATCACAGTCCTGTGTTATCTGTTATCTGATGTCTGGAAAACCATTGTCTCATATGTTTTGTCCAGTTTTCTAGTTATTTAAGGCAGGAGGGTAAATCTGAAACTTGTTACTCAATCTTGACTAAAAGTGAAATTCTTCTTGAATCCTCCAGGTTGGAACCATTTCCAAAGGACATGGAGGACTCTATGTTAGAACCAGTTGGTAACCAGGTCAAATTTCTGAGTTTCTCTAGCTTATTTCTGTTGAAATCTTTACTAGACTGGTTGGTATTTGACCATAAAAACATTTTTGGCACATTTAAATAAAGGGGAGTGTGGGTGGTGTGGTGTCACAGGCCATTAACTTTTTCGGTTGAACACATTCACATTCTAGAATCTTAGCCAACCCTAATTTGGTTTGCTCACATCCAAAATTAGGAGTTTTCTGCATTCAGACTTATTTGTGTGGGTGAGGTCAAGGCTGATTGGTAAATAAAATCCTGTCTTATTAAGAAGCCTGTGTGAGCTTACCATGCATGCATGCTTTTGGAGTTCAGCTTTTACTGCCTTCAGGCCAGGTGGGCTGACAACTTTCTCACTGAAATAATCTTGGTGTATAGCTCTTTAAAGGCCATTTTGAATAAAATTGGACCAATTTAGCAAGCAATTAAAAACTAATTAGAATCTTTACATTATTTTCATGTGAAGCACAATGCATTGCAGTTACCTGTGAATGTTCTTGAAAAATCAAGTATCCCTAATTTATAGTTGGTCCTTGAGCTAGAGGCAACTCTCCTAGGTGATAGCTGGTGATATTTTCCATCAAGACTCTTAGGAATTCACATACTGTTTTATTTTAGATTGCTCAAAAACTTTCTGAAGGTGTTAGGCATATTAACATTAATGTGGCTTTTGGTACATTAATAAAATGCTCCTGCACTTAGCTTTTCTTCAGTGCTTACAAGGTACCAAATGAGCTGTAAGGAAGATGAGCAGACAGTTTAACACTTTCTAAAGTAATATTAAGCTTTATAGCACTAGAAATCTATTTAATTCCCTTTCATTGCTTCTAAAATGCATTTCAAATCTGTTGTCATTGATAAAATGCTCAGAGACATTGGAGAATTATTTTTGACTTGATGTTTATATCTAAAATTTGCTAGTGAGACAAATCCTCTCTAGTGCTGGAGGAAATTAACATTTTGGCTTTTCAACATAGTTATCGATTAGGTTAGAGTTTACAGTTCCCTGGAGGCTTTCAATTTTATGGGTTTAGAAAGGCTAACAGATTTCATACTCCTTGGTTTTGGAAAGTCACATTGTCTTGATCACAGAGTTTTCCTCTAAACCCAATTTTCTGTTCTTTTAAATAACCATTTTGTTAAGCCAAGTCTCTGTAATTCCGTATTACGTAGATGTTGTCCCTTAATTTGAAAAGCAGAATCAATGGCTATAATTCTCTTTTTAATCAGTGAAAAACGCATTTGTCTAGGCTGTAATTGACTATTCAGCAGTTGTTAAGGGAGGGTTCTGGCTCTGTGGAATGTAATACCTAATTTGCTGATGGCATTATGCTGGGATGAGGGGAGAGAGCAAATGTGCTCTGCAGAACACTACCACCTAAAGGCTTTTCTGGAGGGGAGGCTGATATGTACTAGTAATGTTAGATAAGTGCTTACACTATGAAATCAACTGCATAATGTCACATGGAAAGATCTGAGAATATTAAAGCAAATATTGACAATAGTAAAGCCAAGTCATTTTTCCCAAGACAGAAATGTTGGTCTACAGGTATTTTTCTGTAACATGTGTTAGGGCATCTAGGTGCTTGAGGAAAGAGATTGGGTCTTTTCCGCATCCAATTTTTGAAGATGTTAAGGATGTAGAAAATGGCAGGAGTATAGGAGGCTCTCAGAAGATACTATTTTAGAGATCATGGAAATGTATGAATATCTCATGTTTATCCAGCACTTCTAGAGAGTCTAAGGGTAATTTCCACAGGACATGGAGGTGGAATTATTTCAAGTTCAGCACTCATGGTGTTGGTTGTGAATGCATGTGAGTCTGAGTCTTCCGGTATTGCCCAGCCATTTCTAGAGACCAAGCATGTAAGGTCATCATTTCAGCCCCTTTATGTTTCTTTTTCCATGCCGGTTCTGTAAGATAACAAGGCTAGAGTACTAGAGGATGATTCTCAGCACTTAGCTGCACATTAGAGTCACTTGGTGCACTTAAAAAAAAAAAAAAAACCTTATGGGGGACTTCCCTGGTGGCGCAGTGGTTAAGAATCTGCCTGCCAATGCAGGGGACACGGGTTCGATCCCTGGTCCAGGAAGATCCCACATGCCACGGAGCAACTACGCTCATGCGCCACAACTACTGAGCCCCCGTGCCACAACCACTGAAGCCCACGCGCCTAGAGCCTGTGCTCCACAACAAGAGAAGCCACCACAATGAGAAGACCTCTCACTGCATCGGAGAGTAGCCCCTGCTCGCCGCAACTAGAGAAAGCCCATGTACAGCAATGAAGACCCAACACAGCCAAAAATAATAAAAATAAATAATTAATTAAAAAAAAAACAAACACCTTATGCATAGGCACCCCCACCCTCTCAAGATTCTGAAATAACTGGTCTAAATCAGTTCTGGCATAGATAATTTAAAAGAAAACATCTGTTACATTACTGCCTGGTGGTCATCTATGCAAGAAAGCCCAGAACTCTAAATGTCTAGAATCGTGTGAAAATTCCTTTTTCTTGACTTCTGCCACCAACTACCCATACAATTGTGTACCAGGGCCAGACCAGGGCTCGAACCCGTGTCCCCTGCATTGGCAGGCAGACTCTCAACCACTGTGCCACCAGGGAAGCCCCTATTTTTGGTTTTTTAAGGAACCTCCACACTGTTCTCCATAGTGGCTGTATCAATTGACATTCCCACCAACAGTGCAAGAGGGTTCCCTTTTCTCCATACCCTCTCTAGCATTTGTTGTCTGTAGATTTTCTGATGATGCCCATTCTAACTGGTGTGAGGTGATATCTCATTGTCGTTTTGATTTGCATTTCTCTAATAATTATTGATGTTGAGCAGCTTTTCATGTGCCTCTTGGCCATCTGTATGTCTTCTTTGGAGAAATGTCTGTTTAGGTCTCCTGCCCATTTTTTAATTGGGTTGTTTGTTTTTTTAATATTGAGCTGCATGAGCTGTTTATATATTTTGGAGATTAATCCTTTGTCCTTTGATTCATTTGCAAATATCTTCTCCCATTCTGAGGGTTGTCTTTTCATCTTGTTTATAGTTTTCTTTGCTGTGTAAAAGCTTTTAAGTTTTATTAGGTCCCATTTGTTTATTTTTGTTTTTATTTCCATTACTCTAGGAGGTGGTTCAAAAAAGATCTTGCTGTGATTTATGTCAAAGAGTGTTCTTCCTAGGGGATTCCCTGGTGGTACAGTGGTTAAGAATCTGCCTGCCAATGCAGGGGACACGGGTTCGGGTCTGGGAAGATCCCACATGCCGCGGAGAAATGAAGCCCGTGCACCACAACTACTGAGCCTGCGCTCTAGAGCCCGGGAGCCACAACTACTGAACCCACGTGCAACAACTACTGAAGCCTGTGCACCTAGTGCCCGTGCTCTGCAACAAGAGAAGCCACCGAAATGAGAAGCCTGCACACCACAATGAAGAGTAGCCCCCGGTCTCCGCAACTAGAGAAAGCCCGCACACAGCAATGAAGACTGAACATAACCCAAACTAAAAATAAATAAAATAAATAAATTTATTTAAAAAAAAAAAAGAGTGTTCTTCTTATGTTTTCCTCTAAGAGTTTCATAGTGTCCTGTCCTACATTTAGGTCTTTAATCCATTTTGAGTTTATTTTTGTGTATGGTGTTAGGAAGTGTTCTAATTTCATTATTTTACATGTAGTTGTCTAGTTTTCCCAACACCACTTATTGAAGAGACTGTCCTTTCTCCATTGTATATCCTTGCCTCCTTTGTCATAGATTAGTTGACCATAGGTGCGTGGGTTTATCTCTGGGGTTTCTATCCTGTTCCATTGATCTATATTTCTGTTTTTGTACCAGTACCATATTGTCTTGGTTACTGTAACTCTGTAGTATAATCTGAAGTCAGGGAGTCTGATTCCTGCAGCTCCGTTTTTTTCCCTCAAGATTGCTTTGGCTATTCAGGGTCTTTTGTGTCTCCATACAAAATTTTAAGATTTTTTATTCTAGCTCTGTAAAAAATGCCATTGGTAATTTGATAGGGATTGCATTGAATCTGTAGATTGCTTTGGGTAGTATAGTCATTTTCACAATATTGATTCTTCCAATCCAAGAATATGATATATCTCTCCATCTGTTTGTGTCATCTTTGTTTTCTTTCCTCAGTGTCTTATAGTTTTCTGAGTACAGGTCTTTTACCACCTTAGGTACGTTTATTCCTAGGTATTTTATTCTTTTTGTTGCAATGGTGAATGAGATTGTTTCCTTAATTTCTCTTTCTGATCTTTCGTTGTTAGTGTATAGGGATGCAAGTGATTTCTGTGCATTAATTTTGTATCCTGCAACTTTACCACATTCATTGATTAGCATTAGTGCTTTTCTGGTGGCATCTTTAGGATTATCTATGTATAGTATCACGTCATCTACAAATAGTGACAGTTTTACTTCTTCTTTTCCAATTTCTATTCCTTTTATTTCTTTTTCTTCTCTGATTGCCTTGGCTAGGACTTCCAAAACTATGTTGTCTAATAGTGGTGAGAGTGGACATCCTTGATTTTAGACAAAATGCTTTCAGTTTTTCATCATTGAGAATGATGTTTGCTGTGGGTTTGTCATATGTGGCCTCTATTATGTTGAGGTATGTTCCCTCTATGCCCACTTTCTGAGGGGTTTTATCATAAATGTGTGTTGAATTTTGTTGAAAGCTTTTTCTGTATCTATTGAGGTGATCGTATGGTTTTCATTCTTCAGTTTGTTAATACAGTGTTTCACATTGATTGATTTATGTATATTGAAGAATCCTTGCATCCCTGGGATAAATCCCACTTGATTGTGGTGTATGATCCTTTTAATGTGTTACTGGATTCTGTTTGCTAGCATTTTGTTGAGTATTTTTGCATCTATATTCCTCAGTGATATTGGTCTGTAATTTTCTATTTTTGTAGTATCTTTGTCTGGTTTTGGTATCAGGGTGATGGTGGCCTCGTAGAATGAGTTTGGGAGTGTTCCTTCCTCTGCAATTTTTTGGAAGAGTTTGAGAAGGATAGGTGTTAATTCTTCTCTAAATGTTTGACAGAATTCACCTGTGAAGCCAT
Source organism: Balaenoptera musculus (assembly GCF_009873245.2). Classification (NCBI taxonomy): domain Eukaryota; kingdom Metazoa; phylum Chordata; class Mammalia; order Artiodactyla; family Balaenopteridae; genus Balaenoptera; species Balaenoptera musculus. The sequence goes on along the minus strand of NC_045803.1, from coordinate 23,408,706 downwards.
CTGGTTCTGGACTTTTGTTTGTTGGGAGTTTTTTAACCACAATTTCAATTTCATTACTTGTGATTGGTCTGTTCATATTTTCTATTTCTTCCTGGTTCAGCCTTAGAAGTTTCTAAGAATTTGTCCATTTCTTCCATGTTGTCCATTTTATTGGCATAGAGTTGCTTGTAGTAGTCTCTTATGATGCTTTGTATTTCTGCGGTGTCCATTGTAACTTCTTTTTCATTTCTGATTTTATTGATTTGAGTCCTCTCCCTCTTTTTCTTGATGAGTCTGGCTAAGATGAGAAGACTCATCTTCTCAAAGAACCAGCTTTTAGTTTTATTGATCTTTGCTATTGTTTTCTTTGTTTCTATTTCATTTATTTCTGCTCTGATCTTTATGATTTCTTTCCTTCTACTAACTTTGGGTTTTGTTTGTTCTTCTTTCTCTAGCTCCTTTAGGTGTAAGGTTAAATTGTTTATTTGAGATATTTCTTGTTTCTTGAGGTAGGAGTGTATAGCTATAAACTTCCGTCTTAGAACTGCTTTTGCTGCATCCCATAGGTTTTGGATCGTCGTGTTTTCATTGTCATTTGTCTCTAGGTATTTTTTGATTTCCTCTTTGATTTCTTCAGTGATCTCTTGGTTATTTAGTAACGTATTGTTTAGCCTCCACGTGCTTCTGTTTTTTACGGCTTTTTTCCCTGTAATTGATTTCTTATCTCATAGTGTTGTGGTTGGAAAAGATGCCTGATATGATTTCAATTTTCTTAAATTTACTGAGGCTTGATTTATGACCCAAGATGTGATCTTTCCTGGAGAATGTTCCATGTGCACTTGAGAAGAAAGTGTAATCTGCTGTTTTCAGATGCAATGTCCTATATATAGCAATTAAATCTATCTGGTCTATTGTGTCATTTAAAGCTTGTGTTTCCTTTTTAATTTTCTGCCTGGTTGATCTGTCCGTTGGTGTAAGTGAGGTGTTAAAGTCCCCCATTGTTATTGTGCTACTGTCAATTTCCTCTTTTATAGATGTTAGCATTTGCTTTATGTATTGTGGTGCTCCTATGTTGGGTACATATATATTTATAATTGTTATATCTTCTTCTTGGATTGATCCCTTGATCATTATGTAGTGTCCTTCTTTGTCTCTTGTAATAGTCTTTATTTTAAAGTCTATTTTATCTGATATGAGTATTGCTTCTCCAGTTTTCTTTTGATTTCCATTTGCGTGGAATAACTTTTTCGATCCCCTCACTTTCAGTCTGTATGTGTCCCTAGGTCTGAAGTGGGTCTCTTGTAGACAGCATATATATGGGTCTTGTTTTTGTATCCATTCAGCAAGCCTGTGTCTTTTTGGTTGCAGCATTTAATCCATTCACATTTAAGGTAATTATCGATATGTATGTTCCTATTACCATTTTCTAAATTGTTTTGGGTTTGTTTTTGTAGGTCTTTTTCTTCTCTTGTGTTTCCCACTTAGAGGAGTTCCTTTAGCATTTCTTGTAGAGCTGGTTTGGTGGTGCTGAATTCTGTTAGCTTTTGTTTGTCTTTAAAGCTTTTGATTTCCCCATCAAATGTGAATGAGACCCCTGCTGGGTAGAGTAATCTTGGTTGTAGGTTCTTCCCTTTCATCACTTTAAATATATCGTGCCACTCCCTTCTGGCTTGTAGAGTTTCTGCTGAGAAATCAGCTGTTAACCTTATGGGAGTTCCCTTGTATATTATTTGTCATTTTTTCCTTGTTGCTTTTAATAATTTTTCTTTGTCTTTACTTTTTGTCAATTTGATTACTATGTGTCTCGGCGTGTTTCTCCTTGGGTTTATCCTGCCTGGGACTCTCTGCGCTTCCTGGACTTGGGTGGCTATTTCCTTTCCCATGTTAGGGAAGTTTTCGACTATAATCTCTTCAAATATTTTCTCGGGTCCTTTCTCTCTCTCTTCTCCTTGTACGACCCCTGTAATGCGAATGTTGGTGTGTTTAATGTTGTCCCAGAGGTCTCTTAGGCTGCCTTCATTTCTTTTCATTCTTTTTTCTTTGTTCTCTTCTGCAGCATGAATTCTACCATTCTGTCTTCCAGGTCACTTATCCGTTGTTCTGCCTGTTATTCTGCTATTGATTCCTTCTAGTGTATTTTTCATTTGCGTTATTGTATTGTTCATCTCTGTTTGTTTGTTCTTTAATTTTTCTAGGTGTTTTTTCTTTAATTCTTCTAGGTCTTTGTTAAACATTTCTTGCATCTTCTCGATATTTGCCTCCATTCTTTTTCCGAGGTCCTGGGTCATCTTTACTCTCATTATTCTGAATTCTTTCTCTGTAAGGTTGCCTATCTCCACTTCATTTAGTTGTTTTTCTGGGGTTTTATTTTGTTCCTTCATCTGGTACATAGTCCTCTGCCTTTTGATTTTGTCTATCTGTGAATGTGGTTCTTGTTCCCCAGGCTGCAGGACTGTAGTTCTTGCTTCTGCTGTCTGCCCTCTGGTGGATGAGGCTATCTAAGAGACTTGTGCAATCTTCCTGATAGGAGGGACTGGTGGTGAGCAGAGCTCAGTAAAACTAATCCGCTTGTCTGCTGATGGGTGGGGCTGAGTTCCCTCCCTGTTGGTTATTTATCCTGAGGTGACCCAGCACAGAGCCCACAGTCTCCTTGGTGGGGCTAATGGCAGACTCCAGGAGGGCTCAAGCCAAGGAATACTTCCTAGAACTTCTGCTGCCAGTGTCCTTGTCCCCGCAGTGAACCACAGCTGCCCCCCGCCTCTGCAGAAGACCCTCCAACACTAGCAGGTAGGTCTGGTTCAGTCTCCTCTGGGGTCACTGCTCCTTCCCCCTGGGTTCTGATGCACATACAACTTTGTGTGTGCCCTCCAAGAGTGGAGTCTCTGTTTCTCCCAGTCCTGTTGAAGTCCTGCAATGAAATCCCTTGAGCCTTCAAAGTCTGATTCTCTGGGGATTCCTCCTCCCATTGCTGGATCCCCAGGTTGGGAAGCCTGAGGTGGGGCTCAGAACCTTCACTCCAGTGGGTGGACTTCTGTGGTATAATTGTTCTCCAGTGTGTGAGTCACCCACCCAGCGGTTATGGGATTTGATTTTACTGTGATTGTGCCCCTCCTACTGTCTCGTTGAGGCTTCTCCTTTGTCTCTGGATGTGGGGTATCTTTTTTGGTGAGTTCCAGTGCCTTCCTGTTGATGATTGTTCAGCAGTTAGTTGTGATTCTGGTGCTCTCGCAAGAGGGAGTGAATGAACGTCCTTCTACTACGCCATCTTGAACCAACTCCGAAAAAAATTTTTTTGATAGTACAATTTATTGAGCACTGCCTATGTGCCTGCAGTGTGTTAAGCATTATAATCCTCACAGGAATCCTGCCTGGTGTGAGTATTGGGCACTTTAAGCGTTTGACGCAGAAATGGTAAGGGGATTTCTCTTAACCACTAAGAAAATATTTCTCAAAGGGTGTTTCAAGAAATAGCAGTTCTGCAGGTGTTGTCTGCAAAAAGAGCTTGTGGTGAAGTAAGTTTGGAGGGTGTTTAAACGGGTTCTGTGTAACCCTTTACTGCAGGATTAGTATGCCAGTGTGCACTGTGAATTCCTAAATGGTGGAACTAAGGGAAGGGGATAGAGTAGGCAAAATTTCCCAAACTTACTTGATCACAGATATTTTGGGGGGAGGAGAAGAATGTTACAGGGGCTTTGGAAACCCTTCCTCTGCCACTTAAGCAAGGGCCCTTCCTGGGAGAGTTTTCTGGCTGCAGTGCTAGGCTGTGCAGGGAAGTAGTAAGACAGAAAGCCAACAGTTAATTTGGGGTGGGCTGTTGAGGGCTTTGAACACCAGGCAAAAGATGATGAACCCAGGACACTGACGCTGAAAGTACTCTGAGACTTATCATGGACACAAGGACTTGGAGGGGAGAGGTAGGGCTTTAATTAGGAAGCTTCACTGTGGTCTCGGGGTGAGTCAAAAAGGCCCCAAGCTGGAGACTATATCGTAGTGAGGGCATAATCTATAGCATTTGAGCTGAAGAGTCTAAGATATCAAGTCAATAATCACTTTATAAGAAATGTTTCACTTTTAATTTCAAAAGTCACGCAGGTCCTGTTATATCTTAAGTTACTACGTTGGTGATTTTTTATTTTGAAGCTTGACTGTTTTCATTACCATTTAACTTATTCTCAAAGTCACCAGTTTTCTTACGAAATGGGCCCATGAGCTTGCTGCAGAGCTCCCATCCCCTGGGCAGGGATGGTGGTTTTAAATGTAGTAGGGCAGATAGAAAAGGTGTCAGGAGGATTTGGGGCAAATCTTGCCTCATTGCCCACACTGAAGAGCAAGGGCGTTTGGGGGCCAGGATGAGGAGCACCTGTGCAGGGTCCCTTTGGCTTTTCCCGAGGTGACTCTTAATTAGCAAACTCACCTTCCGAGCTGCTGAGTTACAAAGTTGGCCCTCTGGGAAGGTTATGAAGAATAGAACTCATGGTTTGTAGTCGGAAACAATTTAGCCTGGTGGGAGGAATGGAGGATTTGGGAGCAGAAGATCTGGACCTCAGACCTGGATTTTCTGCTTCCTGGCCATGTGACCTTGGGCAAATCTTTTCACATTTCCCAGTTTCTCCCATCTGTGAAATGGGAATAATGATTCCTGTCCTGCTTCTTTTACACATTCACTAGAATAAATGAGGCAACATCTGTGCCAGGGCTCTCTCCTTTTCTATGTTACAGTTAACCTCTTGATTGATTCTAAACCTTTTCTTTCTCCCTCTTTTCTTTTGGGCAGTTAAGTGCCCGTAAGTTAGTTACTAATGATGACGGTATTCAGTCCTCAATAAATGTTGGCTGGCATTAATTATGTTCTAGGAGCTGAGGGAAGAACTACCATGTTGGCTTGTGGGACAATTGTTAGTTTCTTCATCTGTGAGTCTGGGCCAGTGAATCTCGGGGATGTTAGGCTGCCTGCCATGGGTCACACAAGTGAAAGTCAAGCCCAGAGCAGGCTGACTCCAGAGACTGAACTTTTAACCCTTTTATTGGCTTTATTGTGCCAGACCTGACTGTATGAAGGCAACTTGGGGTATGAGAAGGAGCTAGAGCAATGACCCCATACCCCACCTAGGGACCAAGTGGACAAGCCAACTGGTACTCCTCTTTTTATTTTTTTCTATTTTTTTCCTTTTTAAAAAAATTATGGTATATGTGATTTACAACATTATATAAGTTTCAGGTGTACAACATAGTGATTCACAATTTTTAAAGGTTATGCTCCATTTATAATTATTATAAAGTATTGGCTATATTCTCTGTGTTGTACAATATATTCTTATAGCTTTATTTAAACATAATAGTTTGAACCTCCTAATTACTTACCCCTAAATTGCCCCTCCCCCTTCCCTCTCCCCAGTGGTAACCACTAATTTGTTCTCCATATCTGTGAGTCTGTTTCTTTTTGTTATATTCACTAATTTGTTTTCTTTTTTAGATTCCACATATAAGTGATATCATACAGTATTGTCTTTCTCTGTCTGACTTCTTTCACTTAGCATAATATACTCCAAGTCCATCCATGTTGTTGCAAATGGCAAGGTTTCATTCTTTTTTATGGCTGAGTAGTATTCCATTGCATATATATATACCACATCTTCTTTATCCATTCATTTGTTGATGGACACTTACATTGTCCCAATACCTTGGGTATTGTAAATAGTGCTGCTATGGACATTGGGGTACATATATCTTTTTGAATTAATGTTTTCGTTTTCCTCAGATATATACCCTGGAGTGAGATTGCTGGATCATATGGTAGTTCTATTTTTAGTTTTTTGAGGAAGCTCCATACTATTTTCCACAGTGGCTGCACAGTGGCTGCACCATACTATTTTCCACAGTGGCTTACCAACAGTGTAAGAGGGTTCCCTTTTCTCCACATCCTTGCCAACATTTGTTATTTGTGGTCTTTTTGATGATGGCCAGTCTGATAGGTGTGAGGTGACATCTCATTGTGATTTTGATTTGCATTTCTCTGATGATTAGTGATGTTGAGCATCTTTTCATGTGCCCGTTGCCATCTGTATGTCTTCTTTGGTAAAATGTCTATTCAGGTCTTCTGCCTATTTTTTTTTTTTTAACATCTTTATTGGAGTATAATTGCTTTACAGTGGTGTGTTAGTTTCTGCTTTATAACAAAGTGAATCAGTTCTACATATACATATGTTCCCATATCTCTTCCCTCTTGCATCTCCCTCCCTCCCACCCTCCCTATCCCACCCCTCTAGGTGGTCACAAAGCACAGAGCTGATCTCCCTGTGCTATGCGGTTGCTTCCCACTAGCTATCTATTTTACGTTTGGTAGTGTATATATGTCCATGCCACATCTTACCCTTCCCCCTCCCCATATCCTCAAGTCCATTCTCTAGTAGGTCTGTGTCTTTATTCCCGTCTTGCCACTAGGTTCTTCATGACCTTTTTTTTTTTTTTCCCTTAGATTCCATATATATGTTAGCATACTGTATTTGTTTTTCTCTTTCTGACTTACTTCACTCTGTATGACAGACTCTAACTCCATCCACCTCACTACAAATACCTGCATTTCATTTCTTTTTATGGCTGAGTAATATTCCATTGTATATATGTGCCACATCTTCTTTATCCATTCATCCAATGATGGACACTTAGATTGCTTCCATGTCCTGGCTATTGTAAATAGAGCTGCAATGAACATTGTGGTACATGACTCTTTTTGAATTATGGTTTTCTCAGGGTAAATGTCCAGGAGTGGGTTTGCTGGGTTGTATGGTAGTTCTATTTTTAGTTTTTTAAGGAACCTCCATACTGTTCTCCATAGTGGCTGTATCAATTTACATTCCCACCAACAGTGCCAGAGTGTTCCCTTTTCTCCACACCCTCTCCAGCATTTATTGTTTCTAGATTTTTTGATGATGGCCATTCTGACCGGTGTGAGATGATATCTCATTGTAGTTTTGATTTGCATTTCTCTAATGATTAATGATGTTGAGCATTCTTTCATGTGTTTGTTGGCAATCTGTATATCTTCTTTGGCGAAATGTCTATTTAGGTCTTCTGCCCATTTTTGGATTGGGTTGTTTGTTTTTTTGTTATTGAGCTGCATGAGCTGCTTGTAATTCTGCCTATTTTTTAATCGGGTTGTTTGTATTTGAGCTGTTTATGTATTTTAGATATTAATCCCTTATCAGTCACATCATTTGCACATATTTTCTACCACTCAGTAGGTTGTCTTTTTGTCTTGATAATGGTTTCCTTTGCTGTGTAAAAGCTTTTAAGTTTAATTAGGTCCCATTTGTTCATTTTTGCTTTTGTTTCCTTTGCCTTAGGAGACAGATCCCCCAAAAATATTGCTACGATTTATGCAATTGGGACTCCTCTTTACCACACCATTCTCTGTTCCAAGTCATGTCACCAGCTTATTCTTAGGAAAGTCACATGTGGGCGGGCCTAAGTCTGAGTTTTCTGCTAAGGGTGAAAGCTCCGAAGACCAAGGCATAGGGGGCTGAAAATGCTGCTTTGCTGCTTTTCAGCTTTAGGAAAAGTTTCTAGGGGTCTGTTTTTGAAACCATCGGAAAACCCTGCAATCCCTGGTGAGGTGGAGCAGGGCTCTGCACCTGGCATGGAGGTTTAGAAGGACAGAAATGGGACAATGAACTGGAAGTTGCTGAGTCCAGCTGGCAGCTCTAAGGCTTCCTTTTGCCCAAGAAACAGTACAAGAGATAGTCCAGAGGGGGCCTGGAGCTTACCTCTGCCAGTTAGGGCCTTGTATTGGGGTGACTCTGTCTTGCTCCCATATATTAAAAAATTCCTTCTTGGGGAGAAGCACTTTCCTAATTTAGATATTTTAAAAAACATCTTTACTGGAGTATAACTGCTTTACATTTTTGTGTTAGTTTCTGCTGTATAACAAAGTGAATCATCTATATGTATATATATATATATACCCCCATATCCCCTCCCTCTTGCATCCTAATTTAGATTTTGTAATAATAAGGAAAGCTCTCAATTGGGGCTGCAGATATTAGGAGAGTGAACAGACTGACCCAATTTATTTCTTAAAAAGGTTGCAAAGATGAAATTGATGGAATGAACAGCCCGATTGTCTCAGTCCAATTTCCAAGTTTTTGTTTTTTATTTAAAAACGAGAGAGGAGAAATGTGGTTAGATATTAAAACACAAAAACAAAAACAAAACTGAAGCCCTAAATTGACTAAGTCGAAAATCAAAATAGAAGATAAATGAACAATGGCCTCCAGCCTGGAATGATCCCACCTAGACGGAGGGAGAAGTGAGCCACAGAGGACAGTGTCCAAATTGTGAGCTGGGCTCACCCCTCCTGCCACCTGCTGTGTGAGGTCCCTTGTGCCTGGGGGAATGTGGGAGGTAGTATTTTATATGGGGGGAGAGGAGGAGGAACTGAGAATGTGCTAGTTCAGCATTTCTCAGTTTGATCTTCATAATATTCCGCTATCTTGCTGTTTACAGGTATTCTTTGTAGCAAAAGTAGGTAAGTAAATTTAAACATGCCTTTCAGATGTTAATGACTCTGAGAGGTCCCACAGAAAAGTTCTTGTAAAACTCCCAGAGAAGGATGTATGCAGCGTTTCCACTAGCTCTTTTTCAGAATTCCTGTCAACACGTTCCAGCACATCAGTGTCACTAACAGCAGCAGAAAGCATGAAATCACTGGCCAACATTTAATGAACACTTACTATGTGCCTGGTACTGTGTTAAGCATTTTCCTCTCTTTTCTCACTAAGCCTTTGAGATAATGTGAGGATTGTTTCCTTACAAACCAGAGGTAACAATGGTACCTACCTGCAGGATTGTTAAGAAAATTTCCCCAAGATTACACAGCTGATGAGGTCCCAAGATCTGAACTCAGAAAATAGTGCCTGGCATTTGGCCTTGCCTCACATCCCCAGCTATCAGACTCTAAACCCTCATTTCCTGAGGTCACTTGGGCAAGAGTCCCTTCCTTACAGCCTGACAGAGCAGCTAACTTTCTGCATGTGGTCATTATTCCCTGGGGGGATGTTATGGCCGAGGGCCCTTGGGACCAGTAGCCACACACAGGTCTTCACTGAGCCCGAGCCCTGTTCTACTCTAGCCCTGATGGTGTTGCTGTGGGTTGGCAAGAGAGGAAATGTTGAGAGAGGCTGGGATCTGGGACCCTTTGCTGCAGTGCTGCAGTGCTTACACCTGGACAAATGTCTCCTCGAGCAAAAAAATACAAAGAAAGTATAAAGGACTAAAAGTAACTGCATGCATGCACAGTTGGGGCAAATTTTGGACAAGATACAAAAATACCAAAAAAAAAACACACAAAAAACCGAAAAAACCCAATCCGACTGCCACTTCTGAAGAGCCGGGAGCAAAAACTGGGTGTCAGGAGCAAAAGCAGGGTACTGCGCATGCCCCCTGCACACAGCACCAGCAAAGGGGTGGGCACAACACCTAAGCCACCCCTTGGGCCTGACCCCTGGACACGCTCCTACCCTCACCCCATATAAGGAACCAGCTCGCATCCCGTCCAGGAGCAAGCAAAGAAACCTGTTATTTGTTTTGGCTCCCCGCTGCTGCAGCAGGGGCCGCAATAAAGCCTTGCCTGAATTTCTTATCTGGCCTCTAATCAATTTCTATTGATTGGGAAGACCAAGAACCCTGGTCGGTATCAATGTGGCTCTAAATTCAACCATCTTTAGTAACAAGGAGCCCTTTTCTGGCTTGCAGAAGACATCCAAGATGGGTGGGAAGTTTGCTGGTCTAGCTACGGAGTTCCCTAGAAGAGTTCTTGTTGCCAAGCCCCTCCCAAGGTCAGAGACCCACTTCACAAGGGCTGTTTGGGGTAAGCCAGGGGGAAAATAACAACACCTTTGAAGAGTGCTGAACTTGGCTCTAATTGAGCTCTTCCTGTTGATTAGAATCTATTTGCATTCATTTTCCAGCAGAAGGAAAATGCTTCTCTGCTTCCTCAGATGGCACAGAGCGTGAGAGGAGGGCGGCATGTGCTGCCGAGGATGCCGTTTGGGCAAAATTAGCCAAGGTACATTAGGCAAAGGAAGAAAGGACCCGAGACCTTGGGAGGCTCATAGGTCGTCTCCTCCTGGAGGCAGTGGTCTTGGTGGGGTTGGTTAGGACTAGCAGGGTGGAGTGAGTAGGAAGAGAGAGACTATTTGGGAAGATGAAAGGCTGCTTTGTAGTGGTACATCTGCTCCCATCAAAGTGCTCAGAAACCTTTTGAAAACATTAACTCACTAAGTCTCCCTGTCTTGGTCTCCTTGACTGGAAAGCCAGTCTCCCGGGCCCCATTAGGCAGCCCATCTCGAGGTGGTGGTCATTCTTTATTACTGTGGGCCGTGGCTGTGGTGCCACGGGTCTGGCAGGGTTCTGACTCCAGAGATTTTTTGAAATCCCTCATTCCCAAGGGATGTATTTTAAAATTCTCCAAGAGTGTTTTTGAGTTCAAGGTTGGCTGTTTGCTTGTTTACTTGGCCATCACTAATGAGTTGCTTGAACATTGCACTGAACCTTGAGAATGGCTCCAAACCCGTCCTCTAAGTGTTTTCTCGACATCTGATCTCCCCATTGTCTCTGCGTGGATTTGAGAAGGAGATGGGAAGGAGAAGACAGTCTGTGCTCTGTGTCATCACCTGCTGAGACTGCTTTCTTGAATGAGTGGTCACGCGTGAGCTCCTGGGCGGTACCCTTCCCCAGAATCAGCATGGTTGTCTCCACGTGTGTGTTAAGATCACATGGTAAAATGCCCTGATTTTGCTAAGGGGAAGTATCCCTCCCTCTCACATTGGATGCTGCCTTGGATGGCCATTGTTGGTTTCCTGGTCTTTTCTGGCCAAGAGGTAGACTGGTGATGCAAGCTCAGGTAATAAAACACAACCTGGACTTTTTTTCTGACAGTTTTTCAAACATTGTTATTATCATGTTAAAGGTAAGCTATATTCCAAAATGTGTAGCTACATTCCAAATCATGTCAAGGATTTTACTTTGTTAATTTGGATGAGATCATGGGTTGTGGGCATAATTCAAAGTGTCTGGACTTCTAGGACCAAACGTGGTCTGAGATTGACGTATACAAGGACATCGGAAACAAAAAATTAAATTGCAGCAAAAGAAATGAAGATGCAAAGTAATGAGTGTTTTACTGTGTGAAAAGGCATATATGCATAAAACAGTCATAGTGCTTCCTCTGCGGAGGGCTCAGCCCTATTAAACAGAGTCCATTGTTGGCCTGTGGAAATGTCCCCAGAGTCAGGCCAGGAAGGCGGCATTGCTTCTCGACCTGCTTCTGAGGTAGGGGACCTTGAGGTATACCTGGTCCTGCCAAGTTGTCTGGGCCCAACCACTTAACTTTTTTCTATAAAATGGGAATATCATTGGCCTCTTTCCTGTGAGTTCGGGAAGCCCATCCTAGAGATTGCTACACACACCCAGCCTAACTCCCAAGAACTTGGCTCCTGAGCAGAGTGGCTGAAGAATGAAAATGGTGGGAATTTGCTCATTCCAAGGATGGTGCTTAATCCAGGTCCCTGCTCCTGGATCTCTGGGGCTGCTCTGGTTCTGTCCCTCAGACAGCTCTGCCTTAGCCAGCAAACAGAAAGGAGTTTCCTGGAAGGATGTGTGGTAGGAGGTCCAAAGACTCGGAACCTGTTTCTGCTACATGTAGTCAGTGGCGCACTTTCTCTTGATACCCTCTTTCTTGCTGGTTACATCTATGCACACAACTTCAAATATAATCTTTATGCAGAAAGCTTGGAGCCGTGTTTCCAGCTCTGACCTTTCTCCTAGCAAAGCAGGAAGAATAGCTCTGCAGGGATGTGACGTTATTAGCAAGAGAACCAAATTCCCACTGCCCTGAGAGCTTACCTTCCTGTCCTAGCCTCCCATCTCCTGGCTCCCTCTGTCCTAATCCCGTCCATTCTGTCCTGAACTGTCTCGTGCAGGCCTCCCATCCAGGCCCACTGCTGTTGCCTTGGTTCAGGCTTCCTTTATCTCTTGCCTATTGCATCCCTCCACTAACTGGTCCCTGCACTGCTAGGCAGAAAGTCATACAAGCTCAAAAGCCTTCAGGGGCCAGGCAGGTCATGCATGTGTGTGAAGTAAAAGGGCTTGGTGGGAACGGGGGTGCGGACTGGCTATCTTTAGACAGGGTTTTGTGGGCTGTTTCCAGTTTTCAGGCTGCTGTCTCCAGTCTTTAGTCATAGGGCTGTCCCAGGTCCGCTCATCATGCCTTGTGTCCTGCTCTAGTCTTGAGGTGCCATATAAGGAATGTATTCTCTGGGATGAAGCTTCCCAAAGCCTCTTACAGTACACCCGTGCAGCTGGAGTGCTGGGGACCTGGTGGGATCAAATAATGGGAGTGCTTTGGAAAATGTAGGTTTGGGTCAGTTTACTGTTCTCCCAAAGTGCCCCTCACATTCCTGCCCTGATGCCAGACTTCGGATTCGGCAGGAACTTGACCTTCTCTAAGAAGACTTCTCTCTTTCCTATTAAATTAACCTCTCTAAGCCTCCATTTCCTCCTCTGTAAAAAGGGCATAAAGCTTCTCTCTCAGAGTTTTTGTGAGCATTACAAGAAGGGTGGCATGTGCACAAGGACTTTATTCCCACCAAACACTGTTCAGGTGTAAGGCTTTGTTGTTGAAAGTAATGGTTGGGTGGCCATGAGGTCCAACCTCCCACACAGGCATTCAGTCAGGACTTCTGACAGTTAACGCTTGAATACTTTATATGGTGGGGAGCACCATCTCACAAAGCATTCAGCTTCATTGTTGGATGTCTCAAGTTAGAAAGTAGAAACAGTCTCTTTGTGACAGATGTTGAGGGTCTTTTTTTCACCTTGCTCCACTGTCTTCTGTGCTTTGTGTATCCATGATATCAGATCCATTCTGCTTAAAGGGAGGTTTGTGTTTGCTCCTTAGTGCCCTGTAACCTCTCCTGGATGGAGAAGGAGTCTGGAGATGTTCTCTATGTGTTTTCCACAGGAAGCTTGGGGGTAGAGAGGAATGCAGGGGAAGGAAGGGGCCGCAGGCTGAGGGGTGGGTGGGCGTTTAGAGTAGGGATGCTAGAGTTTCTGTGGGGTAACAGCCAGCATCTACCAGCTGGCTGGTAGATGTTAGACCAGCACATCATTCCTCTTTGCTAGGCTCTTGGGCTGCTGAAGGGAAGCCATTCATTTCCCGATCTGGCCAGCCTGGTTTCAAATCTCCACTGGCTGCCCTGCCTCTGTTGGAATCTAGGGTAACGTGGGGCAAGGGAATCCAGATCATAATAATCTACTAATATTTTTCTTAGTGCCCTTTCTAGGAACAGGGCCTGTAATTCTATTATCCAGTTGACTAGAGGGGAAAATTGATTTCAGGGGTTTAATTAATGTGACTTCCAAAAACAAGGGATCTGGAGAGAAGACAACTATTTAGTCTTAAGAGGGGCCTCTCCCCCAGAATTGTATTAAGAAACTCATGAGATAAAGATAAAAACAAATTCTAGCCCAGAGGGTCCTAGGAGAGCAATTTGTTCTTCTGTTCAGGTGACTTCACAGGAGTGGAAAGAATTGAAGTCAGCATCAAACTCAAGGTAAGACGCTCAGAGACTGCAAACTGGTAGCCCACAGATGTGCTTCGTTTGATCTGCAGTGTTTTTAAAAAAATCTAATTGAGGCCCAAGAGAAAAAAGGTCATAGGAGTTTACATAAAAATCAGAATTTCCATTTTCTTCTAAAAACCTGGAGGACATGGCATCTGGGCCCCAGTCTGGCACGTTGGGAGCTGAGAGGCAGGGGTCCCTCGGTCTGGTGCGGGTTCCTCTCACCCCGCCGTCTCCAGGATGAGGAGGTGGTCAGGTGTGAGACGTGCTGCCTGTAGGAACTGGAGCTGAGACTGCACTTCACAGCCTCCCTGCTCATCTGAGTCCTGCTGGGTAGATTTTAAGTGTGGCCCATCAGGACTAAACTCTGGTGGAAATTCCTCGTTTAATTATTCCCAAGGTAGGAGACATGGAGAACAGAAGTGCCACAGAGAAACTAAAACAACATACAAGATATTCTTTTCGTGTCAAATGGAAAATTGTTCTTGGGTTTACTCTTTTGTTCCCAAGGCGAGACTCAAAGAAAATGATTTTTGTTGTTATTATTGTTTTTAAGAGCCCTTTAAGAGAATAGCAGCTTAGCAGCAGTTTGGGAATAGCAAGCTAGCGGATTGTTCTTCCATTAACTGTGTCATCAGTGACAGACTGGGTTGTTTCTTCCCCTAATGACACACACTCGGGCCCTTTAGCCAGTTAATGTCAGTAGCAGGAGAATTACTGGTTAGATACTGGAAAGCCTTGTTTATTGTGCCCAGATGCAGACAGACCCTCGATCACTGGGTCAGTGGTGGCTCACCGATACCGCGGTTGTGGTTGAACATCCTTAATGTTTGAGTTTCCTAACTAGGTTTGGATGTCTTTGAATAAGTCCTTTATGTCAAAGAGCTAAGTGAATTTAGACCTTTAGAACAACTAAAGTGGTTCAGTGAAAGCATCTAACATGTCCAATTAGCCTTCTTCAGAACTGAATTATAAGGAACATAATGAAAAAAATTTCAAAATGGAAGTAGTCTCATTGTACAGAACTTTCTCTTAAAAACTTGAAATTTGGGACCTCCCTGGTGGTCCAGTGGGTAAGACTCCATGCTCCCAATGCAGCGGGCCCAGGTTCGATCCCTGGTCAGGGAACTAGATCCCACATGCCACAACTAAGAGTTCGCATGCTGCAACAAAAAGTTCGCATGCCACAACTAAGAAGTCCACACGCTGCAACTAAGAAGTCCGCATGCTGCAACTAAAAAAAAAGATCCTACGTGCCACAGCGAAGATCCCGTGTGCCACAACCAAGACCTGGTGCAGCCAAAATAAATAAATTTTTAAAAATTTGAAATTTAATGGATGTTCATAGATATTCATCCATCCAAGACTTATTGAGCACCTACTGTGTGCCAAACATGACTCTGGGAACTCAGATGTGTGGACAAAGCTGGGACAGAAAGCAGGTCAACTTTGCCCCTACTGACAGGTGAGTACTGTCATTTTGACTGGTCACCAATTATATTTATTAACAACAGGTAGGAGCCTGATGTGTTAAAAGACTTACTGCATAGATCTACATCATTGTTTTTATGGTTGCTTAGTATCCCAATAGATGGATGAATCCTAGTTTATTTAGCTACTTTTTGATGAACATATTGGGCTGTTTACAAATTTTCACTATCACTGTGTACTTGCCTGATTATTTCCTTAAGACAGGGTTTCTCAACATTGGTACTACTGACTCTCTGGCCTGGACAGTTCCTTCTCTGGGGGGTTGTCCTGTGCATGGTAGAATGCTTAGCAGCATACCTGGCTCTTCCCACTGGAGGCCGGCGGCATCTCCCCAGTGTGACAACCCAAAGTATCTCCAGACATTGCCAAATGTTCCTGGGGAAAACTGCCTTTGGTTGAGAACCAACCACTGCCTTAGAATAAATTCCAATAACTAGAAATTCTGGATCAAAGGGGATGAACAGCTCTAAGGTTTTGCTTATGCATCCCAAATTAAGGGCTGTGGGAAATTATACCTCTTAGTGTAGGTATCCTCTTTCACTGGTGGAAGTATAATTTTTTTTAAGTTGAGGTGAAATCCACACAACATACAATTACCATTTTAAATTCAGTGACATTTAGTGTATTCACAACAGCGTGCAAACCCCCGTTTTCTCTAGTTTCAAACTTTTTCATTAGCTCCAGAAAAACACTCTATACCCGTTAAGTAATCACTCCCTATTCCCCGCCCCCCCCCCCCAATCCCCATCTGCTTTCTGTCTCTGGACTTGCCTATTCTGCATAAAGTATATCAATGAAATCATGTAATATGTGACCTTTTGTGTCCAAGTTTTTTCATTTAGCATAATGTTTTTGAGGTTCTTCCAAGTTGTAGGGTGTTTCAGTACTTTATTTCTTTTTATGGCTGAATAGTATTACATTGTGTTTATATATCACAATTTGTTTATCCATTTATCTGTTGATGAATATTTGGTTTGCTTTCATCTTTTGGCTATTATGAATCATGCTCCTATAAGGAGTATAAATTTTTAAAATTTCCACCTATCAGATTGACGAAGATTAAAAACAACATTGAGACATTTTAAATTTCTTTGATGTTATAATGTTATTTGTACCAGTGACCAACGAATATGTTCAAGGAGAATCAGATTCCTTGATGTGGACAACAGCAGCCATCTCGATGTTTGTCATCAATCAGTGAACCTGGAAATATGTGCTGGGTACTTTCTGTTGGGTCCTGTGCTAAGTGCGGTGGCTGGTGGGATTTTCAAAAGAAGCATAGAATTGTTTACTAATTTACACCCCCCCTGCCCCCTGCAGCCCCTGCCCCCAAGGGGTTTATTCTCCAGGATTGCATGGGGGCAAGTATTCTGAGTTTGATTGGTTATTAGCTATTGATTATGTACCTCTTGGCTTTTAAACATCTCTCATGAGGCAAATGATCCTCCCATGAATTATCACAGTGTTTGAAGTTACACAAAGTTCATTTCCTCAAAGTCGCCACACAGAATAGCCTGTAGCCATCACATTTGCAGAATTCTGGGCAGCTATCTTTCCAATATTTACCTTTTATGCATCCGTGGAATTTGCAAGACGTTTTTAAAAAAATATTTTATTTTTTAAAAAAAGAATTTCAGTTTTACCTCTGCAGAGGAAAAATCCCTATTAGAGTCAAATGCTGTGTTACGGATTTAGGAAAATAGGATAAAGACCTTGTAGTGGTGAGTTCACTCTTTCTTTGCTAGTTCACTGTCCTATGCTTCAGCATGTGATAATTACAATTTTTTAAATTGAAATATAGTTGATGTACAATATTATGTTAGTTTCAGGTATACTATATAGTGATTTGACATTTACACACATTATGAAATGATAAGCATGATAAATCTAGTAACCATATATCCCCATACAAAGTTATTAAAATATTATTGACCATATGCCATATGCTGTATATTATATCCCCATGGCTTATTTATTTTATAACTGGAAGTTTGTTCCTCTTAATACCCTTCATTTTGCCCAACCCCCCACACTCCTCTCCTCTGGCAACCACCAGTTTGTTCTCTGTATCTATGAGCCTGGTTTTGTTTTGTTTTGTTTGTTTTGTTTTTTAGATTCCACATATCAGTGAGATCATACAGATTTTTCTTTCTCTGTTTGATTTATTTCACTTAGCATAATACCCTCTAGATCCATCCATGTTGTTGCAGATGGCAAGGCTTGATTTTATTTTTTATGGCTGAGTAATATTCCATTGTGTGTGTGTGTGTATATGTATGTCTATGTATATATATCTCACATCTTCTCTATCCATTCATCTATTGATGGACATTTAGGTAGAGTCCATATCTTGGTTATTGTCAATAATGCTGCAATAAATATAGGGGTGCATACATCTTTTCTGATTAGTGTTTTTGTTTTCTTCAGAAAAACATCCAGAAGTGAAATTGCTGGATCGTATGGTGGTTCTATTTTTAATTTTCTGAGGAATTGCCATACTGTTCTCCATAGTGGCTCTACCAATTTACATTCCCACCAACAGTGCACAAGGGCTCCCTTTTCTCTGCATTCTCACCAACACTTGGTATTTGTTGTCTTTTTGAGGATAGCCATTCTGACAGGTGTGAGGTGATATGTCGTTGTGGGTTCCATTTGCATTTCCCTGATGATTAGTGATGTTGAACATATTTTCATGTGTCTTTTGGCCATCTGTATGTCTTCTTTGGGGAAATGTCTATTCAGATTTTCTGCTAACTTTTTAATCAGGTTGTTGATAATTATAATTTAGAGAGAGTCAGATACTGAATTTAATAAATTAACAACTTCTGTATTAGTTTGCTAGGGCTGCCATAGTAAAGTACCACAGAATGCGTGGCTAAGACAATAGCCACATTCTCACATTTCTGCAGGCTAGAAGTCCAAGATCAGAGTGTTGGCAGGCTTAATTTCTTCTGAGGCCTCTCTCTTTGGCTTGCAGATGGCCGTCTTCTCTCTGTGTTTTCACATGATCTTTCCTCTCTGCTTATCTGTGTCCTAATCTCCTCTTCTTGAAAGGATACCAGTTGCATTGGATTAGGGCCCACACATATGACCTCATTTTATCTTAATTACCTCTCTATCAAAGACCCTATCTCCCAATACAGTCACATTCCGAGGTACTGGGGGTTAAGACTTCAATATAAGAAATTCGGGGGAAAACAATTCATCCCACAGCCTTCCTAATGTGGACAGTTATTGGAAGCCAGATAGAATTTATAAAAGGTTGGTGCTACGAAATGTTCCAAAAGTAATACATCTTTATCACTTTCAAGTCCATTTTGTTAACTTTAACCTATCTACTTCAAAGTGTTGCTAAATTGGGCTTGCTTTGTTAAATAGATATCTTATTTGCGATTAGTGCATTGTTTATATTTGAGATGATGAGAAAATAAATCCGAGGGGTAGGTTAACCCCCCCTACCATATATATTCTGCCTTTTTTTCTCTTTATTGAGATACAATTCACATATTATAAAATTCACTCTTTTAAAGTGTATAGTTCAGTGATCTTTATTATTCTCTCAGAGTTGTGCAATCATCAGCACTATTTAATTGCAGACCATGTTCATCATCCCCAAAAGAAACCTGTACCCCTTAGCAGTCACTCTCCATAACCCCTCCCCAAGCCCTGGCAATGCCTAATCTACTTTCTGTGTCTATGGATTTGCCTCTTCTGGACTTTTCATATAAATGGAATCATACAACATGTGGTCTTTTGCATCTGCTTTCTTTCATTTATGTTTTCAAGGGTCACCCATGTTGCAGCATGTGTCAGTACTTCAGTGATTTTTATGGCTGAATAATATTTCATTATATGGATATACTACATTTTATTTATTCATCAGTTGATGGATATTTAAGTTGTTTTCACTTTAAGGCTTTTATGAATAATGTTCCTGTGAACATTCACGTACAAGTTTTTAAATAAACATTTATTTTCAATCCCTTGGATATATACCTAAGAGTGGATATACTGGGTTATAACCTTTCTTTAGCTTTTTGAGGAAATGTCAAACTGTTTTCCAAAGCGGTTGCAGCATTTTACATTCCCGCCAGTAATGTGTGAGGGTTCCAATTTCTCCACATCTTTGCCAACACCTCTTATTGTCTGTCTTTATTATTATACCAATCTAGGAAGCCCACTTTTACTTTTAATTTGCTCTTAATAGTAAAACTTTATTCACAGATAATGTGGAGGCAAGCACTTGACTCCGAATTTGGAAAGTTCTGGCTGCTTTGCCTTATTTGTTTCCCTGAGAACCTTCACTTGCTATTGTCTATTTCCTCCATTACCCGCTTTCTCTTTGTGAGCCTTGGGTTTGCAGCAAACAATTCAGCTCCCGCCTTAGAGGCTGGTGAGAAGTCACTTGCAGGCCCCTGCCCACACTTACCCAGGATCTGATGAATTAATACTCCCACCATGTACACCTTTCCTGTGTCATCACCCTGCCCTACTGCATTAAGTGAGGCATTAAATAAAGGTTTGACTCTTTTACTATTTTTTTTTTTCTGAATCAGTAAGGAATTTATCCCCTTCTACTGTCTCACCTCTCTCCCAACTATGTAGTTTAACATTGATTCTTTTTCCCTCCTTCTAGGCATATAAAGTACTTGTAGCTCCCTTTTTAATGACAAATCAATTCCAACACCTTAATGTTACAGACTTGGGAGAGCAGTTACATTTAAAGCTTTTTGCTCTGTTCCCGAATCTTTCTGTTTAAAAGCGTGAGTCATCCGTGATTGATGGAGGACATTAGTGAGAGAAGTTAGGCCCATTTTGATTGATTTTGTTTACTTTGAAAAAAGTTTTCTCACTTGTCAAATGGATTAATTATGAGAAACGAATTGTGGGACCAGGTTGGGGGAAGGGAAGGGAAAGGCAGGGTTCAGAGTCCCCTTCTCGGTTAAGGATGGTGGGTAGCTGCAGAGCCCCCTCCACTTGCTGGTCCACCGCCATGGTCTTGTGCCCCGCACTGTGGGGTGTGTGCAGGGTCCCTGACTCATGAGCGTGTCTACTGTCAGGAGGAGGTGGGGCTGGGGAAACAAGCATTTGTGTAATTATTTGTAGTGCTGTAATTCCAGCCGCTTCACCTCAGGTTCTTTGCATATCGTTTCCTCATAGCTCAATGTACTTGTCCTTCATAGCATTTAAATATCAAATACTGTAAGAAAATATTTGTTATATAAAATTAATGCTATCTCCCCCTCTAGATGACAAACTCCAGGAAGGCATGGACTCTTTTTTTCTTGATCCTGGCTGAAGCCTCAGTCCCTAGCTTTGTGCCTGTTCCTAGTAGATGCTCAATAAATATTTGTTGAAAGAAGGAATAAATGTCATGAAGGTAAAATAGAGTGCACAATGGGGCATCGGCTGTATTGGGGGAGGAGGGCGGTGTGCAGGGTGGTCTCTGAAGAAATGGAGGATGAGCAGGGGTTATGTGGGTGAAGAGCTGTAGGGAGGGGAATTCTAGTAACACTGGAATTAGTTGGAAACTCAGAGAATAATGAATAAAATCACAAAAGCATGTATGAAATATTCAGGACCTGAGAAGCTGGAGCTCCAGGGAGCTCCAGGTGCTTGGTATGCCTGTCTTCTTTACTTTGGGGGATAATTTTGTGCAGGATTATAAACCAGACTCTGCCTTAACCTATGAACTCATTAGATGAAAGAGGATTCTGGAATTTGGGTGCCAGAAAGAATCTGCAGCCCAATGTCAGGGGGCTGGCTGCCAGCTTTGGAAGGCTGGGCTGTGGGTGCTTACGCTAGAGCCACCTCCACCAGTGAACATGCTGTGCCGGCCGTGGAGGGCGCCTCTCCTTGACTGTCCCCGTGAGGCCCCTGCCACAGTCTAACCTGAAATCCTTTCACTGTGATCCCAGGCTTTTGCCTTTGTTCTTCCTCAAGCAGAAATGAGGCGAGGCTGATCTGTCCAGCTGATTCAGCTTGGGTTGGCTCCTGCAGCCCTCCTTGGCTCACCCCCTTCCTGGTAGGGATGAATGCAGGTGGCTGGCTTCGCCTCCTAGGGGAGGAGGCCCCCAAGGACACCCCGGCTCCTCTTGGTGCCTGAGGGCTGCTGGCTGCCACCTCCTGTTGCCATCTTCAACACTTGACTTCACATTTGCCTGTCCTCTGTGCCTTTCCCAACTTGTCACGATTATTTTAGGGATAAGAGGGAGACCACTGGGAGTGGAGGCAGCCAGCAGCAGCTTTTGCAGGTGACAAACACCTGAAGAACTAAAGGAGATGGGATCGGCTTGGCCTCTGCTCGCCTGTAGCCTGTCACACGTCACCTGGCCTTTGGCTTCCTCTCTGCTCTGTGGCTCTTGGTAGCCACAATCCATCCTACTTGCACCACACAGACACTTACTCTAATTAGAGGACCTGGCTTGTAAACGTTCTGAAAACAGACATTGGAAAGGATATAATTTCTTCCTATAAAAACGTTTTTAGGAGGAAAGATGAGGAGAGAATTACCAGAAGGAAGAAGTGGAACCACACCAAAGTCAAAGAAGTGAGAGGAGAGTCAGATGGGAACTCGGTGTGTCGAAAATAAGTGTTCTGAGTGGAAACTCCCCAAGGGCACAGGGACATATGCACACTCGGGCACTCTGCTTTTCTGAGGATGCCAGTATCCCCCTCTCTTCTACCTTCTACAGTGAAGAGAAATCAGGACTTGACCACAGTGTTGCCAGTACTGAAAGTGCACCCCAGCTCCTGTACTTCAGTGGACATCCCAGGAGCCCATTATGGCCACATAACGGCCATGGTGCATGCTAACATGCACCATGTTGGCTCGTGGTGCATGTTAACACTTCTTGTCTCTAGCTGAGCTTTAAAAATCACCCTTGACTAGAATGTAGGTGAGATTTGAGCAAGAAAGAGGGTGGATTCTCTGGTCAAGATATGGCAAGTTTTTGGTAAGTGAAAGTTAACTTTTAGTTTGTTTTTTTCACATGAGAGATGATAGCATGAATTTAAATTTGCTTGCTGGATAATCATTGCTCTGACAGATGGGATTTCCACTCAGTAGATCACATGGGCAATAACTGTGAGAGACAGAGACAGAGAGGCCATCACCCTGCAGAGTGTTTCCACCCTGCTCCATAAACGTGCTTCTGATTTTCTACAAGGTGGGCTACTTGTTGTCTGCTGCAGTGTAAGGTTGATTGTCCTGTGACAGAAATGGGATGCTCTGAAATTTAGCCACTTTCCTGGTACACAGGCTGCCTTTTTGTAAGGTCTTTTCACTCATTCAAAGTTGTCATGTTCTCCTAGTGCATCAGAATAATTGAAGTTTGACCGTAATTGCCGTAATTCACAACTTCACAACAATTTAGAAGGAAAACAATTCCGAGTTGTGTGCTCCTGATCATACGGAATGGTCCAGATGACAAAGCTCAGAACGCAGTACATTTTAATTATTGTGTAGGACAGGCGCTTGGCGTCTGGGGAGGTGGAGGCACGGACAGGCAGATTACAGCGGTTAATGTGGGCAGGGGACAGCCGGCATTTGTCTCACAACAAAAGGAATGAGGATGATATACTGTTTAGAAACATTAACCTGCAGGTAGCACTGAGTGGAACTTTCTAACCAGCTTTTGATGTCCACGGATGAGAAGAAAGTTCTCATGGGCAAGAATGAAACTTCTGAAAGAATTAGAGATGAAAGAGAATTATAGAGAGGGGCCCTCCCACATACTTCCGGCAGGGGATGTGGCCACGTACAGCAGCACCATTTGTGGATGGAATGCTGAAAGCCACGGAGCTCTGTGGTTCTGATGCCCACATTGGCATAGTGAGAAGATTACGGCCTGAGTCACAGGGTTGGCCTGTGAGGTGCAAAGGCAGCAGGAAAAAATGATCAAATGGCTACAGGGAAGGATGGAGGGCATCTGGATACCAGGAAAGATATGGCAACCTGGATCTCCAAAATCTGCACTGGGAAGAAGGGCTGGGGTGGCTTCAGAGCCATATCATGGTGGGAGATGGGTGGGGATGGGGCCACACAAGCTGGCTTGCTAGGTGCAGGGCCCCAGGGCCACAGGATGCCATGGCAGATGCAAGTGTTGAGGGGGGAGCTGGGCTTCTGATGCTGGTGCAAGGTGGCGTGCCAGGGATGCTGAGGGCCGAGACACCCAGTACAGACAGTACTTCCACCTTTTGGAAGCAGGCCCTGGGGATAGAGATAAAGAAACATAGGCCTTGCTCTCAAGGAGTCCAGAGCCAGGGGAAGGGACACACACTAAAGAAGATCAGAGCTTAAATACAGATACGTTTGCCAATGATGAAAGGCTTCATAGAGATTTGATTAAGCCACTGGGACAGAGCCCAGCCCCTGTCGGTGTGTTCAGGGACAGTATGGTGTCTGTCCTGATGCCAAGCTCACAAAACTCAGCAACACCCTTCCTGGACCCCACAACACGTCCATTTGGGCGACCTCATCATTGGGAACTGAATCATGGTTGCACTTGATTCCAAAAATGGGGACAGAATTTGAACTTAGTGAAAGTGTTATTTCTTTCAGTTTTGTTTTTTTTTCTCTAAGTCAGAAGAGTTCAGTTTCTTTTGTCCATCCTTTCAGGCATGCCCTAAGCTAGTGATTCCAAACCTTTATGTGTTATGGACCCCTTTAAGATATTACCTGACCCATAAAATTGTGTGCATTTGTGCGTTTTTGAGGGAGAAATAGGGATTCTGATGAAAGCTATGGCATGAATATGGTTGACTCAAGGGACCACTGACATGAGGCAGGGGGAGAGGGAAGCACACAGGAAATATGTAGGTAAATACTGAATTTTGTAAAGCTTGTTTTTCTGTTCAGAAGTACACTATTGGCAGAAGTGGGAAAGGCTAGTCTTTTTTTTTTTTTGAGACTAAATTCTTTTTGTTTTATTTTATTCTATGTTTTTTTAATACAGCAGGTTCTTATTAGTTATCTATTTTACACATATTCATGTATATATGTCAATCCCAATCTCCCAATTCATCCCACCACCACCCCCGCTCCCCACTTTCCCCTCTTGGTGTCCATACCTTGTTGTCTACATCTGTGTCTCTATTTCTGCCTGGTAGAACAGAATGGTTCATCTGTACCATTTTTCTAGATTCCACATATATGCGTTAATATACGATATTTGTTTTTCTCTTTCTGACTTACTTCACTCTGTATGACAGACTCTAGGTCCATCCACATCTCTACGAATGACCCAATTTCATTCCTTTTTATGGCTGAGTAATATTCCATTGTATATATGAACCACATCTTCTTTATCCATTTGTCTGTTGATGGGCATTTAGGTTGCTTTCATGATCTGGCTATCGTAAATAGTGCTGCAATGAACATTGGGGTGCATGTGTCTTTTTGAATTATGGTTTTCTCAGGGTATATGCCCGGTAGTGGGATTGCTGGGTCATATGGTAATTCTATTTTTAGTTTTTTAAGGAACCTCCATACTGTTCTCCATAGTGACTGTATCAATTGACATGCCCACCAACAGTGCAGGAGGGTTCCCTTTTCTCCACACCCTCTCCAGCATTTGTTGTTTGTAGATTTTCTGATGATGCCCATTCTAACCAGTGTAAGGTGATACCTCATTGTAGTTTTGACTTGCATTTCTCTAATAATTAGTGATGTTGAGCAGCTTTTCATGTGCCTATTGGCCATCTAGGCTAGTCTTGAACAAAAACAATTTTCCTTCCCCTTCCCTAGGCCAAGTCTTAGGAAGACATGAAGGGGTGATTCACCGACAGAGGAAGGATGGAGGGACCAGGACCCTTCCTATGCGGAGCGGAGGATGGCAGAGTGGGATGGGGGGAGAAGCCCCCACACCAAGGATGGGGTGTGGATGGGAGCAGGCCCAGCAGACCTCGAGAGCACCCCTCCCCCACTCATAGGCTATGGACAGTCTGCTGTCTGGGTGGTCAGGGTGCTCCTGATGAATGGACGGAGGGTGAGGTCTCAAACACTTTGGGTGCGGATGGGCCCTAACTAAGGGGGAGCAGAATGGAACGACCAGTTTCCTGAGTCCAGCAATGGTGACCGTATGGTCACGCATGCCTGCACCCAGAAATGGCTCCTCCTTCCAAGGACCTTAGCGCAATATGAGGACTCAAGTTAACCCCCAGGTGATCTCTGACCCTCGAATAAAGCACAACAAGCAGGACAAGACATGGTGTGGATAACCTGCTGGGTGCCAGGAGAGCCAGTTACCATCCACCCACCTACCACTTTGGAGTGGGAGGTGCACGTACAAGAGGTTATTTTGGGCAACTATTTTGTCTTGTTTCTAAAAATATGTGTTGTTTAAAAAATAAGAATACACTACTGAGAAAATAAAAATTACCTACACTCTCAATCCTCCAAAGATAATCACCCTGAACATTTTTGGGTCTCTCTGTCTGGACTTCTTTGTGCTTATAGGAACAGTTAGAAATCAGTAACAGTGGTACAGACTGGTCCATGCTGTTTTGCCTGGATTTCTTTTTTTTTTTTTAATTTATTTATTTAATTAATTAATTTATTTTTGGCTGTGTCGGGTCTTCGTTGCTGTGTGTGGGCTTTCTCTAGTTGCGGTGAGCAGGGGCCACTCTTGTTGTGGTGCACGGGCTTCTTGTTGTGGTGGCTTCTCTTGTTGCAGAGCATGGGCTCTAGGCACAACTTCAGTAGTTGTGGCATGTGGGCTCAGTAGTTGTGGCTCATGGGCTCTAGAGCACAGGCTCAGAAGTTGTGGCGCGGCATGTGGGATCTTCCTGGACCAGCGCTCGAACCCGTGTCTCCTGCATTGGCAGGTGGATTCTTGACCACAGTGCCACCATGGAAGCACCTGCCCGGATTTCTTGTAAGTCATGCCGCCCCTTGTGGGACGGTGCTCAGCCCCTAGTGTGGGTGTGTCCTGGCTCCCATCACTGGGCAGTTGGGTTGTTGCCAGCCTCTCACTTTTGCAAACCGGGCCATGATGAACCTCACTGAGCTTAAATTCCATTTTTAGGAATTTATTTTAAGGAAACAATTAAGGACATATGCAAAGTAAAGGTATGTTTTGAAGCCTTTGGATACATATCACATTACCTGGACAACTATTTGACAACCCCCCACCCCACCCCCCAGCAGATGTATGTGACTCAGTGTGGCTGATGACCTCAGAGGAAGATGCCAGGAGCTTGTCGTCCAGGAAAGTCCTGCTCATATGTCCTTCAAGAGACTGCAGCCTTCCTCTCCTTTATCTGGCACAACAGAAACCAACAAAACACAACCACAGCAAGAAAAACAACTTAAAGTTGGATATTTAACCAAAACAAGTTTTCCTTTTGCTTGCTAGCGATGAGGATCTGCTTTATTGGGTGTTA
The DNA here is from genome assembly GCF_009873245.2 of Balaenoptera musculus. Classification (NCBI taxonomy): domain Eukaryota; kingdom Metazoa; phylum Chordata; class Mammalia; order Artiodactyla; family Balaenopteridae; genus Balaenoptera; species Balaenoptera musculus. The sequence goes on along the minus strand of NC_045803.1, from coordinate 23,382,232 downwards.
AACTCTTTACTAGAGGTTTTAGTTAGATTTGGGCAGTGGCGTCAAGGTTCACAACCAGCCTTTCTGATCTTGGAAGTGTTATTCAAGGGGAAATGGGGTGGAGGCGGCGAGACCCGGCAGGTGAGGGGAGCCTCCTGGAGAGCCTCGCCTGTACCCAAACTGGACGAGCCTCCATCACCTCTTCTGCCCAGTCAGTCTGGGCCACACTTCTCCTGACTTGTCTTCTCACAGCTTCCCGGTCAGCAGAAGTTCTGCTCTTGTCCATTGAAAACATAAATTCAGGTTAGATAGAGGCTGTAGTCCCAGCACCTAGAACCTTGCCTGATACAGAGTAATCAACCAAAAAATTGTTGAAAGAGTGAATAAAACCCCATCCCTTCAAATGTATCTTTGGCCTTTGTTGACTTTCTTTCTATGTCCTAGGCTGAAGCAGGGCAGAGTATATATTGGGGAAAGCTAACATGGATGAGTGGACTTGTCGTTTTCCAACATAGGAGTGGGAAGGAATGTCCAAGATCATGGATATTTTCCTCTCCTTCTAAATATTTTATGTCTGGGCTCTGCCCTCTGGGTGTGACTTTCTGAAGCCTTCTTGCTCCATCTTCCCTCAAGCCCAGCATCTCAGAAAACCTGTGTAGGCCAGGCAGAGGGTGGGGAGGGGAGGTCAGGGAAGCTGCAAGCGGGGCTTTGGATGGACCTGGGCAGCAGCGCCCGGGAGGCACCTGAGGGCACAGCAGCGAAGGGGAGCGTGGCGTTGTCATGGCAAGATCTTCATCTCTGAAGAGGAGACTCTCCAAGAGTGGACTGTTGGCTGCGAGGATGCCCTTCAAGCGTCGAGACCTAGGGTTTTGTACTGAGAGTGCTGTCACAGCCTGCTGTCATGGACAGGGACCTTCACAAGGGGTGGCGGAGAGCCCTGAGACAGGCCCGCCTTGCCTTCCCCAGAGCACGCAGCCACTGGGGGAACCCTGAAGGGCAGGCCCGTCGGGCGCAAGCTCCAAAGGCTGAGGGCTAGTTGCTCCATCTCAGCTTGGGGGATCAGATCCTAAAACCAGAATGGAAGTGGAGATGGACGGAGGAGGTGGGGTTGCCTCCACGCCACGATGGAGAACTGCATATTGATCACACGGGAAAAAAGATTTTTAATAAGGAGAAATAATTACCCAGTGAGTCAAGTGTCTGACTTTGCTGAAGATTCAAGCCAGTTTGAGACCGGAATGGGAAACAGCTGGCAAACATTTTAATCAAGGGAAGGCAGCAGCTCCGCCCCCTTTGAAATCAAGCCCTGTGGCCTTGCTTATCAGCGGAAGTAAGAAATGATTTAGTCACCAGGATGGAGAGCAGCTTCAGAGAAACCCAGCCGAGCGTGAAGACACTGGTGCGGGAGAAGGGAGATGGCCTGGGAGCGTCTGAGGACCAGATGCCACGCAAACCGCAGGATGCGGTTACAGCAAGGACGGCTGAGGTCTGGGCTGGAAGGGGTGGGGTCTGAGCCGGGAGAGGCAGGGCGGCTCCGCGTGGAGGCCACGCCCCGTAGTGGGCGCGGCCTGGCAGGTGGGCCCCACAGGTGCACAGGGAAGGGCCTTGTCACCAAGCTGTAACTTTCTTGCTCAGGCTCACAGACTGAAAGGCAGCGGAAGTAACGTGACGTTATTTCCCATTTGTCTTCTCTTCGTCCTTTCTGGCATTCTAACAGGGGACGCACCCTGAGACCTCTCTACCAAAGCCTGCCCGTTTCCTTCAGGATCTTCCCAGCTCTGATTATCCCTCAGTCCTTTCCTTTCTAAAACCATTATTTCGTTCATTCATTCACTGTAGTTTTTACTGGTGGAAGATTTCATCCATCCACTGCCAATTTTCCCCACATCCCACAGGCACTGGAGGAGGGCTGCTTCCAAGGGGCCTCTGTGCCCAGCATGGGGACCACCTCTTAAATAAAACATTACCCCACACTCTGAATTCATTTCTTCCCTCAAGGAGCTCAGAATTATTTACATGAGTACACTCTCATTTAAAACCTCTACCTTCCTCAGAAAGCTTGTTAAAGTTGTGATTAGAGAAATAATCATGAAACTTTTCTTATTTGTGGAATAAGGTTCTTTCTCCTGGTCCTGAATGTGAGATTTGAATGCCAAATAACTGAAGGTTTTTTTTTAACAGTTCACTAAGCTCTTTGAAGACTCTTGGTGCCCTGTGCTGTAGTGGTTAGAAGCAATTGGTGTTTGAAGGCTGGGGTCACTGTCAGGTATGGAACTGCACAGCCTTGGCTCTGGAAGGATGATGGTCTGTGAAAATGACGTTAGATTCCCTGCAGAAAGCCCCACCCCCACCCCCAGGGAAGGAAAAATCAGTGTGGCCCAATCCTGACCTAGCTCAGGCCCTTTGAGGGGAAAGAAGGGTGGCTTAGCCTCCACTGACCACACCCCTTCTCCTCCTGAAACATCCATTTATGACCCTTCTCAGTCTCTACCTGTGAAGTGAAGATTTCTGACCCCATTTGTGGTCCCCTCCATGCTGACACACTATGGTGACTAATGTGCATGAGCCTGAAAGAGTAGAAATAGAAAGTAACGCCCCCCCGCTGCTCAATTTGGGAAGTAAAGAGAGTTGAGCCCCTGAAGGTCTTTGGAATGACCCCAGTCCCCGTTTGCCACCTTGCTTTCCAGTTTCTTCTGGAAGTAACATGCACTGGTCTGGAGAGTGAGCGGGACAGAGATACTTGCTACATTCACCTGATATAAACACCCATCTCATCTGAGACACACTTATGTTTTGTATGAAAGAAAAGCTCTTTCTCCTTATACAGTGCAATTACACATAAATGCTTCATGTCATCTGCTCTTGAAATTTTAGCAGCAGGACTTAATGCTGCTGGTTACCATGGAAACAGGCAAAGCTGGCAATTTCGAATATTAGTGTATTATTCCATGGTGGGAAATTTCATTTCTGTGTATGTGTGTGCATGCACATGTATGCGTGTGTGTCGTGTGTGTGTGAAGGGTGGTACTGCATGGAGGGGATAGTTTATAGACCACGCAATGTCAGAAAAGTCAAGAGGTGAGGCTGTCACCATTATTCAGGGGAACACATGAGAAAAGTCGAGCCCAGTACAGGTATTTGCCATTCCTTGATCATATCTTTTTTTGAGAAAGATTGAATTAGTCTCAAAATGGACACATGACAGTTTTGTTGTTGTTTGGTAATGGAGACAAAAATGCTGGGATAAAACACACCTACTGTGGGGCTCAGATTTTTCTTTTCATTTTTCTTCTTTGGTTCTGTGGCTCCTCTGAAAACTCCACCCCTTCTTGGACCTCCTGTTTCTCCTTCCCTTGTGGCTGCTGGCACCCTGGTGAGCCAAGTATTTGGAGCTCTGGGGCTCTACTGTCTTCAGCTCACTTGGCATGTCTCTGCTTCCCACCTATGAACATTGGTTACTAGTCTGCATGTCTATGTTGCACAATTCTTTCCATCTTATTCCAGAAATTCCCTTCTCTTTCTCCTTCTGCTCTCTTTGCATGCTATCAGCATTTTCAGTACCTCTCTCTTGTGTTCATTCTTCCTCTCTCCCAAACATCTCTGCTTGGCTTTATTTTATTATTATTATTATTACAGACAGGTGTTTTCTATGTGGTAGAAAAGATAGCCCCTGGCAGCTCCAAGTCAACATGCTTCCATCTTAGAAGTTCTCTTTCTACTGCAGTTTCTCTTCCCAGAACTTTGTATTAACACCAGGGAAGGACTCTGATTGGTCCTGGTTGAATTACATGTCCACTCCTGGGCCAATCACTGCCCTGGGTGATACTGTGACGGGTTAGGCCTGGGTGGTATGTCCACCCACAAAAGAGGATGGGGCTATGCAACCCCAAACAATGGCCAACATGACCCACTGCAGCAGGGATTGGGAGGCTGGGAACTTTCCTCTCTTTCATAGTTCCATAGGGAGGATATTAGGTCAGTGTCAGGAGACTAAAAGGGGAGTAGGGTATTCTGTGCTTCTTGTTAACTTAGGGCTGAGATTTCTTTAGTGGTTGAAAGTCAGCTGAGGTTCTCAGTAGAGATGGCTGAACATGTACACTAACCAGCATGTTAGTGGAATTTTGAGAGTAAACAAAAAGTAACAAGATTTTTTTGAACCATTCTTTTAAGTGAATTATAGTTAACTAATTAATTAATTTATTTATTTTTGGCTGCGTCGGGTCTTTGTTGCTGCACACAGGCTTTCTCTAGTTGCGGTGAGCAGGGGCTACTCTTTGTTGCAATGCTCGGGCTTCTCATTGTGGTGGCTTTTCTTGTTGCGGAGCATGGGCTCTAGGCACCCAGGCTTCAGTAGTTGTGGCACTCAGGCTCAGTAGCTGTGGCTTGCGGGCTCTAGAGCTCAGGCTCAGTAGTTGTGGTGCACGGGCTTAGTTGTTCTGAGGCATGTGGAATCTTCCCGGACCAGGGCTCGAACCCATGTCCCCTGCATTGGTAGGCGGATTCTTAACCACTGAGCCACCAGAGAAGTCCCTATAGTTAATTTACAATGTTGTGTTAGTTTCAGGTGTCCAGCAAGGTGATTCAGTTATTATAGGTTATTACAACATATTGAATATAGTTCCCTGTGGTATATAGTAGGTCCTTGTTGTTTATCTACTTTATATACAGTAGTGTCTATAAGTTAATCCCAAATTCTTAGTTTATCTCCCCCCCCCAAAGAAAAGTAACAAGATTTTAAAAAGATATAAATTCAGGAAAACAAAGAGAAAGGGAAATAAAACAAAAACACACAAGATTTGGAAGTTGAAAAGCTCATGGACAAGTGATAACTGATTTGGTTTTCCTCACCGCTGGCTTAGGATTCACCTCTCTCTGCTCTTCTGAGAAGCAGATTGATTTACACTGAAGAGCCACTAAAAGGCTCAGGAATTGCCACTTTCAGGTACCTCTGGAGGTAGAGGTAAAGGCAAGTCTTGAGAAAGCAGAAAATCTCTTTTAGAAGCAGTTAGAACCCCCAGTTCTCTTCTACTCCATGCTGGTGGTCATTGGCTTTCCTACCCAGGGCAGGAGGGAGAAGGTTTCTTCTCAGAGAAGATACAACAGGATCTCTGACCTGGGGGATAATAGGCACAGCAGCCAGCAGGGATGATGCACTGAAAATGTGTTGTTTTGACTGTTTCTATACTAGCTTTCTTCTGGCAGTCAGCCTGTCCAGTTTTCCAGAGATAGTGACATTGGTGATTCTTTAATGGAATGGCTCCATGAGTGTCTTCCAGTAAAGCCCACGGTTAAGTCCCTCCATGTGATTAAGCTGCCAGTCAGCTTGTGAGTGTCCTGAACTTAAATAGAGCTGACAGCTTGGGGACCAACAGACATGTGAGGAGTGCCTCTAGTATGAAAGAGGTAAATAAGACCAGAAATATCCTCTCATTGTTCTACTTTATAGCAGATCTCTTTCATGTTTGTCTTCTAACATTTCTGTAGGAATATTTGTTCATCTTCTCCAACTTTTAATTTTCAAGAACACTTTCTTGTTCTCTGAATATTCTTTTTTGCAGCTTTCTTTTTTAAAAAACAAAATTTTATTACACTGGGGACAAAAAGAAGATTCTAGAAGCTTCCAGAAAGGAAAAAAAAAAGTATCATATCAGGAAGCAGAGTGGCTTTGAACTTTTCAATACTGAAATACTTCAATACTTTTCAAAACTTAGCAATACTGGAAGATAGAAGCCAATGATGGATCAGTGTCTTTCAAGATTAGGAGGAACATGATTCCCAGTTTAGAATTCTATATCCAGCCAAACTATCAGGTAAGTGTAAGGGCTGAATAATAACATTTTGAGACATTTAAGTCCCATGGGCTCCTTGTCACAAATTGGAAGATGTGCTCCACCAAAGGTAGGTTTTAAATAGAGAGAGAGAGAGAGAGGAAATCGTAGGATATAAGAAACAAGGGTTCTGACTCAAGAGAGCTATGAAGGGAGATCTCAGGTTGAGGGTGAAAGGAAATCTTGGCGGTGACAACTGTGTACTGGATATGAGGGCTCCAGCCTGGAGTAAGTCTGTGGGAGAGATTTCTTCAAGAAGAGCTACTTGGAAAATGGCAGGCAGGGAAGTGTGGTAGGGTGGTGGTGGGGATGCTCTGAAAGAGGATTGTTCTGACTATGGAAGAAAATAGATAATGCCTAAAAGTACACTTATAGCTCCCCTTTCTTGATATTTCAGAGACATCAAAGTATTAACAAACAAATCATCAAAATGAGTTGAAAGTGGTTGCCTCCGGGATTTGGGGGTGGGTGGGGCAGAGGGCTGCTGTTTTTGCATCAAGCCGTGTAAAATCACTTGATTCCTAAACTAAGAGCATGTGTGCTTTTTTGATCCAAGCCAGCTTGGAGGTCATGCCTGGCCCCTCTGCAGTTGCCTGTCTGATGTTGGGTTGTTGCCTCCTCCCCCCACCCTGAGTGGTCAGCCCCCTGTGCTCAGAGCTGCTCGTCGCAGTCACTGCTGGGGACAGGCAGCCCTGTCTTCTTGCCTACTGCACCTCATCTCCAAAGCCAGTTGCTTCCTTGTTGAATTAAACATGGTTTCTCCTGTCTCATTTTGATATTGAACATGGCTTTGAACATTTCGCCAAGTTTGGAGCTGAATGGCTCTAAGGAGCTGCAAGGAATGCTGATGGAGTATGGGGGGAGGAGGGGCATGTAGGGCATGCAGGGGGGCAGGGAGGTGGAGGGAGCTGGCCCCTGGCTGGGCATTTTGGGTTGTGGCTTGGTATCCAGCAATCTGTCCCCAAGGCCACGCATGTGGAGGTGTGGCGCTGCTTGTCCTGACCAGCTTGATGCCTTCCTGAGTCTTCTTGGTACAGGTGGCTGGGAGGCAGCCTGACTCGTCCCTGTGTCTGAGGCTCTTGGGTGACTTTTGGGGCTTAGGCTTCAGCTGCTGTGCCCCTGGGGGTGGGATGCCCTTTAGACACCACCCTCCCTGGCAGGAACTTGACTCTACTACTCTCAAGGCCTGACCCCAATACCACCCATTCCAGGGATACTGCTGGTCCCCCTTTTGAGGAGAAATCCTTTCTTCTTTGTACTGCCACATCTTCACATTTTGGCCTCTTTGAGTATGTGTGTCTTTCAAACATCTATGGTCTTTATGAGTCCCTGCTATACCCCCAAACCACCCCAGACTCAGGGGCTTAAAACAGAACCACAAGCCTTGCTTATGAGTCTAGGGGTCAACTGGGCAGCTCTGATGTTCAGGGCTGGGCAAAACTGATCTCTACTGGACTCACTCAAGTGTCTGTAGTCAATCGGGGTTCATTCAGGGACTGAGTGGTCTAGAATGGCTTCACTCCCACATCTGGAAGTTGGCTGTGCCCCCCTCATTCTCTAGCAGGCTAGCTCAGGTTTGTTGACATGGGAGCCAAGACAGGAAACCAGCAATGTCCTCTGAGGCCTAGGCTCGGAACTGGCACAGCACCATGTCTGCCCCATTCTGCTGGCCGAAGCCAGTCACAAGCCAGCACAGCTTCAAGAAGTGAGGAATAGACTTCAACTTTTGATGGGTATTGCTGCAAAGGGGAGTTGCAAAGGCATGGGGGCAGGGAGGGGTAAAGGACCGTGGCCATTTTTGCAATTTACCGCAGCAGGGTAATTGTAAACGGGTGATGTTTTTGAACAGTTAACACAGTGTCTGACATATGTATTAACTTCAGAGTGCCTCAGTTTCCTCATCTTTATTTATTTATTTTTAAATAAATTTATTTATTTATTTATTTAATTTTGGCTGTGTCGGGTCTTTGTTGCTGCGTGTGGGCTCTCTCTAGTTGTGGCGAGCGGGGCTACTCTTCACTGCGGTGTGCAGGCTTCTCATTGCTTGTCTTTATTGTGGAGCATGGGCTCTAGGTGTTTGGGCTTCAGTAGTTGTGGCGCACGGGCTTAGTTGCTCTGCAGCATGTGGGATCTTCCTGGACCAGGGATCGAACCTGTGTCCCTTGCATTGGGAGGCGGATTCTTAACCACTGTGCCACCAGGGAAATCCCTTCCTCATCTTTAAAATGGGGATAGTAATAGTACTTCATAGTATTGCTGTGGGGATTAAAGGAGCTAAGGAATATGCCCAGGCTCATGCAGCTGGTGAGTGGCAGAGGCTCTGAGACTCAATACAGCACAATGACTGTCTAATTCTTTTCTGTCTTCCATGTGGAGCTTGCCCAGGGCCTGGCACAAAGCAGGCCCGTCTAAGCACATATCTAATTGAATGAATATTTACAAATGTTGCCACAGCTGAAAAGAGTATCTGAGAACTTGCAGAATGTCTTCCCACCCCACATTTTGTTATTTAATTAACAACAGCAATGAACAACTTATCATGGATAGTTTCTGACAGAGACAAGTTGTCTCAGAGAAGCAGAGAGGAAGGGGGACTTCCTTACACTGAGGAGGAAGAGAGGGGACCCCCACCTTAGCACAATGTTTCGGTCACTCCAATTAATGTGCCAACCTCCCCATAAAGCCTTTGTGTGTGACTGCAGTCCAAACTGGTATCTCCTTTCAAGGTGTCACACAGCATTACCTCAGATGCCTTCCGAGACTAACATCCCAAAACAGTAGGAGGCAGTATCAGACCAGGCTGTAACATGACACTTTGTGTGCCACACTCGAGCATATTAAGTTACATGCAGTGTCTTCTCATATAGGCTTGCACTCACCCATATATTAGTTGAATTTTAATTCATCAATTCATTACCCATTGATCTGTCCATCCATCCAGATATTCATGCAATTCACTCATAAGTTCATGTGCTCACAAATCTAACACTCCCTCTCACCAAGTGAACCTTCACCCATCCCTACCTCCATTACTTTAGCCATGACTTGATTTGGCTGCTCATCTACCCTCCAAGTCATCAATTTATCCATCTTGCATTCCCCCATCTATTCATTTATCTATCTTCCCTTACAAATGTCTATCAATCTTCCCTACCTTCATCTTTTTCTCAATTATTCTATTCCTCCATCCAACTATCCATTTATTTATTAGCATGTCACTAATCACAATATCCATCTATCCATCCATCTATCCTTACACCATCCACCTAGTCAACCCTCTGCATCCATTCTTTCCTACATTTCTGTATAATTTTTTAGTAATATATCTGTCCACACATCCTCTTTCCTTTGGTCCAATCCTTCCTCCCTCTCTCCATCCATTTATTCATCCCTGCAGTCAAACTTCCATACATTTATCTATTCAGCTATCCATCCATTATTTTCCCTTTTCATTTTCTAGCCTTCCTTCTTTCTTTCACCCATTTATTTATCCAGACATTCATCCATCCATCCATCTCTCTATCCATATCTCCTCTCATCCCTATGTTATCCCTTCTCTCTATTGATCTATCCATTATTCATCCATTTGACCATCCATCCATCCACCCATCTGTCCATCTTTTCTTGTATACTTATGGAGTCCCATTGAGAAAGGCTGTATTCTAGGGATACAGAGATAATGTGTTTCTCTGTTTGAATGAGGATTCTTATAAAAGGGTTTAATGGGACATTAGGATGGGCATTTGGGAAAAGGATACAGAAGAGAAGACAACATATTTGGCTGAACTCTGTGTGTGTGTGTGTGCATGTGAAGTTCAGGGGACGGGTTACGTGTGCTGTCACCAACATCACAGAAAAATCTTAGGTATGGAAATATGTTCCCTTATTAACTAGGTAATTATAGCCTCCTAAGAGAAGCACATTGACTACAAGTTTCTCCAATTAGACCATAAGCACAGAGACTATGTCTGTCTTGCCACGGCTGTGTCCCAAGCAGTTTGCAGAGTGTCTGGCATGCTCGAAGTACTTGGTGAATGCTTTTTTAAAATAAACATTTCATGTTCAGATGTGGGATTTGTGAATATTTTCAACCCCCATCCTGGTTGAAGTATTAGGAATGATTTAGCAAGGTCTAGTGTGGGATGGAGGAAGATCCTTGGTCAGGAATGGAAAGAAAGTGGTTCCTGCTCTCCTCCACAGAGCGTATACAAATTTCCTTGCTTGGGGGGAGTGCCTCAGGGCTGCACTATGACTTTCATGGTTTTATTGAACAACTGCGTTGATATAAGGACAAATACTTAATACTGTACATTTTCTTAAACTTAAAAGTTTATTTTTTTCTTCTGATTTTAAAACTGTTTTTGTGTGCCTCAAACAGTATCGTGGGCCCTGTGCACTGCGCTCGCTGTGCCCAATGGCTACATGGTCTCTGGGGTGGCCAAGACCATGGCAGTTGGGGCTGTGGCAGGAGGTCAGGGCTCTTCAGAAGCAGGTGCCAATAATAACCCAGTTAATCCACCTCTTTATTTCTTCTACTAAGAAAAAACCAAGTCATTTCAAGGTGCCCTCCATGTTCCACAGTAAACATCCCACATTTACGAAGGCTTGGCCAGATATTCCAAATAATCAGCATTAGTTGATGATAACGATGATGATGTAGGCAATGATAATGATTTGCCTATTATGTATCAGGCACTGTGTGAAGTACATTTTCCAAACCTTTCATATTTGTTGGAATGTGCTAGGGAAAACGGAACTTCCATGTGATTAAAAGTGTGGCCTTGGCTTCTGAGAAGTCTTGGCTCCTCTGATTGCCCACCTCGCACCCACTCCCCCTTCTCTTGGTCACAGCACCTTCATATCTCTGTGGGGAGCCTTTCCTGGCTCATTGAAGCCATTCTTGGGCTTGTCAAACTAGTGTGGGCACATGACCCAAACATGGGCAATTGGACTTGTTTTCTTGGGACTGTGAATCTTCAGGAAAATAATGCTAGAGTGCAAAACATCTGACAAAGTTGTCAGCTATTGCCTGCCACCTATACCAGCCCTTCCCTGTCCATCCAATGCATTGCGTGCTCCCCATTCTAATTAAACCTGGTTCTCCTGCTCAGTTGACTCTTCTGTTAATTTAAATAGAAAAAGAACGTATTGGAAGGATATTGAGTTGCTCAGAGTCAGTTTTCTTTGTTTGCCATCAAGGAACCTTAATGGATGCAGCCCCTAAAAAGCAACCACGTTGTGGTGGTTGGAATAATAGTGTGTTTTATTCTTTAACAACGAAAGCTGCAACTCTGCAGAGCCTGAGCCTAAGATCCCATTTAGCTGGAGAGGAGTTTCTGCAGACCTCCTGAGGTAACGCCCCAGAACAGAAGATAACTTCGGAGCTTGGTTTATTTCCATACAAATGGGATTTTAAGTCCTTATCAGGGCAACAGAAACAGAAAAGAATGTCATAAAGACAGATTTACGGTAGCCCGGTTAATTCCTTCTTCTATCGGAACAACTACATTATCAAGATTATGCTTCACTGCCTGTTAGACTCACTTCTGCTGGGAAGCAGACGAATTGATTTTGAACTTCTGTGATACGCTTAGTGCTTTGTCAGTAAAATTACTGTAATATCTTATGCCGTCTGTCATATTCCCTCCTCGCAGCAGGAGCCATCTCCAACCACACAGTTTTCAAGTTGAATTTCAATCTTCAGAGTGGTTAGTACGTGAGCCCACGTTCTGGTGCTCTGCTGGCCGGCTGGGGATGGGCTGCAGAGTGCTTGGTGGCCTGGTTTTGTATTTTCACACAGAGAAGCACCACGACCCTGGATCGTCTCTGGGCTGGAAGCATGGATGAGCAGTTTTGCAAATACCCCATCTCTAGAGGCCTGGAGTTTGGGGCAGCTGGGCTGGCAGTAGGGTGGGGCGGGTGAGGTGAGGTGAGGGAGGCATCTGCCTGGGGTGAAATTTAGAGAGGTGTCAAAAAACTCAGCAAAGACAAACAATATTTTAATGTGCTATTAAAAACATCAAAATTAATGGAAAAAAATCCACGATGAACAAAATATAAAACAATCCCATACGGTCAGTATCAGTGGCAGCCGTGGGCTGTTCCTCCAGCCCCTCCCACCTCTCCCAGGCATTCCCTGCAGGTGGTGCTTCCAACCACCAGGGACTGACACAGAGTGTTTCAAAGATGGTCTTTGCGTGGTAAACCCTCTCGAGACCTGAGTTCAAAATGTTGTCCTTCACTACTTGGGATGCATGAAGACACTGGAATTGCATTTGCGTGTTGCTGTTGAGACGTCTGTCCTCTAGTTCTTGTTTCCATTATTATGATTTTCACTCTCAGTATTTTTAATTATGTTGCAGGAGAAGGGGGAAGTGAGAGCATGGTCACAGCCCACGTCTCAGGCGAGTCCCTGGGCCGGGCTGCCAAGGGAGGGTCGTTGGCTTCTCACAAGAAAGAATTCAAGAGCAAGCCATAGTGACGGGAAAGTGAGTTTATTTATACACACTCCCTAGGCAGAATGCGGTCCATCTCAGAAAGTGACAGCGGCCCCTGGCGTGTGGGGGTGGTTAGTTTTTATGGGCTGGATAATACCATATGCTAATTAGTGGGAGGAATTTTCTAATTATTTTGTGGACGGGGTGGGGATTTCCAGAAATTGGGCCATCACCCACTTTTGGCTTTTTATGGTCTGCCTCGGAACTGTCGTGGCGCCTGTGGGTGTGTGTTTAGCATGTGCTGACGTGCTACAGTGAGGTTCAAGGTCCACTAGAAGTCGAATCTCCCACAGTCTTGGGCCTCGTTGGCTCTAACCAGTTTTTGTCGATTCCTGTTTTTCTCAACAACTGTGTCATTCTTTTAACGGTTGTGCCCTGCCCCCTTCCTTCCTGTCTCAATTAGATTTTATAATTGCCTAGTCAATACCCTTTCACATATCTTTGAGTTTAGTTATTATGCTTGTTATAAATTCTTGTTCTGTAGAGTACAGGTTGTTGGGTGCGACGTTCTCTTACACAGTGGCACCTCTTCGAATGTCTCGTCACTTTTCCACTCAGAGCTCATCTTCTCTTGGGGTGAGCAGCTACTTTGGCTGCTAAGTGTATACCACGGGGTATACACTGGGCTGAAGCCCAAGCCCTAGCTCATGTCCCTTCTGGTAAATTTAGGAAAGGGGGTGGTGATGGAAGGAAGGGACCAGGAGAAGGGGATTTGTGGGGGGAAGGGGCAGAGCTGTGGGGATCAGGCTCTGGTGTAACAGACCAAGCTCGTCAACCCCTTTCTCTCTCTGACCCCAACCTCACCCCATTTCCCAGAGTAAAGTCCCTGTACTTTTCCCCTGAGCCCTGCTCTGTTCCTAGAAGTGTCTTCCTTGGTTGCAATCACTGAAACCCGAGGAGTGGGAGGAGTTGGGGCTGGGGAAGTGGGGAATGCGCAGGCCTGGGGGTCTACCTGCATCTGGTTTTATCTCCAGCTACCCAGCCAGGATCCAGTGACGTCACTGCCTTGTCACTACTACTGCAAGACAAACATCCCCGCAAGATCAAAGGGGCAGGCATTGACTGTCCAGGGAACTGCTGGGGAGGAAATAGAGGTTTCTTCAAACTGTCCCCTGAAGGTAATGCCTGCCCCTTTGGACTGCTGTGTCCTCTCAAATCGGGACCCAAATTCCTCCTGCTTTTCCTGGGTGTTTCTCACAGTGTCTCCTTCAGCGTTTCTGATCCCTGACCTCCACCTCACAGCATCTGCAGAGGGGGTTTCAAGGGAGGGAACCAGCAGCCTGAGTGGGTTCCTGCCTCATCAGGATTTCCTAGCACGTGTCTTCACATGGACTCAGCCTGACGTGGTACACAGCTCCAGGCAGCCTAAATGGGAGCAATAACCACAGCCACAGTCCCAGCCACAGCCACCAGCCAAGGGGACAGTGGTGAGCCTGTCTCTACCGTCATGGAGCTTATGAACTGCTCAGGGGACAGACGGGCAATTACGGTAGAGTACGCTACATACCACGGGAGGTATGCCTGGGGCGCAGAGCAAGGGCATCAGTCCCAGGCTTGTGTGCGTGAGTGGGTAGTGCGGTCATTGCAGAGGTCACCCAAGACTTGCCTGGAAAAGGTGACATCAAAGCTGAAACCGGAAGGATGATTTACAGGGAAGAGTCTCCTAGGTAGAGAAAATAACACAGGCAAAGGCCCGGAAGCCAGAAAGAGCCCAATGCGTTTGGAAAACTAGAAGAAGAAGGTGAGTCTGGGATTAGGGGCAGGTGAGTAAGGCAGGGTAATGCAAGTATAGGGCAGATCCTGTCTTTATTTAAACTTTTGATACTTTGTTTATCATGGATTTTTTTGCATTAATTTTTATTTTTAAATGTGCTGCATTAGAATATTATTTGTATTATTTACCGAGATTTTTGCTGCCCCTTTCAATTTTTCCCCTGAGGCGAGTGCCTCACTTGACTTACCCTAGTCCTGGTAGTTGGGCAAGGCTAGAGCACTGATTTTTGAGAGGAGCAGGTGGTGAGGGATAAGCCTGGCATGCAGAAGAGAGGCCAGACCAGGAAGGCCCCCATGCCTCACTCAAGAATTGGACGGTATGTCTCAATTCTGCTCGAAGCTGTCAGTGGTGCACCGTTGCCCTTAAGAGTCCCATTTGGCTTGACAAGGATCATGGTGGCCTCAAGGGGTTGGAGGAAGCAGCCTGGAGAAAAATCTTTCCTTCTTCTACTGACATTCTCCTTGCTCCACACCCTGCAGCCCAGCTGTCTGGGCTTGGATGTCCTTGCCCCCAGTGGGTCCTGCCTGTGGACCTTGTTTCTCATTACCCGTCTTCCTGCAACGTGCATAAGGTGGACGAAAGATTAGCTCATTGATTAATGGATCCTTGGGAGCCCCATCTTTCCCACACTGCACTTCACATTGCAGAGGGTCTGTTAAAAGAATATCAGTGAGGTTGTTAATGTAGCAATCAAGATCTTCTGGTGGAACCAAAGCTTTGAGAATCAATAAAACATTAAAAAGGTTAAACACTTTATTGGATAAGTCAGAACATATTCTTTAGTTAAGGATACAGCTTTGGGGGAAAATGGAATATGAAAGGGCAAGGTAATATCACTCCGTAATGGGAAAACACTACATAAGAGGATTATTTTATCAGTCTGATACTTGAATTCAGTGTGTACACTCATTATGACTAAAGTCGGAATGATGGAATGAGGCCTCCACAGGGAAAGTAGCAAGATGGGTGGGAGATAAGAATGCCAGTGGAGTCTGCTTCTTTCACTGGCTGTGTGATCTCAGGCAAAGCATTTGATTTAATTTCTCTAAGCCTCAGTTTCTTCAGCTTAGAGTGGGGCTGTTATGAAGATCTGGTGAAATAAAGGTATCAAGTATCATATGCATATTAGAGTTTTTGTCTATAATCACACTAGCTGAGTAATAGTCTTAGGGAGGAATTTCTGAGCGTGCAGAAGAAGCGGGAAAGAAGCTGTACAATGATACAGCTGTACTGGTGGGGGTCCATTGTCTGACACCTCTGACCAGTTTCTTAATGGATATGAATTGCTGCTTCCACTCATTTTCTCTAGAATTCTTGTAAATTCCTAATGCATTTCCATCTATGGGATCTTACTTCCTTCTCCTGGAAAGGACTGCTTTCTTCTCCTTACTCCAGAGTGTTGGTTTACAAACCCTTCCATCTTTAATGGAAGTGGGGTATGTTCCTGCCAATCTCTCCCAACCCTCTAAAGCTGGGACGTGTTTCTAGAAGCATGATAGCACTGTCAAAGGTACATGTTTTTAGCGGCATTATTTGGGAAATGTAAGTTCTTATCGTTATACTGTCCATGTGTAAAAGTTGCAAAAAAAAAAAAATCCTTGGGCAGGCTGGAAAAACTCAACATCAGTAAGATTGCAGCTATGCCCTGTGAAGAGCCTGCCCTCCTACATTTTCATCCCACTGTGCCTGTGAGGGCTGAGGCTCAGTGCTCTCCCAGGAAGCCCTCCTTGACATTCCAGCCCACAGTGACCTCTACACTCTTTAGCAACGTGCTGTTTAAATTTCACAATTTAGCTCTGAAGGTGACATGATCCTGAATGAATCCCTGGTGGTTCCACAAGCATGAGTCTTGGTTTTCTTAAGGAGACTGTGTGTTCTCTGAGGGCAGGACCACGTCTTCTCTTGTATCCCCTACCGTGAGCCAGGGCCAGGCCTCTCCAACTGCATGTTAATTGATGACTTGAAAGGCGTCTAGTCCTTCCGATGAATTTCCACTGAAAAATAGCTTCTGGAAGTATTGCTGTTAGAAATAGTGCCTGGAAGCCTGAGCATGTTCCGAAGCTGCCTTCAGAGGCGAGACAAACAGGGACATGGAGACACACCTGAACTTCACCCTTAACAAGACAAGAATGAGAAAAGCATTAGCTATGACAAGGTCTGAAGTTGAAAAACAGAGAGGACCAGAGCAGAGAAGCCCAGGATCACAGGGGAAAGCCCAGGATAGCGCAGCTAAGGATGGGAGGGAGCACTTAGAAGCAGCGTCTCATTTCTGGATGGAAGAGGGGCTTAGAGGTGGGCAGCCCGCCCAGGCTGGGAAAAGCCCCGAGACACTGCTCAGCCCTGTGTTTGCTTCCCATTTAGGTCCCACTGGGACCCCCTGCTTTGGTCAACTTTCTCAGAGGCAGGGCATGCCTCTGAATTCATTCATTTACCCAAAAAAACACAAGTGATGCAACAGCAAGCAAAACAGACTAATGATGTCCTGCTATCGAGGAGCTCACTTTCTAATAGGGAGACGACAGGCAGACAAAAATGAAATGAAACAATCTCAGAGTCCATGAAGGAAATAAACCAGATTGGCGTTACCATGACTGGCAGGTGAGAGGCCTTCCGGAGGGGCTGAGTCATGTGGCTACCTGGGAAGGAAGAGCCTTTTCAGGTAGAAAGAGCAGGGGATGAGGCCCCAGGCAAGGATGAGCTAGATGTTTCAGTGTTCCGAGGAACACGGAGTGTTCCAAGGCTAGTGTGGCTGGGGGAGAGGGAGTGGGGACGGGGGAGCGGAGGCAGGGGGGGGGGCCCAGATCACATGGGGTAAGGCCTTGTTGGTCATGCAAGGAGTTTAGATTTCATTTCATTCCAGGGCAAAGGGAAGGCAGACTGCTCTGGTTGCTGAGCAGAGGATGGAGAGACAGGTGGGCGATGATGGGAGCCTGGGCCAGGTGACTCCCCTCCTTCTTTACCCACCTGGACCCCCCAGGAGCCCCAGCCAGCCTCTGATCTCCAGCCTCCTCATGTGTAAAACAGAACTGGCAATGGTGTCCTCTTCATAGGGTGGCTGTGAAGACAGAATGAGGGCACATCCACACAGTGATGGGGACAAGAGGTACCTGAAGCAAGGTGGCAGCTCATGATTCTATGCCCCACATTCCCCCACATCATGGCATTTCTGAGATTAGGATGTGCTTTACAGCTGTGTACACTTAATGTACATCTGGATGAGTTTAGAAAGCTCATCCAAAAATTAATGTTGTCTTAGAATTGAGGAATTAGAGTGTGATGAACCCTCCCCTTTGCCGTTTGGAATCTTGCTGTCCCCTCAAGGCCCTCCTGTTCCCAACAGCCCTCCCTGGCTTCCCCAGCCCTCAGAGCTCTTCTTTGTCCCTTACCAACCCTGAGCACCTAGTAGGTGACCAAGAATCCTTACCTCGAAATGTATCCTGGGAGCTGTTCCCGTCAGAAGCTGTGCTCTAGTCTAGAGCCTTCCTGATGGTTGGCCAAGCTCTCCAGCCCCCCAGTTTCCAGCCCCACATACAGAGGAGCAGGCAGGCTGCAACCCCAGGGAGGAATAGGGCCTCCTCCTTCCCTGATGGAGAGCAGCCCCCTTGACGACCTTCTCCACCTGGTTCATACGCTTGCTTTCACACTGTTCCTCTAGCGTCTTTTCAAGTCTAAAAGGCATCATCTCAACAAGTTTCCTTTTAAAAATGTAAGGAAGAGGCCACCTGGGGATAACGTGCTGCTCACCATTTCTAGCTACTCTCTGTCCACAGAGATGGCAACGTGAAGAGGCTCTCTACTGGCTCCCGTTGAAGTTGATGCGGTACTGAGTTCTCATTGGTCGGGAAAGGTTTCCTGCAAAAGCGGCAGGCTGAGGAACAGAATCCTCAAAGTGGAGGGTACAGAAGAAACTATGCAGGAGAAACCACCTGAGTGTCAGGGCATATAGAAAAGCTAATCATAGTTTCCATTGCTGTTGGGGAAAGGTTTCAATAGACGTGGCTGGCATCACCTCTTCCTGCCCTTTCTGCCATGAATGTGGATGTGATGTATGAGTTGTGGCAGCTATCCTGTGACCATGAGCAATTACTGTGTGCTGGAAACTGTGCCCAGGGTTATACCTAATCCTCACTGAAACCACCATTTTATAGGTGAGGAAACTGAGGCTCAGAGAGTAGAAGAGCACACAGCTACTAGACACTAGAGATGGCATTTGAATCCAGGTCTGGCCAACCACAGGGCAGAGCTATTAACCATGAGCTTTTCACTCATAAAAGCAGGCACAATGGAAGGCTGAAAGGGCTCCCAGCCTCAGGGCAGCCACTCCCTGTCTGCACTGGTGAGCTGCTCAATTTCTTCTTTTTTTCTCTGAGAACAGGTGGGCTGAATGTGGAAAGCTGGGGAGAGCGTGTTGGGAAACTCCCTGCAAAGCTGGTATTAAATCACTTGTCTGTTTCACTCTAGTGAGTGAGGGTGCAAATGAGGCCCGAGGTGTGTTGTTTTAATAATAAATCAGAGGTGAGTGCTCACAATGCCTTAATTATGTTTATTTTTATCAGGAAAAGTTTAAGGACCCCAGCAGGTGCCTGTTCTCTGGGTCTCATTACTGCTGAAAAAGGGGGGATTTATGCATTTAGCGCAGCATGTGGCAAAACACATGCGAGGGCTGGGAGGCTGTTCACGTTTCCCCTGCTATTAAAATGTCGCCTTGGGGTAAATAATACATGTTAACACACCAGACAAATCTCCCAGGCTTGTTTCCTTTACCGAGTCTGAAAGTAATTTAACAGCTTGTAACAACTTCATGACTAAATGTACTGAGTTAACCTTTTTTTTTTAAAGTGACATTTTCACACCATTCTCATTCCATCTCATTTAATTCAAGTGTAAAGCCCACAAATTATTAAAATAAGAATAGCTTGCTTTCAGTACTCCTGGGATGTGTTTTCCCAAATTACTGTTATTAAGCAAACTCTCATTGCATTGGGAATTGTTGATTTGGCTGGAACAGGTGAAGGAAACTTTTCTCTCTGGCGGCCTTGTTAACAGCTCTTGGTCTACTGGATGCATCCTGCCCTCCTCCTTTGGTTGTTATGGCTACTAGGGATATGCTCAGTGACCAAACTAGAATTTGGTTCAACAGAACACCTGTTCCCATCTCTTCTCATCTGCTTCTCTGCTATAGAGGCTGCAGGGATATATAGTCATTTCCCCAGACTCCCTAGCGGCTAGGTCATGTGATCTGGTTCTGTCTAATGAGATATAATTGAAAATCCTTGGGGTGGTTGGGGGGAGGTTTCATCAAAAGCTTTAGCTTTACCTGAAAGGAATAAGACAGTAAGGTGGCATCACTCCTTCTCTCCCTTTCTGCCTTGATGTGAATGTGATGTTTGTGCTACAGCAGCCATCCTGTGACCATGAGGCAAGACACACATAAGAAAGAGCCACCATTCTTTCATGTGTCTGTTGGCAATCTGTATATCTTCTTTGGAGAAATGTCTATTTAGGTCTTCTGCCCATTTTTGGATAGCACAGGGAGATCAGCTCTGTGCTTTGTGACCACCTAGAGGGGTGGGGTAGGGAGAGTGGGAGGGAGGGAGATGCAAGAGGGAAGAGATATGGGAACATATGTATAGGTATAACTGATTCACTTTGTTATAAAGCAGAAACTAACACACCATTGTAAAGCAATTATACTCCAATAAAGATGTTTAGAAAAAAAAAAAAAAGAGCGAACCACCATGCTAAAAATGATGAAGTGGAAAGGAGCTGGGATCTCTGATGCCGTTGCTAGTGCTAGCAACTGCTTGTCTTTAGATTTCTCATTATTAAGAAAAATAATCTCCTATCTTTTAGCTATTATAGCTTTGTAGCCTAACATATTTCTAACAGATACCTATTCTATGGGAAAACATATCTGGCTCAAGTGGTGACCCAGCCTCAAGCTGCAAGAGCTTGGCAATTCTAGAGAGGAATTAAACCCCCCATTTCCTTCCTTCCTTCATTTCCTTCCTCCTTCCTTCCCTTTCTTCCTTCGATCCTTTTATCCATTTATCCATTCATTCATCTATCCAACAAATATTTATTTAGCAACTACAATGTGCTTTCTTGATGTTGGGGAAACAATAGTAAATAATAGATAAGTTCCTTCTCTTCTGGAGCATAAGCTCCGTTAGAGAGAGAGAGACTGATAATATAAATAAATATACAAGCAGATAATTGCATAGTAGCAAATAAAGTGAGAAATAAAACAGGATGATGTGATCAAATGTGAAGGGGTGGCAGTGAGAGACCCATTTTAGATGGAGTAGTCAGAGAAGAACTTCCTGGGGAAGGAACATTTTTGCTAAGCACTGAAAAACCAGACGCTGCCACTCATGCAAAACTCTCAGGGAAACATTGCAGGAGGAGGGAAGAGCAACTGCAGAGGTCCCTAGGAGAGAAAGCTTGGCTGGTCAAGGAGATGAACAAAGGACAGTGTGGCCGGACAGTTATAAGGTGGGAGGACGGGGAAGAGACGAGCTTGAAGAGAGGCTGAGGCCTCGTGTGGGGCCCTGAGGGACATGAGAAGTCATTTATGAGGTGGCTCCCAGAGGGCATGGAGACATGTGGTCAGGTGTGAGTCTTCCGGTTGAGTGGTGGAAGTGGGGAAGCCAGTGTTGCTTTCTCTTGAGCCACGGCATATTGACTGCCGAGTGCTCAAAGGGCCTTCCAGGGGTCTCTGTCCCAGCAGAGCCCTTGAGCCCCGCATGAGTGTCTGTTGGGCACCTGCCCATCATGGTCCCCATGTCCCTACCTGGAGAGGATGTCTTGGAGCAGCTCACTGGGATTAGTTGGGATTCTTTTTTTTAAGATACTTTTTTAAAATTTATTTTTATTTTATTTTATTTTTAATTAATTAATTTATTTTTGGCTGCGTTGGGTCTATTGTTGCTGCGCGTGGGCTTCCTCTGGTTGCGGCGAGTGGGTGCTGCTCTTCGTTGCGGTGCGCGGGCTTCTCATTGCGGTGGCTTCTCTTGTTGCGGAGCACGGGCTCTAGGTGCGCGGGCTTCAGTAGTTGGGGCCTCTGGGCTCCAGAGTGCAGGCTCAGTAGTTGTGGCGCATGGGTTTAGTTGCTCTGTGGCATGTGGGATCTTCCCGAACCAGGGCTCGAACCCGTGTCCCTTGCATTGGCAGGCGGATTCTTAACCACTGCAGCACCAGGGAAGTCCCAGTTGGGATTCTTAATTGCAAGAAGTAGAACCCAACTTGAGTTAGTTTAAACAAAAAGGGAGGATTTGAAGTACCTATAAGTTAGCCTAACTGAGAGTTCAAGGAACTGGAGTGCTTATCCATCAACTCCCCATCTATCTAAGATTGAGATCTGTCTTAGAAGGCAGTGCTCAGCTTGCCTTATTTGGCCTGAAAAATCCCTCAGGTAGAGAGTTCATGGTATTTGCAAGAAGCAGCTCTAGAATCTAGAGGTGGTGCCCAGGGGATGCCTTAAGGCGTCATCAACATCTGCGACAACACCCATGGGGGACTCCTTTGTTCTCCCTCTTCTCAATATGCCAACTATGGAGGCCCTGACAGGATGAGGACCCGGCTTGGCCCTGTGTGTTTTTACAGTGGTAGTCTGTATCTCTCTGCTGACTCAGCTAATTGCTTTAGAATAGGATTTGGCACATTTTTTCTATAAAGGGCCATATAGTAACTATTTTAGGCTTTGTGCAGCATATGGTCTCTGTTGCAGCTACCCAACTCTGCTGTTGTAGTGTGAAAGCAGCCATGGACAGTACCTAAAGGAGTGTGTATGGCTGTGTCCAGTACAACTGTATTTATGAAACTGATAGAGGGTTGGATTTGGTGGATCTGCAAGTTGGGATGTGAGGGGAGCCCCCGTTAGTGGTGGTGACGGCGATAGAGATGGTGAGGGATTCACTGAAAGGTGACCTCTAAAGAGTCAACCACTACAAGGGTCACTGTAGTTCAGTCCCTCAAGAGATGAGCTTGGCTCATGCCCTGTTCCCTTTTTAAATTCCTTTCCAAATTCCCTGAAGGGTAGACATGATCTGGCCATGGTCTCTGCCCTGACCTTCCTATCATGCTGTGCAGTGTCATTTTGAGACCTTCCATGAAATGAAAGGACTGGCAGGTCCCTAGTCCTTGCTGATTGTTATCCTGTTAAACTGGTCATTTCCTGAAAGCCCGCAAAGGCCTATAAGACTTGTATTTGACAACTTTTGCAACCATGAGCTGCTTGCCTTTTGATTACCATTATGGGTCAAATCTGTTCATCAGATCATGAAATAATGGCAGAACAAGAGACCGTGGCGTAATAGGAGGGCACGTTAACACCATTCCCACCGTGCTGCCACCTGCCCATGAGAGACACTGATGTGAGAAGAACACATGTTGGGTGGGTTTCTGGTATGCATGTCCTGTACCAGAGCACTTCTGTGTTAGGGCCGTCTGCCTGTTGTATCAGCCCTCCCCAGTCTTGCCTGACCATGGAACTCTATCACAGAGCACAGCGCAGCTTGAAAATCCTTGCTCTACTCATCTTGCATTTCCTTATTGATAGCAGCTTATGGCCAGTTTATGTCTCTGCCTCAAAGATCTGTCTTTCCTACCTCATATGTCAAATTGGAGAACTTTGAGATCTTTAAGGCACAGTGTTGGGCATAAATTATGGTGAGTGCTGGGAAGCCTGGAGTAATTGATCATGTCCAGAATTAATGACAGTGTTATAAATTGGGGGTGGAGGGGATCAGAAAGATAGATCAGACTCCAGAAAGACTACCCCAGAAGTCTTCCCTCCTGCTGACCCCTATGGGGATAGGTGGGGACAGAATTGCTATGGTACTGGAGAGGATGGTGCACCTCTGGGTGGGGTCTTCCCTTAGGCAGCCTGGAGGTGTGCTGTGATGGTGTTGGCTGATGGCCTTGTGGAGGTTGCTGTCGATCAAGGTATGCAAAGCAAATAGGCCTTGTCATCAACACATGTTTATCGAGTGCCTACTGTGTACTGGTCTAGGCACTGGGGATTCAGCAGTGACCAAGACAGAGTCTCTGCTCTCACAGAGCTCACATTCTATCGGGGGTGGTGCTACAAATAAACAAGTAAGTGCAGAATATGTCAGATGGTGTAAGATGAGGCAGAATGAGTTGACTGAGGATGGGTGCTTGGGAGGTTGCTCTTTACCTAAGGCAGCAGACGCTGGAAGGAAGGAAGCGAGGTGTGTGGCTGTCTTGGAAAAGGCTGTGAGGGGCAGAGGGAAGGGCAGGTGCTGCACACGAGGGAGCAGGGGCCCCTAGCGTGGCTAGAGCAGAGCCAGGGAGCCAAGGAGGAAGTGAGTCCCAGCAGCAGGCAGGGGACAGCTCCCAAAGGGCCTTCGGGCCTTGCTAAGGAGTTTGGATTTCCTTGTAAGTGAGAAAGGAAGCCTGTGGTTGAGAGCAGGGAGTGACCTGACCTCCTCTGTGTTCCAGAAGCTGCCCTGTAATTGCTGCACGGAGACAAGTTGGGCGCTGTTGAAATTACGTCGATGAGAGACGTAATTTCATCCAGGGGCCTGGCCCAGGGTGGCAGCTCTGGAGGGACAAATGTAGTCACACCGCATGACTTTTAAAGCTAGAGCTGGAGGGGTTGCTGATACAATGAAAGGGACAGTGCATTGAGAGAAACAAGAGGAATCGGGGCGCCTGGGAGGTGCTGGCCATAACAGCGGGCAGGACGTGGTTGCCTGTTAGTCCTCGTTCCCTCAGTCAGTCAACACACGTTCATCGAGTGCCTTCTCTGGACAGGCACCCGGTTAGGTGCTGGGGCTCAGACCCTGAGATTGGCAGGGTCCCTTCTCTCACGGAGCTTCCATTTCTAGCAGGGGAGACACACAGAACAGGTGTGAACAGACAGGTGAAACAGAGATGGGGGTGAGTGCTGTGAAGAGAACATGGGGGAGACAGGACGGAAGAGGGAGGTGACCTGGGTTATGTGGCAGGCGGCCTACTCGAGGGGCTGTATGTCCTGGACCCAATTCCGACGTGTGTGTGTGTGTGTGTGTGTGTGTGTGTTGGGAGGGTTCTCACATCCAAGCGGTTCTCTGATACCAGCTGGATGTCCTTCAGTCTAACTCAGTTCTGACACTACCTGCCTGGGGACAGCATCAGATCCCACATGTTAAGGGCTCAGTCCCACAAGACTACCCCCTCCCCTCATTTCAGATGCCAGTCACAAGTCCAGGATGTCACCTGTGCTTCTGACTGACTGGCTACAGTTCGGAGGTGCCCAGGACCCCTCTTTGGATTTGATTAATTTGCTAGAATGGCTCACAGAACTCAGAGAAACATTTTACTTATCAGATTACCAGTTTATTATAGGAGGACACAACCCAGGAACAGCGAGATAGAAGAGATGCACAGGGCAAGGTGTGGGAAAAGAGTGTGGGGCTTCCAGACTCTCTCTGAGCATGTCATTCTCCCCAAGTCTCTATGTGTTCACCAGCCCGGAAGCTCTCTGAACCCATCCTTTTGGGTTTTTATTGAGGCTTCGTCACGTAGGCACGAGTGATTACATCATTGGCCATTGGCAATGATTCAACCTCCAGCCCCTCTCCCCTCCCCAGAGGTCGGGGGGTGGGACTGAAAGTTCCAATCCTCTAATCTCATCTTGTGTCCCCTGGCAATCTGCCCCCATCCTTAGGCACTTTCCAAAAGTCACCTCATACAAAAAGTAACATACAAAAGATCTTTGCGGCTTTCATCACAGGAAATTCCAAAGGTTTTAGGAACTCTGTGCCAGAAACAGGGACAAAGACCAGATATATATTTCTTATTATAAATCACAGTATCACAGGGTGACAGCCAAGACTTAAAAGATAAGAAGCCAGCCAGCCAAAGACAGAGAGTGTTGAAAATACCCACCGGCAGGAGCTTTTCAGATCTTACGATTAAAGAAGCTATTTCACTAAGGTGGTAATAAACAGTGCTAGAAAAAAGTTCCCTTCAAAACAGAAGGAAGACAAATCTACTGAGGTTGTTACGGTCCTTCCTTTTGTTGCCACACCAGTGTCCGCAGGCCTAGGATGAAAGGACTCCACTGATATATTGCAAAAGTCATTCTCATAGCCAAGCTGTACCTTCTAAGGGACGCGGTGAGATGGGGAGGGTGGGCACCGGGGAGAGGCTCTGCAGTGCAAGCGCAGGAGGCGCCGCCCTGTTGTGACAAGCGCTGCTCCTTCTCCAGCCCCTGCTGCTGCCATGGCCATCGGGGCACATTACTGTCCTTCCTGCCCCGCGTTGTCCTGGCTGTGCTTGGGGCCCTGGCCCAGCGCCGGCTGCCCTTTCCCAGGCCTGGGGGGCTGCCCTGGCTGCTGTCCCGAGCCCCAGGAGGGCCACAACCCTGAAGCGTTTCCCGTGCAGACTGTGGACGTCCCTCCAGCTGTGGCTTCACACACTCCGGTGTGTGTGTGATGTTTATCCAGCAATTCAAATGTGTGTCCCATTCTCAGGTTGTACCGCCTCTGGCGGACCGTGAATTAGTACCCATTTTAACACGTTTTGTAATTAGCTTGTGAGCACCAGCCATATTACCTTTTTTGGTCTTAAAAAATCTCTTTGTTGGCTGTAAGTATTTGAAATATACCTCAAGGTGGTGCAGTGGGAAGACTGAGTGAAATGAGGTTGGCAGAATGTTGATAATTCTTGAAGCCAAGTCACAGGTACACAGGGGTTCATTTTACCATTTGATATTTACGTGTCTTTGAAAACACTTCATATAAAGGATTAAAATAAAATAAACAAATATACCACTATGTTTTGTATCTATTCAATTTTTATTACAGCAAGTTGGCTGCACGTCCCTGACAAGCTCTGAGGGCAAAGCTTAATACTTTTGCTGATGGACGTGAGGGAGAACTCCCTGGCAGGCTGATGAGTGTCATGGGAAGTGTCCCAGCAGAGGCTTTGGGATGGGCTTTAGCTGCCCAACAAGTGGTCTCCATTTGGTCACCCATCTTGCCATTTCCCCAAAGACCTAGTTTACCTGTAGACATCCCCCAGACGGCACAGGGGTGGTGGGAACTGCTGGGAACAAGTCTACTGGGGGGCCTTGGCTGTGCCCAGTGTTTCACGGGGAAGACCCTCTCTCTTCATCCTGTTCTCTGCATGTTGAAATTCCTCCTTGAAGCCTTCCCTGACTACCCCAAGTGAAAGTGGGTGTTTCTTCCCCCTTGTACCTCCCCAATGACACTGGTTTCTGTTTATCTGGCACTGGAGTTAACTGTGTTCCCTTGGGGGAACCTGAGGTGCGCCTGTGGTCTCCCATGAACGTGGGGCTCCAGCTCCAGGATGTTGTCTCCTCTGGGTCCCCTTTTCCAACACTGGGCTTTTCTAACACTGTGGGGTGAAGGCCTGGGGTGAAGTGCTATTTAAAGAGCAGGGGAGACTTGAGTACTAATCTTGGCCCCGCCCCTGCAGGACCCTCGGCAAGCCTCCCCCTGAACCTTACTTGTCTGAAGTTAAGGTACAGAATCGGTGACATTCTCCAGCTGGAAGAGCCCCGAGTCTAATTGGCCCGTGGTGCCTCCCACACGCGACCACTGGGTTCATTTCTCTGGAGCTGGAGTCCAGCTGCTTCTCCATGTGGCACAAAAGTGTGATCACGCCAGAGTCTCCCCTTCTCAGAGGTGCTCACATCCCTGCCTGCTTGTGACACTAATTACCAGAGACACATCTGAACACGTCTGTGGCGCGGGGCTCCATGGCAGGCCGAGTCCAGCTCGTCCCCAGCAATGGGCTGTCAGAATCGGGGCAGACGGGTCCTCCTCCACCAGTGATCTCTCTGTAGCAGAGGGTCAGATGCATTTTCTACTTTTTTCTTCTCTGAGACGGTCCCAGCCTGTCCCTGGAGGAAGGCCCAAGGAAAAACTCTGGCAAAGGTATCACTTCCAAACTCCCCTCTTCCTCTCCCTGGAGGAATTAAATGACATTGCTTTATTCCAGGAAATACTTCAGGGGCTTCCTTTGTCTCCAGAAGCAGTGGGGGATGGGAAGAAAAGGACCGGCAGTGTTCACTGCGGTTCCCCTCAGAGCAGCTTAGGAGTGTTGGAACCTAAAGCTCTCTTCAAATGGCCCCAGAGATTGTAGGACACCATTATTTTGTGTAAGAAAGAAGACATTTAAGCTGTGACACGTGCTTTGTTATCACTTGGAAGTTTTCTTGTGCACGTATTTGGAAGAGTTCTTATATTATTGAAAAGTGACTTATTTAGACATAGTTATTTTTCATCCTGTATTATTTTTCACGCACATAAATAGAAAAATACAAGCAAAATAAGTTGATTAAAATACTTCTCAAGGGGCTTCCCTGGTGGCACAGTGGTTGAGAATCTGCCTGCTAATGCAGGGGACACGGGTTCGAGCCCTGGTCTGGGAAGATCCCACATGCCACGGAGCAGCTGGGCCCGTGAGCCACAACTACTGAGCCTGCGCGTCTGGAGCCTGTGCCCCGCGGCGGGAGGGGCCGCGATAGTGAAAGGCCCGCGCACCGCGATGAAGAGCGGCCCTGCACCGCGATGAAGAGTGGCCCCCACTTGCCGTAACTAGAGAAAGCCCTCGCACGAACCGAAGACCCAACACAGCCAAAAATAAATAAATAAATAAATAAATAAAGTAGCTACAAAATTAAAAAAAAAAAAAAAAAAATACTTCTCAAAATTCTTCACATTCAGAATCTGAAATTTTTGAGTTTCATTTTGACTGAGTCTTTGATTTCTGTGCTTTTCTGCAAATTCTCGTCCTGGGTGCCGGGAAGAGTGGCTGTCCCCTCCAGATCAAAGCTATCTGAGGGCTCGGGGCCAGCCCCAGAGGTCCCTCCCTGCAACGACTTGATCGAAGCCATTAAGCTTAGGTTTGTTATGACTGATGCAGCATTTCTGGCCCCAAAACTCTTTCGGCAAGTTTTGGTGTCTATACACAGGTGGCCACAACTGTGTCACAACTCTGCCTGGTCTGAGGTTTGTCGTTAAGCCACATCCCCACTTCAGAGAAATGTAAATGTAAATTAAAATGTAAAAAGAAATGCGTTTTAGAGTTGAAGGAACATGGTAAGAGAACATGCCGCCGGCAGAGGCATTATCAGAAGGCAGGAGCCAGGGAAGGGTGCAGATGACTGTTGCTGTGAACTCCAAGGAGGGACATGAGGCACAGGCCAGGAAGGCTTCATGGAGGAGGTGGGCCTGGAGCTGGTAGAGAGGAAGCGGCAGGGCATTTTAGGTGGGAGCTCTGGCAAGGTCATGGGGCTGGATGCCCAGAGGAGCATGAGAGGAGTGGCAGCCGAGGGGACTGGAGTTATTTCGGGCGGCAGGTGAGAGCCATTAAGTCTCTAGTCAGGCAGTGTTAAGTGGAAACGTGTTTTAAGGAGAATGCTCTGGGGTGTGGAGACAGACTGCGGCCACGGCAACGGTCAGGAGACCAGGAGGGCACTGCGGGTTGAGGAGCCAGAATCCAGAGCAGGAGGCCGGAGGCAGCAGTGGGTGGAAGGCCGGGGGCACAAGGCTGTACAGGTCGGAGTCACGCTCACGGCCGTTGATTCGCTGTGAGACCTCCTCTGCCCAGAGGTTCTGGGCTTCAGCGGCTCAGAACCCTGTCCTTTGCTCACTCTCCAGTGCCAGGGTGCACCCTGGGACCACTGTCCCTTCCAGCGCTCAAAGCCCTTGAGCTGGTTCCATGTCCTGCACGCACAGGGCAGCATGTTGTCCAGATAAGTCCAGGCTTTCCTGACACGAGAGGACTGAGGCGGGTTAAACGGAGCATCTTTTCTTCATCCTGTGAGACCAGGATACTGCCTTCTTCCTCTAGAGCAGCACTTCACAGAATCGGTGATGGCCAGCAACAAAGCAGGGAGGCCTCCCCACACCGTGCCCTGCCCGCCCCCAGGGAGAGGGTCTGCATCGCCCAGTGACTCCTTCTCCTCAGGGTGACAGGATAGCTTCCCGGCACAGGCCACATCTCTGGTGGGCTATCCGGCTAGAAGGCGGGGACGGAGGAAATCAAGGAGGCTACAGGAGTGCTGGGTGTCCAGAGAGGCTCTAGCTCAACAGGGTGGAGGTAACTTGGAGGATGATATGGCAATGAGCCCACTCAGCACCCCTACGGGCCATGACAGCGGCTGTCCCCTCCAGGTCAAGGCCGCCTGAGGGCTCGGGGCCAGCCCCAGAGGTCCCTCCCTGCAACGACTAGATCCAAGCCATTAAGCTTAGGTTTGTATGACTGATGACAGATTTAATTCACCCCAGAGGTGAGAGCTAAGTGCACTGATTAGCTGTGCCATCCAGCCCACGAAGAAGGGTGGTTGACGGCTGTGTTACCTACTTGATTTTTAGACGGAGTTTAAAATAAACATCTCTTTAAGTTTTGAAGGCTTAATGATCTTTCTAAATTACATGCCACAGTAATATTAAATTCCTACACTTTCCCGCCACCTGCCCCACATCGTGCTGGGATTTCTTATCTCTTCATTGTGAGGGCCGGAGGTGGTAGGGATCTGCTGAGAACAGTTTCTCTCGAGGAAGGTGTGTGCACGCACGTGTGCCTACGTGCATGTGAGGGCGCAGCCTGGGGAGTGGTGTCCTCCTGCAGGACATGTCGCCCTGTCTGGTCAGAGCTGTGCTCTCCAGATCGGCCACTGGGCCACGCCCTGGGTGCACCGGAGGGTGTTTGCGGACCCTGATGCGGTGTGAAGTGCAAACAATGGCATGATGCCTGTTGTTAAAGCTGGCCTTGAAAAACCCCTTAAAACCCCCACCCAGTAGAGCAGGCGGGGCTTGGTGAGCACAGCACTGTGGGGTGCCTCCCGCGCAGGCTGTGCTGAAGGAACCCCGGAAAGCCAAGATGTGGCCACGCCCCTTTGTGAGGCGTCACGTGGCTCGAAGGGGGCCGGGAGATGGCTGTTTACCCTTGCGGGGTTTATTTACCCCATTCAGTTTAAGTAATAAGGCCCTGAATGTTAATTTCTGAAGCTAGACTTGTTTCTTGGTGTCGAGATCAAACAAGACAGTGGGATTGCATCTTCTGCACTGAGTTAGGGTCTAAGGTGAGAGCGGTGTGCACACCACACAGCATTCAGCTCGGCACCTGCGCACAGAACGCACTTAGATAGAAGCCGTTATTCTTCTGGAAGAGTAATGTGTACTTCCCCGATGAATGCCTCATGGAGCGTCAGAATGGCATTGATTTTAGAAACGAGGGCAGGGAGGGAATGGGAAGGAGGATTTTCTGCCACACCACCAAGCTGCCTGCCCCACACACCATCCGCTGTCACCCTCGGCCGGCTCAGTTGACATTCCCCACCCTGTCATGGACAGACTTAAAACAACTCCCCAGGTCCAGCACACACTGTTGGGGGTCATTTTGATCTTGAGAGGTGGCAACTTGTGAAGGGGAGCCTCACTGCCAATTCCCCGACGCTATACTTATCTAACTTACTAATTTATTCTACTTATTGATGTTTCCCCTGCTATAGTGTAAACACTACGAAGACAGGATTCTTTGTTTATTTTGTTCACTGGTATAACCCAAGCACCTAGAACAGTGTTGGCAAACAGTAGGTGTTCAGCAAATGTTTGTTGAAGGAAGTGAAGTGAACAGCACGTGTGCACACACACATACACACACACACACACTCTGATGGTGAAGTGTCAACTTTAGGAAAGCAAGCCAAAAATCTATCAATTCAATAAGGCCCAGCAAACATTGGCTCTAGGGACAGGTGTGATGTGACCTAGGTTCAAATCCCAGCTCTACCGCTTGTAAAGTCCTTCTTATTCCTATTCTGGAGATGAGGAAACTGAGAGACTAATAATAAGAATATCAATCTCATAGCTTGTTGTAAGAATGAAATGAAATGTATTGGCACGGGAAGCATGTACAGAACGTTTTCTATGTTCATGACTATTTAAGTACTTTATATATTACCTTATTTAATCCTCATAAAGACCCTGAGGCAGGCACAATTATTATTCTCATTTTAAGAGATGAGGAAACTGAGGCACAGAGAGGTTGAGTGATTCCTGAAGGTCACACAGCTCATCTGTGGTGGAGCAGGGTTCAAACCCAGGCAGTCTAGCTCCAGCGTCTTTACTCTTGTTAACCTGGGAAATCTTGGGACTTCCCTCGTGGTCCGGTGGTAAAGATTCCGCCTTCCAATGCAGGGGATGCGGGTTTGATCCCTGGTCAGGGAACTAAGATCCCACATGGCCGCAGGCAACTAAGCCTGTGCGCCACAACTACTGAGCTCGCGCGCCTCAACGAGAGAACCCGCGTGCTGCAAACTACAGAGCCCATGCGCTCTGGACCCTGCACACCACAACTACAGAGCCTACATGCCCTGGAGCCTGTGCGCCACAACTAGAGAGAAGCCCGCATGCCACAACAAAGAGCCCGCGTGCTGCAACTAAGACCTGACGCAGCCAAAAAAAAACAAAACAAAAGAAAACAAAACTGGGAAATCTCACGCACTTGAGCTCAACCAGTTTCCAAATCCAGGTGCTTTTCTGGAGCCTCCTTGTCTTCTCAGGAAGCCTTTTGCTGTGCTGTTTTCTGCCATGTGGCCTCAACGTCAATATCAGCTGCCATATTTGTACCTTCTGATCTGCTGCGAAAGCTGATTGCCTTTGTATTCAATCAGGAACCATGTGCCTAATACTTCTTAAAAGAAGGCCTTGAATATTCATAGGGCATATGTCTTTATGAATATCCCAGTTGCTTTATCTGACACTACTGTTCTCTGCAATAATTAGTATTAGTTACTGATTTTGTCAGCTGCTATTTGGTCTCAAAGCCTTAGCAAATTCTATGGTCTGAATGAACTGCCACAATGATAGTGTGCTACATTTATCTCGTTGGGATTGATGTCTCAAATGTCCATAAGGTGGGAGAGTGGAGAACAGACCTGAAGTCCTAATGTCTGAGGAATATTCCATCTAAATGAGCACTGCATCTTATGATTCCATAGATGTTTCTTTGTGGATCCTTACTTGTTTTGCATTTGTATGACTTTTTGGAGTTTCAGTTCATGGAAAAGGAGCATGTTACTTCGGATGCACACACATGCACACGCAATCATGTGTGGCACTAAAATGACAGCCCAATCCTGTATGATCAGGGAAAATTTCTTAGTGGAGACTTTTGAATTGAAGAGGAGGACAAATTGCACGAGAAGAGGGGGAGGCTATTTTTATGTGCATGTGATGAGATGAAAAAGCCATCATAGGGGACATTAGAAAGGACTTAGGCTGCAGCAGAGAGAACACGGAGATGGGAGCCTGGGGTACGACGGTTCCTGAACTTGGGGGCAGGCAGGAGGCAATTCAGTGCTTACCTGAGAGTTTACCTGCGTGACCGAGCCTACGAGGTGCACAGAAACTACCCAACCTCCCAAAGCCTCTGTTCTCTCCTCGGTTCTGAACTTGCATGGGGTGAGGTGCCGAGGCATTGGCCATAATGATTGAGCAAGGCCGAGTGGCTGCTAGTATTACGTAGGTGGGCAGCGCATCTCAGCATTGCAAGGTGAGCTTTCCAGACTCAGCTCTGAATACGGTGGTTCTCAAAACCTAAAAATTCCAGGACTGGAAGTAGATTTAGTACCTGAGGGTGCGAGCTCTGCCCTGGGGTCCCCTTCGTTGAGTTTCTGGTCATGATTCAGTGTCTTTGCAGCCTTCAGGGTGCTCCGGAACTGCTGAAATTGCAGTTGGCAAACTCTCCCACCACCTTGTTAGCTTCCTCTGTCTCTTCTCCCGTGCACGTTAGCCAAACCCACCCACGCCTTCATTCCAAACTTCTCCCAGACTGCTTATCTGTGACCCCGGCTGCTTTGTCCAGCACTAACTCTGTCTGCAGAGCTGGTGGAAGGCATGGAACTTGGAGGCAGGGCCTTATCTCACCCAAGGGAAGGTGGGGGCCTCTTCCTCTTCATTAATTTGCCTTTTCCAGCCTTCCCCAGTTCTGCGAATTAGCAAATCAAGCTGCTTAAAATAAGCAAGCACTGATGCCAGTGCCACGTGCCTGCTTGTAATCCGCCAGCAGCTTTCCAGGCCCTTAGAATAAAACCCGATTCACTTCCCTTGGTCCACCAGCCTTGGTGATCTGCTCCTGGCGGCCGCTCCTGTCGGCTTCTCCTCCACCCCTCTTGTCAACCCCCTTCACAGTTGCTACCCTCTTGGCTGCTTCCCAAACTCCTTAGACCTGCTGAGTTCCGTCCCTCCTGAGCCCTTGCTGTTCCCTCTGCCAGGAACACTCTTCCCCCACTTTTTGCCCCGGTAGTTCCTTCTCATTCTCCTTCTGCCCAGAGACGGACTTCTGGGAAAGCCTTTCTGAGCAAGGCCAGCCAGTATGCTCTTTTCATTCACAGCTTTTACAAATATACGCATAAATATTGATACAAATTGTAGTGTCTTTGTTTAACACCAATCTCTCTGGTTATCTGTAAGTTCCAGGAGAGCAGAGACTATGTCTGTTTTGCTCTTCACTGTACTCCCCCGAGCCCAGGGCTGCCAGGAGCCCAGATGGTGCAAAGTGGACCCTTTATTTAGGATGCTTGATGTATCTACTGGAAAATTGTTTTAGTGCACTGATTTTGTTAGGACAAGGCACACTGTTACCATCTGCTGGAAAACTATCACGGTAAATATACTAGTCTATGCTATTTATGATGTGACTGGTGTCCCCTTAGATATGGTGTTCTTGCACAGTGCACAGACTGTGCAACTATACTTGACAACACTTTCCATCACCTACCACTATGCCTGGAACATAATAAATACTTGTTGAATGAATTAACTAGTTAATGGGAAAGTTGCTCTGGAACCAGAGTAAGATCAACGGATTCAGAATATGGCCAACTGGAGTTTGAATCCTGAAGTTGCCACTTGCTTCCTGGCTTGGCTGTAAGCCAGGGTTCATGACCACTGCCCCCTCTCAGGTTTGCTGTGAGGATCCACCTGGTGCATAGGGCCTTGGCATAGCAGATGCAGTTGGTGCCCAGGCCGTGTGTCCTTCCCTGCCTCTGCCTTCTGCTGCAGGCTGCAAGCTTCTTACCTCATCTAATGTCTCAGCTGTTCTGCCTCAGGGCTTTCTCTGAACTGTGGCTCACTCAACCCTTGAGGGCACTGCAGGGTGGAAATGGGTGGGGGGAGGGAGTTAATGCACCAGGGACCCCTGCCCTCTGTGGGGATGGGGTGTGTGGATAAATCCCAGCCCCCAACCTTTGAAGGGTGACTCTGAGGTGCATGCTCTACAGCTCCCCAGACAGTCCCCAGCAGGATCCAGCCCCAGCTGCCCAAAGTGGGAACCAAGCTGACACCCCTACAAGTGGCTATTCTCCCTGCCTCACTCTCTGCTCCCTCACTCCAGCTCCCTGAGATCGAATCCCAAAGAAACCCACCATACCCAGTCCTTGCCTCAGCTCTGCCTTCAGGAAAACTACTAACACACCCACAATCAAGGGAATCACACTCTTGGGCAGGATCTTTTGCACTTTTTCCCCGCTCTGATGTCCCTGAGGAAGCAGTTGCACCTTCAACCTAGTCCCTGTGTTGTCAGCTGCTGGGAAGATGGTCCATTATTTCAGCCTGAGAGAGGTGGCAGGTTCTCTGTGGAGTGCTGACTGATTCTTTCTTGAATTTTTGTATCAGCTATTGCTAGGAAAATACTACATAACGAAGCACCCCAAAAGTCAGTGGCTTAAACCAACAGCCATTTGTTACTGTAGCTGTAGCTGCCGGGCTGTGCTTAGGCTGGACAGGTTCCTCCTCGTGTCTCTCCTTCCTCCCTGGCTGGCCCAGTGGGTGGTAGAAGCCCAGGACTGAGAAGCCCTGTCTGGCAAGAGCTTTTCCTGTGGGTCATGTTTGCCAACATCTCATTGGCTAAAACAAGTCACAGGGCCGAGAGTCCGGGTGGGGAATTACCTTCTGCCCAAGTGCAGAGATAGACACGGCAAGGCAGAAAAGTACGAGCCATTGAACGGTCCACACGGGTGTAGGGGAGGGCGTCCAGAGGGAGAGACTTTTCCTACAAAATGTCTGTACTTTTGGCGGATCTAACAGTGCCAGTGAGCGGCCACTGACTGAGCTTTAGACCCAGGTGGTCCACCGTTAACTCTAACCTGGGCAAGTCTGATGCTTCTGGAGCCCCCGGCCTCGTACCAGTTTAATCAGCTCACCCACCGGCCCGAGGTACAGGTGCAGCCCTTTCGCCTCTCTTCTGCATGATTACCTTCTAACTCAGGCAGAGCCCAGGGCTCAGGAGTCCAAGGGCTGGGGAGACAGGGGTCACTGCCTCCTGCCCCCAGAGAGCAGACCTGAGCTGGATGGCCCTTTACTACCCGCTGCCTCAGACCTGACCCTCACCTCCTGCTCCTCTTTCCCCAGCCACCAATCTGGACTCAGCTGACCTCGTGGGACGTTCCTGTCTGGGGTCCTGAGGGCATTTTCTCACCCACAGGCTCAGTTAGGGCCATCTTAACCACCACCCCCCCACCCCAGGTGTCCTCAGCCTGTCCCAGCTCTGTATGGGGGGGTCAGTCTTCCTGCTTTTCCTCTCTGTGGCCACTTTGCAGATTTGCCCTCCCCCTCCCCAGCCCCCTTCCCCTGAAGGTGTTGTGTCACCAAATGTCCTGTCACCCCTCCCCTCAGGGGCCTCATCTTCCCGCAAATGCAGCAGAAGGGGCACCCAAGTGACTCTTCTCAGAAACAGAAAGATGGTTCTCTCATCCTAGCCTGAGAAGAGCTGGCTGGCAGCTTTTTTTGAGAACGAACACAACCTTTTTCATTTCATCATGGTGGTGCCTTTGTTTATGTTCTGCCTAAGGTGTGTTTGAGCTCAGGGCCCTGAGGTAAGAAGAAACTGGAAAACTGCAGGTCCGGATGGCCCCCCGGGGCCCTTCGCTCATTTTCCTGTCACCTTCTCAGGCTGGGGCCTGACTCATTTTGGACATGCGGCGACCCTATATGCACACCCCTGCCCTCTGTCTCTGTGCTCTGAATTCCAAAAAGTCCCTATGCCCCAAAGCTGGTTTGAAAAGCAGGATAAAGATCAGGCTGGTGGAGGAGGAAGGGAAGGTATGGCTGGAGGATTGCAGGGCTGTAAACCTGTAGACATCTGAGGCTGATTTAAGACCATTCTAATTTAGCAGTTGTCTTGGCACAGCTGGCCGTCCTGGTGTACACCTGCCATTGAGCAAAGAATATATTTAATACAATTTATTCAAGCAATTCCACAAAATGTTCTGACCAAAATATGGCCTTGGGAGTTGGCAATGGGGCTTTTGGCATCCGTTTGAGGCTTAGTTTTCCCTTCACCTTTGGAGGTATATATACATGTGTGTGTGTGTGTGTGTGTGGGTGTGTGTGTGGGTGTGGGTGGGTGTAGCAAAATTGTCTCAGAATTATAAAGAAAATGAAATTTGTCTGTTTGGGGCTGAGTCTCCATTTTAAACTCACTCCACTCCAGACACCTGCTGTTCACCCAGTTTTCTACTACACTCCTTCTATCCATCCGTCCGAACATTTTACCAGATGCTGCCAGTGCCCCACCCATATCCCCTTGGCCCACGAAAGAGGCATCTGCAAGGTTGGTGGGCAATTTCCATACATACAGAGAGCTTCCTTTTGGGAACACTTGACTCTCTCTGCTTGCTCACTTTCTCAGGCCATGGGACTCAGCCCATGGATAGGGGAGCCAAGAGGGCTGAGACGTTAACAGAGCAACTTTCAGTCATCCAGGGATAGGGAAGGGGAGGATGAATTCCCCAGATTCCTTGGCCCTTAGTAGGATAATTCTGAGGTTTGTTCTTTGGAGCCCTTCAGAGGGTCCCTGGGCAGGACTGAGTCCCTTTCACCACAGTGGTAACCACTCCCTGTCACACACTCAGTAGTTTTCCCCCTTCCTCATCTCACTTCCCCATTCCTCCACTGTGATTCTTGGGGTCACCTCTAAAATTAACTGGAGCCTGGAGATGCATGTTTGAATCCTGGAGTAGCCCCTAATACATGTGCAATCATGGGCAAGCCACTTTGCTCTCTGAACCTCAGTTTTCTTATTTATTAAACCTGTTTATATTATTAATTTTTGGAGGGAGACTCAATGAGGTAATGTATGTGAAATGCATAAAAGAGTACTTTCATTTATTCAATAAATATTTTTTGAGATCCTACGCTGTGCCAGGCTCATTGCTAACATTTATGAAGACCTACCTTGTTTGAGGCACTGTGCTAAGAGCTTCGTACACATTATTTTATTTAATCCTTTCAGCACTCTGTGCAAAAATACTGCTACTTAATGTCAAAGATGAAAATAAAACCCATCAGAGATTAAGATATAAAGCTGATTTATGAACTCTGGGGGTTAGGAAGGGAATGCACACCAACGAAAAAATTCACCAAAGCCAGGGGTTTTGAAATGCCTAGAGAAGAGGGCACATGGTTTGTACTGGTAATGTTGATTAAGGACTGAA
Organism: Balaenoptera musculus; assembly: GCF_009873245.2. NCBI lineage: Eukaryota > Metazoa > Chordata > Mammalia > Artiodactyla > Balaenopteridae > Balaenoptera > Balaenoptera musculus. The sequence goes on along the minus strand of NC_045803.1, from coordinate 23,344,672 downwards.
AACCAGTACTCTGGATAGGATAGAATAAGTCCATATGTCTGAGCATGACTGGTTTAAACAAAACCCACGTTTATTATGCAGGAAGGAAACTTCAGATAGGTCCAGTACAAGGTCTGGCACTATTGAACACTCAAAGTTCATGGTCCTTGTAGGGGAGGAAAGACTTTCCCTCTACCCTCCAAGGTTTGATAACTGGGTCTATGAAATAAACTGATAATAAGCAGATTAACAGGAGAACATTAATTTTTAGTATTATGTGCAGTGCAGCATCACAGGGAAAAAAAGAGTACCTAAAAAACTCAGCGAGATTAGAGAGCTTACATTCCATCTTAATAGGAGAAGGGGCAGGGGGAAATAAAGGCTATTTAGAGGAGAGGAAATGATTTTTAGGAAAGATGAATGGGCCCTTAGAAGAATGGGTGGGAGAAATGACAGTTTGTGACAAAGTTTGTTTGGGTGTGGTGTCAACTTCTAGTCTCTGCAGAGATGAGTCAATCTCCCTGGTTGATGAAACTTGGGGAAAGGAGATTGAAGACCATTGAGTTCTTTTTGGAGGGTCTGTCTTCAGGCAGATAAGGGGAGTTCAGAAAAACTCCTCCCTGCGAATGCTGTTTGTCAAGTGCCTTCAGCTCAAAATAATCAATATACCAACGTGGCATAGTTTGGGGTGATGCGTCTTCAGCTGCTTCATTCTTAAACAACTGAAATGGCAGGAAAAGAGTTCAGGTTGGCCGTCTCCTAGGGAAGCTGTGCTCAGCAGGACATTTTCTGCATGTATATCATCCCTGAGTGGTAGTTGGGGGCACTGAGGCAGAAAGATCAAGTAACTTGTCACGTAGGAGCCAGAATTTGAACCCAGGCTGACTTTTTTTTAGGGCTTTTAAAAAAAATTATTTTTTATTTTTTTAAATTTTTTAAAATAAATTTATTTAATTTTATTTTTAGCTGCATTGGGTGTTCGTTGCTGCACGCAGGCTTTCTCTAGTTGCGGTGAGCGGGGGCCACTCTTCGCTGCGGTGCGGTGGCTTCTCTTGTTGCGGAGCACAGGCTCTAAGCGCGCAGGCTTCAGTAGTTGTGGCACGCGGGCTTGGTAGTTGTGGAGCATGGGCTTAGTTGCTCCGTGGCATGTGGGATCCTCCTGGACCAGGGCCCGAACCTGAGTCCCCTGCATTGGCAGGCAGATTCCCAACCACTGCACCACCAGGGGAGCCCTAGGCCTTTTTTAAGAGCTTGCGCTCTAACCTCAATTCTGTATTTAAAAAGAAATGTATTCTTGAGTCTTAGTCGATAGAATGGGATTCCAAGCAGGAGGGCACAGGCAGGGAGATCTTTTTTTAGGGCAGAGGAACCTTCTCTGGATTCACTCCTCTTTTAATTTCTGGCAGAGAGAAAACTGGGCTGGCGGGGCTAGAATGCAAGACTGCCTAGAGGGCCGGGGTCTCTGCGGGAGACTCAGGCCAGACCTTGAGGAGCTGTGGAGGGCTATCTAAAATCTGCTTGACAGCCCCCCACCCGGGGCAGCACCCCCATGTCCTGGCTCACCTCCCTAAGGCCCCATTTCCCCTCCATAGTTACCATCTGAAAGCAGCCTCAACGAGGGGAAACAAGGCCGTGCTGTAAGCCTGGCTGTAAATCAAAATAATTTGACACATTCATTTTCGGGATTTCATGCAGATCATGATGTTCCCCAAAAGGAAATGAACAAAATCTATAAAAGGGAGAAAGAGCTTTTTTTTTTGCCTTGGCTGATCCACATATGGTATAAAATTACTGAGGAATTAGCATTTCTATATAATAACAGCAGTACGAGCAGTCAATAGAAAGTAATGAATCCTATGCCATCAATAGACAGTAAATTTGGGGGTCAGGAAGGTACACGAATTTGAAAGGTTCCACGAGAGAGCCATTGGTGTGGAGGAAGATGCCTGCTGGGAGGGCCCTGCTGTAATTATCAGCACACCTGGGAAGCGAGCTGAGAAATGATGCAAATAAAGTGGAAAAGCGGCAACTCCAGAGCCACCTTATGCCCCAAAGGTTTCTTGAGGATGGAGCCATAAATCCCACAAATGCATGGCACCAGACCATTGTCCTCCAGAGTGACCTGCTTGGTTTATGGACTTTGCTGAGTGTTGGTTTTGGATTTGGGGTGGGAGATTGGTTCTCAATTTTGGTTGTGCATTATAATCAACTTGGGGGCTTTAAAAAAAAAGTACAGATTCCCTGAGCCATGTTCCCAGAAATTCTGACATAATTGGTCTGGAGTTGCCCTAACATCGGTCCATCTTTTAAAAACACCCAGGAAATCCGAATGTGCAGCTGATTGCTGCCCCTGGGCTCAAGGCTGAGCTGTGAAGGCACAATTTAAGATGTCTTCTTGCCTAACTGGTGAGGATTCTATGTGCTTAGAACTTGGGTGTGCAAAAAATGTAACTTTTTCTCTATAACTAAAATTAGTTTTCCCTCCTCACATTTCCACTTAAAATTTAATTGTACGCATTCAAGGTGAACTCAGGGAATCTTGAAGTTTAAACTTTCCTCCTTTTGGAACTCTATGCCTCCCTTCAGGGAATCACCATGGCACAGGTTGGGGATGTAGAGGGGGTGAGGGGGGGAGGGACAGTGTGGCACTCTGCACCTCTGAGGGGTGACTGGTCTTCTGGTACTCATGGGCGACATCTCCGGTGATGGCCTCGGTTTGTTGGGTCCACCGGCCCTGTGTCCTCTTTCTGGGTCCCCTGACCTGCTTGCCACTCTTCTGTGTCCCTCCTGGGGCCTGCTGGAGGGAGCAAGCTTCATCCGGGGGGCCCTCAGGTACACCTGCCTAGACATACCCCCGCCCCTGCCCAGCCAACTTCACAGACAAGCCTCTACAAGGGTGGGGGGGTCTTGCTCACACTGGCACCTGTTACCCTAGAAGTGGCTCAGGTCTGTTATGCTCTCAGGTCCCCGAAACTTCTCTGAGGTCTCCATGCTTGCTCCTTTTCAAGATCAAATCTACTCAGAATTTTGATCTCAGGAAGGAGAGGAGATCTGGCTCATTCCCAGGGACCCACGCTGACAGCTCATCCTAAAGCTCTTCTATTTTAACTCTGGGTAAAATATCTACCCTTCTTCAGCCTTCAGGAAGGTATGTATGTATGTATGTATGTACATATGTATGTATGTATTTTTAATCTCCTCTCCCTGTGGCAGGAGAATTTGGCAAGGCATACATTCTTCCAAATCCATTGTTGTTCTGATACCTTACTTCTTTTTTTTTTTTGGCCACGCCGTGCAGCTCGCGGGATCTTAGTTCCCTGACCAGGGATCAAAACCGTGCCGTCGGCAGTGAAAGCACAGAGTCCTAACCACTGGACTGCCAGGGAATTCCCTAATTCCTTACTTCTGGAGTCTCAAGAAACCTTTTCTCTCAAGGATTTTCCCTATGTCGTTGAGACACAAAAGGTGTTCTAGAAGCTCAGAAACTAGGAACAGATTCTTTGTACAGTCCTCAGGGTAGAAATGATTCAGAGAGAGTGTTCAAGGAAGCTGGGGGCCGGGGAGGAAGAAGCCTTGGTTAAATCTCAGCACTTGGCCCCATTGTGCCTGGTTATAAAAGCCACATCCAAAAGGTGGAAGGAGAAGTGGGGAGGGAGGACAGAATTCTTGTCCTGTGCACCTGTGCCTCGCTCCTGCCATGGCTTTTGCCTGGAAGACCCGGGGCTGTCTGCACTCAGCCACGTCTGACCATCCTGTAAAGCTTCCTTCTTCCAGGAAGCCCTCCCTGCATCCAGGCACCCCGTGTCACTCATACCCTGAGTCGCAGGTCCAAAGGCTCGGGCACCTGGCATGTGTCTCTGCTCCTCACTGTGAGTTGCCTTGTGGAGGTTTTTATATCATTGTCCAGAACTGCTATTAAATCTATCATTAAAAATTATTTTTTACTAGAATGTGAGCCTCTGAAAAGCAAGGACTATATTTTATTCAGCTTTTGATCCCAGTCTAGCATAAGGTGTGGTAAGTACCGAGGGAAAGGAGTGCATTCATAAGATGTTTATGCGCTGTCTCCTCCATGACACTGGGTCTCATTGTTCTGACGTCATGTCCATTCCTGCAGATGATTGAGACAAACGACAGCAATAACTACTTTGTATTGTGTCCTCCGTGTCTACACGTTACATTTAAACGTTGTTGTCTGTCTCACAAGGGCTGTCTGGTCCAGCCCATGCCTGCCTGGCCTTGTATCCCAGCCTTGAACATCCTGCTCCAATAAATGCACCCTGCTCTTTCTTACTTCTGAGCAGCTGCCATGCTGTTCCTTCTATCTTGAATGCTTTTCCCCAACTGTCCAGTTGACAAATTAGCAACCCCCCACTTGTCACTGAGCCTTAATCTCAAATGCAGCTTGCTCCCTGGGGCCTTCCCAGACCCCTGCAGGCAGCTGTGAGTGCTCTTCTTGTGCCCCCTACTGTCACGGTGTCACAGGTCACCTTCCCCTTTTCCTAAAGGTCACCCTGGAAACACCCTCGTTTAGCCGTTTCTATTTTGATTACTGATGGTCATCTCCAAAATATAAGGTAGTATTCTCGATTTCATGATCATTATTTCATTTTAGACAACTATCGCTACCCCAGTGTGAAAAAATGACATTTTAACTACTTTTCTCCCCCTTTCAATGTTTGATATTTATATTATTATGTTTAGCTCTTATATTTGATTACCTTTATATAAGTAAATCTCTATATTTCTTGATGCATCAATTTTGACAGACTTGTGTTTGACTCCACACTATAAGATGAGGGTCAGGGCCCTGCCCTCTATTAAGTGTCACACCTTGTTCTCTAAAAGAGTTGTGCCGGTGTAGACTCCCACCACCAATGTGTAAAAATTCCAGATGGGATAGTTTACATTTATTTCTCCTGTAACCTGATTGTGATTAACTTTTGTGTGTCTGCTGCCTTACTAGACTTTAATCCTTGAAGGCAGTGGCAGAGGTGGTTCATTGCTGCAGCCCAGGGCCTAGGAGGGCAGCATTCATTCATTCAGCTCTTAGAAAAATAAGCCTTAGAAATAGGTCCAAGAAATTTTTGAGTGCTCTTTCAGTAGAGTGCTGGGCTGGCACCTTTGACTATCTCCCAAAGGGGTTATTTTACAGTTCCCATTGGTCAGAGGTGAACTTGTAAAGTTTGGTCTGGCTGAGGTGTAAATAATTTCTAACTAGTGGAAAGGATAACTCCAAAGGTTATGGTTTTTGCTCCTGAGGGCAGCAACTTGTTTTGTATCTAACTTAGCAATCATATCTATGATATTGTGATTTATAATAAATGTATCTTTCGTCTTAGTCCCCATTTCTGGCACAGAGCTCCTCAAACCCTTGGAATTTCCTAAGTGATCAGAGTAATAAAGGTCTCTTTTGTTATGTTAATGGAGTGAGTTGGAAAGGTCCTAAGGATGGAGGCTGGTTGCCAGGGGAGCCAATCTTGTGATGAGAGGGCTGGAACTTTAAACCACCACTCCCACACCCCAGAGAGGGGAGAGGGGCTGGCAGGTGAGTTCAATCACCAATGGCCATGCTACCCAAAGCAATCTACAGATTCAATGCGATCCCTATCAAATTACCCATGACCTTTTCCAGAGAACTATAACAAAGTATCCTAAAATTCATATGGAACCATAAAAGACCCAGAATTGCCAAAGCAATCCTAAAGAAAAAGAACAAAGCAGGAGGCATAACCATCCCAGACTTCAGACAATATTGCAAAGCTACAGTAATCAAAACTGCATGGTAGCGACTTCCCTGGTGGCGCAGCGGTTAAGAATCCGCCTACCAATGCAGGGACCACGGGTTTGAGCCCTGGTCTGGGAAGATCCCACATGCCGTGGAGCAACTAAGCCCGTGCACCACTACTACTGAGCCTGCACTCTAGAGCCCGTGAGCCACAACTACTGAAGCCCATGTGCCTAGAGGCCGTGCTCCACAACAAAGAGAAGCCATCAAAATGAGAAGCCTGCACACCGCAACGAAGATCCAATGCAGCCATAAGTAAATAAACAAACAAACAAATAAATTTATTTATTTAAACAAACAAACAAACAAACAAACAAACAAACTGTGTGATATTAGCACAAAAACAGACACATGGATCAATGGAACAGAATAGAGAGCCCAGAAATAAACACACACTCCAATGGTCACTTCATCTTTGACAAAGGAGGCAAGAATACAAAATGGGAAAAAGACAGTCTCTTCAGCAAGTGGTTCTGGGAAAGTTGGACAGCCGCATGTAAATCAATGAATTTAGAACATGCCCTCTCACCATACACAAAAATAAACTCAAAATGGCTTAAAGACTTACTTAAACAAAAATCATGACACCATAAAACTCCTAGAAGAGAACATAGGCAAAACATTCTCTGACATAAATTGTACCAATATTTTCTTGGGTCAGTCTCCCAAGGCAATAGAAATAAAAATGAAAATAAACAAATGGGACCTAATCAAACTTACAAGCTTCTGCACAGCAAAGGAAACCATAAACAAAATGAAAAGACAACCTACAGAATGGGAGAAAATATTTGCAAACAATGAGACTGACAAGGGCTCAATTTCCAAAATACACAAACAGCTCATACAACTCGGCAGCAAAAAAACAAACAACCCAACCAAAAAATGGGCAGAAGACCTAAAGAGACATTTCTCCAAAGAAGAAATATAGATGGCCAAAAAGCACATGGAGAGATGCTCAACATCGCTTATTATTAAAGAAATGCAAATCAAAACTACAATGAGGTACCACCTCATGCCAGTCAGAATGGCCATCATTAAAAAGTCTACAGATAACAAATGCTGGAGAGGGTGTGGAGAAAAGGGAACCCTCCTATACTGTTGGTGGGAATGTAAGTTGGTTCAGCCACTGTGGAAAACAGTATGGAGTTTCCTCAGAAAACTAAAAATAGAATTACCATATGATCTAGCAATCCCACTCCTGGGCATATATCCAGACAAAACTATAATTCAAAAAGATACATGTACCCCTCACTGGGAAAACTGGACAGCTACATGTAAAAGAATGAAATTAGAACATTCCCTAACACCATACACAAAAATAAACTCAAAATGGATTAAAGACCTAAATGTAGGACTGGACACTGCAAAACTCTCAGAGGAAAACATAGGAAGAACACTCTTTGACATAAATCACAGCAAGATCTTTTTTGATCCACCTCCTAGAGTAATGGAAATAAAAACAAAAATAAACAAATGGAACCTAATGAAACTTAAAAGCTTTTGCACAGCAAAGGAAAGTACAAACAAGATGAAAAGACAACCCTCAGAATGGGAGAGAATATTTGCAAATGAATCAACGGACAAAGGATTAATCTCCAAAATATATGAACAGCTCATGCAGCTCAATATTAAAAACACAAACAACCCAATTAAAAAATGGGCAGAAGACCTAAATAGACATTTCTCCAAAGAAGACATATAGATGGCCAAGAGGCACATGAAAAGCTGTTCAACATCACTAAGTATTGGAGAAATGCAAATCAAAACTACAATGAGGTATCACCTCACACCAGTTAGAATGGGCATCGTCAGAAAATCTACAAACAACAAATGCTGGAGAGGGTGTGGAGAAAAGGGAACCCTCTTGCACTGTTGGTGGGAATATCAATTGATACAGCCGCTATGGAGAACAGTATGGAGGTTCCTTAAAAAACTAAAAATAGAATTACTATATGACCCAGCAATCCCACTACTGGGCATATACCCAGAGAAAACCATAATTCATAAAGACACATGCACCCCAATGTCCATTGCAGCACTATTTACAATAGCCAGGTCATGGAAGCAGATGACCCATTGACAGATGACTGGATAAAGAAGATGTGGTACAGATATACAATGGAATATTACTCAGCCATAAAAAGGAATGAAATTGGGTCATTTGTAGAGACATGGATGGACCTAGAGACTGTCATACAGAGTGAAGTAAGTCAGAAAGAGAAAAACAAATACCGTATATTAACACATATATGTGGAATCTAGGAAAATGGTACAGATGAACTGGTTTGCAAGGCAGAAATAGAGACACAGATGTAGAGAACAAATGTATGGACACCAAGGGGGGAAAGCGGGGGTGGAGGGGTGGTGGTGGGATGAACTGGGAGATTGGATTGACATATATACACTAATATGTATAAAATAGATAAGTAAAAAGAACTTGCTGTATAAAAAAATAAATAAAATTCAAAAAAAAAAAGATACATGCACGCCTATGTTCATAGCAGGACTATTCACAGTAGCCAAGACATGGAAACAACCTAAATGTCCATTGACAGATGAGTGGATAAAGAAGATGTGGTAATATATACAATGGAATACTACTCAGCCATAAAAAAGAACAAAATAATGCCATTTGCAGCAACATGGATGCAACTAGAGATTATCATACTAAGTGAAGTAAGTCAGAAAGAAAAAGACAAATACCATATGATATCACTTATATGTGGAATCTAAAATATGACACAAATGAACCTATCTATGAAACAGAAACAAAATCAGGGACATAGAGAATAGACTGGTGGTTGCCAAGGGGGTGGCGGGTAGGAGAGGGTAGGAGTGGGAGTTTGGGATTAGCAGATGCAAACTGGTGTATATAGAATGGATAAACAAAGTCCTACTGTATAGCATAATGAAAAAGAATATGAAAAAGAATATATATGTATGTATAACTGAGTCACTTTTCTGTACAGCAGTAATTAACACAACATTGTAATTCAAATATACTTAAATAAAAAATAAATTAAAAAAAATCACCAATGGCCAATGATTTAATCAAGCATGCCTGTGTGATAAAACCTCCATAAAAACATAAATGATGGGGTACTGAGAGCTTCTGGGTTGGTGAACACGTGCAGATTTGGGGAGATTGGCATGCTCAGAGAGTGTGGAAGCTCCTTGCCCTTCCCCATACCTTGCCCCACACGCCTCTTTCATCTGGCTGTTCCTGAGTCATATCCTTTTATAATAAACCAGTGATCTAGTAAGTCAAATGTTTCTTTGAGTTCTGTGAGCAGCTCTAGCAAACTAATTGAACCCAAGGAGCGGTCGTTGGAACCTCCAATCTATAGCCTGTCAGAAGCAGAGGTCTTGTCTGAACCTGGACTTGTGATTGGCATCTGATGTGTGGGGATGGGGGATAGTCTTGTGAGACTGAGCCTGTCTGGGGGGGGAAAATCTCCCCCTACCCTTCTGGGTTCTTTTGGTTGCTCTAATTAAATTGGCACAAGACAGATTAACAGGAGAAAACCAATCTGAATTGTATGTATGGAGATCTCAAAGATATGGGACCTAAAGAAATTATCAAAGCAGGCAGCTTTTATACTTTGTAGACAAAGAAGCAATAAATTTATGAAGAACTGACCAAGACAAGTTTAGGCTAGGGGTAGGAAATTAGTAAAGAAGTAACAAGATTTGTTTGCACAGCCTTCTCAGCCCAGAATCCCCTCTCTGGTGACAAGGATGTTTCCTTTACCTCCTGGTACAGGGGGGGCACCTTTCACATGGGAGATTTATCTCCTGCTTTTAGGAGGATGGAGGAGGGTCACAGTGTCCTTCTTGCACCTGCTATATCTTATGTAACTTTAATTTAAGCTAACGAATGTGCCATTTTGGCATATTTTGGGGGCAGTCCACCCTGAGCCCCAGCAAGCCCTTAACCTGTGGGCTCTAATGCTGTCTCCAGGTAGGTGGTGCCAGGATTGAGTTGAATTATAGGACACCCAGCTGGTGTTGGAGGATTGCTTGGATGTGGGTGAAGAGCCCCACACATTGTAATTGGGTGCAGAACCCTTAATATCCTAGTGCCCTTTTATTAAGTTGCCTAAAATACCCTTGTCATCAAATTCTCATTTGATATGGTTTTAAGATCTTACTGGCTTTCTCTTTTTTTTTAATTAATTAATTAATTTATTATTTATTTTTGGCTGCGTTGGGCCTTCGTTGCTGCGTGCGGGCTTTCTCTAGTTTCGGCGAGCAGGGGCTACTCTTCGTTGCGGTGCGCGGGCTTCTCATTGCAGTGGCTTCTCTTGCGGAGCACAGGATCTAGGCGCACGGGCTTCAGTAGTTGTGGCACGCAGGCTCAGTAGTTGTGGCTCACGGGCTCTAGAGCACAGGCTCGGTAGTTGTGGCACAAGGGCTTTGCTGCTCCGCGGCATGTGGGATCTTCCTGGACCAGGGCTCGAACCTGTGTCCCCTGCATTGGCAGGTGGATTCTTAACCACTGTGCCACCAGGGAATCCCTTACTGGCTTTCTCCTGATTAACGGGTTGAATAAAAGCTTTGACACTTGTTTATTTTATGTTTGTATGAGAGTCAAGATTTTATCTTTTTAAAAATTGTATTTTAACACAACAATATGGTGTTACATAGAAACACTGCTTCCTCAATAGTTTATACCTAACAGGCAGATGATCTGAGGCAAGACCCTCTTTTTCTTTTTTGTGCTACAGTTGTTGTTTTGCAATAAGCAGGGCCAAAGTCTGGTTAACAGAAGGAATTTCTGTTTCTCTGGTGAGACTCGACTACAGTGTTTGGAAGAAGGTTAATATTCATGATAGCGAAGGTTTTCCCTGACGTATTTCAGAAATTAACTTTTGTCTTCTCTGCTAAGGAGAATCTTAACACTTGTCAAAACACTTATCTCCCACATTCTCCTTTTCCTGGACCTGCTTTTATTAGAAAGGGACCCTCTGCCTTGCCCTGTGGAGCAGGATGTCACCACTTCCAGATCATTCCTCCCTGATCCCCAAATGTCTGTCTTACCAAACCTAGACATTGTTTCCCCCTCTATGCCACCCAGCCCACAAGGTGTCTCTAAGATAGTGGTTCTCAGTTAGGGGTGATTTTGTCTCTAGGGGATATTTAGCAGTGCCTGGCGGCATTTTGGGTTGTTACAACTTGGGGGATGTTACTGGCATCCAGAGGGTAGATGGTGACAATGCCACTACACAACGAGTGCACAAGACAGCCCCACACAGAGAAGAATTACCTGGCGCCAAACAGCAATAGTGTCATGGTTGGGAAATCCTGTTGTAAGGCAAGTTTGAGGAGATAACTTCACACTCTCTTTGCACTTTATAGATGAACAAGTGGAGGCTCAGAAAGGGTGGCTGCTCTGCCCAAGGTCACACAGCAAGCGACAAAGTAGGGACCCCATCACAGTTCTTTAGGTCTGTTCCTTATTCTCAAGTATGTTGCTTCTCCGGGCTACTGATGAAGAGCAATAACTTTGGAGTAGGTAAGGGCCATTTCATGGAATAGATGTTAACCTGAGACGAAACAAAATGAAAGTGTCTGTTGCCTGGATAGGCAGAGCACAAAATAATAAAGAGCCTAGATGCAGAGATGAACTTCATATTTGATAGGCATTAAAGACAAGGTGAAAACTTGAGGAAAGCCTGAATTAAGAAAACTGCACAGATACAACTTTAATTGGAAATAAATGGCCATGTTGTAGGTGGCACTGAGAGAAGAGCTACTGGTCATGTATTATATAATATGGAGTAACTGACACAGGGAAGTATGTTCAATGTCTTGTGATAAACTATAATGGAAAAGAATATGAAAAAGAATGTATATATATGTATAACTGAATCACTGTGCTGCACACCATAAATTAACACAACATTGTAAATCAACTATGCATCAATAAAATAAATTAAAAAAATAAAAATAAAATCATCTGGACTGCAAAAAAAAAAAAAAAAAGAAGAAATAAAATAGAGTGGGTGCCACTACAGAGGGAGACATAGCACACGTGATAGGAAAGGGGAAAGCGGCCTGCAGGAAGTGAGAGAAGTGTAAGGTCAAAGGTCAGGGAGTCTGCATCTAGTCTCATTTGATAAAGAGCTAACACCACGCCCAGTGTCTATGCACATTGAGCATTCGTTGCTGGTGCTCCATCAGCGAAGCCCTCACGTCCTCTCTCCAACAATTTCTGCAGGTGATCACAGTGTGGAGGCTTAGAGAGAACCTCCTTTTGTTCACCTCAAGATGGAGTCCTGAAAGCAGTGGTGTGCATGGCAGAGACTGAAGAAAACTTCTCGGTGAAGTGCGAGAAGAGGTAAACGGGGGTGAGTTCAGTCTTCATAAGCAGGTGCAAGCTGGCCAGCGCTGGGCGGCCTTGCATGACTGCCTTCTGCCTACCAGCCAGCACTCACAGCGCTGGGAGCTGAGCAGACAAGGAATACAAATGAGTCCTTGGCTCTGGGGAAGATGGGCAGCTCTTCAGAAAGGCACAGAGAGTTATCCTGTGCCTTTCTGTCTTCTAATTACATCCCTTCCAGTTGCTATCTCTGAATACACCAGAATTCGTGGGGCTGTGCGAAGCAAACAGACCATCTTTTCATGGGAAGGGCATGAGTGAGCTGGAGCAGGACTGCCTGAGCCCACAGCTGGTCCTCGCACCGGCGCTGTGCCTCCCCCGACCTCCGTCCCTCACGGTCCTTGTCCACGCCCTCTCCTTGCCGGTACACAGCTCATTCCCGTCTTGCACGCCCCTTCCCCCCACCCTCGAAGTCCTGTTCTTCAACACCACCTCCCCCATGAATTCTGCCCTTAACTTCCACTTGGAAGTGACCACTGTGCTCCCTAAGTTCTCACAGCCTGTCTCTTTATCTGCCTGTTGCTTGTGAATCTTACACTTTTCTCTGTATTCTGGTTATTTGGGTCCATGTCTGATTCTCCCTACTTCGTGGTTCCTTTAAAGAAAACACATACAAAGACATTTTTGTAGGGAAGTAAAAGGAGGGTCGCACACACCAGAGCCTTCAACTGTAGCCATGACCTGGGGGAGTCTGTGCTCTGAATTCCTGCTTGGCCATGTTCCCTGGGGTTAGTCGGTTTGGTTTTCCCCCTTCCCTTTCCCAGTAGGTACCAACTTTGTTGGCTCCTCTCTCTTCTGTAGTGGAGATCAATTCCCTTGGCCTGATCTTTCGCCCCCATCCTGCTCCCCCTGATCCCTTGGGAGTCTGTCTTGAGATGATCCTCAGAGGCCACCCTCATCCCTACCTTCATCCCAAACAGCTCATCAAAGCATTCCCTCAAACAGAAACAGGGCTTGGCTGCACAAAAAGGAATCCTGGCAATAAGAGTTCTCCTTAGGTCCTTGCTTTTCCTCCCTCTCCTAACCTGGAAGGAGAGAGGGGCTTTATCTACCTTTGAACTTCCACTTCTACTCCTGTGCTGGCTCTTGACTTATACCGAGTAGGTGCTCAAAATCCACTGGATTGGATGAACGGATGAGATACTTTTCTCGTTGGAGTCTCTGCCAAGATAGTCTGAGGACTCCATTCCTAACTGAAAGGAACAGACCTCGGCCACTCCTTCTGTGGCTTCTCTCGCGTCTTTGCCATGGTTCTCCAAGGGGGCTTGTCTTTTGTTGACAAGAAGGACTGAAGGAGAGAGATTGGAAGGCTTCTTTCCTGAAGAATTTCTCTGCCTAGGAGCCAAAGGATGCATGGTGGCTGGACGGATTCTGTGATCAGTAGAGTAGAAAAACGGAAAAGCAAGAAAGTTCCTCTATACAAAACTTACAAACTTTAAGAGAAGAGAAATTTTACTTTCTATTAGTGTGAAACCCTAGGTAGTGGAAGCTTTGAAAATAAATTCTTCCTCCAGCTGAGTTTCAGCAAAATCTAAAAACTGGTGAAACTTTAGGAAAAAAATAGGTTCAGTTCCAGCAGTGGAACTTAAGAATGTAGGTTGCTTATTAAATACACTGCCTGACTATTTCCAAAATGGAAGAGTGTCTTTCCAAATTTACACTATGCTTCAGTGTCGTTCCAATGTATTTTCTTAGTCCTTGACATTTAATCAGCTGCTTTTTACTACCTCATTTATATTACCATCATGAACATAATATTATCATGCAATTAATGGCATAATATCTTGCAAAACTTGCTATCTGCTGAGTAGGACCCAGGTACTGGTTAAAACAGTTGAGTTGGCAATCAATGGAACATTAAAGTATTTTATGGGAATTAAGAAAAGCAAGATATATTGGATTTCCATGGCTGCTAGCTAAATCTTCTAACTCCTTGGTGAAACTTATTTGCCCAGTATCCAAATCGAGTCTCCAGTTCTAAAGTCAGTTCTCAGAGTCAAAATTAAATAGATTGTACTTGAGGAAACAGGAAGGGGAAATAAGAACTAAGTGAGGCAAATCCAACTAAGTCAGCTTGGAATCTTTAGGTGGTGTTTGAATTTGTTGAAAAGAAAAGAGAATTCCATTTGGTAAAAGAGAAGTGGATAAAATATAGTATATAAATTTAAAATGATGCTTTTAAGACTTCTGGTTTCCATGTAGGTGTTTACAACAAGTAAAAAGCTGACCAAACTGAAAAATCAACAACTCTTCTTAGATCCATCAGAGAAGTGAGGTCACAGCGCAAACTGCTGCCCCCCAAATTGGAGAGATGGACAGGCAGATACAGAGAATCACAACTTATTGGAGCAGAAACCCATGATAGAAGCTTCCATGGGAAATAGGGCCAGGTTAGGAAATCCTAAGCTGTAATTTGATAAATTGCTGGAGACTCATTATGGACAGTTCTGAGAGTTAAAAACTCCAGGGAGACTCAGTCATGGGGAGACTTCACCCTTTTGTGAATTTTACCTGTAGGGAGATCCACCAAGTCCTTACAGTAAATATCAGAGAAAACTCCCCTCACTCTTTTGGCAGGAGGAGGGGAAAAGGAAACATTAAAAAAATATACCAGAGCATTCTTTCCTTTTTAATAAGGCTTACCCTCAGGAGAAACTATTTTATCAGAGCCTAACCTACTTGGGGGAAGGGAAATACCCAACTCTGCCCCTTGAACCATCCTGTCCCACCTAAGGGGGAAGAAAACACTGAGAAGCACTGATGAAGTTTGCAGTTAAGGGGCACAGTCTCACTGAAAGACTGAGACCTAATCGCAGGACTATAGAATGCTTCCCCTCCCCCCAAACCCCACCACTGCATTACTAAAGGCCTATTTACCACTCCTTTTATTCAGTACACTGTGTCCACCCTTCAACAAAAAATTACAAAGGCAAAAAACAAACACAGTTTGAAGGGACTAAACAAGCATCAGAACCAGAACTGGACATGGCAGGAATGTTAGAATTATTTGACCAGAAATTTAAAAAAACTCCCACAACTGTGTTTAATATGCTAAAGGCTTTACTTGGAAAAGCAGACAACATGCAAGAACGGATGGATAATGTAAGCAGAGAGAAGGAAATTCTAAGAATTAAAAAGAAATACTAGAGATAAAAAAATACCATAATAGAAATGAATAATGCCTCTGACTGGACATGGCTGGGGAAAGCATATTTGATCTTTAGAATATGACACTAGAAACTTCTAAAACTGAAAAGCAAAGAGAAAAAAGACTGAAAAAAAAAAAAAACAACAAGAATAGACAAGCCAAGAATTGTGGGACAACAACAAAAACTACGTATAATGGGAATAACAGAAGAGAAGAAAGACAGAAAGAAACAGAAGCAAATTTGAAGCAATAACGCCTGAGAATTTCCCAAATTTGATGTCAGACCCCAAACCACAGATCCAGGGAACTCGGAGATCACCAAGCAAGATAAATGCCAACCTCTCCCTTCCCCCCAAAAAACAAAAACCAAAACCAACTACACCTATGCTTATCACATCCAAACTTGAGCAAATCAAAGATAAAGAAAAAATATAGAAAGAAGCCAGAGGAAAAAACACTCCTATAGAGGAGCAAAGATAAGAGTTACATGTGACTTCTCCTCAGAAACCATGCAAACAAGAAGAGAGTGGAGGAACTTCCCTGGTGGTCCAGCAGTTAAGACTCCATGTTCCCACTGCAGGGGGTCCGGGTTCGATCCCTGGTGAGGGAACTAGATCCCGCATGCCACAACTAAAAATCCTGCATGCCGCAACTTAGACCCAGTGCAGACAAATAAATAAATATTAAAAAAAAAAGAAAGAGTGGAGTATAATAAAGTACTAAGAGAGAAAAAAAAATTTCACCAACCTAGAATTCTGTACCCTGCAAAATTATTCTTCAAAAGTGAAAAAGAAATAAAGACTTTCTCAGACAAAAAAAAAAAAAAAAATTGAGGGAATTTGTTGCCAGTAATCTGCTTTTCAAATGATGTTAAATGAAGTTGCTCAGAGAGAAAGAAAATGATATAGGTCAGAAACTTAGATCTGCGTAAACAAGGAAGAGAATCAGAGAATGAATAAAGATAAAATTAAAACTTTTATTTTATTCTTTTTTCCCCCTTGCATTGTCTATTTATTTATTTATTAAAAACTGAAATATATTTGACATATATTGTGCAAATTTAAGGTGTACAACATGTTAATTTGACATATTTATATATTGTAATATGATTGTCAGTGTAGTGATAATTAACACCTTTATCACATTACATAATTATCCTGTCTTTTTGGTGTTTGGAAGAATTAAGTTCTAGTCTCTTAGCAAATTTAATGATTATATTCATCATATTCACTATACATTGCATTATGTATAGTGAATCAGTCAAAGACCAGTAAAATATACTCTATGGCTTATTTACTACTTGCAAGTTTGTACCCTTAAACAACATCTGTCCCCTCTCCTCAACCCCTATTCCTTGGTAACCATGATTTTACTGTTTTTATGAATTAGGCTTTTTAGATTCCACATGTAAATGATATCATATAGTACTTGTCTTTCTCTGTCTGACTTATCTCACTTAGCATAATGTGGTCTTTGACAAAGGAGCCAAGGCAATACAATGGAGTAAAGATAGTATTTTTAACAAATGATGCTGGAACAACTGGACAGTCACACACACACACAGAATGAACCTAGACACAGACCTTACACCCTTTATAAAAATTAACTCAAAATGAATCTAAATGTAAAATGCAAAACTGTAAAACTCCTAGAAGATAACATAGGAGAAAATCTAGATGACTGGGTATGGCAATGATTTTTATTTATTTTATTTTATTTTTTATGGCAATAACTTTCTAGATACAACACCAAAGTCATAATTCATAATTGATAGGCTGGATGACATTAAAATTAAAAACTCTGTGAAAGACAATGTCAAGGGAATGAGAAGACAAGCCACAGACCAGGAGAAAATATTTGCAAAAGGCACATCTAATAAAGGACTGTTACCCAAAATATGCAAAGGACTTTTAAACTTAAAATAAGAAAATGAACAACCTAATTAAAAAATGGGCCAAAGACCTGAATAGGTTTCTCACTGAGAAGATATTCAGATGGTAAGCAATCATACGAAAAGATGTTCAACACCATATATTATTAAGGAATTACAAATTATTAAAACAACAATGAAATACCACAACAGACATATTAAAATGGCCAAAATCCAAAACACTGACAACACAACACCAATTGCTGGCAAGGATGTGAAATAACAGTAAATTTCATTCACTGCTGGTGGGAATGCAATAGTTGTAGTCACTTTGGAAGACAGTTTGGCAGTTTCTTACAAAACTAAGCCTACTCTTGCCATGTGATCCAATGATTGCGCTCCTTGGTATTTCCCCAAAGGAACTGAAAACTTACGCCCACACAAAAACTTGCAAGTGGGTGTTTGTAGCAGCTTTATTCATAATTGCCAAAACTTGGAAGCAATCAATATGTCCTTCAGTTGGTGAATGGATAAATAAACTCCAGTACATCCAGACAATAGAATATTATTCAGTCCTAAAAAGAAATGAGCTATCAAGCCATGACAAGACATGGAGGAAATTTACATGCACATGACTAAGTAAAAGAAGCCAGTCTGAAAAGGCTACAGACGCTATGGTTCCAACTATATGACATTCAGGAAAAGGCAAAACTATAGAGTCAGTAAAAAAATTAGTGGTTGCCTGGGGTTAGCGGGGAAAGACAGATGAATAGGCAGAACACAGAGGATCTTAGGGCAGTGAAACTATTCTGTATAGTACTACAATAGTGGATACATGTCACTCTACGTTTGTCCAAACCCATAAAATGCACAACATCAAGAGTGAACACTGAGGTACACTATGGTCTTTGACTGATAATAATGTGTCATTGCAGGTTCATCAATTGGGACAAATATTCCACTCTGGTGCAGCTGTTAATAGTTGGAGAGGTCGTGTAGGTGTGAGGACAGGGGATAAACGGGAATTCTTTGTACTTCCCTCACAATTTTGCTGTGAACCTAAACCTCTCTAAAAAGTAAAGTTTATTAGTTTAAAAATGATGCTATAGATGAATATTTATTAATATTTAAAGTTGTTTGATATATGTTATTACTAACACAATCCACTTTTTATTAAAATATGTATAGAAATAGGTCTGGAAGAGCATGAAACAATCGCTGGAATTGTTGAAATAATTCCTGGAAGGATATGAAAGGATTATTTTTGACCAATTTTTTCTTTTCTTTTGTTTATCTGTATTTTATTAATTCTCTGTAGAGAACCTGTATTGGTATTTTGTCCATACCAATAGATAGTAATTCTTCTGTTTACTTTACCTGTTTGATTAGAGTATAGAGTGAAAAGCAAGTCTTCCTCCATGAAGTCCCCAGTCTCTCTATTGTCTCCAAAGGGAGCCAGTGGAAGTGTTGCGTTGTGAATCTTTCCAGCGGTTGTCTCATCTGTTTACAAACAGATGAGTCCCTCCTCCTTTCCTTCCCTTCCCTGACAAATGACAGCATCCTACATACAGTTCTTTGCCTTTTTATTTAATTGCACATCTTGCAGTTTGCTTTAAATCCATACATGTAAAGCAGGCTCACTGTTTTTTAATTAATTTATTTTTTTTTTAATTTATTTTTATGGCTGTGTTGGGTCTTCATTTCTGTGTGAGGGCTTTCTCTAGTTGTGGCAAGCGGGGGCCACTCTTCATCGCGGTGCGCGGGCCTCTCACTATCGCGGCCTCTCTTGTTGCGGAGCACAGGCTCCAGACGCGCAGGCTCAGTAATTGTGGCTCACGGGCCCAGTTGCTCCGCGGCATGTGGGATCTTCCCAGACCAGGGCTCGAACCCATGTCCCCTGCATTGGCAGGCAGACTCTCAACCACTGCGCCACCAGGGAAGCCCAGGCTCACTGTTTTTAATGGCTGCAAAATATGTTATTTTTTGGATGCACCATGATTTATTTAACACCTCCCCTAATAATAGGTATTTAGGATGCTTCCAGTCCTTTGCTACTGTAGGCATTGATGTTACAATAAATGTCCTTGTACAGACTTATTTTGGAATATGTACAAGAATATTTGGGGTATAACTTTTTTGAAATGTAACTACCAGATCAAAGGATAAATACATTAAAATTTTCGGTATTTGCCAAATAGCCCGCAAAAGAGGTTGTTCAGGACGGTACTCCCAGCAAAGTGGTGGAACATCTATGTACCTAACGTGTACCTGTGAGGGGTAGCCTAGTACCTATTACGTCTCCTTTTCCTCACTCATCAGGGTGGTCCCAAATATTATTTTAAATAGTGACAAAAAGAAATAGATCAAGGAACCATTCATTTTAGAATAAATTGACTTGGCATTCGATCTGGCATTTGTGTTATAAGGCACTGAGTCTGGATAAAATGTTATTTTATCTTGCCTGGACCCAGTTTTCAAAACAAACGGAGAAATCACTTTATATATTGCTGAAGGGCTTTGCAGAGATGTAACTTAAAGGATCACTGAGAGAGATTGCTTATTCTGAGTTTCAGAGAAATTGCATACTAAGGTTTGTCAGTTGGGGGTCTCCTGGGTGGGGCTCATCTCATCTATTTTACCAGCTCTCCCCAGAATCTTCCCTCAATGAAAAGGAAGTTAGTGAGATCCACCCTTTCACTGATTTCTTACCAATTTATTTGGATCCTTGCAGTGGGTCTGAGGTCCTTGCAAGGAGCTGCCTTTCTTGATAGGAAGAAATTCCCCAACTCCACCAAACCTGGAACTCAGGCTTCCAACGATCACCAGCATTAATAATTATTTCATAACATCATTACAGCCAGCTCATTGATTTACAAAAAAAAACAAGTCAATGTAATCTGTTTTTGTACAGAAGGAGAGGGAATTCTGAGAGCAGGTGCGATTTGAATTAAATTATTTCATTACTTGCTCATGATGTTGCTGCTGCCGGAAGAACAAAGATGCCTCAGACCATTTCTTCTTTTTCTTTTTTTTTTTTCTGAGACAGTTAACTTCGTTTTGTGAGATGCGAATGAGACCCACATAAGTCATTTAGACTCAGTCCAGTGCTCAGATATCTAATTATTATTTTCTTGGATGTTTATTGGGTTTTTTGTGACCTTTTTAGAGATGGCTCTATTATGTGTTTGATAAACAAAGTTGTAGGAGGGGAGATGGTGGCCTGCAGCCCTTCTATTCTGATGCAAGATGAAATGAGGTTCTTGCTCTGGAAATGAATAGAAGGAGATGCTGCCGACCTCCCGTGGACGCCCCTTTGGAAACTTGTGCTCTGCAAGTGTAATTTATCCCTTACAACAACCCCCGGAAAGTTTTGGGTACATGTCAAGGCTTTTAGAGAGTGTCTGGATTCAGAGGATTCCAGATCAGAATGGTCCAGATTCTGCCCCTTGTGTGTAACACCGCAAATTTGACATGTGGCCTCTGCTCACACACGTCCAGGGGTCCTTGGGGGACCAGCATTTCCCCACATTTGGAACATGTGCCCTCACCTCATGTTCTGGCAGGCTGGTGATTGGGATGTAGGCCTGAGTCAATGTCAACCCTGTTCCCCTGGCCGCTGTGATTGGCTCAGGAATGGGCACATGACAGTCACAACCGTGAGATGCTGAGAGGCTTTTGCCTGGAATTCTGGGGAAAAGACCCTTTTTCCTTTCTCTTCAATGACTAATGGCTTTGTCCATAAAATTTGCTGTTTTTCCTAGTGCTAATACCTTGCATCTTATTCCTGCTACAGCGTGATGAAATTAGGTGATATTGGCATTCTGATTTAAATAAATATCGTGCCTTAGGAGACTGGAAAATTTTGAACGTACTAGTCCTTTCAATGATGAGGGAATTGATTTTAAAACAAGAATCTTTTCCCTAAAAAGGGAAAATGTTTGTTTTTTCATTTCTGAAATGTGTTGTGACAGTGACCTATTTGTGATCTTACATCTTTTATAAAAAATGAAAAAAAGAACAAAACAACAAAACTAACTGTCCTTGAACAGTAACTGTTGGGTACTCTGGAGCTGCTGTTGCCACTGAAGAAAGCCAGCTTGAGAGCAGAGCAAACATGGAGGAAAGTGGATGTGTGGGGCAGGGGCCCATGTCCTGAAATGTAGTCAGGACTCTATGAGGCCAATTTCTCAGTTATGTAAAGCAACAATGTCCATCTTCGGTTAGATTTTTCTCTCTTTTGTATCTAAAAGGGTCCTGGTACCTGACTTTTTATTTTTCCTAGAAAAGTGCCAAGTCCTCTCTTTGCTTACCTCTCACAAGCCTTACCTTTATCTGTTCATAGCCTCCTTGCTCCTGCCTGACTGGATGATAATATTAGAATTTCCAGGCTCTGTTAGGAATAAATTTCCACTTAAGACCTTGTAGCTTATGGTACTTTGATTTTGTGGGAAATTTGATGATAGAGGTTTAAAAGGAACACAAAATAATTGTTAGACTGCAAGTCCCATGAGGGCAGGGATGGGGCCTGCCTCGTTCCTCTGTGTCCTGTGTCCGTGGCACCAAGTGCAGTTAAAGGATCAAAGTATGGCTGGAGTTGGGACCTCAGGGACTTTTTAGTTCAATTTTCTCATTGTTCAGTTGGGGTAGGGTGGAGGGTAGGATGGTAGGTTCAATGTCTATCCCCCTTTGGCCCGATTTTCTTTGAGTCCAGTGCCTCATCCTTTGCTTTCTGGCACTGACCTCTCCGCTTGTATCTAATGGCACATTGGTAACCCCTTTCATCACTCATCCGTCATAAAGTACATGATCCCAGAGGACAGATATGTTGACAGTGGAACCAGCTATAAGGGCTAGAAGGAATTTGGTCAGTGAAGTAGCCCATGTTGAGTCCAAATGTCCTTTCTTCTTTTTTTGGAATCATCACTAATTACTAGAGAAATGCAAATCAAAACCACAATGAGATATCACCTCACACTGGTCAGAATGGCCATCATCAAAAAATCTACAAACAAGAGCAATCATACTCCAATAAAAAAAAAATCTACAAACAATAAATGCTAGAGAGGGTGTGGAGAAAAGGGAACCCTCCTACACTGTTGGTGGGAATGTAAATTGGTACAGCCACTATAGAGAACAGTATAGAGTTTCCTTAAAAAACTAAATATAGAACTACCATACGATCCAGCAATCCCACTCCTGGGCATATATCCGGAGAAAACCATAATTCAAAATGGTACATGCACCCCAGTGTTCATTGTAGCACTATTTACAATAGCCAAGACATGGAAGCAACCTAAATGTCCATCAACAGAGGAGTGGATAAAGAAGATGTAGTACATATAATACAAATGTCCTTTCTGACCCTAATTCTGGCCTTGGTTGGAAGAGTCAGCAGCCCTGATGTGCAATTCTGCTCAGGGCCCTTGGGCAGGTCACTGCCCCCTGTTGAGGAAACTGAAATGCGGTCACATGGTGAATAAACTCCCTGCCTTGTGCACCTCGCTGCAAGGAATGAAGACACCAGATAGGTGTGCATGTTTGGAAAAATATAAAGCACTCTACACCCATGTGGTTGTGACTTTGGGTGATAGTATCCTTTTCTTATGTTAATAGCATGGATCCTTGATGAGCAGAGGAAGGACATGGGAGAGCTGTGTCTGCTAAACAGATTCCTGCCATAGGGTTTCCTGTGCCTGACAGTCTAGAGAGTGTTCTAACCCCTTCTTCCCAGGCTGGCTCAGTCCTCGAGGAGAAAGCCTGCCCTGTGGCTGCACCGTCTGAGCAGAAATAGCCTAAGGTGAGTCTGAACATTCTTGGGCTGCTTACTCCAGCCCTGGGGAAAGAAGCTGTAGAAAAGGCAGGGGCAGGGCAACGTGGATGGCACCCAGGTGACAAGGAAGAGGGTAGGGTCTGGCTTTTGAGGTAACAGTGATAAGACTCCTGATGCATCAGCTTCTTACACCTGTGAATTTGGGATTTGGTCTCAGGTAAGTGGTTGGATTTGTGGTCCACGCAAGGCCCCCCACAGTGGCCTTTGCATACTGGCCTTAGGATGACCTGGCCTGGCTTCCTCTAGGCATGGATCTTGGAGGAAGCGTCCCTTCCTCCTCTTTAAAGGTGAAATAAACATGCAAAGACCTCAGTGACCTGTGGGGGTCTGTTAGCCCTGGAGGAGGAGGAGGAGGAACAGTGGAGTTCTGGGTGGGGCTACATTCTATTTGTATTCTCTTGTTTGAGTCTTACCACAGAAGCACAGAGAGATTAAACTGATCACCCAAGGTGCTACTCGGCTAAAAAGGGATGGAGCAGAATTTGAACCTGTGGATTGCAACTCCAGAGCCTAGGCCCCCAACCACTGTGCCATCTTTCCTTCACACCTGCTTCTCTGGATACCCTGGCCTAATGTGCCTGGCCCAGAGCAGATGTGCAACATGTTTGTGAAGATGATAGTGGAAGTCAGATATAAGATGAAAGAGGAAATATTGTTGGTACCTCAGATGGCTCTGGCGGCAGAGACCGATATGGTCGCAAGTCTAGATGCACAGGCTCGTTGCCCAGCCCCCTGCACGTACATGGTGTCAATAGCCTGTGGGCTTCTTCAGACCCTGCATGTGGAACCTCCCACCATCCTGCACGCTTTCTTTCTTTCTTCTTCCACTGGCTCTTGGTCTAAGCTTGGATGGCGTAGAGCAGGGCGGAACCTCAAGATGGAAGGAGAGTGGGTGCTTGTTACCATGTGGAGGAAGCCGGCCAGGAGAGGGGCCTGACCAGGAGCACGTTCAACTTTTATCTGAGCCCAAATACTCATTTTTATTTTGTTAAATTATTGAAGTCTTGAGATTCGTTGCAGCACTTACATACAACTAATACACTTCTTTAGAAAAGGCTTGTTTTAGGCTTTCATCTATGATCTTCAGTATAACTTGGATATGTGTGTGTGTGTGTGTGTGTGTGTGTGTGTGTGTGTGTTGAGTGTGTCAACTTTGGGTCTATCCAAAGCAAAGTTGCTCATTTATCTCTACTCTGTTCCCAAGTTCGAAATCCTTGAGTACCTACCTCTTTTTTTCCCATAACTACCAAGACAGATCTCTCTATCAGACCACCAGAACTAAACATTATATCAGCTTATCTAATCTCCTTTAGAACAAACTATTTTCAACCAACTCTGAAACTGTTTCCTTCATTTACTTTCAAGGAAGCTTTTAGCACGAAGCTGCATAAAGCTGAAATCTCTAGGCATCGCAGAGGAGAAATGCGTGGGTATTTAAAGGGAAAGCTCCCAGGTAATGCCTGTAAATGAACCTCTGAACTGCAAAGGGTGTTGCTGCAAACAATGGGCCTGTGTCTGGCTAGGGTGGGCTGTGCAGGGCAATCTTCAGAGCCTCAGAAAAGAAGGGAGGATGGAGGGACTGACAGCAGATAAAGGCAGGGCTTTTCTGATGCCTGGAGACAACCTGTAATGGAGTAGATGAAGGAAATCATGACCATTCTGGAATCATTACAACTGATGTGAGAAATGGGAAAAGCCATTATAATGTTTGAAGCAGTGGATTCCTCATCAGCTTGCTCAATTAGAGTTCGGACTCCCATCACCAGCCCCAGACCACAGGAGTGGCTCTAGTCTGATGTTGGTATATGAGAGGTTGGCTTTGTTACCCCCAGATGATAGATGGGGAAATGGAGGGAACCGAAGTGACTTGCTCAAGGTCACTTCTCTATTAAGTGGAGAGCTTCAACTTGGACCTATGTCTGTCTGCTGCTACAGCCAGGGTTTGGGGCTAAGCTGCATTGCCTTGCCATGTTAGTTCATGCTTGTCTGCTGTGACTATTCTAAGAAATCCCCTTATAGACAATGTTGCCTGGAGTTTCCCCACCAGTCTTCCTTTTTTTTCTTTTTATGGTGACTTCACATTCTTTTCATCCATCACTGGAGACCAAGGGATGAGGCCATCCTTCTGTTTGGTGTCTGCTCCTCAGGCTGTGCAGATCTCAACTTGGCTGCCCATTAAAATCTCCTAGGGGACTTAAAAAATACTGATGTCCAGGTCCCACCCCCAGCAATTCTGACTTAATTGGTCTGGGAAGGGGGCTGGGCATTGGTATCTTTTAGGTCTTTTTAGAAGATGATTTTAATGTGTGGCCAGGATTGAGACCCACAATCTTAGGGCAGCTCTGGACAGAGAGGGGGTAAGGAAGAGAAAGTGATTCATGTATTTAAGTCCAATGAAGTAAGTTTCCTCCCAGGGGAAGGGACTAGGGAGGATGCTATACTGTGGTTAGCCAGCCAGAACCCCACTTCAATCTGGTTTAAGCAAAAGAAGGGGATTACCAGCCTCACAGAACTGGGCAACCTCCTGGGGGCTGGCGCCAAGCACTCTTCCGGGGCCCCCTGGCTCGCTCTGCCTCCCTGTCTGACTCTTGCCTCCGCTCTCCCCTGTGCTGGCTTCATATATAGACTGGCTTCCCTGTGTGTCATCAAAGACAGCTGCTTTTAGCACTCAGCTCACACCCTCCCAGTGTGGCAACCCTGCAGGGAAAGGGACTGCTCTTTCCAGATGTTTTTGTATTAATCCAGGGCAGTACTTGTGTCCCGAGTCCACTCTGGGACCAGTCACTCTATCCTCATGGTGAGAAGATGATGGGACACCGGGACTGCAGCCCCCAGGACCCCATGGGAGGCAGGAGGAGGCAGGGAGCCAGCAGGTGGGGCCCTGCAGTGTTAGACTGAGTGTGGGAGCTCGCTAGGGCAGCAAGGGAAGGGAGAACATTCTGAGCAGAGCAAAGGGCAGGTGAAAGCCTGGGGATGTTAGGGGTATGGCGTGCTGAGGGCGCCCCAAGCTCTCTGGGTGGCTGGAACTCAGTGTTGATGGGGCCATGGTGAGAATGATGGTGGAGAGATGGCAGCAGGGCCTGCTGGTGAAGGACCTTGAAGGACACGCTAAGGACCTGGATGGCATCTCATAGTTTCAGGGCTTCAGGCAGGAGGGCGACATGATTGGATTTGAGGTGATAAAGATTATCCCTGGTTGTGAGGGGTGTAGGGGAGAGACCTGGCTTAGTTCAGACAGCCTCAGCTCTATCTGATGCTGATGAAATAACCCACCAGTAAGACCCACATATGCCATTCTTTATACTGATGAAGACTTTGTAGTTTCCAAACACATCCATATTCATTGCGGAATTTGAGGTGAGTGGGGAGGATCTTGCCATCTGCAGTTTATAATTTAGGCCGTGGGCCCTCTGTTGCTGTATGTATTGTGAACACATGACTCCGCTCTGAGGCCTGCTTTTTTACTCTCCTAATGGTCTCCTTTGATTAACAGAAGTTCATATTTTTAATTCAGACCAATTTATCAAATTTGTCTTTACGGTTAGAGTTTTTTGCACCCCAGTCGTTTAAATGTTTTTGCCTACTCCAAGGTCACAGAGAGGTGACTTTTTTTTGAGTAGCAAGTCTAGGAAAGACCTTCTGAGTGAGTGTCGTTTGAGCTGAGCCCTCACAACGCTGCGCAGCAGGCCGGGCGCTCAGGTCCTCACCCCAGGCAGTGCTGACCTTCGGTTTGCCCTGCCTTCTCCTCCATTTGGATCCCTGTCTTTGGAACCACAAATCCCTTTGTCCCTCAGCTTGGCCTGGAGTAGAGAGAGCGGAGAGCCGAGGAAAGGAGTGCAGCAGCCGTGGCATTTGCAACCTGCATCAACAGATCATGCATCTGGTAGGAAACAACGGTATCAAATGCAGGTGAAGAATTGCCTTAAGGTTGACAGAGGCAAAGGCAGCGAGCTGAGGTAATGCCTTCAGGACAACTTTTGGCCTCCTGGGCCATTGGAAGGAAGGACATACCTTCGAAGTGCTGAAGACAAACAAAGGACAGTCCCCCTGCCCCCCGCCCGATTTCCTAGCAAGTCTGATTTGATTTAAGAAGCTTCTGCGTGAAGTGGAAATCAATAAGAACAGAGCTGGCAGCGTCTCAGCAGCAGAGAGGCTGTGAGTGCATTTCACCAGGAACCCACTTCTGGGGCATTTGGCTCCAGGTCCTCAATTAGGAGAAAGGGCCTCGGGCCATGTCCTCAAAGATGCACTTGTGATTTTTCTGACACGACTCATTTGGGTTTACTCGCAGTGGTGCACAAGCGAGCGAGTGTGAAGTGACGGCCATCTCCAGGAGCAGCAGGCGTCCTCAGGGCTGCTGACGTGTTAGGGTCAGTTCCAGGTCAAGGGGCGGCCAAGTCGTGGCTCGAAGCTTGTCAAACTCCGATCACTGTCTACCGTGGTTTGCAGGATTTGGCGGGTAGTGGGTGACCAAGCTAGCAGGCTCTGGAGCCCAGACTGGTGGGTTTGCATTCTGGCTCTGTCACTTACATGCTCTGGGACCTTGGGCAAGTGACTACGCTCTGTGCCTCAGTTTCCTCACCTGCCAAATGAGGATAGGAAACTGCTGTACCGAGTGGATCAACTGAGTTAATACAGGAGAAGCACCTGGAAAGGTGTTGGCAAGAGGTCAGCAAATGTTATTCACTGTTACTCTTTGTGTAGTCATAGGACCTACTGGAGGAACAATGAATTCCTAGGTTCCCAAAGCTTCCTCAAACTGGTTACATTGTAACAACCAGGGGAAAGTCATCAGAATATTTCAGGTACCCAAAAGCATGTTTGCCTGAAACATTGAGATAAAGGAGGCAGAAGTATGAGGCTGTAAATTGCCTCTTTTTTTTTAAATTTAAATTTTAATTTTTTTAAACACCTTTATTGGAGGATAATTGCTTTACAATGGTGTGTTAGTTTCTGCTTTGTAACAAAGTGAATCAGCTATACATATACATATATCCCCATATCTCCTCCCTCTTGCGTCTCCCTCCCACCCTCCCAATCCCACTCCTCTAGGTGGTCACAAAGCAATGAGCTGATCTCCCTGCGCTATGCGGCTGCTTCCCACTAGCAATCTATTTTACATTTGGTAGTGTATATATGTCCATGCCACTCTCTCACTTCGTCCCAGCTTACCCTTCCCCCTCCCTGTGTCCTCAAGTCCATTCTCTACGTCTGCGTCTTTACTCCTGTCCTGCCCCTAGTTTCTTCAGAACCCTTTTTTTTTCTTTTTTTAAGATTCCATATATATGTGTTAGCATATGGTATTTGTTTTTCTCTTTCTGACTTACCTCACTCTGTATGACAGACTCTAGGTCCATCCACCTCGCTACAAATAACTCAATTTCATTTCTTTTTATGGCTGAGTAATATTCCATTGTATATATGCGCCATATCTTCTTTATCCATTCATTTGTTGATGGACACTTAGGTTGCTTCCATGCCCTGGCTATTGTAAATAGAGTTGCAATGAACATTGTGGTACGTGACTCTTTTTGAATTATGGTTTTCTCAGGGTATATGCCCAGTACTGGGATTGCTGGGTCGGATGGTAGTTCTATTTTTAGTTTTTTAAGGAACCTCCATACTGTTTGCCATAGTGGCTCTATCAATTTACATTCCCACCAACAGTGCAAGAGGGTTCCCTTTTCTCTACAACTTCTCCAGCATTTATTGTTTGTAGATTTTTTGGATGATGGCCATTCTGACTGATGTGAGGTGATACCTCATTGTAGCTTTGATTTGCATTTCTCTAATGATTAGTGATGTTAAGCATCCTTTCGTGTGTTTGTTGGCAATCTGTATATCTTCTTTGGAGAAATATCTATTTAGGTCTTCTGCCCATTTTTGGATTGGGTTGTTTGTTTTTTTGATATTGAGCTGCATGAGCTGCTTGTATATTTTGGAGATTAATCCTTTGTCAGTTGCTTCATTTGCAAATATTTTCTCCCATTCTGAGGGTTGTCTTTTCATCTTGTTTATGGTTTCCTTTGCTGATACAATGAAATCCCTATCAAACTACCAATGGCATTTTTCACAGAACTAGAACAAAAAATTTCACAATTTGTATGGAAACACAAATGACCCCGAATAGCCAAAGCAATCTTGAGAAAGAAAAATGGAGCTGGAGGAATCAGGCTCCTGGATTTCAGACTATACTACAAAGCTACAGTAATCAAGACAGTATGGTACTGGCACAAAAACAGAAATATAGATCAATGGAACAGGATAGAAAGCCCAGAGATAAACCCATGCACCTATGGTCACCTTATTTTTGATAAAGGAGGCAAGAATATACAATGGAGAAAAGACAGCCTCTTCAAGAAGTGGTTCTGGGAAAACTGGACAGCTACATGTAAAAGAATGAAATTAGAACACTCCCTAACACCATACAAAAAAATAAACTCAAAATGGATTAAAGACCTAAATGTAAGGCCAGACACCATCAAACTCTTAGAGGAAAACATAGGCAGAACACTCTATGGCATAAATCACAGCAAGATCTTTTTTGACCCACCTCCTAGAGAAATGGAAATAAAAACAAGAATAAACTAATGGGACCTAATGAAACTTTAAAGCTTTTGCACAGCAAAGGAAACCATAAATTACCTCTTGAATGGTCTGGGTAGTTGCTTCAGTTCTTCACTCTTTGCTGACTGAGGCACCACCTGGGACCTGGAGATTAATGGCTCCCTGGTAGGTGGTGAACAGTCAGCTTCAGAAATATCCAACTTGGTGCTTAGGAAACTATATTTCTGGGAAGAATCCGCATTCAGTTTAAATTGTAAAACCGAAATTCATTCTTTTATAGAAAATCTGCCTTTGGTGGTCTGAATTGCACCGCTCCCTTTGTCTTTTTAATATAAGTGTGGAGAATATATCAACTCTATAATATAAGGGTGATATAGTTTAATTAATCTGCATTACATTTAGTATATAATTTATTTATAAGTGCATTTACATTTATTTCTTTGGTATCACATCCTGGGTCTAGAAGAATCCTATATTTACTCAATGACATAAATGACAAAGAATGAAAATATAAACAAAGTGTTCTCTAGGAACATGGCTGATTAACAACAACATAGAAGGTTACAGGATGCAAAGACTGAGAACTTATTGCTGGCATGCTTATACACTGACATTTATTCCTTCATGTCTTCAAAGTTTCACAGTTTATTAGAGTCCTTTGAAATTAGTCATAGCCAACTGCTTACATGGGAGGAGCAAAGCAGAGGGCGTCAACTTCAGTCTCAGATATGAGTTCAGATCTGTCACTTATTAGTGGTCTGACTTTGTCATTTAAACCACATAGGCCTCAGGTTTCTCATTTTCTAAAATGAGAATAATAGTGACTCATCTAGTAAGGTCTGTGGCTAACTGTGTAAAGCATCTGGCCCAGTGGCTTGCATGTAGTATCTACTTAATAAATATTAGTTTTTTCCCTCTGCGGTTAGCAGAGTAAGAGCCTCCCAAAGATGGCCACAGCCTAATTCCCATGAACCTGTGAATATGTTACATTACATGGCAAAAAGGATTTTGTACATGTGATTAAGTTAAGGATCTTGAGATGGGGAGATTGTCCTGGATTATCCAGGTGGGGATGATATAATCACAAGTCCTTGTAAGAAGAGACAAGAGGGTCAAAGTCAGAGGGAAGGTGGTGTGACATGGAGGCAGAGTGAAATTTGAAGACACTTTGCTTCTGCCTTTGATGAGGCAAGGAGGAGTCATGAGCTGAAGAGTGCAGGTGGCCCCTAGAGGGTGGTAAAGGCAGAAAGTGGATTTTTCCCTAGAGCCTCCAGAAAGAACCGTCCCTGACAACACCTTGATTTTAGCCCATTAAGACCCAATTACAGATTTCTGACCTCTAGAATTGTAAGATAATAAATTTATGTTGTTTTAAACCATTATATTTGTGGCAATTTGTTACAGCAGCAAAAGGAAACTAACACACCCTGTTTCCTCCTCTGTAACAGGAGGATTATTTCCCCTGTCCTGCCTGCATCACACCAGAGACACATATGTGGAAGTGCTCAGTGCCTTGAACTTGCTGTTGTTAATGGAGGAATGGTTTATCGAGGGGTCTTAGCCATCGGGAAGAGAAGAGGCTGCAGGACTAGCCCTGGAGAGGAGCGGGAAGCTTCAGTGAGCTTAGGCGGCTGGTGCCCAGCACAGACTTGATTGATAAAGCAGCCCCACAGTGCAATCTAAGTGATGCAGGTGCAGCGGTCCTTAGACCCAGGCTGTTATGTCAGCCCTTCCTGTCATTGGGCAAGTCACTTCCCCCTAGACTTGCGTTTCAACTTACCGGATCTGTGCTTCTACCACACACAATCTGCTGTGAGGGTCGTGAAAAGGAAGAAGATACACGTGGTGGATAGTTGCAAGATTTTTCATCTGTCCAGCTTCAGTTCCCCTGGCTTTTGGTACCAGCATCTGGTTTTCTCTTTGATTTTCTGTTAGTCAAGGTTTCCTGGCCACATAGTGATGAACTCATGACCTGAGAACTTTGGATTTGAGTAGAATGATTGAAGGAGAGAAGAAGCAGTTGGAGGTCATTCACTACAGCTCTGGTATCCTGACCAGGCTGTGGGCCCTTCGGTTCCTGTTTTTTGCACTAGCTCATATCCTTCATGTAAATCTCTAGGGTCTCTTTCTGTTGCTTGTGATAAAAAACCTGGGGTTCTACCCTCCTTATCAGGGGCCTCCTGCGTGTTCTTGACCATTGAAACAAACACTGTCACATGAAGACTGACCAACATTTGGGGTCACAGATGGGAATCACTGCTGCCGGAAGTCAGCAGGTGGCTGACATGCTAGAGGTCCTATAGTCATCGCCAGCCAGGGTGACTGTGCGGCTCGTCAGCCCCAGGATGCAGGCTGCTCTATCATGAGCCCGCTGTTTGATTTTGTTCTAGACACTGTTTTTTTCTTTTGTCTCGGTTTCCTTATCCAACAAAGGGGAAGATAGGGTAGAGTAATGGTTTGTAAACCATGTTTGCCTAAGCAAAGAAAAAAAAAAAGGCTATGAAGAACCTAGTGGCAAGATGGGAATAAAGACACAGACCTACTAGAGAATGAACTTGAGGATATGGGGAGGGGGAAGGGTAGGATGTGACAAAGTGAGAGAGTAGCATGGACATATATACACTACCAAACGTAAAATAGATAGCTAGTGGGAAGCAACCGCATAGCACAGGGAGATCAGCTCTGTGCTTTGTGACCACCTAGAGGGGTGGGATAGGGAGGGTGGGAGGGAGGGAGACGCAAGAGGGAAGAGATATGGGAACATATGTATATGTATAACTGATTCACTTTGTTATAAAGCAGAAACTAACACACCATTGTAAAGCAATTATACTCCAATAAAGATGTTTAAAAAAAAAAAATTCCCCAGAAACCCCCGGGGACTGAAAGGAAATGGGCAAGCAGGAGGGGATGAGGGACCTGGTCTCCTTCTAATTCCCATGCTTATCCATTTTATATCATGGGGGTTTTTGTAAGATTCTTTTTCACATCAGAGTTCTGCAGCTCACAGGGTTCCTTGAAGTACCTTCCAGCACAGACATTCTAAGTCCAAGTTCCAACTCACCTGCAATGCTCCCAGAAGGCATTTTTTTCACCAGAAATATTTTTGGAACATTGGCTTCAGTAGGGTTTTAAAAGATATTTTCTCTGCATAAATATTTTCTCTCCCAAAATCATTTGTTTCAAAATATTTTTGGAATCATTTTGAGGAGGGTGATTGATAGCCCATCAGTGGTGACTGTCATTTTAACATTTGGTTCACAGACTGCCCACTGCCCAGGAGAGGTTCTCTACTGACCTCCCTCATCAAGGGGCCCCTGGCACAGCACCTGGCGCCAGGCATAATCAACCCTCACAGGTCCCAACCCTTTTGATTTACAAATAATCCACCCATATGTTGTCACTGTAGTCCTCAGGCAGACCTGTGAAGTAGTGCGATCTTACAGGTGATGACTTGGACACTCAGAGAGGGGAGTGGGCTGTTCCCAGCATCACATAGCCGGATATCAGGGGAAGTGGGCTCTCTTCTAGGTCTTCTGGGTCCCAGCCCGGTGCTCTTCCCACCACACCAAGCTTTTTAGGGACACCACTTATTGGATACAATAAGTCAAGTGCAGAAGAGCTGTCTTGGAAGAACATGACTGGAAGCCATTGGAGGAGGAGGTGTGCAATTAGAGAGGAGGGCTTGATGAGTCTCTGACCACACCAGGGTTTAAGGGTGGGCTGGCGGAAGAGGCACCAAGAAGACAAGGAAAGAGGGGCCGGAGAGGTGGAAGGGAGAGCCCGGGGCACCCTGGAAGCTGAGAGACGAACACACGTTGAAGAGGAGGCTGTGGCCACTGATGGAAATTCTGCTGGGACAGAAAACGCTTACTGAATGCAGACGAAAAGATGATTTCCAGGAAAACCAATAGTTGTCTCTTTTTTTTTTTTTTCCTTCATGACCACTGTCTATACCTGTCCTGGGAAGGATGCAGTTTTGTGGTTCATAGAAATGCACTGGGAGTGGGAGGAGAAGGATGTGGTTCTGCTGGCTCCTGCCTTGAGCAGTAAAGGTCAGACTTACATGGGCAGTCACCTCGCATATACTATATAGACGTGGTCTAAGACTGGTTCAAGGTCTTGTGGCTAAAACCTGATGGGGAACAGGCTGCAGTCCAGGCCGGAGCTCTCTACATCAGAGTAAAAGCCAGCTTCCTAATTGACTCTTCCGGGTAGGCTGACAACTGAGCCCTTTCTACGTTAGACTGATGACTGCCCGATTTGCCACTTTACTCTGTGCCACCGGAACCACATGAAGGAAAATATTTCATTGCAGGCTGTGCCATCTTCCATACCACGGGATTGTGCTAGAATCAAGGTCCCTTCCAGCTCAGCTATTCTATTGTTTTCACCTTGTTTCTGCTTTCACAAGTATTCATCATTTGTATTTTTGTTGTATGCTACATAGCAACAACTTTTAGATTATAATACCATTTGTGTGTGAAACTACTGAAATTATTAGAAGGCTTTTTGGTACTTTCAAATGAGAAGACAGAAAGAGGGTGAGGAGCATAAGGGCAGTGGGGGAGAGGGTAGAGGCGGGGAGAGGGAAGAGGGGAGTGGAGAGCTGGAGGTGCTTACCAGAAGGTGGGATGGACGCTGGACGGGCAGTTGACACACGTCCACTACAGACATAGAAAGGGACACTTCCTACCCCTTCCCCCACCTCCTTTCCAGTCCTAGGATCACCACGATCAACAGTTTTTATGATATTCCTCCAGATGTTCTATATGCCTACATTAATTTATTAATGATAGGGGATGTTTATAAGCAAGATCATTTATGCAGGTTGTTATGAAATCTTTTGTGGGACTTCATATATCTTGGTTATTTTACTACCTTACTAGTAAAGATACACTTTATCTTATTTAATGTCTGTGTAATACTCTGAAAAATGAATGTAGCCTAATTTATTTCACCAGGGCTGGGCATGATTTGGAATAATTCGCACGAGTGATGAGAATTCAGTGCAGGCTCGGGGAGAGAGCAATACGCCCCACTCAGCCAGGAAAATGCCAGTATTGTCACATCGGGGAAAGGACAGGGCTCGGCTCATGTCCTCCAGGCCGCGGTGTGCTGCCCTCTGGCAAATCAAGCTCCCAGCAGTGTCAGTGAAACCTCATTACCAGCGGCGTGTTCATGCGCAGCGGAGCTGCTGCTGTCGCGGAGCGCAACAAAATGGCAAAGACGTCATCGGCAGAGGCTCAAGGCCATTTCACGGATGTCATCTGCTGTAAGGGTTCTGAAAGGATGGACATGTTATGATCGTTATTACTGCGCTAATAGCAGAGCAATAAAAGAAAAAAGAAATCGCCCACCAAAGGTCCTTGCTGCCCAAAGTGGTGCCGGAAGGACACTGCGGCCTATCTGTCTGAAAAGCCCCCACTCAAAGTCAAAGAGCACAGCTTGCTGGGAGGGGTGAAAATCAATCACTAATGCAGCCCTGGCCTCACTTGCGGTTTTCACAGGGGACCAGATCTTTTAACTGGGGAGGAAAAACGGTGCGGGTGGCGGTTTGCCGGGGGTGGGGGGGGTGGGCGGGTAGGGGAAATGGAGGTAAACAAGGATCAAGAGCTGTTACAATCCTTTGCTGCTTGTCAGAGCATAGGAGAAACCATGTTCCCAGATGGAAGGGATGGTAAAATGGAAACAGAAGAGAGGGGATGAAGCAGAAGCCCAGCTGTCTTTATGGGTCTTTTTGTTTATTTGACTAAACGCATAAATGTGCTTTTAATTTGCAGTCCTTTCCCCCTATTCTAAGTAGCCCGCTCACAGCTATGTCAGGGCAAAAGGGGAAGGTGAAGGGCCCGTAGAGCTTCTCAACCTCAACACTGCTGGCTGTCTGGAGCAGATAATTTTTTGTTGCGGAGCTGTCTTGTGCACTATGGGGGTATTTAGCACCGTCCCTGGCCTATACTCACTAGATGCAGCCGCTTCCTCCCAACTGTGACTGTAGACATTGGCAAAGGTCCCCTGGGGGGTCAAAATCGCCCCAGTTAAGAGCTAGGGAAACAGCCCTGAATGCAGTGTTAGAGGTGGTCCATCACTCAGCTTCTGCTCTGGGTCAGAAAGAGGAATGCTCCCCATGGCCCTCTGCTGCACCTGGTGTTGCCATGTTCCATCTCACCCCATCCAACCCACCTCGAAAAACAGAGGCTGATCCACAGAAACATTCATTCACAGAAGTCTAGTCATGGCGAGGTCTTAGTGGCATTTGGCTGAGACTCAGGATCTCTAAACACCAGAATTCTGTTCTGGCACAGTCCCCGTTCCTTGGGTCCCTGAGACGTCAGAGGACATGCCAAATGTAAGCTTTTTAGGAGGAGTTTTGGCCCAAATCCCAAAGTGGTCCCAATCCCCTGTGGCTTCTTTTACCATGTGTAGCCCTATGTGTCTTTTTCCCACTTTCTGGGCCCAGGCCCATTAACCACTCAATGTAGAGACATATGGTTCCAGGGAAAAGCAAGGTAAGAAAGGCAGGAAAGGCAGGGAGAACTTTTCTCCCTAAGGTTTAGAACTGATCTAGTCCTCCCGTTTTGTCCAAGTGGAAGCAGCTCTTAGAGGTCTTGTGCATCAGCCTCAGAGAGTGCCCTTTCCACCCCCTACAGCAAGT
Organism: Balaenoptera musculus; assembly: GCF_009873245.2. NCBI lineage: Eukaryota > Metazoa > Chordata > Mammalia > Artiodactyla > Balaenopteridae > Balaenoptera > Balaenoptera musculus. The sequence continues at coordinate 23,308,453 of NC_045803.1, read as the reverse complement.
GCTGGGGCAGATCATCTCCAAGGATGACTGCCATCAACTCCTTCCCTCCCTGGACAAACACGGCACTCCTCACATCAAGTAGAGTCTGGTTCCCCTCCTTGAATCTGAGCTGGCCTTGTGACTTGCTTTGCCCAATAGAATGTGGCAGAAGTGACATTGTGCCAGTTCTGGGCCTAGCCTTTCAAAGGACTGGTAGCTTTTGCTTCTTCTTTCTTGGAAGCTGGCTCTCGTGTAAGAAGCCCTGAGACTGTCATGCTAGGAAGAAGGCAGATTAATTATATTGAGTGGCCACATGGAAAGGAAAGGACAACAGGCCAGTCTCCAATTCTAGCCCTCCCAGCTTAGGTGCTAGACCTGTGAGTGAGTGAAGAATTCATGTTGGACCTTCCAGACCCAGCATCACCTCATGGAACAGAAAACCACCCAGCTAAGCTCTCCTTAGATTGCAGAATCATGAGAAATAATAAATTGTTGCTGTTTTAAGCCATGAAGTTTTGGAGTGCTTTGTTACACAGTCATAGATAACTAAAACAAGGACTTAGAACTTTAATCCCTTCCATCATCACGTGGAAAACTTCATTTCTTCATACTATGGTCCAGTGAATTTTCTTGGACTTGACTTTCCTAAAGTCCACTCCTTCTCACTGGGGGCAGAGTGAAGATATATTTATAGGGCCTATGTAGAGAGCTTTAAATAAAATAGTACATACTAAGATACAAATGATGTATAATAGTCTCTTTCAAGAGACTTTGCATTTTGTACCCTGGAAAAAAGATACTGAAAGAAAATCTTTTATGGTGGCTTTTAGGTGACAGTAGTAAGATTGGCAGGTTAGGTTGTAAGACTTGGATGTCCTTTTCTCATTTCTTTAGTTTATTTACTTTATTTCTAAAATTGAAGTGAATTTTCACTATAATGAAATAGACAGATCTTAGGTATATAATTCGCTGAGTTTTGACAAATGTATAGAGCCATGGAACTAACACTCACTCAACAATAGAATATTTACATCATCCCCCAAAGTTCCTCAGGTCCCCTTCTATCAATCTGCTCCCTCATTGGAAACCATTGTCCTGATTTCTATTACCATAGGTTCTTTTTGTCTGTTCTTGACTTTCATATTCTGGAATCATACGGTATATATTCTTCTGTGTTAGGCTTCTTTCACTCAGCATATTGTTTTGGAGATTCACCCAGATTATTGCATGTGTCAATCGTTGATATTTAATTTACTGAAGTATACTGAAGTAAAATACTGAAGTAGTATTCCATAGTATGAGTACCCCACAGTTTGTTAATCGATTCTCCTAAGGATGAATATTTAGGTTGTTTCCAGTTTTTATTATAAATAAAGTTCTTGTACAAGTCTTTTTATGAACATAAGTTTTCATTTCCCATCGGCAATGCGGGAGTGTAAAATGTTTCAGTTTCTCTACATTCTAGCCAACCACTTAATTTTAGCCATTCTTGTGCTATGTTGTGGCATCTCATTGTTTTGATTTGAATGTCCCTGTGATTAAGGATGTTAGGCACCTTTTCAAGCATCTGTTTGTCATTCACATATCTTCTTTTCTGAAGTGTCTGTTCAGGTCTTTGCTCATTTTAAAATTGGATTGTTTTTCTTCTTCTTATTGATTATTGGGAGTTCTTTAACCTGCATATAAATCATTTAATATATGTATTGTAAATATTTTCTCTCAGTCTATTACTTGCTTTTTCATTTTCTTAGTGGTGTTTTTTTTTTCTTTTGTATATTTTTTATTTTATTTATTTTATTTTTTAAACATCTTTATTGGAGTATAATTGCTTTACAGTGGTGTCTTTTTAAGAACAGAAGTTTTTAATTTTGATGAAGTCCAATTAATCAGTATTTTTTATTAAGGCACATACTTTTTGGGTTCTCCCGAGTAAATCTTTGTCTTGAAGATATTATCCTATGTTTCTTCTAAAAGGTTTATAGTTTTAATTTTTATGCTTAGGCTATGATACAACATGAATTAATTTTTGTGTAGAAAAACTTTTGTTTTGAGGTAGAGACCAAAATTCTGTTTTTTTCTTTCTATATGTTTATCAAGTTTTCCAGCACTCTTTATGGAAGGATTTCATTTCCCTATTGAATTGCCTTGGTACTTTATTGAAAACTAAACAAATCAAATATATGTAGATCACCTTCTGGATTTTCTATTCTTTTCTGTAGATCTATTTGTTTATCCTTATGCAAGTATCATTTTTTTTTTTGCTGTATGTTTTATGATAAGTCTTGAAATCAGTTATTGAGAGTCCTCCAAATTTGTTCTCATTCAAGATTATTTTGGTTATTCTATGTCCTTTATATACGTTTTAGGATCAACTTGTTAATTTCTATAAAAGTTCCTGTTGAGAATCTGATTTGTATTGCATCAACTCTGTAGGTCAATTTATAGAGAATTGACATATTAACAATATGAATCTTCCAATCAATGGCTGTTTCATATCTCCCCATTTATTTAAAATTTCATTAACTTCTCTCAGCAATATTCTTAGTTTTCAGTGCTTTTGCATGTCTTTTGTTAAATTTACTCCTATATTTTTTTGATGTTATTACAAATGGAATTTTTAGAAAATTATTTTTCAGTTGAGAAATACTATTTATTTTTGTATAATAAGGATACCTTGTATCCTGTGATCTTACTAATATTTTTTTGCAGATTACCTAGATTTCTCTAAGGAAACAATCATATTGTTTATGAATAAAGACAATTTTACGTATTCCTTTCCAATTTTAATGATTTTACTTCTTTTCTTTGCCTTATTGAACTGGATAGAACTCTCAGGACAATGTTAAATAAGACTGGTGAGAATAGATATCCTTGACTTGTTTCCATTCTTTTTTTTTTTTTTTTTTTTTTTAAACATCTTTATTGAAGTATAATTGCCTTACAATAGTGTGTTAGCTTCTGCTTTATAACAAAGTGAATCAGTTATACATATACAATATGTTCCCATTTCTCTTCCCTCTTGCATCTCCCTCCCTCCCACCCTCCCCATCCCACCCCTCTAGGTGGTCACAAAGCACCGAGCTGATCTCCCTGTGCTATGCGGCTGCTTCCCACTAGCTATCTATTTTACATTTGGTAGTGTATATATGTCCATGACACTCTCTTACCCTGTCACATCTCACCCCACCCCCTCCCCATATCCTCAAGTCCATTCTCTAGTAGGTCTGTGTCTTTATTCCCGTCTTGCCACTAGGTTCTTCATGGCCTTTTTTTTTTTTTTCCTTAGATTCCGTATATATGTGTTAGCATACTGTATTTGTTTTTCTCTTTCTGACTTACTTCACTCTGTATGACAGACTCTAACTCCATCCACCTCATTACAAATACCTCCATTTCATTTCTTTTTATGGCTGAGTAATATTCCATTGTATATATGTGCCACATCTTCTTTATCCATTCATCTGTCGATGGACATTTAGGTTGCTTCCAGGTCCTGGCTATTGTAAATAGAGCTGCAATGAACATTGTGGTACATGACTCTTTTTGACCTATGGTTTTCTCAGGGTATATGCCCAGTAGTGGGATTGCTGGGTCGTATGGTAGTTCTATTTGTAGTTTTTTAAGGAACCTCCATACTGTTCTCCATAGTGGCTGTATCAGTTTACATTCCCACCAACAGTGCAAGAGTGTTCCCTTTCCTCCACACCCTCTCCAGCATTTATTGTTTCTAGATTTTTTGATGATGGCCATTCTGACCGGTGTGAGATGATATCTCATTGTAGTTTTGATTTGCATTTCTCTAATGATTAATGATGTTGAGCATTCTTTCATGTGTCTGTAGGCCATCTGTATATCTTCTTTGGAGAAATGTCTATTTAGGTCTTCTGCCCATTTTTGGATTGGGTTGTTCGTTTTTTTGTTATTGAGCTGCATGAGCTGCTTGTAAATCTTGGAGATTAATCCTTTGTCAGTTGCTTCATTTGCAAATATTTTCTCCCATTCTGATGGTTGTCTTTTGGTCTTGTTTATGGTTTCCTTTGCTGTGCAAAAGCTTTTAAGTTTCATTAGGTCCCATTTGTTTATTTGTGTTCTTATTTCCATTTCTCTGGGAGCTGGGTCAAAAAGAGTCTTGCTGTGATGTACGTCATAGAGTGTTCTGCCTATGTTTTCCTCTAAGAGTTTGATAGTGTCTGGCCTTACACTTAGGTCTTTAATCCATTTGGAGTTTATTTTTGTGCATGGTGTCAGGGAGTGTTCTAATTTCATACTTTTACATGTACCTGTCCAGTTTTCCCAGCACCACTTATTGAAGAGGCTGTCTTTTCTCCACTGTATATGCTTGCCTCCTTTATCAAAGATAAGGTGACCATATGTGTGTGGGTTTATCTCTGGGCTTTCTATCCTGTTCCATTGATCTATATTTCTGTTTTTGTGCCAGTACCAAACTGTCTTGATTACTGAAGCTTTGTAGTATAGTCTGAAGTCAGGGAGCCTGATTCCCCCAGCTCCATTTTTCGTTCTCAAGATTGCTTTGGCTATTCGGGGTCTTTTGTGTTTCCATACAAATTGTGAAATTTGTTGTTCTAGTTCTGTGAAAAATGCCATTGGTAATTTGATATGGATTGCATTGAATCTGTAGATTGCTTTGGGTAGTAGAGTCATTTTCACAATGTTGATTCTTCCAATCCAGGAACATGGTATATCTCTCCATCTATTTGTATCATCTTTAATTTCTTTCATCAGTGTCTTATAATTTTCTGCATACAGGTCTTTTGTCTCCTTAGGGAGGTTTATTCCTAGATATCTTATTCTTTTTGTTGCAATGGTAAACGGGAGTGTTTTCTTAATTTCACTTTCAGATTTTTCGTCATTAGTGTATAGAAATGCAAGCGATTTCTGTGCATTAATTTTGTATCCTGCTACTTTACCAAATTCATTGATTAGCTCTAGGAGTTTTCTGGTAGCATCTTTAGGATTCTCTATGTATAGTATCATGTCATCTGCAAATAGTGACAGCTTTACTTCTTCTTTTCCGATTTGGATTCCTTTTATTTCTTTGTCTTCTCTGATTGCTGTGGCTAACACTTCCAAAACTATGTTGAATAATAGTGGCGAGAGTGGGCAACCTTGTCTTGTTCCTGATCTTAGTGGAAATGGTTTCAGTTTTTCACCATTGAGGACAATGTTGGCTGTGGGTTTGTCATATATGGCCTTTATTATGTTGAGGAAAGTTCCCTCTATGCCTACTTTCTGCAGGGCTTTTATCATAAATGGGTGTTGAATATTGTCGAAAGCTTTCTCTGCATCTATTGAGATGATCATATGGTTTTTCTCCTTCAATTTGTTAATATGGTGTATCACATTGATTGATTTGCGTATATTGAAGAATCCTTGCATTCCTGGGATAAACCCCACTTGATCATGGTGTATGATCCTTTTAATGTGCTGTTGGATTCTGTTTGCGAGTATTTTGTTGAGGATTTTTGCATCTATGTTCATCAGTGATATTGGCCTGTAGTTTTCTTTCTTTGTGACATCTTTGTCTGGTTTTGGTATCAGGGTGATGGTGGCCTCGTAGAATGAGTTTGGGAGTGTTCCTCCCTCTGCAATATTTTGGAAGAGTTTGAGAAGGATAGGTGTTAGCTCTTCTCTAAATGTTTGATAGAATTCACCTGTGAAGCCATCTGGTCCTGGGCTTTTGTGTGTTGGAAGGTTTTTAATCACAGTTTCAATTTCAGTGCTTGTGATTGGTCTGTTCATATTTTCTATTTCTTCCTGGTTCAGTCTCGGCAGTTTGTGCATTTCTAAGAATCTGTCCATTTCTTCCAGGTTGTCCATTTTATTGGCATAGAGTTGCTTGTAGTAATCTCTCATGATCTTTTGTATTTCTGCAGTGTCAGTGGTTATTTCTCCTTTTTCATTTCTAATTCTATTGATCTGAGTCTTCTCCCTTTTTCTCTTGATGAGTCTGGCTAATGGTTTATCAATTTTGTTTATCTTCTCAAAGAACCAGCTTTTAGTTTCATTGATTTTTGCTATTGTTTCCTTCATTTCTTTTTCATTTATTTCTGACCTGATCTTTATAATTTCTTTCCTTCTGCTGGCTTTGGGGTTTTTTTGTTCTTCTTTCTCTAATTGCTTTAGGTGCAAGGTTAGGTTGTTTATTCGAGATGTTTCCTGTTTCTTGAGGTAGGCTTGTATTGCTATAAACTTCCCTCTTAGCACTGCTTTTGCTGCGTCCCATAGGTTTTGGGTCGTCGTATCTCCATTGTCATTTATTTCTAGGTATTTTTTGATTTCCCCTTTGATTTCTTCAGTAATCACTTCATTATTAAGTAATGTATTGTGTAGCCTCCATGTGTTTGTATTTTTTACAGATCTTTTCCTGTAATTGATATCTAGTCTCATAGCGTTGTGGTCGGAAAAGATACTTGATACGATGTCAATTTTCTTAAATTTACCAAGGCTTGATTTGTGACCCAAGATATGATCTATCTTGGAGAATGTTCCATGAGCACTTGAGAAAAATGTGTATTCTGTTGTTTTTGGGTGGAATGTCCTATAAATATCAATTAAGTCCATCTTGTTTAATGTATCATTTAAAGCTTGTGTTTCCTTATTTGTTTTCATTTTGGATGATCTGTCCATTGGTGAAAGTGGGGTGTTAAAGTCCCCTACTATGATTGTGTTGCTGTCGATTTCCCCTTTTATGGCTGTTAGTACTTGCCTTATGTATTGAGGTGCTCCTATGTTGGGTGCATAAATATTTACAATTGTTATACCTTCCTCTTGGATTGATCCCTTGATCATTATATAGTGTCCTTCTTTGTCTCTTGTAATAGTCTTTATTTTAAAGTCTATTTTGTCTGATATGAGAATTGCTACTCCAGCTTTCTTTTGATTTCCATTTGCATGGAATATCTTTTTCCATCCCCTCACTTTCAGTCTGTATGTGTCTCTAGGTCTGAAGTGGGTCTCTTGTAGACAGCATATATATGGGTCTTGTTTTTGTATCCATTCAGCCAGCCTGTGTCTTTTGGTGGGAGCATTTAATCCATTTACATTCAAGGTAATTATCGATATGTATGTTCCTATTCCCATTTTCTTAAATGTTTTGGGTTTGTTATTGTAGGTGTTTTCCTTCTCTTGTGTTTCTTGCCTAGAGAAGTTCCTTTAGCATTTGTTGTAAAGCTGGTTTGGTAGTGCTGAACTCTCTCAGCTTTTGCTTGTCTGTAAAGGTTTTAATTTCTCCATCACATTTGAATGAGATCCTTGCTGGGTAGAGTAATCTTGGTTGTAGGTTCTTCTCCTTCATCACTTTAAGTATATCCTGCCACTCCCTTCTGGCTTGCAGAGTTTCTGCTGAAAGATCAGATGTTAACCTTATGGGGATTCCCTTGTGTGTTATTTGTTTTTTTTCCCTTGCTGCCTTTAATATGTTTTCCTTATATTTAATTTTTGACAGTTTGATTAATATGTGTCTTGGCGTGTTTCTCCTTGGGTTTATCCTGTATGGGACTCTCTGTGCTTCCAGGACTTGATTAACTATTTCCTTTCCCATATTAGGGAAGTTTTCAACTATAATCTCTTCAAATATTTTCTCAGTCCCTTTCTTTTTCTCTTCTTCTTCTGGGACCCCTATAATTCGAATGTTGGTGCGTTTAATGTTGTCCCAGAGGTCTCTGAGACTGTCCTCAGTTCTTTTCATTCTTTTTTCTTTATCCTGCTCTGCAGTAGTTATTTCCACCATTTTATCTTCCAGGTCACTTATCCTTTCTTCTGCCTCAGTTATTCTGCTATTGATCCCATCTAGAGTATTTTTAATTTCATTTATTGTGTTTTTCATCATTGCTTGATTCCTCTTTAGTTCTTCTACGTCCTTGTTAAATGTTTCTTGCATTTTGTCTATTCTATTTCCAAGATTTTGGATCATCCTTACTATCATTATTCTGAATTCTTTTTCAGGTAGACTGCCTATTTCCTCTTCATTTGTTAAGTCTAGTGTGTTTTGACCCTGCTCCTTCATCTGCTGTGTGTTTTTCTGTCATCTCATTTTGCTTATCTTACTGTGTTTGGGGTCTCCTTATCACAGGTTGCAGGTTTGTAGTTCCCGTTGTTTTTGGTATCTGTCCCCAGTGGCTAAGGTTGGTTCAGTGGGTTGTGTAGGCTTCCTGGTGGAGGGAACTAGTGCCTGAGCTCTGGTGGATGAGGCTGGATCTTGTCTTTCTGGTGGGCACGTCCACGTCTGGTGGTGTATTTGGGGTGTCTGTGGCCTTATTATGATTTTGGGCAGCCTCTCTGCCAATGGATGGGGCTGTGTTCCTGTCTTGCTAGTTGTTTGGCATAGGGTGTTCAGCACTGTAGCTTGCTGGTCATTGAGTGATGCTGGGTCTTGATGTTGAGATGGAGATCTCTGAGAGATTTTTGCCGTTTGGTATTACGTGGAGCTGGGAGGTCTCTTGTGGACCAGTGTCCTGAAGTTGGCTCTCCCACCTCCGAGGTACGGCCCTGATGCTTGGCTGAAGCACCAAGAGCCTTTCGTCCACACGGCTCAGAGTAAAAGGGAGAAAAAATAGAAAGAAAGAAAGAAAGGAAGGAAGGAAGGAAGGAAGGAAGGAAGGAAGGAAGGAAGGAAGGAAGGAAGGAAGGAAGGAAGGAAGGAAGGAAGGAAGAAAGAAAGAAAGAAAGAAAGAAAGAAAGAAAAGAAAGAAAGAAAGAAAGAAGCTATAATATAGTGAAGTAAAATAAAGCTATTATAAAGCAAAGCTATACAGACAAAATCTCCCCCAGAAGCATATGCATATACACTCACAAAAAAAAAGGAAAAGGGGAAAAATTAATATATTCTGCTCCCAAAGTCCACCTCCTGAATTTGGGATGATTCGTTGTCTATTCAGGTATTCAACAGATGCAGGCACATCAAGTTGTTTGTGGAGTTTTAATCCGCTTCTTCTGAGGCTGCTGGGAGAGATTTCCCCTCCTCTTCTCTGTTCGCACAGCTCCTGGGGATCAGCTTTGGATTTGGACCCGCCTCTGCGTGTAGGTCGCCTGAGTGCGTCTGTTCCCCGCCCAGACAGGACGGGGTTAAAGGATCAGCTGCTTCGGGGACTCTGGCTCACCCAGGCCGCGGGGAGGGAGGGGTACAGAGGAGGCGGGGCGAGCCTGCGGCGTCAGAGGCCGGCGTGACGTTGCAGCAGCCTGAGGCGCGCAGTGCGTTCTCCCGGGGATGTTGTCCCGGGATCACGGGACGCTGGCAGTGGCGGGCTGCACGGGCTCCCGGGAGGGGCGGCGCGGAGAGTGACCTGTGCTCGCACACAGGCTTTCTGGAGGCGGCAGCAGCAGCCCCAGCGTCTCACGCCCGTCTCTGGGGTCCGCGCTGACCGCCGCGGCTCGCGCCAGTCTCTGGAGTTCGTTTCGGCGGCGCTCTGAATCCCCTCTCCCTGCCCGCCGCGAAACAAAGAGGCAAGAAAAAGTCTCTTGCCTCTTCGGCAGCTGCAGACTTTTTCCCGGTCTCCCTCCCAGCCAGCTGTGGTGCGCCAACCCCTTCAGGCTGTGTTCACGCCGCCAACCCCAGTCCTCTCCCTGCGATCCAACCGAAGCCCGAGCCTCCGCTCCCAGCCCCGCCCGCCCCGGCGGGGGAGCAGACAAGCCTCTCGGGTTGGTGAGCGCTGCTCGGCGCCGAGCCTCTGTGCGGGAGTCTCTCCGTTTTTCCCTCTGCGCCCCTGTTGCTATGGGATCCGCGCTGTTAGCCGCGGCTCGCGCCCGTCTCTGAAGCTCGTTTAGGCGGCGCTTGAATCCCCTCTCCTCGCGCACCAGGAAACAGGGAAGAAAAAGTCTCTTGCCTCTTCGGCAGCTGCAGACTTTTTCCCCAGACTCCCTCCCGGCTAGCTGTGGTGCACTAACCCCTTCAGGCTGTGTTCACGCCGCCAACCCCAGTCCTCTCCCTGCGACCGAAGCCCAAGCCTCAGCTCCCAGCCCCGCCCGCCCCGGCGGCTGAGCAGACAAGCCTCTCGGGCTGGTGAGTGCTGGTCAGCGCCGAGCCTCCGTGCGGGAAGTGCGGGAATCTCTCCGCTTTGCCCTCCGCACCCCTGTGGCTGCGCTCTCCTCCGTGGCTCCGAAGCTACCCCCCTCTGCCACCCGCAGTCTCTGTCCGCGAAGGGGCTCCTAGTGCGTGGAAATCTTTCCTCCTTCACAGCTCCCTCCCACTGGTGCAGGTGCCGTCCCTATTCTTTTGTCTCTGTTATTTCTTTTTTCTTTTGCCCTACCCAAGTACCGGGGGAGTTTCTTGCCTTTTGGGAGGTCTGACGTCTTCTGCCAGCGTTCAGTGGGTGTTCTGTAGGAGCAGTTCCACGTGTAGATGTATTTCTACTGTATCTGTGGGAAGGAAGGTGCTCTCCACGTCTTACTCTTCCGCCATCTTCTCTCCTCCCCTGTTTCCATTCTTAAAGGAAAAGCATTTAATATTTCACTGTAAAAAATGACTTCAACATAGGTTTTTCATAGATATTCTTTATCAGATTGAGGAGTTTATGTTTTATTCTCAGTTTTCCGAGCTTTCTTCAGAAGAGTTTTTTTCTCTTTATAATGTATTCAACTTCTAATAAATATAGGAATATTTAGATTTCTATTACTTCCCTTTTTCATTTTGAAAAGTTGTGTTTTTCAAGAAACTTTTGCATTTCATTTAAGTTGTCAAATTTATTAACCTAAAGTTTCTTGTGACATTACCATATGCTTTTAGTATTTGAGGAATCAGCAATGATATCCCTTCTTTCGTTTACAATATTGGTAAATTTTTTCTTGCTTGGGTTTTATTAATTTTATTTTTTAAAAAATATATTATTGTAGCTTATTTTTTAAAATTAATTAATTTATTTTGGCTGGGCCAGGTCTTAGTTGTGGCATATGGGATCTTTAGTTGTGGCACGCGGAATCTTTTTAGTTGTGGCATGCAAACTCTTAGTTTTGGCATGCAAGCTTAGTTGCGGTATGCATGTGGGATCTAGTTCCCTGACCAGGGATCGAACCCAGGCCCTCTGCATTGGGAGTGCAGAGTCTTATGCACTGGAGCACCAGGGAAGTCCCTTATTAATATTATTAATCTTTAAAAAGATTAAACTTTTGACTATAATAATATTCTTTATTGTGTGTTTCTATTATATTGATTTTTGCTCTATTTTCATTATTTCCTTCCTTTTATTCACTACTTCTTATAAATACATCACTACATGTAAAATATAAGAATTTCCACTTACTTTGAATTTAGTTTGCTTTTCTTTTTCTAGCTTTTTAAAGTGGAAGCTTAGATAACTGTTTCAAAGCCCATCTTCTTTGCTAATATAAGCATTGAAACCTATACATTCCCCTCAAAGAACTGCTTTAGCTGCATCTCACAAAATTTCATATGCCTTATTTTCATAAGTATTCAGTTTTAAATATTTTAGAATTTCTATTTCTCATACACTTCTCTATGGTTGTCTTGCATATCTGTACATCTTTCATATAGAAGATTTGGCAGGATGTCTGAACAGCAATTAGTCTTAGAAGGTAGAGATAGCATCTCTCTGGAGCAGAGGAAATGTTTGTTGTCTAATATAGTAAATATAACTCCCTCTGAGGAAAAGTTGGGCAGGTTTGCTTGCAGGGTTTTTTAAGCTCAGGGTTCCTCAAGTATCACACAAAATCACTGTGTGTATAGCATCCATCTGGGCTGTTCCACATTTCCCCCATCGGACTGGAGGGACAGGTGGAACGTAGGTGAATGGGAAGTTCATGCTGCTTGTTATTCCTTTGTCTCTAACTGAGGAGTATTGTGTCTTCTGCCAGCATGCATGAAACTGTGGCAGGCTAACTTGCTAGCTTGCAAGTAGGGTAAAAGCTCAGACCCTTCAGAGGTTTTGACAATTTCCCTTGGGATTCTTTCTTTGACTCATGCATTAGTTAGAAGTATTTGTTTAATTTCCAAATATTTGGTACATTTTTTGGATCTCTTATTCTTATTGATTTCTAATTTAATTCTGTTGTGGTTAGAGAACATACTGATATGATTTCAACCCTTTTAACCCATTGAGACATTTTATGTCCCAGCATATTGTATCCAAGTGAATGTTTCATATGCACATAAACAAGATATATATTTGTAATTTATGGTTGTCATATTTATTGTTAAACAGTCAATTGTTAATTTGTTTAAATCTTCTGGTGTTTTATCAATTTATATAATTGTCATATTAATTATTGAAAAAGTGTTAAATTCTCCAACCACGATCATGGATTTGTCTATTTCTCACTTTAGTTCTGTCACTATTTTTTTCATATACTTTGAAGTTCTATTAAGTGCATACATATTTAGGATATTATGTCTTCCTGATGAATTGACTTTTTAATCATTGTGAAATGTCCTTCATTTTCTTTGGTAATTTTCTTTGTTTTGAGGTTTACTTTGATATGAATATAGTCACAACAATTTTCTTAGGTTTATTATTTGCATTGAATATCTGTTTACATCTTACCACTTGCAAATAATCTGTGGTTTTGTGTATAGAGTATGTCACTTCTAGATAGAATAGGGTTGGGCGTTGCATTTTATATCTAGTCTGACTATTACTGCATTTTACTTGGAAGGTTCAGTACATTTACGTTAAATGTAATTACTGATATGGTTGGGTTTAAGTGTATCAGCTTGCTGTTTGCTTTTCTAATTATTGCAACTGGTTTTGTACATTTGTTGTTCTTCCTTCTTTCCTTCATATGGATTAATCAAATATTTTCTAGTGTTTCATTTTATCTGTTGATGTTTTAGCTAAACCTCATTGTATGTTCTGAGTGTTAGTATATACATACTTATTACAGTCTACTTAGAGTAAATATTGTACCACTACCTATAAAATACAAGAAGTTTCCAACAGTAAAACTCTATTCCTTTTTTATGGTCCTTTATGCTATCGTGGCATATATTATGCATCTGTGCACATAATAAATGATATAATACAATGTTATTCTTTTGGGTTTAAACAGTCAATTATTTAAAAAATTATTTTTAAAACTAACACACAGTAGAATTGATACTTTTTTCATACATTTTATTATGTTTTTAATATAAAATTTTTGTACTGAGGTATAGTTGATGTATAATATTATATTAGTTACAGGTGTACAATATGGTGATTCACAATTTTTAAAGGTTATGCTCCATTTATAGTTATCATAAAATATTGGCTATATTCCCTGTGTTGTACAATATATTCTTGTAGCTTATTTTATACACAATAGTTTGTACCTCTTAATCCCCTACACCTATATTGCCCCTCTCCCCTTCCCTCCCCCAACTGGTAACCACTGATTTGTTTTCTATATCTGTGAGTCTGTTTCTTTTTTGTTATATTCACTATTTTGTTTTCTTTTTTAGATTCCACATATAAATGATATCATATAGTATTTGTCTTTCTCTGTCTGACATTTCAATTAGCATAATATCCTCCAAGTCCACCCATGTTGTTGCAAATGGTAAAATTTTATCCTTTTTTATGGCTGAGTAGTATTCCATTGCATATGTATACCACATTTTCTTTATCCATTCATCTGTTGATGGACACTTAAGTTGCTTCCATATCTTGGCAACTGTAAATAATTCTGCTATGAAAATTGGGGTGCATGTATCTTTTCGAATGAGTGTTTTAGTTTTTTTCAAATATATATCCAGGAGTGGAATTGCTGGGTCATATGGTAGCTCTATTTTTGTTTTTTTGAGAAAACTCCTTCATGTTTTCCACAGTGCTGCACCAATTTACTTTCCCACCAACAGTGTAGGAGGGTTTCCCTTTACTAACATTTGTTATCTGTGTTCTTTTTGATGATAGCCATTCTGATAGGTGTGAGGTGATATGTCATTGTGGTTTTAATTTGCATTTATCTGATGATTAAAGATGTTGAGCTTCTTTTCATATGCCTGTTGGCTACCTGTATGTCTTTGGAAAAATGTCTTCTCCCTATTTTTTTAACCAGGTTGTTTATTTTTTTGATGTTGAGTTGTGTGAGCTGTTAAAGTATTTTGGATTATTAACCCCTTATCTGTCATACCATTTGCAAATATGTTCTCCCATTCAGTAGGTTGTCTTTTTGTTTTGCTGATGGTTTCCTTTGTTGTGCAAAAGATTTTAAGTTTAGTTTTAGGTCCTATTTGTTTTCATTTTGCTTTTATTTCCTTGCTTTAGGAGGCAAATCCAAAAACATACTTCTATGATTTATGTCAAAGAGTGTTCTGTCTATGTTTTCTTCTAGGATTTTTATGGTTTCCAGTCTTATGTTTAGGTCTTCAATCTATTCTGCGTTTATTTTTGTGTATGGTGTTAGAGAATGTTGTAATTTCATTCTCTTACATGTAACTGTCCAGTTTTCCCAGCACCACTTATTGAAGAGACTGTATTTTCTCCATTGTATATTCCTGCCTCCTTTGGAATTGACACATTTTTTGGTGTACAGATCTACCAATGTTAACACTGCTACAGATTTGTGTATCCATCACCATGGTCAAGATTCAAAATAGTTCCAAAAACTTTCCTTGTGTTGTTCCTTTGCAGTCATACCCTCCCCATCCTTAACCCTTGGCAACTACTGCTCTGTCTCCATCACTATAGTTTTGCCTTTTGGTGGCTATCCTATACATGAACTCTGTAGTATGTGACCTTTTGATACTGGCTTCTTTCACTCAGCATTCAAATTGTTGCATGCATCAATAGTTTGTTACTTTTATTGCTAAGTAGTATTCCATTATATGAATGTGCCACAGTTTTCATATCCATTCATATTCACATAGAGGTTTCTGGGTATATGGGGGCAGAGGTAGGAGAAAGATCTGAGCATGAGGGGCAGTAATACACAACAAGCTTCATTAGGTGGTGCTTTAACAAGGTTGCATGAGATAGATAGTCTCACGACATGAGACTGTCCAGAGGCTTACAGTGAGGGGTCACCATCTAGAAAGTGAGGAGGGCGAGAGAACTCTCAGGGGAGAAGGGGCCAGAGAGGGGACTTAACGTGTCTAGGTAAAGTTGCTCAGCAGCATGGCAGGGAGTCTCTGGGTCAGAGAACCCAGAAGGGCAGGAGCAGCCTGAGCCTCATGAAGGGCACTGTCATATTAATAGTTAACATCCGTTGGGTGAGGTTTTGTAGGGTATTCAAAGCAGACTCTAAGTGGCTAAGAATTTGCTTGTTTGAGGTATTTTAAAAATTATTGAATGTGTATACATTTGAGTTTGGTGCAGGTAGGCTTTTGAACTAACTGGTCTCAACCTTCAATAAGGAAGTAAACAACCTAGGGCAGCAGTCTCCAACCTTTTTGGCACCAGGGACCAGTTTCGTGGAAGACAGGTTTTCCACGGACTGGGGCAGGGGCATGGTTTCAGGATGATTCACGTGCATTACATTTATTGTGCACTTTATTTCTATTATTATTACATTGTAATATATAATTAAATAATTGTACAACTCACCATAATGCAGAATCAGTGGGAGCCCTGAGCTTGTTTTCACTTGCCACTCACTGATGGGGTTTTGGTATGAGTCTGCAAGCAATTGATTTATTATGGTCTCTGTGCAGTCAAACCTCTCTGCTAATGATCATCTGTATTTGCAGCCACTCCCCAGCATTAACATCACTGCCTCAGCTCCACCTCAGATCATCAGGCATTAGATTCTCACAAGCAGTGTGCAACCTAGATCCCTTGCATGCATGCAGAGTTCACAGTAGGGGTTTGTGCTCCTATGAGAATCTAACGTGCCGCTGATCTGACAGGAGGTGGAGATCAGGCAGTAATGTGAGTGATGGGGAGCGGCTGTAAATACAGATGAAGCTTTGCTCGCTCGCCTGCCCACCTCTCACCTCCTGTTGTGTGGCCTGGTTCCTAACAAGCCACGGACCAGTAGCAGTCTGTGGCCTGGGGGTTGGGGACCCCTGACCTAGGGGACAAAGGACAGAGGCCATCTTTATCTCATTTATATAACAATTCATCCATTGAAGGATATTTGGGTTGTTTCCAGTTAGCAATTATGACTAGAGCTTCTATAAACATTTGTATACAGATTTTTGTATGAACATAAATTTCCACTTTTCTAGAGTAAATACCTAGCCATAGAATTGATGAGTCATATGATAAATGTTTGTTTAGCTCAACAAGAAACTGACAGACTGTTTTCCAGAGTAGCTGTACCATCTTGCATTTCCACAAGCAATATTTAAATGTACTGATTGCTCTGTATCTGTGCATTACTTGGTGTTGTCATTATTTTTTATTTAACTATTGTAATAGGTTTGCAGTGGTACCTTATCATGGTTTTGACTTGCATTTCCCTAATGGCTAATGACATTGAACATCTTTTCACGTACTTGTTTGCCTTCCTTAAATCCTCTTTGGCATGGTGTTTGTTCTGGTTTTCACCAATTTTTAAATAGAGTTGTTTTCTTATTGATGAATTTTGAGATTTCTTTATATATTCTGGATATATGTTCTTCGTTGAATATGTAACTTGCAAATATTTCCCCCACTACTTAGCCTTTTTCCCCCATTCTCTTAATAGTAACCTTTTCAGAGTTAAACTTTTTTTAAATTTTGAAGATGTTCAATCTGTCAAAAAATGATTTTTCAGTTCAGGTATTTTGTAGCTCTGTTGTTAGGTTCATGCACATTTGGATATTTATGTCTTCTTGGTAAATTGACCCTTTTATCATTTTATAATGTCCTTCTATCATTATATAAAGACTTGGTGATTTACTTTGATCTGAATTCTACTTTGTTTGATATTAATATACTCACTCCAGCTTTCTTTTGATTAGTGTTTGCTCTGTATATCTTTTTCCATTATTTAACTTTTAAAGTTTATTTATTTATTTATTTTTGGCTGTGTTGGGTCTTCATTGCCGTGTGTGGGCTTTCTCTAGTTGTGGCGAGTGGGGGCTTCTCTTTGTTGTGGAGCATGAGCTCTAGGTGCATGGGCTTCAGTAGTTGTGGCATGCAGGCTCAGTAGTTGTGGCACATGGGATTAGTTGCTCCATGGCATGTGGCATCTTCCCAGACCAGGGTTCAAACCTGTGTACCTTGTATTGGCAGGCGGATTCTTAACCACTGTGCCACCAGGGAAGTCCCCCATTATTTAACTTTTAACTTACTGATGATATCATTATGTTTGAAGGAAGATCCTTATAGATAACATATAATTGGATTATATATTTTAAAAAATGCATTCTGACAATCTCTGTCTTTTATTTGGTATGCTTAGATCATTTACCTTTAATGTAACTATTGATATGTTTGAATTTAGGTCTATCATTTTATTCTTTGTTTTTTGTTTGTTCCCTCTGTTTTTTGTCCTGTGTTTCCCCTTTCCTGTCTTCTTTTTGGTTATTTAAACAATTTTTATTCTATTTTTTGTGTTGTGTTTTTGACTATATCTTGTATGTTTTTTTTTAATGTGGTAGCTCTAGGGATTACAATATATGTTTAATTTTTCATAACTATGTAGACTCAATATTTTAGCACTTCATTTGGAATGTATAAATCTTACTACTATATAGGTCTCTTCATCTCCTTTATGTTGTAGTTTTCTTATGTTTCTTGTGTTTCTACACTCTTTGAAAACTCCATTATAAAATGTTGTTTTATCTTCAACCGTAAAACTTATTTTAGAGAATTCAAGAGGAGAATATGTTACCCTATTTCTTCAGATATTTTCAATTTCTGTTGCTCTTCTTTATGCTCTTTGAAATTTCTTTCTGGTAACATTTTCTTTATGTCTGATGAACTTACTTTAGCAATTCTCTTTAGAGTAGATCTGCTGGCAATGAATTCTCTTAGTTTTCCTTCAACTGAGAATGTCTTTATTTCACCCTTTTTTGAGATATAATTCACATATCACAAAATTCACCTTTTAAAACCATATAATTTGGTGGTTTTTAGTGTGTTTACAAAGTTGTGCAACCACCACCACTATCTGATTCTTGAACAGTTCTGTTGCCCAAAATAAGCCCTGTACACATGAGCAGTCACTCCCCATCCCCCTCTTCCCCCAGCCCTTGGCAACTAGTAATCTACTTTCTGTCTCTATCAACTTGCCTATTCTGAATAGCTCATATAAACGAAATAATAGACCATGTAGCCTTTTCTGTCTGGCTTCTTTCACTTCACAAAGTGTCTTTTACGTTCATCTATATTGTAGCATGTATCAGTATTTAATTCCTTTTTATGGCTGAATAATATTTTATTGTACAGATGTAACACATTTTGTTTTGATCCGTTTATCAACTGATGGACAGTTGGGTTGTTTCTACTTTTTGGCTATTATGAATAATGCTGCTGTGAATATTCATGTACAGGTTTTTATGTGAACATATGTTTTCAATTCTCTTGGGTATATATGTAGGAGTGGAATTACTGGGTCATATGGCAACTCTATGTTTAACATTTTGAGGAACTGCCAAACTGTTTTCCAAAGTGGCTGCAACATTTTACATTCCTTCAAAGCAATGCTTGAGTGATCAAATTCTCCACATTCACCAACATTTGTTATTGTCTGTCTTTTTTATTATAGCCAGCCTAGTGGGTGTGAGTTGGTATCTCACTGTGGTTTTCATTTGCATTTCCTTAATGACTAACACTGCTGAGCATCTTTTCACATTCATCTTCATTTCTGAAGGATATTTTTCCTGGATATAGAACTGATGGTTAACAGTTCTCTTATTTCAGCCTTCATGAGATGAGATGAGAAATTCACTGTTGTTTGTATTGTTTTCCCTTTTTAAGTGATGCATCATTTTTCTCTGACTGCTTTAAATATTTTCTCTTTGTCTCTAGTTTTCAAGTTTAATTGTGACATGTGTGTGTGTGTGTGTGTGTGTGTGTGTGTGCGCACGCATCAGTTTGAGTTTTCACTGTTTGGGATTCTCTCAGCTTCCTGAATCTGAAGGTTTATGGGTTTTGTTTTTTGCCAGTTGGGGGAGTTTCTATTCATTATTTCTTTAAATATTTTTTTCTGCACTGAATGCTATATCCTCTTCTTCTAAGACTTAGATAACAAATCCTAGACCTTTTATTTTTGTCCCTCATGTTCCTTAGACTCTGTGAGTTTTTAAAATCAATATTTTTTTCTCTGTTGTTCAAACTAGATTCTATTGATCTAGCTTCAAATTCACAGATTCTTTTCTCTGTCATCTCCATTATGCTTTTGAACATATCCAATGAGTTTTAAAATTTCATATATATATTAGTTCTAAAATTTCTATTTGGTTCTTTTGTGTTTCTTATATATTACTATACATGTTTTCTTTTATTTTTGGTTGAGACTTTTGTATCTTTTTAAGAGTATTTGCCCTTACTAGTGTGATCATTATCAAAGTCTTTGTCAGATAAATTTAACTTCTGTGTTGGAACATTTCATTGTTGAGTGAGTTCCAACATCTCACTGTTGGCATCTGTTTATTGCCTTTTCCTATGTGATTTGAGATTTCCCTGGTTCTTCATATGCCATATAATTTTATATTGTATCCTGGACATTTTGAATACCGTGTTATACAACAATGGTCTTGTTTATACGTTATGGAGGACATTGATATTTTGGTTTTAGCAGGCAATCAACCTGATTGGGTTTTGGCTATAAATTCTGAGTAGCCTTCTATGGGATGTGGTTTCAGTATTAGTTCCAAAGCTTTTGTAGTCTTATTAGGATTTGTTCCACATGTGTGCCACCCAGTGGCAGTCTGGGATATGGGGCGTGTTCTCTGTTAGTCTTGGTGGGCTGTTTAGAATCAGAATCATGCATGCATAGCTTATGATCTCAGGAGTTCATAAACAACTTAATGACAGTTTCCCGAGCTCCTCCCACTCCGCAATCTCTCTGGTACCTTTTAGTTCCCTGGGACACTCCTGTTTACTCCTCCAGCCAGAAATCTAGAGTTTTATTTACCTTGCTTTCACACTCACTTTCTGAAACTATGTCCATGACTAAGGTCAACCAGTTGGGGAGAGAGAGGGAAAAAAAATAAGAGGGATATGCACCACCTTCTTGGGAATACACCTCTTCTGCTTGTATAGGAAGGCTCTTCTCTCTCAGAGTTTCAAGCTCCTGAGAGTCATGGCTGCAACTGCCTTCATACTAGGAGACACCTTTCCTTCCTTTGAGCCTGAACCAGGGGCTTTTCTTGGTGCTCTTTCTGTCCATCCTATTTCTACTTCTAGATTTCAGGTTGCCTTGAGATTAGGCCAGGAGATACCAGAGAGAAAAATATTTATGAGTGAAATATTGAATAAAAGCAGAGACACTTGACACCTTACATTAAACATGACTTTAGTAAAAATGCTTTAAAACTTTCATCATTAAGTATGATGGTACCATAGCTTTTAAAGTAAATATTTTAATCAAGGCATTATTCCTAGTTTGCTCATTGTTAAGAGATGTTTTATCATGTGTATAGGCTGAATTCTATTGAATGCTTTCTTTTTAACCTATTGAGATAACGATATAATTTTCTTATTTGTTAATGTGGTGAGTTATTTTAATAGATTTTCTGAGTTGAGCCCTTTTGTATTCCTTGGATAAAGATACTCTTAAATTAGACATAGTTGAGATGATAAAATTTATTCCAAATTTTACATAAAAATGAATTAACTAAACATGATGGTTAATTTTAAGTGTCAACTTGACTGGATCACAGAGTGCCCAGATATTTGGCTAAACATTATATATTCTGAGTGTGTCTGTGAGAGTGTTTCCAAATGAAATTATCATTTGAATTGGCAGACTTAGTAAAGTAGTTTGTCCTTCCCACTGTGGGTGGGCATCACCCAACCACTGAAAGCCTAAACAGAACAAAATGGCAGAGGAAGGAAGAATTCAGTTCTTCCTGCCTGAGTGCTGAGCTGGGACATTGATCTCTTCCTGCCCTCAGCACTCCTAGTTCTCAGGCCTTCAGACCTGAACTGGAATCTACATCATTGGCTCCCCTGGTTATTATGGCTTTGTACTCAGACTGAATTACACTGCTAGCTTTCCTGGGTTTGGGTCTCCTCCTTGCAGATTGCAAATCTTGGGACTTCTCAGTCTCCATAATTGTGTGAACCAATTCCTTATGCCTCTCTCTTTCTTTTTCTATATATGTAACAAAGAAGAACAAACCTGAAATACACATGACAGCCTATTCTCAAGGCTCTGCCTCCCAGGCTTGACCTTAAAGTTATAACACTCTTCATTCATATACAGACCAAAAAGTTGTGGAACAGAGAATATCATTTGTCATGTTGGAGGTTTACAGGAACATCGTGACCTGACCTACGTGGACAGGTGCAAGAACAAAGGAGTGAACAAACCAAGAAGTTTGCAACAACCAGCCATGCTTCCTCCCTTCTTAGTACAAAAGAAGCCTGGATTCTAATTGTAAGATGGTTCTTTGGGACACTAGTCCACCATCTTCTTGGTTTGCTGGCTTTCTGAATAAAGTCGCTATTCCTTGCCCCAACACCTTGTCTCTTGATTTATTGGCCTGTCATGTGGTGAGCAGTATGAGCTTCGACTGGGTGACACACACACACACACACACACACACACAATGTGTTCTGTTTCTCTAGAGGATATTGACTAATACACCCAGGATCACATTGGTGGTCTTGGTGTATTAAATGTTTTAGTTCAGAGGGTTTTACAATTATATTTTTCACAGCTTTCATTAGTTGTGTTTTTACTGGAGCTTTAAATACAAAATGTTGCTTTTAATATGAAACTCAAATCAAACCCTATCTTTTCCCTAAGGCTGGTTAGAAGACATGAAACTGGGCTGCTCTTCACGTTGCTGGACATCTAACCAGGATAGGCAGCTGCCAATAAGGGACAAGGTCTTAAAAAGCACCCAAGAGACCTCTGTTTTTGGCTATGACAGAATAACTAAACTTGCCCTCCCACCAAAAACTACTGTAAAATTGGACAAAACATATGGAGCAACTGCTTTCAGGCACTGAACAACACAGAGTACAGATGTAACCAAGCAGGACCCTATGGGGCGTTCCTGGGACAGACCCCTCCCTCATATCCTCTGCTTTAGCTCCTCTCCGAAGTACCCAGATAATAGTATCTGATGCATATTTCCTGAGTTTTTCAGATGCTAAAACCAGCACCAAATGGAAGAAATTAACTACTTGATAATCATGAGCACATAGCTCCCAGACCTTCTGGTGCCTAAGGATTGATCACCTTCAACAAATCAGAGAATTGTGCACGAGCTGATCACTTACCCTGGGATGCCCCTCCCCGACCTTGCCTTTAAAAATGCTTTGCCAAAACCCTTCATGGTGGTCAGGGTCTTTCTGAGCACGAGCCACCTGTTCTCCTTTCTTGGCCCTGCAAAAAACCTTTCTCTGCTCCAAACTCAGAAGTTTCAGTTTGTTTGGACCCATTGTGCATTGAGCACACAAACTTGCATTTGGTAACACAGAACTGTGATCCTTGAGAGAAGGGAAACACACAAGTTGTGCACAAAAAGTGCCCAGGCTTTCTTCCTCAGGGCCTTTCTTGCTGCAATACAGCAATGTGGAGCCCAAGGAAAAGCAGTGATCTTAGCTGAGGATACAGAGATCAGAGTTCTGGACTATTGGAGTGCCTGAAATTTATAAGGGAGGGTACAAGAGAAGAGGGAGCTGAGCAGATGGGGGCCATGGAAGTTTAGGAAATTGTGACTCCTTGGCAGATGCTGGGCTCTTGGCAACAGAGACATTTAGCCTTATCTTTGCTGTCTTCTGAAGTTTCCCAACAAACTATCAGCTAACTTTTCTGGTCTTCCATGGGGCAGGCCATGCTGGACCTTCTTTCTACCCTTCACAGAAGCTTTACTCAAGTTCTCCCCAGTCTGCTTAACCACACTGCCATCCAGTTCATAGTGATGCTTCCTGAGAGGTGATCTTCTTTGATGTTCTCATAGTCTTCCTGTTATGCTCTTCTTTACCAAAATTATCTCAGCTATTAGTTTCCTTAATGAGATTTTGTCACCATCTTGCCTGAAAGAGCATCTCTCTGTCCACTTACCCTGTTTTGTTTGTCTTCATGGCACTTATCACTATCTGACATTGTATTATGTGTTTACATAATTTTTTGTTTATTATCTATTTCCCTAAATAGAATTAAGTTCCACAAGTATAGAGTTTTTGTTCTAGTACCTGGTGTTACAATAGAGCCAAAACAGACATCCAGAACAAATAAATGTCCTTGTTGCTTAAGCCAGTTTTATTTGGATTTTTGGTTTCTTTCCACAAAAAGAGTCATCACTGATGCAATCAGCAAAAACTAGGCAGAGGAGACCCCGGCCTTCATGCAAAATGGTGGATGTAGATTTTGGGGGGAGGGGTCTCTTGTCTAATTCTACACACCAGATGTATTTAAACCTTAACTCTAACTTAGCTCTGAACTCTTCCTTCCTCTCTTCTCCCCCAACATGCTAGGATCATAGAATTTTAGAACTAGAAAGAAGTTGGAAAGTATGGAGAATCACTTGCTTGTATGACAAATGATGAAACCAAAGTGTTGTGATTTCAGGTGGTATACCCAGAATTTCATACCCAGTGGCAAAACTGGGACTGCCCCTTCTACTATAGCACCTGGACTTGATACTCTTTCTACAGAAGTGATCTAGCTGAGTGTGTTTCACTGCTAATTCTATACCAGACTCCTGCTATCAGCCTGATTGCTTTCTGAACATATGATAGAGAAAAGTATGTGAGACACGGAGTCTGCCTAGTAAGAATCTGACTTACATTTTCCAACAGGAGGTCAAGGACTGCTGGAGGGAAGACCACCACCTGGTGAGCCTTCTTTTTGACCTCTGTGTCCAACTGGTCTCTCTCATCCAGTTAATCTGTTATGTGGATGGGCACTCATGGCTTCAAATGGGATATTTCTAAGTTTCCTGACATCTCTTGAATTTCTTGGCACAAAGAATGAATCATATTACTGGGATAATGAACCATTTAATGACTTGTGTGTTGATTTATCAGACAGTGCTGGAGAGACCAATTTAAAAATATAAAGTCATAAGTCACCCAGTCAGGGTGTGTGGTAGGCTAGAGGCTTGGCTCCCGGCTGGGTATTGCTGTGTTAATCATGATGACGCCGGGCCTGGCAGGCAGTGCAAGGATGTACATGCTGGGTCCTCTTCCTCTGGTGAGATCATTCATTTAAGCAGCAGTCATGGTTTTTTACCATGTGCTGGGTGCTGGGGAGAGAAAATAACCTAAAAGGTCAGAATGTCTCCTTCTCATTAGGCTAAGGGAGCCTAAGGTTGGATCTTCTGGGATTCCTGGGGAAGAGTAAAAGCCAGGGAAGGGGGAGATGCTTGCGCTAGAGGCAGCTGGGAGCTGCCAATGGAAGTGTCTCTGTACTTTGCAGGCAAAGCAGTCCTGGCATCATCAAGCCCCAGGACTGACCTGGCTATGTCAGCCCCTTCCGCCACACTGAGAGATCCACATTCCACCAAGCGGTGCGAGCTCTTATTTTATAGTTGAAGGAACCGCCTCTGAAATAAAAAGACAGGGAAATTCTTGAACTTAAGTAGTGTTAATATAGGTTCCATGCTCTTATCACGTGCACTGATGAGGCAGGTACTAGTCTAATTAATGATTAATGATAAAGAAACTGAGGCTCAAGAATTTATGAAAATCCCCGTTGACCACACAGCTCAGAGGAGGTGGAACTAGATTTAACTATGACCACCTGACATGGGAAACTGGGACTTAACCACAATGTTGGCTGCCTCCCTTTCTAGGAAAGGACTTTCATTCAAAGAGAATAAGTCATGTCTGCTTTTTTAACAGAAATAATGTTAAAGAAGTTGTGCTGGTAGCCCAGACCCACTTTAAAAAAGAGAAACAGCCACAGCATTTCTAGTCAACGAATGAAAGGTGAGGACTGAGCAACAAGAAAGTGTCAGCAAGGCCTGTGATAAGCCAGCCACTGTGAGACACTCCAAATGCATCATGTTCTTCTATGGGAGAGATTTTCCTTCTTTAAAAATGTGATACCCCTCCTTGATGAGCACACTCTCCCATCCCCGCCCCTACTCTTCAATCTGGCTTCTCTCTGCAACACTGTGCATGTTGAGGGCCCCGATTACTTCCATGCTGCTGCCGGCAATGCACACTTCAGATGTGGTCTTACTCGATCTCTCAGCAGCTGTCAACAATAGGCCACTCATTTATTCGTGAAAAGTGATGTCTCCTTGACACCATTCTCATCTGATTCTCCTCATACCCCCTGGCCATCTCTTTCAGTCTCTTTCACTGGATCTTCTACTTTTTCCAGAACTCAAACTATTGCAGCTTTGTCCTGGGCTCTGTCTACACAACTGCTTTATGTCATCTCATGTAATCCTACAGCTTTCAATATCATACATGCTGATACTTTGTTTTTCTTTAGCTTTTTTTTTTGCTTGTTCCATCTTGAGTTGAATCCGTACTCTATTTTTGGTCTTTCTTGTATGCTAATAAATGCAATCATAACCAAAACTGTCCTTGAATATGCCTTTGGCCATATCCTACAGACTTTTATCTTTAGTACTCTCACTGTCATTTATTTCTAATTATTTGTAATGTCAGTTTTCATACTCACCTTAAACCAAGATTTATTTCCAAGTGAAGTGTTTATGATATCTAGTTTTATTGAATCCTTTCAGTGAATGTGGCCTGTATCATTTTTGCCTTTGGGAAACCGGTGGTTTATTTCTTTGTCTAATAAAAGGCCAGTTGAAAAAAATGTTCCACAAGTATATGAAAAAAATATGCAGTCTGTTTACTGGGTGCAATTCATGTTAGCAATACAACCATACAGTTAATTGAATTAGACACAGACAGTTCATATGAAAGGCATAAGAGAGATATTTAAGTAATTGTCTTATTTAAATCCTCCATGACCTAATCTTTTTTTTGGGGTCTACTTGGTATCCTAATCCCTTAGAGAAGTTTTTAAATCTCTCACCAAGACTGTGGCTTGTCAGTTTATCTCATATTTCCAAGAGTTTTAGCTTTATAAATATCAAAGTTTATGCTTCTCTGGTCATAAAGTTTATGACTATTATATTTTCTGTGGGGATTGTAATTTTTTAATATAAAATATCTCCTTCCCATTTGACACTTTTCACCTTGAATTCTATTTTGACTGTTTTTAGTATTGCCATTCCTGTTTTATTTTTGTTAGAGTTTTCCAGGCATATCTCTATATATTCTTTAATTTTCAACTTTTTTCTCTCTCTTTCTCTCTCTATTTTTAAAATTTAGGTGTGCCTTTTTTTTTTTTGGTAAGTAACATAGAAATGGATTTAAAATATTCCAATTCAGAAATCTCTCCTTAAAATGGAAATTAAATTCACACTTATTGTGATTAATGATTACTATCTTATTTTACTTAAAATACCTTCCTGTTATTTGTTTTATTGTTTTTTGTAACTTTAATTATTTTAGTAGTTGGAAATTACATCTTATTTCTAATCTTTTAATGGTTGGTATTAAAGGTTTTTTTTAAATGACATAGTATTATACAAGAGTTTTATACATTTAACTAATACACGTGAACATAGTTTTATTTTAATGTCCAGAATTAATCTCTACCTTTAGCCACCTTGAATGAACAAGACCTTTAGCACACTGTATACTCCCCCTCCCTCCTCCAACCCTAATACCCACAGTATTTTGAAATCATCTGGAATTTTAGTCTGTATTTTATTCACTTTTTTCTACATTATGCCCATGCTTTAAAATTTTCCATTCTTCTTAATTGCATTATGCCTCACAGTTTCATCACAGACAGCTACTTAGACTTAACAAGGAATGTTACTAATTTCCTTGCTCACTGCTGTGGCAGACTGTATTTTCAAAGATGTCACCACAGAGTCTCCCATCCACCATACTCTTCTTACAGTTAGACCCACATCCTCTCCCTGAACCTGGGTGTCCCTTTGTGAATACCTTGACCAATAGAGCACAGTGGAAGTGAAACGATGTGACTTCTCAGCTCAGAGCATAAAAAGGCATTGCCCTTCTGCCATGTTGTCTGGAGAGGTTCACTCTTGGAACCAAACTAGCCCATGTGGAGAGACCACATGGAGAGTCCGTAAGTTTTGGCTGATGGCCCTACTGAGGTCCCAGCCCATAGTTGGTATCAACCGCCAGACATCTGAGGGAAGATGCCTCCAGATGCTTCCAGCCCTTACCCACTGAATCACCTTCAGCCTTTGAGTCTTCATCTGAGGCCCCAGACATTGAGGAACAGAGGTTAGCAATGTTTACTGTGCCCTATCCAAATTCCTGACCCACAGAATCTCTGAGCATAGTAAAATGGTTGCTTTCCACCTCTAAATTTGTGTCCCTTGTCATGAAGCAATAGTAACTTGACAGAACAACACTGTTTCTTGTATCCTCAATGTCCATATTTCTTGATTAACTTTATTATAGCACACCCTCAAGTAACATTTTTTCAGAGATGATACACTGGTGATGAATTATATGAATTTTAATATGTATAATTTTTAACCTTACACTTGATATTAGATATAGAATTCTAGGCTTAAAAAATTTCCGCTAAAAATTTTAAGGGAGTCGTGTCAGGATTTCCAGCATCTCATATTGCTAATGAGCAGTTTGATGGTAGTCAGATTTTTATTCCTTTTAAGGTAACCTGTATTTTTATTTTTATAAAAGTTTTTGAGATTTTGATCTCAGTCCTTGGATACTGGAATCACCAGAATATGTATCTTTTAAAGTTTTCTCCCTTGGGGCATAGCTTCTCCAGGATTCTGGTTGGCCATCATTTCTGGGGAGATTCACAAGAGGGGACGAGTGAGACAAACTATAGTGTCACCTGTTGGATTGCTGAGACCATAAGTAACACTCATCATCTACCTCTTCCACCACACTTTTGGAATTCCCCTATCTCTTGGTGACACTAGCATTTCTACTGGTTGAAATGGCTTGCCTGATGAGGACTGGGAGGGAGGTAACCAAGAACCTCATCCCTTCGAAGTCTGAGATGTGGTTTCCGTGTCTTTAACAGACCATGGTTGCTGTACTTGCACATTTACTGTTAAAACTGGATATGAGAATAACAAGAGATAGCCAAGTCTATCATCTGGATGCCAAAGATATTCCTCCCTGCCAGGATTATGTAGCAGGAGTCCTGTCTCATGGTGGGCAGGGCCATCACCCTTGCCATCATAGTAACTGCTTCTGTGGTGGATGGTTTCTGGCAAGAGGAGCCCAAAGTAACCAGGTGGTAGCAGTAGCTTTAAGTTTAGTGGGACTCCAACTGTGTCTCCTTGGTAGAAGCATTTCCCCTATAGGAAACAGAACTTCTACACCCATGAGCCTAAAGCTGCATGGAAGGAAGCACAAACACCCAAGTGATGTTGAACAGGGCCACTCTTACTTCCATTTTCCTGACCCATGTATCCTACCTCTGGAGACATAGCATCATAGAATGGCCATGGGTTTAAAGTACACCACACTTTAAAGGATGGCATTCTCTTTGCAGAGTGTCATCACTAAGCTGATTCCTCAGCTGTACCTTTAAGAAGCCATTCCGTTGCTCTATCACCCAGCAGCTCCTGAGTGGTGTGGCAAGTGGTGGGACACTTGGATGCCATTGTCATGTGCCAATGCTGGACCATATTTGCTATACAGTGGATCCTTTGGGGTGAGGTGACATTATATGGAATCCCATGTCAGGAGATCAGATGCTCTAGAAGCACTTGGATTGCAGTACTGGCTGAGGCTCTGTGGACAGGAAAGGCAAGCCAATATCCCTAATATATGTTATTTCTAGTCAAGATGAATGTTGCCCCTTCTCAGGTAGAAGAGGTTCAATGTAATCAACTTACCTCCAAGTGACTGGTTAGTGTTAGTTTCTATAGCTGCCAGTTAGATATCCACCAGTGGTTGCAGCTATACCAACCTTGGGGAGAAGGAGCCCATGTTGTTGGGTCAAGTGTAGCCTCTACTTCTGCCACCACAGCTCTTCCACTACTATTCCAATCATGAGCCCATTGCACAAGGATCAGGGTGGGCAAGGCCAGAGGCTGGCTGACATCTACTGGCTCAGTCATCCTGTCCACTTGGTTTTTTTGGTCTCTTCTGCAGTGAATGCTTTCTGGGTGTTAGCTTACTAAGATCCTCATACTCTATGGTCACTCTCATATGTCTATACATATATCTCTTCCCCTGCTCCTCCAATCTTTCTCCTTCCAAGCCCTTAACCAACCAGGATCTTATGATCATCTTTATGCTCATTTGCCAAATCAATAACTATGTTCTACATATGTTATGTGTTAACATGTTCTAGTAAAGATACCACATCCAGCATAGTTATAACTAGGGCTACTACTTGGTTAAATTTGTAGTTGTTTACCGTCATCTGCTGTGACCCATTTTGTTTTTGTACGAGTCAGACTTGCGAGTTAAGTGGAGACCATGACTTCTGTGCCCTTTAAATCTTTGAGAGTGACACTACTTTCCACCCTGCTCTTCAGGATGTGATATGTTGTTTTTTTATTTATTCTTCAGTCAAGAGTTGCAGGATGAGGGGCAATTTCAGGATCTTCTTCTTGGTCTTTCCTAGTAGAATAGCTTTTATTCCATAAGTCAAGAGCCAATGCATGGTCTAAGCTACTGTTTGTGCTGTGTGCAGTCAGTGGTTCCCTAGTCAGGCTAATGATAAATTCAAGAATGAGGGCAATGACCACCATGTGGACCCACTGTGAGATAGAGTTGGACCAGGACTCCATTTAGTGCCTCATCCCATATACCGCTACTCTGTATCACATGGAGCATGATGGCATTTGGGGTTCTCAGATTCTGTACAGGTTGATGGCCATTCTGATGCTGCCCAAGCTGTGTAAGCAAGGCCAAGTAGCTCACCAGAAAGTCATTCTGGGATTGCTCCTGCCCATGATTTAGGCTGTGGAGCTTCTACACCATTAAGCACAGCTAAGATGATGTTATCCTGGAAAAATTTCAGAACAGCCATTATATTCCTTTACCATGTCCATAAACTTTTAATTAACTCATATTTTAGTACTCTCTCTTTCTATATATCTATCTTTGGCTCCCTTTTTCTGTTTGTCTTTTTGTGAAACTGCTAATCATGTCAGTCTTTTGGAGAACTCAGAGTATAACTCTTCCCTTTCTCTTTCTGTCTCTGTCTCTGTTTCTTTTGCTCTGTTTCTATTCATTTGATAATGGTGTGGTATCTTGTTTCTCTCTGAGTCCTTGAAAATTAATCTAGTACTGGCCATATAGAGACTATCTAGTGAAATTTGCTTGCTAGTGAATGGGTGTTTAATGAACACCTGTTATTTACCATATACCCAGTGGTCACTGTGGAAGATACAGAAGTGAATAATACATGAGGAGCTCATAGTCCAGGGAAGGAAGTGGAGGGCAGCCCGGAAAAGGGAATTTTCTATGGCTGCAGCTGTAGATCCCAGTTTAGAGTAAAACTCAATAGAGAAGACATGACCGTTCCTGAGCCTCAGTCTCTGAGCCAATATCCACCAGGTCAAATGTGATGAACCACTGGGGTGAAAGAGGTCCCCAGTAGCTTTTGCAACAGGTCCCACTTTGCCAACATGTGTCCCCAGCTCTGGGACTGGGATCCCCTGGACACCTCTCTGGGTAGCAGGTCAGTTAGTGCACGAGGGTAGCTGTCCTTCTCGTCCAGCATCTCCAATAGCCGGGCAGTCAACCAGCTGTTGCAGATAGCAATTGCCCTTTAAAAGGCCTTAAGCTACCTTTGTGACCATCTTTAACAGTTCAAAACAGCACAACACATTTTTAAACAATTTTACTCAACAGTTCCTTTTCTGTATAGTCTTAAAAGAATGAACTTACTTTCTTTAAAAAAAAAAAAATTGAGTGCTTGCTACTGAGAGAAAATGGAGAAAATGATGCAGCTTGACATTTGTTGCTAAGCCTAGGAGGTAGGAGGTGAGACACTCGGGCAAGTTCATTGCTGGTGCATAAAGCTAGGAGAGGAATTTATGTTCTTCCTTATTTCCCTCCCCCTCCTCTCAAGAAAAACATCAAGTAGGTAGAAAAGAAGAGGCAGTGTCACTCTTGTATTTAAAAATCCCCCAAGTGGCTTTCCATCATAATTGCAATACAATCTAAACTCCTTCCAAGATCTCCTTCCTAGATCTGTTCCCTGCCTGTCTCTTCAGCCTCATCTCCTAAACCTCCTTTGTCTCCCCTGCTCTTCTGGCCTTATTCCTTTTTCTGGAACAGCTGAGGGGTATGCTGGAACTGGCTCGTGTGTGTTCTTTCCCAACTATGTGTTCTCGTGTACTCCTGCTGCTCAAAGAGGTAGGAGTATTTACACCAGGGAAATTGGCAAACGCTAGAAATCAGGAGCCCACAGCTCCACCCCTGCACAATAAGCCAACTCCTTTTCCTCCTTTGGTCTTTTCTCAGATGTTTCCTCCACCTGGAATGACCTCCCCTCATTTTTGTGTCCAACTCCTTTCAGTCCTTCGGCTCATGTACATACCTCCTCTGAGAGGCCTTCCTTGATTACCCAATTCTAGAGGAGCCACTCATTCACTCGTGAGCATATATACTGTTTCAATCCTCTGAATATAATTATCAAAGTATAACTCTAAAAATGTTAAAAACATAATTCTCATATAGATATGACGCATGTGCCATCATTATATTTAACTCATTCATGACTAGGCTAGTTCAAAAGAGGAATATGAGAAAGTGGGATTTTACAGTCAGTTCATCAGGGAAAAAAGAATCGCTAAGATAAGATTGCAAAATTAGATTAAAATTGGTTTTGTACTACAGGGGAATAAAATATGAAACTTTGGGGTTACTGTCTCTACTGGACGGAAAATGATTTATTGTACCTTAACAGTTTTATGAAACTGTAAAATGCCTGGGTCCTAATCAGTTGTTGAAATAGATGTCCCGTATTAAGTTCTGAATAATTTTTCTTACGTAAAAAGAACATATCAGCTAGTAATATGTCTTGTTTTCTCTCTACGCACTTTTATACCTATCTACCATGTCTGCCTCCCAACAGGAGGCAGAAAAAGAAATAAGCTTCTGGGCATCTGAAACAGTGCCTGGAACAGAGCAGCACTGAATATATATCTGTTGGGTGACGACTGAGGCTTGGTGTCATGGGAGGAAGACCCAGGGGGGGAAAGCTGCAGTGCCAAGTGGGCAAGGAGGAGCTTTGGGTAACAGGGCTGATCTGAAAGCTCACTGGGCTCCAGCACCCCTGGCCAGCCACATAGGCTTCCTCAGTCATTTTGGAAACTCCTTTCTCTAGCCTGGAATCAGGAGGGAGTGAGAGAGTGACCCCAACTTACTTAACTTCACTGTACCTTGTTTTCCTCTGCTATGAAATAGGGGAAATGATAGTAACTTGAGATAAGATTTGGTGTAGAGATAATGATGTAAAATGCTTAGTGCAGGGCCTGGTACATAGTAAGTGCTCATTACATGTTTGATATACATGTTTGATTTACATGGTATATATAGGAAGTAACAGTGGAAATTCAGTGGAGGGAGAAGTGCCATCCAGCGTGTGGCTTGGGAAGGCTCTAGGGGGTGAGGTAGGATCTAGGTCTGGAAGAACGGGCAGAATGTCCAAAGGTGGAGGGGGAGGTGGTGGTGAGTAAGGGAATTCCTGGTAGAGGGGGAGCCAGAGTAATGAAACAGAGGTTGAAAGTGGACACCATAAAGGGGGGTTGTGAGCCTGTCTGAACCTCAGCTCTGCAAATTGCTAGTTGTGTGACCTTGGTCGAGCGACTTAATCTTTCTGAACCTCAGTTTCTCCAACCATAAAATGGGGGTGACAAGGGTAAATGTAACTCCCTGGGGATGTTCTAAGGAATTAAGATGATACATGTAAAGTGCTGCAGAAGTGATAGTGATTGATCATTGAGAAATACTCATTTACCTTGTTTTATCCTGCCAGCAGAAAAGCTTGATTTGACTCAGAATATGTGTTAGAGTTTAATGGGTTTCTTCTCACTTTTCTATTGATAATATGTTTTTTTCTTAGTTTTTAAAAAATTAATTAATGAATTAATTTATTTTTGGCTGCGTTGGGTCTTTGTTGCTGTGCAAGGACATTCTCTAGTTGCAGCGAGTGGGGGCTACTCTTCGTTGCAGTGCATGGACTTCTCATTGCAGTGGCTTCTCTTGTTGCAGAGCATGGGCTCTAGGCACACGGGCTTCAGTAGTTGTGGCACACGGGCTCAGTAGTTGTAGCTTGTGGGCTCTAGAGTGCAGGCTCAGTAGTTGTGGCACATGGGCTTAGTTGCTCCGCGGCATGTGGGATCTTCCTGGACCAGGGCTCAAACCCATGTCCCCTGCATTGGCAGGCGAATTCTTAACCACTTGTGCCACCAGGGAAGTCCTTTAATTTTTTTTTTATTGAGGAACCACGAGTTAGGTTATTCTTAGTTCTCCATTCTTGCACCTATATCTACTTGAATTTCATTTACTGAAATTGAATTCGGATGGGAGAAATATTGTCAGGAAATAAAATGCCTGCTATGCCTCCACAGGAGGTGTTATGATTTGATTTTGATCAGAGACAAGATACCTTGTGTGCTTCTCAGGTGTAACCCCCAAATCCTATATTTTGAGGAAATGAACCAACAACTACAGAAGTGATTTGCTTCAGTCACTTGGCTGGGTTTGGGTGCAAGCAAAAATACTAAGAAGTTGTAGAGAAATTGAGAACTTTTTAGTGGTGTTTATCCTCACAGAATGCTATTTGGGCAGTAGAACCAAAGTCCAGTATCTAAAGAGGGCAACCCTGTAACATTTTCATTAACCAAAATTCCCAGGTACTGCCTGAGCCTGGAATTTTCTCCCAAAGCAGAGCCTGAGATGAGGGAGGGCTTTTGTGTGTTAGTCATTTTCTGTGGGAAGTTATCCCAGGAATATGAGTGTGGGAACTAAGGGGAGCAAGACAGGGAAGAGAGAAATCTTTCTCAAATAGAGGGATTCTCAAATTGATTACGACTGTGGGCAACTGGGGCTTAATCCTTCCAGGACCTTCTGAGGAACCGTGCACATAGAGTGCGCCTCAAAAGATCTATCCAGGGCCATAGGAGGGGAGTGTCAACCACCAGCAACTTGAGTCCCCCATTGTTGATGGTTGCCCTTGGGTGTTAAGACCTTCCTAAATTCAGGCTAAGGTGACCAACTTGTCCCAATTTGCCTGGGGCTGTCCCAATTTCCAAACTGAAAATCCTGCATCCTGGGAACCCCCTCAATCCTAGAAAAAGCTCGATGGTTGGTCACCCTGGTCCAAAATGGCCTGTGTGGGTTCCTGCAGAACTCAGTGGGCGTCAGACAGTGAACTACTTCCAGGGCAGAAAGCAGGAGGAACACAGTGCAGTGGAGATGAGAAGTCATCAGGCTACACCTTCCCAAAGTTGGTTGCAGCAGCAGTAGCTGGAGTAAAAAGTGGGCCATGTGGATGTGAGGTGGGCACAAGAAGTACCCAGGACAGAGCCCACAGAGAGAGGAAGAGAGTCCAACCTGGAGGAGAAGGTGAAGCTACCCACCCACTCTCTGGCATGAGGTTGAAGGTGTAACCCCACAGGGCAGACCGTGGACCAGGGGCAGGTACTCTACGGGAGGGGATTTTTGACTCAAAATAAGGAAGACTATTGTAACAGTTTCCAAGTTATCAAAATGTCTTGATTGAAAAGATCATTTGCTCCAATTCTCTCATGAGACACATGAAGCCTAGGACAGGAACTGATGTGTCCCATGTCACCCAGGGGGTTGGAGCAGGGCCAGGATTAGAACTTTAGCTACCTGACTAGCCTGAAGTCAGGAGATGTGAGAAAAAGAATCAGACTACTTCAGGAGGAAGAAAGTTCCCTGTTACTGGAGTCCTTCAAGAGAGTCTGAACTTTTTGGCCTGGCTACTGTAGGAGAGGATTCATGCTCTGGGTGACCTTAAGCTTCCCCTTATCCCAGAATTTTGTGGTACAATGACACATCAGAGTGGAGTCTCCAAAAGTAAAATGTCATAAGAATAGTAAGGGGGAGGTAGATGAAGAGTTAGAATTAAATAGTGAAGATTCAAACACAGCATGTGGCACAGCCCAGTGCTTATTCCTTCCATTCTCTCTGCATTGACTGGCTCAGTCTGTGCATGAAAAGTCTGAAGTGTGAGTGCATGTGTGTGTGTACATGTGTGTGTATGTGTGCATGTTTGTATGTGTGAATACATATGAATGACTCTGTGTATGTCTGTGTGCATGAATGCACGAGCAAGCACGCGTATGTCTATGCACGTTTGCACGTGCATTCATGTGTATGCAAGTGTAAGTTTGTGTGCAGAGGAAGGGAACAAAACGGAAGGGTTGAACTGGGCTCAGATAGCTGAAATGATTCAAGCTCCAGCAAAGAAAAACTGAATCGTTTAATGTTGTAAATATTCAAGTCTAAAGGCATTTTCAAGATAAACCTAGGCCAAACGCCTGTTCACAGATCTTTTCAAAAGATGCAAATGAAACAAGCATTTCAATTCTGAACTCTCACAAAGTGGATTTCAGACTCAAGCCCTGAAAGCCCTTTTTCCTGCTGGGAAAGAAAGATTTTCTCTGCAGTGCTCAGCAGTTCTAACTGAAGCTTGCCCTGTCATCTGGGCCATTGGATAGTGAGAAACTAGAGTTTGAAGGGATGAGGGAATGGACCAGGGGTAGAGACCCAGAGCAACCAGGTGTACAGGTTGGGGTAGGATTCACCCGTTCATTATTTTTGTGCGTTTCTCTACCCTTAAGAAGTAGCAGGCATGCACCACACATGGGCGGCTCCCTGTGTTACTCTTGAGACATCAGTTCAGTTTGTGGGGAAAGAGCTCAGATGCTGGACTGACTACACTGCAGTTTCAGGTTCCAGAATGGTTACTTACGCTGTCCAGCCCTGGGCCTCTCTCAGCTTCGTGTTCTGTCTGTAAAGTACGGATAAGAGCAGAATGCTCCTTGCTTGCTCCCCATGGGAGGTTAAGTGTGATCATGGGAAATAGAAGCTGTTTGTAATCTGTAAAGTGCTCTCTTCAAAAATGCTTAGCTCATCCTGGTGGACACAGCAGCCCTCATTATTCTTCTCCCCACCCCCCACCCCCACTGGACTTTCAGTCCACACCATACACAATACAGTATGGGATTTTGTGTTGTTTCCTGTGATAGTCTGTCTTCACAAATATTGGAAGAATCTTGAGGCTAGGGACAATCTCTTTTACTTAAAAAGACAAAAACAAAACCCCTTCCTGTTCGTTACCTAACTTGTTGATTAACTCTCCTTATTTATTTATTTTCGATTTATTATATTATTTATTTATTTTATTTATTTTTGTCTGCATCAGGTCTTTAGTTGTAGCACGTGGTATCTTCGATGAGGCATGTGGGATCTTTTGCTGCGGCACACGGGCTGCTTGTTGCCGTGCACGGGCTTCTCTCTAGTTGTGGTGTGCGGGTTTTTCTCTTCTCTAGTTGTGGTGCGTGGGGTCCAGAGTTCGTGGGCTCTGTAGTTTGCAGCACGTGGTCTCTCTAGTTGAGGCGAGGGAGCTCAGCAGTTGTGGCACGCAGGCTTAGTTGCCCCGCGGCATGTGGGATCTTAGTTCCCTGACTAGGGATCGAACCCACGTCCCCTGCAAGGTGGATTCTTTACCACTGGACCACCAGGGAAGTCCCAACTCTCCTTATTTAAATATAGACATTTATGTTTTCAACATTTATGTCATCCATTTATTTTCACGTGTTGCTAAGGGACACCAAAATTTAAAAAAATTGGATATTTACTGACTTCTCTAGCTTCTGTAAAAGCAGCCATGGGAAGCAAACAGATGTTTTTCATAGGCTTCTGAATGCTTTGGACCTTCGGGACACTCACCCTCACCTTGCGGTGATTCCAGAGGCTGAGTCTCTCCAAAATGGGAATAAGGTTATCATCTTGGGAGAGACCTTCCTGGATGATCTGAAGCTTTTGGTGAGAAAGAGAGTGGCAAGCAGTTCCTGGAGAAGCACTGAGAACTGCTTGGTGCAAGGAGAAGACTTAGTGATTGTTTTCTTTAGCAAGCTTCCTTAGTATTTTTGGTAGGAAATTATACTGATTTGGAGCTAATTAATTTTATTCAGTTTTCATTTTCTTACTTCTTTCTTCAGAAATATCTCAAAGCTCTCTTTTACATCATTTGCCATCAACACTACATCATCATTCCCATGGCAAAATCCAAGA
This sequence comes from Balaenoptera musculus, assembly GCF_009873245.2. Lineage (NCBI taxonomy): Eukaryota > Metazoa > Chordata > Mammalia > Artiodactyla > Balaenopteridae > Balaenoptera > Balaenoptera musculus. The sequence goes on along the minus strand of NC_045803.1, from coordinate 23,271,188 downwards.
TAAGCAGATCATGGAGGTTACCTCATTGGTTTAGAATCTTGTGGTAATTGGGAATTTAATGACGAGCCCTAGAGGGTCCAGTCTGTTGCTAATCCAGGGACACAACCCGATACATATATATATATACACACACATACACACACACATATATATATATAGAGAGAGAGAGAGAGAGGGAGAAAGAGGGAGAGAGAGGGAGAGAGACCTTTTACAGCCCTCACAGCACAGATCACTGGGGCACTGGACAGTTTAGCAATTCTTTTCAGTAGGGTTCTTATCCCTCAGGGTTGTATTGTGAAGGTCCTGAAACTAAAGCACTGCATTAAGAAAAAGGGAGTAGTGTGTCCTGTGGCCATCCTCCCCCCTCCTCAAACCCCTCACCCTCTTGCCTTTCTCCATCCTTCACTTTATCCCAACCCTCACTTCCCCCACACTGCATTTTGCATCTCTCAGCCTTGGGGAGGCTTACCTGATGCTCAAGATGGTGTCAAGGTTGTCTGTTGAGTACTGTCCTCCACTTGTTAATTTAAAAAAGCATTGTAGTTAAATTCTGATGTACTTATATTAAAGCAGATCATTTATACTTGTATTAAAACAGCAGTATTGGGCTTCCCTGGTGGCGCAGTGGTTGAGAATCTGCCTGCCAATGCAGGGGACACGGGTTCGAGCCCTGGTCTGGGAAGATCCCACATGCCGCAGAGCGGCTAGGCCCGTGAGCCACAACTACTGAGCCTGCGCGTCTGGAGCCTGTGCTCCGCAACAAGAGAGGCCACGATAGTGAGAGGCCCGCGCACCGCGGTGAAGAGTGGCCCCCGCTTGCCACAACTAGAGAAAGCCCTCGCACAGAAACGAAGACCCAACACAGCCAAAAATAAATAAGTAAATAAATAAAAAACCAACCCAGCAGTATTCCTTCTATACTATTTGGTATAAGACGTTATTCTTTAACCCTACACTTCTTTTTCTTGATTCTGTGCCTTTTTCTTCTTATCGTGCCCCTTCACCTGCTAACTCTGTCTACCCTCCAAGACTCAGTTTTATTGTCACTTACTTCTGGAAGCCCCCTACTGATCTCTCTGGCAGGATCAGTCCTCCCATACTTCCTGGATGCGTTGTTTTTATCACTCTAATGCATGTCACTTCACGCCATATTATCTATTTATGGTCTGTCTCCTGCATGCTACTGCAAGGTCAGGGACTATGTCATATTTATCCCAGTGTCTCCAGTCTTGCACAGGGCTGGCCATATAATGGAGAGTCAGTGAATGTTCATTAGATTGATACTGATGTAGCATTCTCAAATACAAAATGATGATTCAAATCCACAAAGTAAGAATGCCATTTATCTTCTCACAGTAAGAGAATTATGGAACTGAATTTACTTTAGCAGAGCCTCTGCTAAAGGCGCTGGTGTTCCTGTCACCATCAAAGATGCAACTTTCCTTTATTCTCACACATGGGCTCATGGGGGCTTTACGATTCTGTCACGGCTCACAGCTCTGTGATTGCAAGATCCTCTCTCACCTCCTGATTTCCCTCTAAGCCTACAGAGGATGACAGGAGGGGAGCTGCTTGTAGAGAGAGACAGACAGCTGGAAAACACACTACCCTTCCCCCTCATACCGCTCCACCTGGAAGCTAGATGGGGTGACTACTGTTATGTGGTGTGAAGGCATCATCTAACCTTTGATTTCACATCTAAGATTACACAGATTCATAATGACCGCAGCTGGCTCAGAGCCTCTGGGAAGCAGATGGCATTGGGGTGTTCCCTCTCCAGCCTGCGAGATGTGCACTGCATCCAAAGCCTCGGTAAGGTGGGGGTGTCTTAGTCTGAGTTTCCCCAGAAGTAGACCCCAAGGCAAGGATTTGAGTGCAAGCAGTTTATTTGGGAAGTGAACCCAGGAAGCACTGATAAGGAAGGTGGCAGTGAGTCAGGGAAGGGAAGACAGCCAACAAGGGAGAGTAAATGAGTCTCCACTGTGGGCAGCAGGAGTTTAATCTTGTTGGGGACTCTGGGAGACAGGGTGGAACTTGCACCTCAGAGTGACCCTGTCAGATGGATGAGGGAGCTGGGGTCTGGTCATTGGCTGGGGATTGCTCCTGGGGAGCTTAATTCCCCGGCATTTCTGGCCTGCCACATATGTGGGCAGAACGGGCTCCAGTGGCAAGAGGAAACCCTCAGGCAAAGGAATTCAGTCTGGCCAGTGGAGGTTAGGCTGGTGGGCATGGAAGTGCTCCGTGCCATGGGGCCTGCAGATGCTTGCTGCAGGAAGGGTGCAACAGCTCCTGGAGACTAGCTGGCACAATGCCCTGTGCCAACCCTGATTCCCAGTTGGAGGGTTGACAAGTTTGCTTGCTGGCAAGGTCACTTCCAGGCCCTTATGCAATTATTACAAACAAACGGCTCCTTTTAATCTTAAATGGCAGACTCTCAGAGTTTACGAGAGCAAGGCATTAAAATGTTCTTGAAAAGTATTTGATAATCTAGCTTGTATTTGGGCAGTGCCGACATTAGGGTTTAAAAATGTCTCAGAGCTCCTCAGTTGGTTTGATCTCTACCACTCCGATCTTCTAAAGAATAATTTGATAAATTGGTTATTATGAAAGCTCCACAATGAAATGCAACTGGATTGTGCGGTGCAGTGATGCAACTTCAAAGCGAAGGTGTTGCAGGAACCAGAGGTGTCAGAAGGCTGACCAGTGTGCTCTCAGTTTAAAGCATTTGCCCCAAACATGGACTTTATTTATTAGAATAGCAGTGAGGATTTACCAGGAATACTGACAAAAGAGTTTTTGTGCTTTCCTTGAATATTATCCCTTCTTAATGATGCATTTTGGGGGAATATTATACAAATGTTCAGTTGTAAAAGCTACTCCAGGAGAATGTTATACTTTTGCTTAATATTTAAGCATTTGCTAATCTTCGGGGACCAGAATTAACACTCAGCAGTAATTTTTTTAAGAAAAAACTTCACATTTGCATTGCCCTTTATTAATCAAGTGAGACAATATCAGTCAAAAACACTTTGTAAACTGCGAAGTGCTCACTCTTATTCCTCAGGCTTTAAATCTTACCTGACAGTTCAGCCCAAGATACGAGTCAGGTTGGAGATCTGTCTGTGAAGGTTCTGGGTGAAGAAGTACCAGCTTGGAGAGAGGACAGCAACCAGGTGTGGGGAGTAACCTCCCTCCTGGTAGGAATGCTGAGGAAAAATGGTCCATACTTATGGTTTCATTGATCCTGGGGGAGCTCGCTAAGCACAGAACCAAGGAAGCAGCTATATTTCAGAGGAAGTCATGTGTAATTACACCACTGTTCTTATGCTGTTTTATGGTAGCTAAGAATACTGTAATGTGTTTTTAATCATGAGCACATGCCCACAGGACCTAGAGAGAGTGGCTGAATTTGAAATTAAAAACAAAAATCCAATAAATAAATCCAAGCAGATTTTTTTTTCAAACACGTTGTTATGTTGGACAAATTGTTTTATTTCCCCTTTTTGCAAACTTGCTCATCAAATTCTCTTCACTCTCATTATCTTCCACTTTGTCAATAATCATTTTCTTACAGCTCTTTCTGACAACCTCTCCAAATCTCACCACACTGAATTACTTTTTGGCCTTTGCGTTTAAAGGTGACAAACAAATACACAGCTCAGTGCAGCTCAGACCATGCTTGATTTCAAGATGAATCTTCCAAACTTCCTTCTTTCCTCCCTCCCTCCCTCCCTTCCTTCCTCCCTCCCTTCCTTCATTCCTTCTTTCACATACTTATTAAACACCCTCTATGAGCTAGGCATTTAGGTCTGCCACTCTGCCTAAACACTCAAGAGCTTGCTGAATAAATAAAGATTTGTTGCCTGGCATAATTCTTCTGCCTCTTTGTAGAGAACATGGATTTGTTTGTCTGAAATACAGGCCATTATTCTCATTTCTAAGTCTCTGTTCTGAGAGCATCAATATGGCAGTTTTCAGAATGAAAAAAAGAAGAAGAAGCAGAAGCAGGCCCTTTCAGTGATATTATACCTCTTAAATGACAAACCTGTAATTTGCAGAGGGAAAATGATTCCCTGAATGTATCTTATATCCTTGAGTTCCAAATTACAAAGTTCTCGCTGAAATTGGTTTCTGCCCAGGAGGAGATAAAGTCAGTCAAGAAGCTGGCTTTCTGATCAACACCTTGCTTCCACCGCAGAGCACGCGGCCCCAGCCCTGCCAGACCAAACAAGGAGCATTAGAGGCAATTTCCAGTTCTTGCTGGGACCTTCAGTGAACATTCTAAAGACAGGAGACAACAGCAGGCTAGAGAGGTTATTAATATTTTATTTTCAGCAGGGGTTACAAGGAATCATTCGGGGGAACTTGCAGATGCTGGTGGTGGTAATGACACGGGGCCCAGATTGCTTTGCTATGGCATTTAGTGAGACCCAGACACACCAGTCACCAGGACAAAGGCATTATCTTATAAAATGAGAAGATGCCTATTGACTTGGATTAAAACTATTGAAACTGCTGATAAGCTTTGACTAATACTGAGTCTCTTAGTAACCTTCCTAAACATCACTCGTTCCTGTTGGAGGTTTTCTGTAAAGGAGATGGATGGACCGAGGCTTGCTGAGTCTCTTATTAGCATTTGGAAGGAATCACTCCCTCTAGGCACAGGTTCCTCTTCTTTCCAGTCTCCCTGCACTGTCCCTCAGTGCAGTGCCAAGAAGTCCTGAGAGCCCCCTGGGAGGAGAGGGAGACAGCTTCACCCCAACTCTACTGACAAGGAAACTGATCTCAGAGAGATTCAGTGGCTCACTTCAGATCCCATCTGGCCTCTTGGGGCCATAATGGGCCCAGGAGTCCTGACTTGCTGTGCAGTTACTGCCTTTCTTGCCCCAGCACTCTGGGGACTGTCTAGGAAGCTCCTTTACAACTTTTCTTTGGGAGTGGTGTGAGCACAAGCAACCTCCTCAAAGATTAAGAGCCTCTAAACTGCTCAGTAACCTGGCGTCTTTGCTGTTTATTTAGTAAAGTCTGTCTTCTGAGAAGGCGAAGCTGAGAGCTAAGACGAGAGCAGGTGGCGCTAAGCTTTCCTCTGAGGCTGTTCCCTAACTTTAAAGCTATGAAATATTCAATGCTATTTTGAGAAATGACCTTTTTAAAATTAAAAAAAAATTTTTTTTAAGACCAGACTCTCTCTTCTTGTTGCTTTTTAGATGAAGGAAAAACACTTAGGAATGCAGGCATGAGCTTGAACTTTGCAGTTTAGAAATGCTCTCAGAGAATAAAGACTTCCAATTTTAATGTTCCTTATGGCCTAGGAGAATTCTGAATTTTTCCTTGCCGTCTTCGGTTTAGCAAAATCACCAACTATTTCTACACACACACACACACACACACACACCCCTCTACCTGCCTGTTCTTTTTTTTGGGGGCGGGGCGCATCAGGTGGGATCTTAGTTCCCTGATCAGGGATTGAACCTGTGCCCCCTGCAGTGGAAGTGCAGACTCTTAACCACTGGACCACCAGGGAAGTCCCTAACTGCCTGTTCTTGATTTTAAAATCAGAGCATAATTTCCCTAGAGTATATTGACGGTCACATGGCATCCTGGCTGAGATGCTGCCTTGTGATGTGCGAGACATTGTCCTTCCTTCCAATGGGATCACTTGCATCCCAAGGAAAGGACAACTCTCGGAACTTTTCTTGCTTTCTTTTCTTAAAGTTGGTTGAGCCACCTTTACCCTTCAATGTGTCAAATATTTCCCTCCTCAGAATTATCTTCTATTACTTGACAGACCAGCTCTTGGTGGAAATGCTCCCTCTGGCCTTTTTAACCTGTTCTTTGAACGCACCAAGCCTATTCTTGTTTCAGGGCATTGGCACATGCTGTTCCCTGGGCTCGGATCCCTTCTATCAGATTCTCACAAGCTGAATCCTTTGCATCCTTTGGTCTCGGTTGGCTCTAATACTCACTGTCTGAGAGATACTGTCTATGACTGCCTGTGTCAGTTCAGGGCAGTAATAGAAAACTTAACTCAAACTGGCTTAAATAAGAAGGGAAATCTATTGGCTCACATACCAGGCAGCCCAGAGGCAGTGAGGGTTTCAGGGCCGGTTGACCCAGCAGTTTGATCGTGGCATCAAGGTCCCAGATTTTCTCTAGCTTCTCTACATCCACAGTGTCAACTTCATCTCACTGCCCACCAGAATCACCTGGGAGCCTTAAATGATCACCCCCAGCTTCTCTCTAACCAGTTAGGTCAGTGTCTCTGTGAGTGAGGGCCTGGGCCAGTGGTTCCCAAACTTGGCTGCACATAGAAGTACCTGGGGACTCCTACTCCCAACAAACATTATGATTTAATCTGCATGGGATGTGATGTGGGCATTCCCAGGTGATTCAGCCAAGTTTGGGAACCATTAGCCTAGGCACTGATACACACGTACATGCATACATATATTTCGAATCATACACATTTTATCTTATTTTATTTTTATTTTGTTAATGTCTTTATTGGAGTATAATTGCTTTACAGTGGTGTGTTAGTTTCTGCTTTATAAAAAAGTGAATCAGCTACACATATACATATATCCTCATATTTCTTCCCTCTTGCGTCTCCCTCCATCCCACCCTCCCTATCCCACCCCTCTAGGTGGTCACAAAGCACTGAGCTGATCTCCCTGGGCTATGCGGCTGCTTCCCAGTAGCTATCGGTTTTACATTTGGTACATTTTATTTTTCAATTCTTTAACAGCTTCACTGAGATATAATTTACATGCCAGAAAATTCACTGATCTAAAGTGTTCAATTCCAAGATTTTTAGTAATGTTTGCAGAGTTGTATAAGTATCAAAGTAATCTAATAGAACATTTTTATCATCTCAATAATAAATCTCTTAACTATTACTCCCCATACTTCTCTGCCCCTATTCTAGCCCTAGACAAACATTGATCTACTTTCTGTCTTTATAGATTTGCCTATACTTGACATTTCATATAAATGGAATTATACAATATGCAGTCTTATGTGACTGACTTCTTTCACTTTGCATGTTTTCTAGGTTCATCCATGTTGTAGCATGTTATCAATACTTTATTTCTTTATATTGCTGAATAATATTCAGCATATAGATATACCACATTTTGTTTTTCTGTTCATCAATTGATGGGTATTTGAGTTTTTTTCACTTTGTGGCTATGAACAATGATGCTATAAATATTCATGTACAAGTCTTTGTGTGGATATATGATTTCATTTCTCTTGGGAAGATACCCAGGAATGAAATTTCTGGATCATCTGGTAACTCTACGTTTAACATTTTTGAGGAATTGCCAAAATGTTTTCCAAAGCATCTGCACCATTTTACATTCTTACCAGTAATGTATGAGGATTCCATTTTCTGCACATCCTTTCCAACACTTGCTTTTGTCTGCCTTTTTCATTATAGCCTTTCTAGTGGATGTGAAGTAGTATCTTATTGTGGTATGCGTTTCTTTAATGACTAATAATGTTGAGCATCTCTTCATGTGCTTATTGGCCACTTGTATATCTTCTTTGGAGAAATATCTATTCAGATATTTTCCCTTTTTAAAATTTGTCTTCTTATTGAGTTGTAAGAGTTCTTTATATATTCTGGATACAAAGTCCCTTATCAGCTATATGACTTGCAAATATTTTCTTCCATTCTTTTTTTTTTAAAATATATTTTATTCAAATCACATTTATTTTTTAAATTTATTTATTTATTTATTTATGGCTGTGTTGGGTCTTCGTTTCTGTGCGAGGGCTTTCTCCAGTTGCGGCAAGCGGGGGCCACTCTTCATCGTGGTGCGCGGGCCTCTCACTATCGCAGCCTCCCCTGCTGCGGAGCACAAGCTCCAGACGCGCAGGCTCAGTAATTGTGGCTCACGGGCCCAGTTGCTCCGCGGCATGTGGGATCCTCCCAGACCAGGGCTCGAACCCGTGTCCCCTGCATTGGCAGGCAGATTCTCAACCACTGCGCCACCAGGGAAGCCCTTCTTCCATTCTGAGAGTTGTCTTTTCGCTTTCTTGATGGAATCTTCTGTAGACAAAAAAAATTTTCATTTTGAAGAAGTACAATTTATCAAGTGTTTCTTTTATTGCTCTTGTTTTTGGTCTTGTTTCTAATAGATCATTAAACATTGGCATATTTTACAAAACTTTCCCCTGTGATTCTAATATAAAGCCAGGGTTAAGAAGTCTTGCCATAGACTGTTTATAGTTTTCCCAACTCTCATTACTCTCTCTCACATTGCCATAAAAACAATCAAACCCAGATACTGAATATTGTCTGTGAAAACATCTTGTTTGTTTAGTAGTATCCTTGTTTATTTTCTGTCTTCTTCCATTAGAATGTCAGCTCCATAAAAACAAATACTTTGTGTGGTTTCCTGTTGTATTCCCAGCACAGGATCTAGCACATGGAGGCCATCAGTAGAAAGAAAAAAAATGAACGTGCCTTAGAGCTGATCTTCCCCTAGCCATCCTCTAGTACCATCCCACCCCAACTGGCTCCTTGCTCTTTATTCCCATTTTCTGTTGTTGTTCTACCACCCTCTTCTTCACCCAAGCCAGTGTCTGGGAGTTTTCCTCACCCTCCACCAAATCCTACTGCTTCCTTACAGAGAGAGTTGTAATTCTCCACACATTGCACTGCAGTGCAATCTCTCCTTTCCTTTTCCATCTTCTCACCTTGCTGTGAGTTTCTTGCGGGCTGAGAGAGATGGAGTCCTCCTGGCTTTCTATCCTGAGCATTTCACCCAGCACTGAGCATAAGCAGGATCTTAACATGGCTGCTGAATTGAATCAGATGCTAGGGATTTGGAATCTGGATCTATGAATTAGACCCTGTAATCACGAGCCCTTTTAACGGCAGCCCCAGGACTGTTTTTTTGCTCTGATGAGAGTTGAGTGACTGATTCTCTGATGAGATGTCAGTGGCTGTGAAGAGGTGGAGCACTGTATTAGGGCTGGAATTTTGAAGTGGAGGGAAACCCTCCAGCGACTGAGAGAACTGTGCATCTCTGTAAAGAAAATAACAAATACTCTTCCAGAACATCTGGTGAACTTCTTTGAAGTGACAGCAAGATGTAAAAATTAGCACATGAATGAAGAATGTTTCAGTGATAAATGACCAAGATTAACCTCACCATAAGGCTCAGCCTTCCTGCGACAATGGAAGAACAGGGTGGACGGGTAAACTGGAAAGGCCGGGGAGGGCGGGAGTAGGGAGAGGGGAGTCACGTGCCTTGGAAACTGCAGTGTTTCAGCATGTCGGGTTCCAAGTGGACCCTGGCAAAGATGAAAACAGCTGGCTCAGATCAGAGGTCTACTGCTCCCATTTTTAATGTGTTGCCTTGAGGAGACTCAATCCAGCCTGAACCTCTTTGGGGCCTGAGGAGGCAGCAAGAGGGAAACTCACTGAGTCAGGCTTTTCTCTGGTGGTTTTTAACACACAGAGAAGGAGTTTATTTTGATCAGAATAAAGAAAATGATTGAACCAGGTAAACAGACTGTTCTGCGTATGCGTAATTTCCACAATGCGGTATTTAATTGTCACATTTTTCTCTCCACGACCACGTCTGTGATTGTAGGCGTGATTGGATGGCTCTGTGAAGCTGAGGTAGGGGCATGGGCTGGAGCAGCTGTGGTAAGAAGCGTGTGTTTCTGCAGGCACCCAGGGCTCTGTGCCGGATGACTTCCATCCCAGGGACAGGCCAGAGGTGCTGGGGGTGAATGCAGTCCTCAATCCGTGATGGATGGGGTTTGGAGGATAAATGCCCCGGCTCCCTCTGGGGACTGGAAGAGACGACGCTGAGGAAGGTTCTACATGGTCTCTCAGCATTTTCCAGTGACAGTGAACTCCAGTGGTCCACAGTTTGATAATATGCTCTTTATTGGCTGCCTTCTCTTCCCTGTCTCACTTCCATACTCCTGGGATTACTTCCCAGGCGATCCTTGCCCTCAGTTGCCTGTGTCAGGATTTGCTTCCCGCCTAAGACAACGGTATAGTGGAAAATGGCACTTTGGCCCTTTTCCCTTGTGTCTGATGGGTTTGTTCGCCATCTCCTGGGGCATGAGGACTGAGCTTCCCAGGCAGAAACCCAAAGTCTCTGAGCTGTATGAGTGCCCAAGGAGACAAGGGCCGTGCAGTCGAGCCATGTAAAAATTTAATGAGCTCGCTTTCGACACCATCATTTGTCTCAGCAGGTTTCTTGAGTGAGCAGGGCCAAATGCTGTATGCAGCTTAGCTTCAAGGGTGACACCAGCCAGCAGACACTGCGGCTGTGCCTGTCTATGCAGATGCCGCCAGCGTCCATAGCTGAGCCTCTGTTTTATAATCCTTGCTGGCTCTTTCTGGGAGGAAGCAGATTTTTCTTATTGAGACACAAATAATGAGAGAGAAGAAAAGCTTTTTGATCTTACTCATTTCCCTTTGGGATTGTTGGGTCTTGGATTATGTTGCTTCTCCCTGGACCACCAGAAAGAAGATGTAGCAGAAAGGGCTTTTAGAGTTTAGTGCAGTCAAATAGTCGGATTTTTAAAGAGAAGCTGGAAAGCTGGATTTTTAATGTGAAATCCCTTCATTTTAAAATGTTAGCTCCTTTCTCCTTCCTGCCTCCCTTCTGTTCTTCCTAAACTGTACAGGCCAAGACAGAATTACAACGAAACAAAACAAGTCTGTTGGTTGACTCAACACTTAAGTAACCAGTTTGTGACCTCTGACCTATCCAGATACGTGGGAACACTGTGGAACAGTGTAAGTGGAAAGTGAAAAATTGACCTCTGTGCAGTGGAGAGGTGTTTGCTGAGCTGTTTACTCCACGCCCATCACTGTGCCAGGCCCTGGGATTCAGGAGCGAATGAGAAACAGTCCTGGTGTGCTGAGGTCTCTCATCTAGTGGAAGAGATTTTTAATTTGGCTTAAGCAAAAAAGGGAAGTTACTGGAAGGAACCTGTGAACCTGTGGTTCTCATGGAGGCCATGGGCAGCCAGGCCTCATGGGAACCTGGAGTCAGGGTCTGGAAAATCAGGGCACTGTCTCTTGAACCCTCATATTCTCCTAGTTCTTTTTTCTCTCTCTCTCTCTCCCCGACAGGCCGGCTTTCTCTGTCAGGCAGGCACATGGACAGACATGGTCTCTCCATAACTCCTTACATACCTCTTTTCTGATCAAGCCACAGACCAGGTTGTCTCCTGATCCAAATGCCCAGGAGACAGCATTGGGTGGTGCTGCTTCCTGATCCGGTCACATTCAAACATGGCTTCTAGGGATCTATCCCTGTGGGTTGATGGGGGCAAATTTTCATAGAAAGGGGACACTGTGATCTAAAGGGGCCTCCTACAGGAGAACAAACACTTCATTCATTCAACAAAGCATTTTGAGGACCAACCAGTTACCCGGTGTTAATCTAGCCTTTGCTGGAGAGATGATAGTCATATAAACACATCCTTCCATTCCTTCAGGGAGCTTACATTCTCTTGAGAGTAGAGAGACAAGAAAAGAAAGAATAAAGCAGTTTGACACAGTGGCGAGTATCATGAGGGACGTGCAGCAGCTGTGGTGTAGAGAGTGATTGGGGAGGGGCTGTGGAGGGGGAGACCGCAGCTGTGGAGGGAGGCCGCTCAGGACTGGCTCTCTGAGGAGCTGACATTTAATCTGAGATCTGACAGGTGAGAAGGAGCTGGAGTAATGTGGTCAGATTTACGCTTTAGACAGATGACCCTGGCAGGAGGAAGAAAAGGATTTTTCTCTCTACAACCTCAGGAAACAAAGCTCACTAATTCAACTTGCCAACAGGAAAGGATTTTAACAGGGTTGTATACGAAGGTGACCTTGTCATCTTTAATCAGCCCTGACTTATTTGCATCTTTGAGCAATAAAAATCTGCCTTACCTATGCAGTATTTTAGCTCGTAACATATTTATTCTCCAAGCACTTCTTTGAGGCGGTCAGGGCAGAAGTCTGCCTCCATTTCACAGGAGAGGAGACGGGGACTAAAAGAGACTGTGTCATTTACCTCAACCAGTAGGTGAGGAACTAAGACCTTCTCCCCCCCAGACCACTCTACCAAGTGCCTTGGGTCACATTACTCAGTAGGAAAGTGCCACTTCAGTCCAGAATCGTGGTTTTCTCCTGTGATTCCTTGTTCAGTGGAAACAGTAGGAATGTGAGCCTGACTACTTTTCTTTTAATGTATCTCAGAGCTTAGCAATAGGACCCCAAAACCCTAACACTCTTCCTCCTAGAAGACCCTGTATGTCCAAACCTTGAAAAAAAATTTTTTTTTAAATACTTTTTTTCTCTCCAAGGCAACAGGTTCTGATTCTACTGCTGCCATGTGTTATGTGCCTGCAAGAGTAAGAATGGCCTACATATCATCTTGTTTCCTGCACATCCTGGTTTGTGTGCAAAATGTCACTGAGCTATACCTCAGAATCAGTCAGAGAGCTTCTTGAAAATTCAGACCCCTGGGCCTCTCCCCAGACCTGGCAGGTTGGGGTCCTTGCGGGGAAAGGGAGGCTGCCATGTGTAGGGTTTCCATGCAGAGCTAGGCGGGGCATCCAAAGGGCTCCATCCACAAAGGCTGCAGATTGGCATAGCTGTTTGAGCAATTTTCCACTAGATGGCAGTAAAGTTCCATCTAACTTTTGAAAGGATCATTTTTGAAAGGCGTTCTAACAGAATCTGCATTATTACAATTTTCCAACCGACAGACGCAAAATGTGCCTTGAGGAAGGGTGGGGGGCTGTTTTCTGATTTGCACAAGGGTACCTTATGGATTAGTGGTTACTGCAGGCCTGTGTCTTAGGACAAAGTGCTGGTGAAAAGCCCCAAACCTACATTTCCTAGAGTGTGTCTTGAAGAATACAAGTTCCACAGGATTTTAATAGGTGTGTTAACAAAGGCTGTGTGGGTCAAATATGCTTATCTCTGAGGAGTCTTACCGCAGAGACACAGACCCAGTTTGTTAAACCCAGGTTGGTCAGTGTGAAGCCATCAGAAAGGTAGCATTTCCAAAGTTACCCGACCATAACCTGTTCCTCAGGGGCCCTGGCACTGCCCAGAATTCTCTCTGGGAAACATTCTGTGAGGATTTGACCCTAGTGAACTGCTGTGAGAGAGTCACTGGGAAACTGTGTCTATAGACATTTTGCCCCCAGGAGGATGAGTTTGAGGCAGTGTCCCTTGCAATCCAATTCTCTTTAGTTCCCAAGTTCAGATAGAATTTGGATAGGGCATTCAGATAGGAAAAGCTAGCACCTTATCTGAGTCTGTTGATTCCTAAGTTTTTTAGAGAGTGAGAAGTGGGAGTTCACACAGGGAAGGATCTACCTGGTACTCTTGGCTCCTAAGTTCTGATTGTCAGAGGTTGCAGACTGAGGGATACAGATATTCAGAAAGGAAAGGGGGCCACACTCCTCTAAAGGCCTAGTTTTTTGGATGCTTAGAATAGAAGTCTGGACAGATAGAAAAAACTGCTAATAGGATAGCTTCCAACCTTTCCGCAGTCAGCAGGCTTCGTTATAAACAGAAGGCAGGGGTGAGTGGAATAACGAATCATGTACAAAGTCCTGACAGGAGCCATCAGGTGCCTCGATCTGAGAAGGGGTCTGAGACACAGTGGGGGAGGAGGGAGGAGGGGAGGGAGAGGGAGAGGAAGGGTGAGAGAGACATTCTTCCTGGAGTTTTTTATTTTCCAACTTGGAAGAGAAAGATCACAACTTTCTCTTCCAAGGGGTATCTGGGAGCCCATCAGGGATGAAAGAAGCCACCTCAGGATAGGTACTCAGACTTCACAGCCAGAGGCAGAACAATTCTTACTCTGAAAAGTAGAAAACAGAGAAGTGGGGGCCGGGGTCCTTGGGCCAGTCTTGGAAGTCAAGGGGCTGGAGGATAGTTGTCAAAACCCAGCACACCCCAGGGAGGGAAATTAGAGGCCCTGATTCAAACAGAGCACTCTTTAATAGGAAGGCCTGTGAGTGCCTGTGAGCTAAAGGTCTGTCAGGCTGGCCCTGCGGCCTGCCCGCCCCTCTGTCTGGTCAGAGGGGGTTCCGCACAAAGAGTATCCACTGGTAAACCCTCTTCCTTTTGAAGCTGACTGTGAGTTAATCGTCTGGCCCTCACGCCAGTTTCTTATGAACAACAAGCACAAAACATATGTCACACATTTGAACAAATAAAGAGTGAAATTTTATCCACAGGACTGTTTGGACATAGAGGGGGCCCAAGCCTACCAAGTGTGTTGCAAATGACTGCTGGTCATTTGTGAGGTGATTTTTAAGACAGGTAGACAGTTGTACAAATTTTAATAGTTGTGATATATTTTAATGTAAATTAAAAGTATATAAAACCTATGACTTTTTAATAAAGTCATGAAACCTATGACTTTTTTCTCTTTCTTTCGTAAAATCTATCACTTTTGAATTCAGCCAAATCTTAAAAAGTGGTCTGATTTAAAATCAGTTAAAAAAATTTTTAGGTAAATAATAATAGAGGGGATAGAAAGATCTGGACAAAATTGGGAAGGCGATTTGCAAGTGGCTGAAGTTTGGGAAACACTAGAGTGATGGAAAAGCCTGAGAGTCCTGACGTGTGTTTCTCGTTAGCTGTGTGACCTTGGGCAAATTATTTAGCTCCCCTGTCAGCTGCCACAGTTGGGAAACACTAGAGACTATCAGATATTGATTTCCTGCCAAGTAACAGACCCTGTTTTGTTTGGTGTCCCCAGGGAGTGTCTCAGAGACACCTGCCATGGGGTTGCCCTTTCAGGGTTGACGGGGAACAGGAGCAGGAGGCCCTGATGTGGCCGTGCCACCGGTCTTCCCCAGCCACACAAACCCCAGCCCCTTCAGACACGGCTTCTGGACACATCTAGGAGTTAGCGCTTCAGTGCCACACATCCGTTTAGAGGCTGTTATTCTGGGGATGTGGCTTGCCTTCCTGGAGCTCCACCCTGGTGTGTGACGGTGCCTCCTACTCTTGTCTGTGAGATGACCCGTGACACCTCCGTGAATAACAAGGTAAGAGTGGCCTCAGGAGGCTGTGGTTGTGTCCTGTCTCAGCCGCCGTGACTCTGGGCCACGGAGTCAACAGCACTGACCGGCAGTGTCACCTGGGCGAGTGACCTACCCCACTAAGGTTCACTTTCCAGAAGATAAAAACCCAGAGTTTACCTTCCCACCTGCAGTGAATGAGTGTGCTTGTGTTCCTGTGTGATCTTCAATACTAAATGTAGAATTTTAAAAATCTGCCAATTTGATATTATTTTACTTTTTGTTTAGTTATACTAGAGCAGTTGTTTCTTTTCCCCACATGTGTTTGTCACTTTCATTTTCTTCTCTTCTGTAAATTACTTTTGTCCTTTGGCCCTTCCCCCCACCCCCACCCCCCCAATTAGAATTACTAGTGTATTTCTTTTTCTTTTGTAGCAACTCTTTAAAAAGTAATTTTACTTTAAAAAGTTCTGCTTAGGGCTTCCCTGGTGGCGCAGTGGTTGAGAATCTGCCTGACAATGCAGGGAACACAGGTTCGAGCCCTGGTCTGGGAAGATCCCACATGCCGCGGAGCAACTAGGCCCGTGAGCCACAACTACTGAGCCTGCGCGTCTGGAGCCTGTGCTCCACAACAAGAGAGGCCGCGATAGAGAGAGGCCCGCGCACAGCGATGAGGAGTGGCCCCCGCTTGCCGCAGCTGGAGGAAGCCCTCGCACAGAAGCGAAGACCCAACACAGCCAAAAATAAATAAATAAATAAATAAATAATTAAAAATAACCTTTAAAAACAAAACAAAACAAACAAACAAAAAAATGTTCTGCTTAACATTGCTTACAAACATTTACATAGAGAGAGAGAGAGAGAGAGAGCGCCAGAGAAGCTGTTTTAAAGTCCTCCTCTTCACTGGCTCTGTCATTTCTGAATCTGTTTTTTTTTAAGAGATCTTTTTAAAATTTATTTATTTATTTATTTATTTTTGGCTGTGTTGGGTCTCTGTTGCTGCGTGCGGGCTTTCTCTAGTTGTGGCGAGCAGGGGCTACTCTTTGTTGCAGTGCATGGGCTTCTCATTGCGGTGGCTTGTCTTTGTTGGGAGCACGGGCTCTAGGTGCACAGGCTTCAGTAGCTGTGGCTCACGGGCTTAGTTGCTCTGCGGCATGTGGGATCTTTCCGGAGCAGGGATTGAACCCGTGTCCCCTGCATTGGCAGGCAGATTCTTAGCCACTGCGTCACCAGGGAAGTCCCTCTGAATCTGTTTTTATTAAATGATTTTTATTCTAATTATTCTAGTCATATTTTCTTTCTTCTTTGTCTGTCTAGTAGTTTTTCCTCCAACTTTTTATTATGATAAAATTGAACATATACTCACCACTTGGATTCTACAGTTCTCTTTCTATTATATTTGCTTTATCACATATCTATGTGTAATAATTTTAAAAATAATGCCGGACATTGTGAATTTTATGTTCCTGATTGCTGGATTTTGTTGTCTTTCTTCAGAGGATGTTTGATGTAGTCTTGGCAGTTAAATTACTTAAGGACTACCTTGACCCTTTAGAGACTGGTGAAGCTTTGTTAGGTTGGGCTTAGAGTAGGCTTTCCCTGGACTAGTTTATCTCTAGTACTAGTGCATGCCCCTCTTGGCTCCTAACTGAACACCCTGCATGATCAGCAAAACTCTCCCCTCTTCCTGGTGGAGACTGAACATCCCCCAGCCCAGGCTGAGCTCCCTTGACACTCTATGCCCAGCCTTGTGGGGTTTCTTCCTGCACAAGTGAAATTTAGTGTTTGGTAACAGACTAGAGGGCACCCCTATGCAGAGTTTTGGAATTCTTTGTGTAGCTTTGTCCTTTCTAGTTCTCTGCCCTGCAAATTCCAGAAGGCTCAGCCTTCTCAAATTTAACCTCTGAAGAAAGCAGAAGGAATTAACTGAGAATTATTATATCCTATTTCAAAACTGTTGTATGTAATTATGTACAGTAAATTATAGAAATTATTCTGTGGAGTTCTGCTATCAGCATACAGTTCCTCTTTACTAAGAGAATAGTGAAGACACTTGGCCTGGTACGGTTCACGTTTGTCTTAGTATGCTGTTTTGTTCAAGTTCTGCAGCTCTTCCTCTGTGTCTCTCATTCTTCTTCTCTCTTATGCTCTTAATTCTGAATGTCTCCTTATGTTGGGGCTTCTCTTTCTTTCTTTTCTTTAAAATTTTTATAATAAAAAGCTGAAAGAAAACATATATATATAATGCATATATATATGTTTTATATATAAAAGTAGAGAGCATAGCATAACTACTCCCACAATTTCATCACCCATCTTCAACATTTATCAATAGTTGAAGGTTCTTACTCTTAATTACAGAGTACTGTCAGATTTTACATCTACAGTTCCTCTAAGGCAGTAGTTGTTAACCGTCGCTGCATATTAGAATCACTGGGGAAGGTTTAAAAAAAAACCTCTATTCCTAGGCCACATTCAAGACCAACTAAATCTGGACCTCTGGTGGTGGGACCCTGGAATTCTTAGTTTATACATCTCCCCAGGGGATTCCAGTGTGCAGCCAATGTGGAGAGCCGCTGCTCTATCATCTTATGGTGGGTCTCCATCAGCTGCACTCCGAGGGAGGTCTTGCTGTCTTCCTTTAGGGAGTGGTGAGAGCTGTCAGCTGGCCCTTATCATGAGGGGTGGCAGAGTCTGGCTGTGCTTGTGGAAGGCTGTAACTCAGCTCCGCTCTGTGACTGGGTACCTTCTACTTAGGTGTCACTGGGTGCCATCCTCTATTGACGTGACGGGCGGGAGAAGGGGTTGTTCAGCCCTTTGTGGTGGGAACTGTTACTCCCAAATTAGATTTGGATTATGTTAGGCAGAAATCTAGAGCGTTTTTGATGAATGCAGTCAACAGCCTCTCCAGCAGCTTGGTGCTAGTGACTTTTGGTCATTCCTTCATTTTACTTTGAGTCTTACAGTAACTGCGTGAGGAATGTAGCATTTCATAATGGGAAACAAGGATGCATGGCATTAGAGAGCTGTGCTCAAGGTCATGTGCCCTGTTAGTAGGCCCCAGTCCAATGCTAGTTCCCAGGTTTTTTCCCTCTTACCCCAGTGCTCTCCTCCTCATGTGGAGTATCTCTTCTGGACAGGCGATGAGCATGCTGTGGATTCTTGGAGGGAACATGGACTATTACAGGGTAATCATAGTACTTGGTGCAGGAATTTCATTCATGTGGCCACGGGTTCTCCTAACTCAGGGCTATCTCAGTGAAATACCTCTACTGCTAGTCATACCGGGCCTGGTGGGATTTAGGGAAAAATGTCAAATAAATTTAGAGAAAGAAGATGGCCGTATCAATGTCAACAGGAGGGAGAAGCATGCTCACTCACTGCTGTGGGAGAGTAAATGCAGCCACTTTGGAAGGGAATTCGATGGCATCTGTTAAAATAAATGTGTAAGCTTCAAGACGCAGCAATTTCACTTGTGGATATCCACTCTAGAAAAACACTCACCGGTGCCTGGGCTAGGAAATATAAGCAAGGCTGTTCATCACAGCATTGTCTGTCATGAAATATTTGAAACAAGTTAAATGTTTATTATGTTATTATCGTAGAATTTTATTCAGTGCAGCCTGTAAGGGCTATGACATTGCCTCTTGAGAAGTGAAATCCTTCGGTGAACTTGGTGCAGCCTATCTCATCTTTCCCCTTCCCAGACCCATTCTGTGTTTAATTTGGTTCAGGGGCTATCAAGTCATACTTAAGGGGATCAGGAACAATCTTGTAATTGTCTTGATTTTACCAAAAAGTCAAGTGTGATTCAGGAGGCAGACGGCACTTGACTTTTCCAGAGTGCTATTCACAGGGGTTCTTGGTTTGCTCCCCTTGCTCTCAGAAGGATGGGTGGGGAGCCACAACACGTTACGTATCTGTAGGCCAAGTTGTGCAATGAAGGAGTTGAGGTGCTCTTTGCAGTCTTGTGAAAACCAAGGTTGGGCTTATGACAGGGCCACCGGGAGAGCATCTTGCTAATTCTCATCATGCCGTCCAGGCTACCACCCTTGTTCTCCCCTCCACCTAAAACAGTCTCCCAGCTTCTTTCTGCTCAGCTACACAACTTCCAAGTCTCTGCTTAGTGTACTTACTCATTGATTTGAAAAGTATTTAAGCTTCTTGAGAGCAGAGAATCTTGTCTGTTTGGGTAACTGAAGTGTTTTAAACACTTGTCATAGTACCTAGCACACTGAATAGTAAATGTCAGCAAACATTTACTTCATGAATGAATGAAATATTTATCAGATTCCCACTGTGCATTTGGGCTGTGCAATGGGGACACAGTGGTAATCACTCCCTGCTCTGGGGGCTCAGTATTATGTAAGAACCATGCTGGTGCACAACCTGCTTCTTCAAAGAGAGGAAAGGAATCATAGTGCAAACTGAAGGATGAGTAGAGTTTGCCATAAGACATGCTGGGAAGGGAATGCCAGCAGGAGGAAAAGCAAGAGTAAGGGCCTTCAGGAAAGTAGAAGAAATCATAGAAATATAAGTACCCAGGGATGGGAGGAGGGTGACAGGTAGCAAGAGATGAAGGTGGAGACATGGGCAGGGATGGGTCATACAGCCCTTGGAAGTCTTGAATTTTGAGTTTCCGTAATGTATAATAAAAGGCCTAGTACAGGCCTGCCATATAGTAGACCCAAAATGAGATTTATTGTTGTATATAATTTTACTACTTTTAGAAACATTCCACTCTCACCTAATTTATTTCCACCCACAGTGACATCTCCAGTTTTCAGCGTCATCATAGTATCAATCACATCATGTTATTTTTTTGTCTGCCCAGCAGATTTTTCTTTGGAAATCCTCACACCTTGCCACTCCATGTGATTTTGGTGGGCCTGTCAATCATATAGCTCCCTTTGCTCTTTTGGGGGTGGTTACAGCGTTCAAGACTGACCAATAGTCCAGTTCGGTGTTCGTATTTGGGAGAAAGGGCAGGTGGCCCAGAGAGAGCAGTTCAGAATTTGTTTGGGGAATTGACATAGCTGTGAGGGAGGAAAGGCTCTTTCTCTTCTCTATCATTACAATATCACAGAAGAGCAGATCCCAGCCAGGATCTGCCAGTTTTTCTCTCTGCTTCTCCTTCTGTTTCTTCTCTGCTTCCTTCTGTGAGAGCTTCATGTTTGGAAAGGTTCTGTCTGTGGGGCAGCGGTGTCTTGGTGACATTGTTTGCATCTCTGGATCCAGCCATGCCTGAAGCATGAAGTGGAACCACTGGATGTGTAGGAATGCAATTCATTGCTCTAATTTATTTTGTGTATGTTGGTCCTTTCTCTCTAGATAGATAGTTGACACCTACTAGATAAATTCCAAGCCCAACACTTCTTTTTTGTCAGTCACAGCGCCCAGGACACTGCTAAGTATACAGCAGGTGCTCAGTAAGTGCTGATTAACACAGAGCCTAGGTCACTGAGTTTGGTAACAATATGATGGATTATTTCACTCCTGAATTAATCAGTGGGTCTGAGCAATTTAAAAACGCAGGCTCATGTTTCAACTTCAGAGAAACTCCATGAACTGAAAAACTGCTCCTTGGATTGAATGATTTGTTTGAAATACCATTTTTCCTACTTGCCAGGTAATAAGGTGAAAGTGAAGAAAACACAAGGATGTAGTGAAGTTTTTGAGGAGAGCAGAGTGTGGGACCCCCATTTGGCATGGTGCTATGTGTAGCGTATTTCATATTTTCAATTCTTCCTGTCCTGGGGACACATTTGTGTTTCAGTCTCTCTAATATATTGGAGAGAATGAGACTTGCGGGCAGGAGGAATTGATCACAATGTTACGGTTCAGGAACATGCTAGTGGCCTCCTGAGCTGTGCTGAGGGATTCACTCCCCTTGCTCTGGCCTGGTTGTAGTTCTGTCAATGTCACTGGCTTTTGGCCCTCAGCCTTTTCTTTATTAGAAAATCCTGGGGAAGAGGGTCCTCCTTGCTACTGATGTTGATGATTTTTGTTTGTTTTTTGCATTGTATACATGAATCAAATTATTAGAATAAATCTAAGCAGATGGCTTTCATATATGCTGGAAAGATATTGGATGTCATCATGTAGGAAGTGAAAGGGCAGTGGATTTTAAATCTCACCACCCTCACCAAGCTATCTTCTTATAGGTGAAAACTAGGCCATCATTTCAAGTTGCCCTGAAGGGGCATAGAGCAGAAAGCCTGCACAGGCTGCCTAGGCAAACCTGCCAAATTACACAGTGAATGGTGGGGCAGACAGAGTCGTGGGAAACCCTGTTTGGGGCGTCCGTTCAGCCCTTGGCAACTCCCTTCATGGAGACCCCACCGCAGGGGAGGGGCTCAATGGCCTTGTTGCTGCTGTTGCCACTTCACAACTTCTTCTCCTCCTCTTCCTCCCCCTCTTCTTCCCCATCCCCTCCTGTGCCTTCTTTAGACCATAGGTACAGAGTTGAGTTAATCATACTCCTCAGTCCTTAGCACACTCTCACTGTTGGTTTGAGCAAGGCCCCTCTCTCGTCTTGTACATTTGTTTTCCCTGATTTTCATCCCACTTCTACACTCTTGTCTCTCCCACTGTCCTAGGTACTCATCTTGTGTTTTGTATATGTTCTGGAGAATGTATATTTCCTTGTGAAATAGGTAGAGTTCTGGGGTGTGTTTTAATTTCATGATTGAGCTTGTGTTCTAGAGCCTCTCTACTCAAAGTGTCGTCCTCGGCCCAACAGTATCAACTGGAGATTATTAGGAACACAGAATCTCAGGCCCTGCCCCACACTTGCTGAATCAGACTCTGCGTTTTAACGAGATACTAGTGATTTGCCTGTACATTCATGTTGGAGAAGCTCTGATCTAGCTCTGATTCTGTTTTTTCCTTTTTCTACTCAATAATATAAGCTCTATCTGTGTTGCTCTATGTCCATCCAGTTTGTTGCTTCTAATCACTTCATTTTTGTGATATTCATTCACATTGTTTTCTTCTCCATTCCCCCAGTGATGGACACCTTCTTTGGTTGCCATGGTTATATTAAGTGACCCTAGAGATAGGGCCTTGCAGGCTGGAATTTTCTCTCACCAGAGGAAATAGAAAGTTGGGAGCTGTGGAAGGGGCATAAACTGGAAGGACAGAGCAAGGGAGGAGGGAAAAGAGAGGAGCAGAGGTGAGAGAAAGAAGTTTCCGGTTCCTTCCTGAGCCCTGGCTGCCAGGGGGGGGTCCTTGATGTACTTTCATGCCCTTAAAATGCACTCTTTCTTTTTGTTTATTTGAAAATGTTGCCTTTTTTAATTGTGATGAAATATACATAGCATAAAACTTACGACTTTAACCATTTTAAGTGTATAATGCAGATTTCCCTGGTGGCGCAGTGGTTAAGAATCTTCCTGCCAATTCAGGGGACACGGGTTCGAGCCCTGCTCCAGAAAGATCCCACATGCTGTGGAGCAACTAAGCCCATGAGCCACAACTACTGAGCCTGCACTTGAGAGTCTGTGAGCCACAACTACTGAGCCCATGCACGGCAACTACTGAAGCCCATGCGCCTAGAGCCTGTGCTCCACAATAAGAGAAGCCACTGCACTGAGAAGCCTGTGCACCGCAACGAAGAGTAGCCCCCGATCGCCGCAACTAGAGAAAGCCCGCACGCAGCAACGAAGACCCAACACAGCCAAAAAAAAAAAAAAAAAAAAAAGAAATTTAAGTGTATAATGCAGTAACATTACATTCACACTGCTGTATAACCATCACCACCACCATCTCCAGAACTTTTTCATCATCCCAAAGCGAAATTTTGTACCTCTTCCCCTTTTCTGAGGTTAGCTTGAGTTGGTTTTTATTCCATGTAAACCACAGACCATAAATAAAACACTAGGTATAGTCCTTGGTCTGTCACCAACTCATAATGTGCTCTGAGACAATTCTGTGGGATAGAAATTACTAATCTGTGGAACTAAGAAACGTATGATTGGATCAGGAGTTTTAAGGCTCATGGGCTTCAGGTGGCACAGGAAGTTTTTGAAATCAGATGGAGCATTTGGTTTATTAGGACATATATTGTGGGAGGGAACCAATAGCTTTCATCAGCCTTTCAAAGGGTCTCAAGAGCAAAGAACAGTTACTAATTGGTGGGTTCGATGATCTCTTCCTTTTCGTGAAATTAGCCCTGGGGATACACTGCTACTTAAAACACAGTCCCTCCTTCAGTGAGTGCAGTTTTCAGGGGAGAAGACTGTGGGTGGTGGGCTGGGAACCGGGAAGTGAAGGCCACTGGGGAAGTCAGTCTGGCCAGAGGGGGCCACCTTTGGGCTCTGTCAGAAGACCAGTCCTGTTTTCAGCAAAGGCCCTGAGAAATTGAAACAGAGGGTTGAGTCGTGTCCAGGGGACTTTCTCCCAGGTGAGCAGTGGGGTTCATCTCCAGCCGGTCCTCTTGCATCTGGGACATATCTGAAGCTCTGGGAATTAAATGAGGAAATCCGTGTACAACACTTAACAGCATCTTGTGCATGGAATGTACTTAATAAACGTGAGCTATCATCATCAGGAGGCAGTTCCCAGGTTGGGAAAGTGAAGCTTTTCCATGTTTGGCATACTCTTGAAGGTCAGATGTCATGAGTTGGTGGACGACTAGATGAATGTCCGTGGCCAGCTGATGTGTTTTGTTTGGCCCAAAAGATTAAAAAAAAAAAGTACATTTGTTGTCAACAATGAAAAATGAGGAGATTTTGCAGATAAGTCTTGACTTTCAAAAAATTTTAAAGCTTTTCGAAAAAAAATCAGCAGATACGACAACACTTGGCTGGAGCGGAGCACTTGTGACCTCCGGGTGTGTCCTCTCCTCTTGCCATGGCCTGAGTACTTTTCACGGCCTCTGCTGGGCTCGTTCTGCCATTAATGTCACTGGCCTGGCTCTGTGGGCTTTGCGGTTTAGGACTTCTGTTTTATAGTGCTGTCTCCAGTTTGGGTCTGGGATATGAAGGCGTTGGAAGGAGACTTGAGCAAGCAAAGGCTGGAAGGATAGAGACTTTTAAATTTAATTGAATATTTTGAAAGAAACTTTGTTGTTTTCTTAGATATAAGAAAATTCAGTAACCAGGCCTTGGCCACTTGTCTTTCTTCCTGGGCAGAGCAGCCCCAGCAATAGCTCAGCTGCCGTGTGTCACGAAGCCCTGGCTGCTGACTCTGCTGCCACCACCAGCTCTGCGGGCCAGGGGCCTCCGAGCACGGTGCCGTGTGGCAGGAGAAATGGCTGCACCTGCGCACCAGCTGTGCCAGGCCCACGGAGGCCTGCCTTTCCGGCGGCTGCAGGAGGAGCTGGGTAATGAGACCTGCCACTGTGGGGAGTCGGAGCTGCCTGACCAGTAGAGGCAGAGAGAGTCAGCAGACAGTGAGGTGCTGTGCTGAGATGCAGCTTCACGTGGCCTCTCGGAGGAGGCCCTGAGTGACTGAGCCATCAGCGGCATTTTGCTGTGGGGTTGTGACAGCTTGGAATCACACCACCTAGTATTTGTTTTTCCTTTTTCCCTGCCTCGCCCTGACTTCCTCATTCTTGCTTTCTGGGACTCCACCTCCAGGAAAGCTTTTCTGCTTTCTAGGGAAACTGGAATAGTGTATGCTCATCTTAGGCAATGTGTAAAATTCTGAAAAACATAAATACTAAAATAACCCACCCCTAATTCTCCTGCCCAATGATAACCATGGTGAATATGTTTTTGAGGCAACTTCTTTTCCTCCTCCCTGCTCCTTTCCTCCCCTCTCTTCCCTCACTGTCTCTGTCATTTAAGCAGGTGAGAGAAGAGAACTGAGGAGGGAAGAAATGACTTGAAAAGGTGTGGCTGAGAGAGGATTAAGATATTAAGGTACTTGTTGTAAGGAAGGAGCTTTTATAATGAAGATGCTGAATAAAAGGACAATAAGTTAAATAGCAAAATCAGAGAGATTAGATGCATAAAACAACTCCAAGATTGCCAGAAGAGTTCTGCACTGGAGTGAACTCCCAGGAAGAAGGAAGACTGTGCAATCTCCACTGATGGAAGAAAGCGTGGGCTGCAGGGACAGAAGACAAAGACCCTGGCATGAAGTTGCTCAAGGCAGCACTTTTCTGGCAGATGAGAAACTAGCTAGAGAAAAACTGGCTAAGAAGACAAACACTTGATGGAAAAATAGAGAAATTAGAGAAGGGGAAATAATGTAAATTGAGTTTATTGTGTTTACCAAGAAACTCATATATGATTAATTGTACTTTGAATTTTCATAAGAGGTTGTTTGGCAGTGGGGAAAAGGAATTGAAAATAAATATGTATAATATGTAAATACATTTATAATAAGACACCTGTGAGTGTCAAATGATGCCATAGGTCTGAGAGCATAAAGCGCTCTATAAGGTGTAAGTAATAGTAGTTACACAACCCAACTAGGCTAATAGTTCCTCATTGGTATTGCTTGCTAGTTATTTCTGGAAGGGACTCAGGATGGATGGCAATAAAAATTCGGGGAAAGTATTTTGATTGACCCCAAAATGGTTTCACTGCAAAATTCAAGTGTGGTGAGCATAATGTGGAGTTTTATACTCCTCAGGAGAACTCTATAGATTTTCATATCCCATTTACATCAATAGCAAGATAATTTGTCTTGATTACAGAGTGTACTGAAGGAAGTAATTGTCATGTGCTGCTTATTATAGTGCCTCCAAATAAATTAAAAACTCCAAAGATATAGAGGCTTTAAAACCAGCCATAGGGCATGCTCAATAGCGTCTGTTTCGATAGTCAATAGTAAATGATCCATGAGTTAGAAATGCTCTTAGAGTGATCATGATGGTTTTTATTCCTTTCCTTTCCAGCTCATTAACAATCAGCTTTTAAAAACATGTCTGAACCTGGGCAGCACTTTGCTGAGAAAGGGCTGCATCTGTGAGTCTGAGCCCTGGGTGCTGGCCGCTGGGCCTGGGGTGGGGCCCTCTTGCTGTCTCAGAGGCTCACAGCGGCGGCCCCTGAACCAGATCCAGTCTTCAAGTGCAAATACACACTTTGCACACTGCTTTTTAAAAAATCTGAATTCATTGCCAGTATTTAAAATTCAGGAGATTTCACATGAGAAAACAGACTTCTGGTTTCTCTTTAAAAATCAGAAAAACTGGACATATTAGGTCTGATTCTTCTATGACAGAGCCTGCTGAGGCTGAGGGTGACTGTCTCTCTTCTAGATGGTGATGAATTCTGCAGTGAACCTGCTCCCTGTCCCACCTGCTCTACTCATTTTTTTCCATCTTCCTGGCCTCTATAGGCATTTGAAGTTGGGACTACTACTCCATCTCCCATCAACGTTTACCCTGTACATCCCCACTGTTATGGGATGCATTGTATCACCTCCAAATTTCACAGGTTGAAGTTCTAACGTCTAGTACCTGAGAATGTGACTGTATTGGGAGATAAAGCCTTTAAAGAGATAATTAAGGTAAAATGAGATCATACGGATGGACCCTAATCCAATATGACTGGTGTCCTTATAAGAAGAGACCAGGACACAGAGGGAAGACAATGTGAAGACAGAGGGAGAAAACAGCCACTGCAAGCCCAGGAGAGAGGCCTTGGAAGAAACTAACACTGCTGACTCCTTGATCTCACGCTTCTAGTCTCCAGAACTTGGAGAGAATAAACTTCTGGATTTTAAGCCACCCAGTCTGTGGTTCTATGTTATGGCAGCTCTAGCAAACTATTACACCCTCTCATCACCGCGCTCAGCAAAATGAAGGCTACTCCTCGTGGCTTGTTCTGCTAAGAAGCAGGGAGTTGTAACAAGCCATCATCATTGTTGCCCGCATTATCCTCATCCTACTGTCACTTCCTAACCTGTGTTTAGCCTTTTGGTCTTTCCCAAGCTCTTTGATACACATTTTCTCAAAATACCCACTAAACAAGCCTGTGAGACTATTGGTATGTTCATGCCCATTTCTTCAGCTGGGAAAACTGAGACCCAGGGAGTTTGCAGGGCCCAAGGCAGGATACCTGCCTCTCACAGAACAGCAGTTTCCTGAAACACTGCCTTCTCCCTGGTTCTCTCGTGGTTGAGAGAAGAGGCAGTTTCAGACAGACTTAAAGGACTGCCCTGTGGTGTGGGGCCCAAAGAACTGGGGACACGGTCAGGAAATCTTGCCCTCTGACACTGACACCTCTAAAAGACTGTGAGTAATGGCTGAGTGCAGCCCTCTGAGGGGTAGTGAGACTCCGGTCTGCAGCTAGAGGACCATACTTGGGACTCCTTTTCTGGAATGTGCCTGGGGTAGGAGGCTCTGAGTGTTGTTTGTAGATGTCAGGCGGTGCCCCTGGCGGAAAGAAGTGACTGTGGTCCTGATCCTCAAATCCTCACCCAGGCTCGACCAAGGCAGAAGGCACCCCTGCCAGCAGGTCCCCATGCCAGATGCACAGCTGGTCAGAGCAGCCCGCTGGATGCCCTTCCCTTCAGCCTTCCTGGGTCCTGCAGGCTCTGGCCTCTCTTGGGGGACTCTGTGTCATTAGTTCGTGGGCAGTGGAAGGAGGTGGTGCAGAGAGCAGGGGAATGTTCCAGTCATTTGACATCATTTACGTGTTCTACGGTTCTTGGTCGCCTCTTGTGCCTGCCTCACCTCCTCTCAGCCTCACCTTGCTCCAGCCACGGCACAGGCAGACATCCTACGGGCGTCCACCTACTTCACATGGGTAGTACCTCACTTCAAACGTGTGCTCTTCTTCAAGGCTTTGAGAGATGAGGGTTCTATTGTAAGGGGTGCCGGGAGAGTTTTGCAGCTGCCCAGTGGTCCCCCTGAGCACCCCTCACCCCCCGCTACTCCTCAGTTCCTGTTTTCAGGGCCCCTTCTTTTCGGCTCCCCTCCAAATTTCTACCTCATTTTATTTAGCAGAGATCTTTGCCCTCCACTCCTCTTCCTGGCCAAAGACTCATTTATATGATCATTTCATTATAAATCATTATACTATTTATATCACGTATAAGATCTCCTGAAGATGGGCCTCTCCTTCTCAGCCCACGTTTTTGTTGCCAAGAATGAGGAGATAATTCGATATTTCAAATTCTTCATTTTGTTCCTCCTCTCCTGACTTGGGGTGAGAGAGAAAGCTGTTAGAGATTTGCTCTTATATGTGATATGAATTATGCCACTTTCCCCTTCACTCTCAAACCTTAGATATGTTTAAACAACAGGTTGTATTTGTGTTAAAAGTCACTCAATTTCACTTAAGTTCAACTAAAATTCACCAAGTGCCTACTCCTTACCAGGTTTTATGCTCAAGCAAGTCGCAGTGAAGTAAACTGGAAACTACCAAAGAGGGCTGTATCACTAACAACAGGGGTGTGTGACACGTGCTTAGGAAGTTCAGAGGAGGGAGGAGGGGTGGGGCTGGGGAGGTAACAGCTTCATCCTGGGAAGTTTCTTCCCTGCCTTGGCTCCCCCCATCACCAGCAGAATCAACAGGAATTAATGTCTCTTCACCGCTGCACCCCCCACCCCCTATCACTGTCTTTTCTGGAAGAAGAGAGGCTGTGAGGTCTTTGCCATGCTCAGCAGGCTGGTGTTGGGCTCCATTATTCCTGCTCCCTCTTTCCCCCTAATGTTGGGGTTCCATTCCCCAGGGCTGGTGGTGAAGGTGAGTGGAGCAGAGGAAGGCTCATTTTCATTGTTTGGGGAGAGATGTGTCCCATCCTTGGGAGGTCAACTGTTTTTGGATCCATTTGGCTGTTTTGCTGCTTGGGACACAGATCTACTGTGGGCAAGGAAGGGGGTCTGAATGAGGAAGGCTGCTGGTGGGAGGCACAGGGAAGGCACTTTGAGCTCTGCCTCTGAGGCCTTGGCCATGCTGTGGGACCCTCTCATTGGCTTCTGGCTTCAGCCCATTGTAGGCATTGGAGTAAAAGCATAAGGCTGGGTGTAGAGGTGTGCTAGAGCATCTTGAGACTCTGGGTGTGACTTCTCCACTCCCTGAGCCTCCTTAAAACAGGGCAGAGAGAAGCCTTAACTAGCAAGTTTGTGTGCTCCCATCTAGTTCCTAACATTTTGGGCTCTGGGACAGGTCTGAAGTAAAAGGTGATGGAATAAATGCAGAGGCATGATGCAGAAGTGAACTGAGATGGGAGGCAGATGGAGGGGGGAAGAAGAGAGGGACAAAAGTGAAGGCAGAGAAGAAAAATGAAAGGGGAGAGACAGTGGGAATCAAAGAGACACACAGAGAGAGAGAGAGATAGAAGAAATGAATAATAGAGAGAGGGAGAATATTAACGAATGACAGGGAGACAGAACTGTCTCCCATTTATTTGGATCCTGTGCTGAATGCTGGTCTCCATGGTGATGGGATGTAGTGAGAGGAGGGAGAGGGATGGCTGCCCTTGTTCTTCTTGGAGAGAAGCAACTCAGGCTGCAGCAGTTGGGACAGGGCCTGTCCTGGCTTGGTGGCCTTCTCTCCACTGGACCCCCTTTGGTTGGTTGCACGAGCGGGACCAGCTTTGAGGAGACTGCCTCTGGCCATGCTGGGAGACATAACTGATGACCCTCCTATGTTGGTCAAGGGTTGCCTCTTCTGTCTTCCCAGAGCTTCTGAGGCTGCGTCTCTCATTCTGGCCCCAACCTGCCTTCCCCTCTGGATTGCAAAATCCTTGAGGTATCCCTAACTTTGTTGTGCCATGGACCCCTTTGAATGAAGCCAGTGGACCCATTTTCTGAATGATGTTTTTAAATGCATGAGGTAATATACACAGTGTTTACAAAGGAAATCAATTATTTTAAAATACTATTATCCATATATTAAAGTATAATAGCAGATATGCTTCTCTATTAATATGTTACAGAATATGATATATCAGACCCTAGTAGTGGGTGTGATAGGTACCGTAATTCTGAAATAGTGATGAGTGTAAATGATACAGTTTGATGTCTACAACAACTGGGATGTGATATGGAAACAATTATGGTGCATATTGACGACAAAGTCACAGATAGTACTATTATAGAAATGCTAAATTTTAGTTAGAGGTTAGTGAACTCAAAAGAGTAATTTTTCCATCTATGTTCACAAACTTACTGAATTCTATCCATGGAACCCTTGGTGGGGGTCTTTGGTCCACAAATTAAGCTCCCCTGTTGGACCATCCTGCTTTCCCATCTGATCTCTTGCCACTCTCTCCCTTGCTTACTCTGACCCTGCCCTCTGGCCTTCTGGCAGTTCCTCTTTGAATGTGTTAAATTATTCCCAAGTCAGGGACTTCACACCTGTTGTTTCTGCTGCCTAGAATGTCCTTTTGGCCTTCACCTGGTCCCTCTCTCCTCACATCTCTCAATTCCTCAGAGCAGCCATCCCTAATGTCCTAGATTTGATCTTTCCTGTTTTTCTTGATGTAGAATTTAGTGCCTTGTTTTTATATTATTTATCACAATTTGCCATTGATCATCAAAAAAGTAAACATTCAAGGGACTTCCCTGGCAGTCCACTGGTTAATTGAGAGATTGGGATTGACATATATACACTACTGATACTATGTATAAAATCGATAGCTAATGAGAACCTCCTGTATAGCACAGGGAACTCTACTCAATGTTCTGTGGTGACCTAAATGGGAAGGAAATCCAAATAAGAGGGGATATTATGCATATGTGTAACTGATTCACTTTGCTGTGCAGTAGAAACTAACACAACATTGTAAAGCAACTATACTCTAATAAAAATTAAAAGAAAAAAAAAAAAGACTTGGCCCTCCCCATGCAGGGGGCACGAGTTCGATCCCTGGTTGGGGAACTAAGATCCCGCATGCTGCGGCCAAAAAAAAAAAAGGAAACATTCAAATAAATATATTTGTATGGAGCAGACCCTAAGCTCCATGGGAACAGTGACTACGTCTAATTTTGCTCTTTGCTATAAACCCAGAGCTGGCAGTATCTGGTACGTAGTAAGAGACCAGTACATGATTGTAGAATGGGTGAATGACTAAGTGAGTGAGTGAAGAGTTGGGATGCTGTCTAATTTGTCTTTGTACCTTCAGGGTTTAGCCCCATGCCTAGCACATGGTAGGTGCTCATTTAATGGAAACTGAATGGATTAGAGCCTGGCTGGCTGCAGAGAAGTTTGGAGGTTTGGGGGTGAGGCCTCACAGATGCGTCAGGGCCCAGCCTGGCCCCCAAACATGAAGACACTGCCTCTCAGGCTCCAGGTGTTTAATTCACTTGACATTCCTTTATTTTTTATTTCGTCTCCCTCTTTCTGGTTTGAAAATGGCTGATTTGAGGGAAGAGTTTTGAGCGTTACGCTCCTCACTGTAGAAACCATCTTCTGGGCTCTCTCACCATCAGAGTCACTTTTCCATGGGTTTGGTGTCTTGAGGAACTAGGGCTAGACTGTGATGCGAGTCTGGGTCTACTGGAGAAGCAAGATCTGTCTCCACTCTGGGGATCTCAGTGCAAGACTCAGCCTCCTCTTGGCAACTTGCTCATAGTTTATTTCTGAGTTCTTTTGACTTATAAGTAATCGCACCTTTGACACTTCTTTGCTGCTATTCAGTGAGTGAGCCATATAGCTGTCTCTGGACAATGAGACAGGGAGGCTGTGTGGCACTGGTGTCAGGGGTGGGCAGAGAGAACCCAGAAAAGAGCCAAAGGAGAGAAGTTGGTATGGGGGCCCAGTCCTCTACCTCCATCACTTTTTCTTCCTGACCAGGGTGTGAGTTTGTCCTTCTTTTAAGCAGCATTCACATGATTGAGTCCTGACCTTTCCCTGCAATGAAAAAAACCATGCCAGTGAAATTAAGGCAGAAATCTAATCTTCATGAAGTACTGATTACCCAGAAATAGGATAGTGTCTTAAAGTATAATGGTGTCAGAATTGCAAAGGGTTTTGATAAATATGTATGTTTATGGGCCCAAACAGAACTGAAATAAAGTCTAGTTGCTGAATAACTCCACATGAAGATGTGAAATAGAGCCTGCTACAGCCCATTCATCATCAGGCATGGGGTTTGGGTGAGTTGTGATTATCTAACATAATTACACGTGGCTATGCCACCTTCATGAAACCTAGCAGCCATCCTGCCAACTGGGGACAGGGAAGGGCTTTACTTTGAAGCATAGCAAATTCCCAGATTATTCCTTAGCTTTTTGTAGATCAAGTTTGAGCCACTTTTCATAGGTACTAATTAGGGTATGCTGAGTTCCTGCTGAGGGCTGATTAGGTACCTACTGGAGTTAAAAGTCTTCCTCCCAAACAACAAATAAACTAGATATTGTTAAATAAAACATTATGAGCCAGGAATCTGTTATCACTCATACTTAGCTTGCATTTAGTTTTTCCTTCATATTCAAGGTCCTTTGGAGGAAGCACCAAGAAAATATATTTGAACAAACCCCCTGCTCCAAATATTTTCCCCTTGTGAAACCAAGTGCATTCTACCAAAGTCTTTTCCATTAATTAAACATACATCTTGTATGACTGAAAGAGAATTTAATCCACAAGCTCTGGATTAATTTCCTCTTCAGACGTCTGTGTGTAATATTTCTTAAAGTAGCAATCTCATCTGCTCTCAAGCGCTTTCCTGGTGGAGGGCAAAGAGATTCGCAGCTCTCATTCTGAGATCAGCAAACAAATCTGAGAGGTGGAGCTGCTGAGATTCTCTCATTTTTGCTGCAAAGGAATGTGCTGAGTCTGCAGAGAATGGGGGAGAGGAGGAGTCTGCAGAGAATGGGGGAGAGGAGGATTCCAAGCGCTAGACCGACACTCCAGCCTTCTACCTGCGCATAGTCTCCTTATTGGGCGTTCTCTCTCTGGTATTCTTCTCCTCTCAGTTCATCCAACGCAGACTTACTAGATGGATATATATATGTTTTTTTAAAGTGCAGCTTTTGTCATGTCCCATCAGGAGTAAAGTCCTACTCTCCAAGATCCTCATCCTCTTCTTTATGGTGCTCTGACCAAGCTTCTGCTTCCTGTGTAGAAATAGCCCTGCAAACTTCACCCTCCAGAAGTGGAGGGCCATCACCTCTGCCTAGCCCCAGACCCCAAACTGCCCTGGATCCTTGCTATGGAACTCATTTCTTCTCCTTAGTGGCAGTGTCCTTCAGTCAGAGGCTACCAGGAACATACCCGTAATAGAAAAGTTGGGTTTCTTACT
The DNA here is from genome assembly GCF_009873245.2 of Balaenoptera musculus. Taxonomy (NCBI): domain Eukaryota; kingdom Metazoa; phylum Chordata; class Mammalia; order Artiodactyla; family Balaenopteridae; genus Balaenoptera; species Balaenoptera musculus. The sequence goes on along the minus strand of NC_045803.1, from coordinate 23,238,032 downwards.
TGATTCAGTGAGGGAGAATGCCCACCATCAGGGATGGCAGGTTGGGTCACAGAAAGAGCCCATTAGGAAAAACTATATTAGGGGTTGGCAATTTGGGGGAGGATACAGGAAGTGGGTGTTCTGGATGGGGTGCCGTCAGAAAGCAGGAGCGATGTTAGGACTGGGTGTCTTCATGACTCCTATTGATGGGGAGGGCAGACTAGAGCTTGAACAAAGCTGTGATTGGGAAAGAAGTAGTCACTCATCTTAGCCAAGAGGGGGGACGTCAGGTGTCGTGTGTGTTGCACGGTGACCTTGTTTTTGTCTAGTTTGATCATCTCAGAGTGACCTTGTCTGATGTTGGTGTTCTGAGAGACTGTTTACATCCAGCAGGAGATGGATGTAAACATGGTCTAGCTGTCAATGTCGGACCAGCCCCCAGATGCCAGGATCTGTTTTGTTTTCTTCTCATTTCCCCCAGAATACCCAGTCGACACTTTCTTCTGGCACCCTCCACCTCATGTTTTATGTGACAGTCCTTTATGCCATGGCTTTTTTCTTTAGCTGATTCTGTGAGCTGCCCAGGGCCGGGGGTCAGCCTGATACATGTCTGGCCCTCCCAGCCAAGTCTGAAGCCCTTTTCCCGCAAAAGCAGACACAATCACTCATCACGTCAGAACATGGGTGGGAAACCTTAAGGGCTGTTGGAGTGGCACAGTTAATCAGGATTGCTCCCCTCCATCTTGACATGAATGGGGGGTGGATGGATATTCTCTGTTTGTCCCGCCTGATCCCCTTTTCTGCCCTTCAATCTGCTGGGGTCCCAGGAAGCTGCCCTGTAAGGATTTCATCAAAGGGCTCTCCTGCCCTCTGTCTTTTGGTGGTTTTGGCCAGTGGGAAGAAGCAGTAGGAGATTGGAGGGAGGAAGAAGGGGTTGGGGAATTGACTGCTGAGGTTTCAGCCCAGCCTGGCCACAGCTGGCAGTGTTGTGTCCGTGGGGCCACTCCCACCCTCTCTCTAGGTTCCAGGGAAAAGCCCTCTCCTTGCCCTTGCCTTAACCCTGCACACAGCCTGCAAATAACTGCTTTGTTAAATTCTCCTCGGGAACACAATTTGAGTGCTGTTTCTGGCAGTATCAGTATAGATGGATACAATTAAGTCACCGTATTAGCTCCGGCGGGGTGGGGGGGTGGGGATGAGGAGAAGCCGCAGGCCCAGGTCACACAGCCAGGAAGCTGTGAAGCTGGGACTAGAGCCTCAGCCTCCTGATTCCTAGTTTCATAAACCTTTCCTTGACCCTCTGATTCAGAGTGGGGCTAATTTACCTAGCAATCAGCTTTAGTGGCTTCTTATAGTCTAGATTGGTGTTTTTCAGACTGTGAAGTCATGAAATTGATTTAGAGGGTCATGACCCAACATTAGAAGAAAACAGGATAGAAACTATTAGAGTGCATCCCATATAGTAAAGCTAAGTATTGTTTTATTAAACTTTGGCTCCAACTGTGTGTGCATGAGTGAGTGAATGCGTGAGTGTGTGTGGCATTTGTACAGAGTTGTAACGTAAAAGGTATTTCTTACTGTGGGCCACAGCCCAAGAGTTAGAAAACCCTTGTCCTAAAGAGAGCAGCAAAGCCCTCTCAAGACCTAAATTGGTGATGCAGCTCCAGCCTCAGCAGGCGCAGACCCGCTCTTGTAAGTCTACGTTCACTGCGACCCTCAGATGGTAAGTGCATCCTGCAGGTCCCCGGAATGCCTGGGACAGAGAACTCTCTTAGCACAAAATGCATGCCACGGGCCTGCTGTTCTGAGGGCTGCACTTTGGGAAGTATTGCTTCTGGTGGATTGGAGGGGAAAGCCAGGGCTTGCCCTTCAGGTGACCCTGTGCTGATGGAGGCAACCCAGGGAGGCTGGGGAAGAGGGTGGGAGCAGGAGGTGGAGTGTTGGCCCGTGGGCCCCTATCTATGCCGTTACTTCCGGAGGCACTGGGGTTGCCTTACAGAATCTTGGAATCCCACACACTGATCTAAGCTTTTCTTTATCCTGTGTCCCCAGGACCAGCACAGTGGTTTGACACTCAATAAATAAATATCTGTTGAGTGAACAAATGAATCTAGAACATTGTTGCGACCCTCTACGGAGGTGGTATGTTGTGATGGAAAGAGTGTGGGCTTTAGAGTCATATCCACTTATCAGTTTGCTGCTTTGGAATATTTATTTAACCTCTATGAGCTATAGTTGCTTCATAGGCAGAATGCAGGCAATAATATTTTCCTCAGCACTGTTGTGGAACTTTGTATAAAGGCCAAGCAGAGTGCCTGACTTATAATTGATGCCTTGGTAATATTATTTCTTTCTCTCCCTTAAAGTCCTTCTCTTGCTTCAATCTCTTCTATAGTTCTACCACCTTTTTATTGTCTATTATCTGCTTGCATGCTTCTGTGGACAAGAAGATCACTACTTTATGTTATCAATTCTTTCTAGTTTGGGGGATAAAACTGTCTACTTGTGGTCCACATTCATTGTTCCTGGTTTTATTTATCCAGGCCTCTTACTGCTCGTTAAGGAGACTAACTATTAGGAAAGGGAGTTCTCCTGGGGAGCAGAGAGAGTTTTTTTTCCTACCCTGCCTCCCCCTCAGATACCAGCTGGTATTGCAGGGTTGTTGGTATTTGCAGGGTCTTTTCCTGCATGTTTTCCAGCTTCATCTCCATTACTTAGTGGTAACGTGCAACAGAGAGCTGGCACCATTTTATTTTTTATTATTTTTTATTTTTTTAACATCTTTATTGGAGTATAATTGCTTTACAATGGTGTGTTAGTTTCTGCTTTATAACAAAGTGAATCAGTTATACATATACATATGTTCCCATATCTCTTCCCTCTTGCGTCTCCCTCCCTCCCACCTTCCCTATCCCACCCCTCTAGGTGGTCACAAAGCACAGAGCTGACCTCCCTGTGCTATGCAGTTGCTTCCCACTAGCTATCTATTTTACGTTTGGTAGTGTATATATGTCCATGCCACTCTCTTACTTTGTCACATCTTACCCTTCCCCCTCCCCATATCCTCAAGTTCATTCTCTAGTAGGTCTGTGTCTTTATTCCCGTCTTGCCACTAGGTTCTTCAGGACCTTTTTTTTTTCCCCCTTAGATTCTATATATATGTGTTAGCATACGGTATTTGTTTTTCTCTTTCTGACTTACTTCACTCTGTATGACAGACCCTAGGTCCATCCACCTCGCTACAAATAACTCAATTTTGTTTCTTTTTATGGCTGAGTAATATTCCATTGTATATATGTGCCACATCTTCTTTATCCATTCATTTGTTGATGGACACTTAGGTTGCTTCCATGTCCTGGCTATTGTAAATAGAGCTGCAATGAACATTGTGGTACGTGACTCTTTTTGAATTATGGTTTTCTCAGGGTATATGCCCAGTACTGGGATTGCTGGGTCGGATGGTAGTTCTATTTGTAGTTTTTTAAGGAACCTCCATACTGTTCTCCATAGTGGCTGCTGGCACCATTTTAGAACAGACTTCTCATCAGAACTTTGCAAGCTTACATGTTCTGTTTATGGTAGTCCTGAGAAATTTATCTTTCCGAGAATGTGGGATTTACTTGAGGACAATGTTAAGAGTGACAATCTTTATGCCCACCTTTTTTCCTGAGAGAGTGGGAAAAAATCATTAAGTGTTCAGTGAGCATTCAAGGGGCTTCAGGCCTGTAGGGGAATTTGAGGCACTGTAGTGAACGGTGTTCATGGGAATGAATGAATGGACACAGAGTAGGGAAGAGTCGTTAGGCAGGACAAGCAGTCAGCGTGCCCTAGTGATTCTGGGCTCTCCCACAGTGATTCTCAGGACTCAGGGTCAAGACCGAGCTTGGACCCTCCCACAGTGGGGCCAGAGTCAGGCACGGAGCCCCGGGTAGGACAGCTTTACCTGCTTACTCCAGGGAAGGTCTGCAGATGTGACCCTGGCTCAGGGGCCAGGGGGCCTCAGGGCCTCTCTAGCAAAGACAAAGGTGTGTCCAGCTTCAAAGTTCCAGCTCCTTTTGGCACCTCCATTCTCCTGTATCCCTCATGCAAACCTCTGCTGTTAGATTGGCTGTTCTTAAGACCCAAACTCCGGTTCTATGCATTGATCTTTTGTGTTTCCCGGTGAGCAGCGATGGCTGAGTAAATCTTTTCTGAAGGACTGACTCTGTGAACAAATGAGTGAGTGGAAGGAAACAGGCCTGCAAGCTCCAGGTGGTGCTGGGAGTCTGAGTCTTTCTGGATTCTGTGGTCCATGCAGAAGCCATGCTGTATCGTGTTGTTCCCTGAAAGGCTGAGCCACCAGCTTTAGCTCAGCCCCTCTCGGAAAAAGCGGTTGAAGTTCCCGGGCGGCAGGTTGTACAGAAGGCCGTGGGAGCTCCCTTGATGTCTCCCTTTCAACCAAAGAGATTGTCACCCCTGTCTTGGAATGGCCCAAGGACTTGGAAAGCTCCCTATGAAAATCCATGGCGTGTGTGGGGTGAAACAAGAATTGAGGACTTGATGGAGGGCAGCGGTAACTGCTTCCAGTCAACCCTGGTGAAACTCCTCCTTTGTGTGTGGGTCGGGGAGGTGAAGTGGTGGTCAGCCGCACCCTCCCTTGTGAGTTTTCTTCTTGCTCCTCTGTGAGCTGCTTTCTAACTGTGCTTTGTAACCTGGTCTCCCCCATGGGCTGTGAGCCCCTTGCTGGCAGGGGCCGTTTCTACATCCCCTGCCAGAGCCAATGTACTCCTCACAGGGGTGGTGGCATCTTCTTAGTGTTTGCCAGAAGAATAGCGCGTTTAAAGGTGAGCAGTTTCAATCGTTTTATCTTTTTAGAAGGGCTAGAGCTGGAATTCTTGAAGTCTTTTTCTGTGTTTATTTTCCAGGAACAAGAAGAGAAAGAACACACAGTAGTATCTACTGACAGCAAACCAAATGTCATTATGGTTGTGCTGATGGCAGGCTGTTCCTCATTTGCCAAAATTACCAATCCCATTGTGCCATGCCCATGTTAGATGGTTTAAGGAAACAGATGACATAGGTTATAATGCTAAATAAACTGAAACTGTGCCAGGATGGAGACAGAAGGTGTTTGTTTATTTTTAAGTGAAGCGTGGCATCCTGGAATGCCCCACTGTAGTGGGGAAGGAGGGTACAGAGGGGAATGCGGCATGGTTGTAGCAGTAGCTTTGAATGAAAGTGAATGACTATTTCCCAAACAGACACGAGTGGCATCTGACCCCTTGGTTATCTGAAGGGAGACTCAGTGAGTTTGGTCACAGAAGTCTTGGTTTCTAGGTGACGTTAGCTTTTCTCCTGAGCCTCTGATGTTCTCACCTAAATGCAGGTGTTCAGTAAACTTTTGTTTTAGCAAAACAAAATGGCAACAAGGAGCTGGCCACATTGCTCAGTGCTACACCCATCTTTGGTTTCCTAAGGCTCGCAAGGATTTGGTGTTTGTGATAATCCAGTTGACAAGCCCTGTGTACCTCCCTCTGCCCATCCTCCAGGCTCAGCTCAGGCTAGTGCACCCTCTTACTCACCGAGCTTCTGCCGAGGGCCTTTCCTGTGGCTCTGCAGATATTCCTGTTCAGAAAGTAACACTGTGGTTCTTAGCCCTACCTGAGCATTAGAATCACCGGGGGAGCTTAAAAAACTCCAAACAGGGACTTCCCTAGTGGTGTAGTGGTTAAGAATCCACCTGCCAATGCAGGGGACATGGGTTCGATCCCTGCTCCAGGAAGATCCCACATGCCGTGGAGCAACTAAGCCAGTGTACCACAACTACTGAGCCTGCGCTCCAGAGCCCGCGTGCCACAACTACTGAAGCGTGCATGCCTAGAGTCCATGCTTCGCAACAAGAGAAGCCACTGCAATGAGAAGCCCGAGCACCGCAATGAAGAGTAGCCCCCGCTCGCCACAACTAGAGGAAGCTCACATGCAGCAACGAAGACCCAAAGCAGCAAAATAAAAACAAAAACAAAAAAACCCAAACAAACAAAAAACAAACCTCCAAACACCTATGTTATATCTCAGGCCAATGAAATCAGACTCTGAGGGGATGGGACAGACCCAGACACCTTTTTAAAAGCTCTCTGGAGGGTGGGAGGGAGGGAGATGCAAGAGGGAAGAGATATGGGAACATATGTATATGTATAACTGATTCACTTTGTTATAAAGCAGAAACTAACACACCATTGTAAAGCAATTATACTCCAATAAAGATGTTAAAAAAATAAATTAAAAAATAAAGATTCAATCAGCCTTAAAAAAAAAAAAGCTCTCTGGTGATTCCAATGTTCAGATAAGGCTGAGAACAGCTCTCTGGATATCATGGTATAGATGGTCCAAAACTCCTCAAGTGACATATTGGATCCGTCCATGTGGAACACAGAGGGGGGCAAAGTTCATCAGAAGTCACTGTGACTCCACCCTGTGGGACTGCTGCATGAAGACCCCTCCTCAGCTTGCCACTGTCTCTCCCCTGATTCTGGGATGGTCCCTATGTGATGGTCTCTCTGTTTATCAGTCAGAGAAGAGAAACAGCCCACGGATCAGACATCTCAGGCAGCTGAGGCCTCCCATATAGGAACGAGGTAAAGTGTCTTGTTTAATGTCATCGAGAAAGCAGGAGAAGCAGAGACAGGCACTAAGGCTTTGGAACTTTCTGGTGGAAGTGTGGCAGAGCAGGAAGCAGTATTGGGAAGAGGGATTCATGTGGAAATGCCATCATGGGCAGAACATGCACCTCTAATTTCATTTCAAACTCACTCAAGCGGTTACTCCCTTTTTATGAAAACCCCACTTCTCATTAAAATTACCAGTTTAAAATTACAATCTTCTGTAGAGCACATCTAAGAAATGACCTTTCTTCATTCTAAATGCTATAAAAATTAAGTTTTCCTAGGCTGTGGGCTGCACTCTTGGGACAGTTTTTTTTTTTAAACATACTGGATATTGCTTTCAAAGTTCTCTAATTGCCTAAATTAATAATGGCTTTTTTTCTTTGGCTCCTGTAAGGGACAAATGAATTTGAATCTCTCTAAAGAATTGAGTCTCCAGCTATTTCATTCTGATTACTTTTTGTATTCATTACGGGATTTGAAATGATCTGCAAGGTCAACTCTTTCTTCCCGCTCCCCATCCCCTCAACCCTACCCCTTCCTTCGGCCTCCAGCTCAAAGAGTTTGGTTGGAAAAAGGAAATAGGAGGAAAGTCCTTGGGCTTTTCTATCCCCAGATTGGCCACAAACCCCACAGACCAGACATTGTTCATTACGTTTTTTGGTTTTATTACAGAAAGAAACAATTCTCCTTAGGGATATTACAAACAGACAAACAGAAATATGAGCACTTTATATTTTATTGTTAAATGAACGAAATTGCGCCATACTTTTAAAGATACACTTTTCAAAACTATCTGGTTCTTTTTAAAGTGTGCATGTCATGACTAACAGGACCTTAGCTAAAAACCATAAATATTGCTTTAAATAACCAAAAATGAAAATATACAACAGCAACAAAACTCTATCTTCAGTCTCCTCTGGAAAAGGCCTAGTAGTAAGGCTGACAACTTCTTTAGATGTGTGAGATGTTCGTGTTAAAGGAAATAGAGTCTAGTTATTGACTTTGAAATGTATAGCCATTTGCTTAATTCAGAGACTGAATCTTTGCTAAAATGGGCAGTAAGGCTGATGAAAGAAATGGACTGGTACCACTTAATGAGCAATTTCATCTTTTTAACATAGAAATAACTGGTGCTGCGAACAGCATTTTTGTTCTTTTAAGAACCTCATAACCAAGAAATCTTTCAAATGATCATTATACAATGAAAGCCCTGAGGCTTTGAAAAATATTTATTTTTAAATTATCATAAGCTCAAAATGATTCACCAATGCAAAAAAGAAAAAAAAAAGCAATTAAATGTGAGGCTGTACACTCTGGCAAATTTTCCCTGCTGAAAATAATTGGACAGATATTTTTTTCCTTTTTTTAAGTAATAGTGCCCAAAGGGATTTAATGATCTTATTGCTTATGGATATGGGGCTTAAATATATTTATTATCTTAAATTTGATGTTAGAATAACAAGATTATAGAAAATGATATAATGTGATTGGGAGAAATATAGTTTCATTAACATATAACATACCAAATTAAGTATCATCTAAAATTCTCTAAAAAACAGTGCTAGTTTCTGAATTTAAGTGTTGGACTGTGAGAAGGGATATTTGGAGTAGGCCACACAAGATGGAGGTATTTCCTATGTGCTCTGTACATTTCCCAGATTCCTTGCATTTGGGGGTCCCACTGTATGATTAGTTCTGACCAATGGGCTATAAGCAGAAATACCAAAGTATTTAAGAACTGATCCACAGCCCCCAGTTCTCTACTTCCCTGAGAGGTGACCTGGAAGCCAACTTTTGAAATGGTGGTGTCACAGGTGTGAAGGTGTTGGCTCGCTGAGTCACTGCACATGAAACCTTATTCAGACCCCTGTGTTCCTGTCCTTTGAAGTAAAAGCCTTTTGCTTTAGTCTCCCAGGCTTCCCTTGAATCTCAAAAGGCTGACCCAAGACTTAACAATTAGGAATGTGAAGATGTAGAAACAAAGAATAGCTGTTGAGCCAGGAAACTGGTAACAGTTTAGACTATAAATCCACCACATACTCCCAACTCTCTGAAAGATACAGATAAAGGCCTGACATACATTCCTAAGTTGTTTTTATAGGAAGCAAACCCCCACCAGATGAAAACTGCTCACCGCAAGAACACAGACCCTAGACTGGTTGAAACCAGAAGCCTGATGATGCTTGAAATTTCACCTTGATGTCAACCAATCCAAGAATTTTTCACAAGCTGATCATGCACCCTGCGGCCCCCTCCCTCACACTGCCTTTAAAACCCCTTCCCTGAAAGTCATCAGGGAGTTCTGGTCTTTTGAGCATGAGCTGCCCATTCTCCTTGCTTGGTGCCCTGCAATAAAGGCTGTACTTTCCTTCACCACAACCCAGTGTCAATAGATTGGCTTTATTGCATGTGGGCAAGCTGACCCAAGTTTGGTTCTGTAACACATGTAGGAGAGCTATGCTGCAGGTCTGATCAGTATCATAATTAACATTAGTCAATCAACTTTTGGATTTTTAGGCCACTGAAATTTCAGGGTTAATTTGTTACTGTGGAATATTCTGACTGATAATGTCATCACAGGGTTGTTGAGAGGAGCTGATGGAGCCCAAAGTCCTCTTTGCACAGTGCTTTGTAGTTTTCTACCATAAAGAAAGAATTGCTCTCACTGAAGGATTGCCAAACCTGTACTGTCAGGCAAAATATCCACTAAATGATCCCTGTGGAGAGTCCAGATGGCTAATTCAAGGAGAACAAGCCCATCCTGTGTTTCTTTTAGTGTCAGAGTTTCATGCTCCCACCTGCCTCAAGTAGGTAGCCTGTTCTTTTTGCTGAGGGTTTCTCTGCAGCCCTGTGGTGAGGATCACTTTTGGCACTGGAGACCCCCTTTTAGGGTTTGAAGCAAGAGGCCCTGGTCTCTTGGTCATTGCCCTCCTGCATCCCCACCCCCACCCCACCCCCGCCAACTGCCTGCAAGACTATCACAGTTTCAGAGGCTAGAGAACCATGATGAGACTCCAGGGCACTGGGAAGACTGCCCACCTTGGAGAGGCCACATGTGCACATGTTCTTACCAAAGGCCTTTTCTACCACATTCATCCCCAGAATCAACCTTTTTTTTCATGTCTAAACGATTTTGTTTAATACCCTCACCAGTGAGGAACAGAGAAGCTGGTTGATTTCACTCCCAGGGAGCAGAAGATAATATATCTGCCTTCTCTTTGAATTTAAATAGATTTGACCCAAGTCCTATGTGAATATGTGTCCTTGTCAGCCTTCTTTGTAATTGAGAGGCTTCTAAGGGAGCCTGACTTTAGCCATTAGTGACTATGAGAAAAATTAAAGTTTAGATTTCATAAGTTATTTAAAAATTTTATACCAGACATGGCTCATAATTTAATATACTGTTATCATTAATACAGATATAGAGCTTTCTAGAACCCAATGATTCCCTTTGGAAGCAAACTGGAGCTAAAACTGAAAGTTACATTTGTTTACATTTTTTCTGCCTTGTTATTAATAGCCAAAGTTATAGCCATCCAGTAAACAAAGTATGATGGTGAAGCATATGAACCCTGAGTCTGAATGACCTGGGTTCAAATCTAGTCTCCTCCGTTTACTGTGTGATCTTGGCCACATTACTTAACCTCTCTGCATCTCCACTCTCAACCCGTAAAAGGGTACTAATAAGACAGTCTTCCTCAGAGAGATGTCGTGTAGACATCTTTATTAATGTTCTCAGAACTGTGCCTTGAACATGGAAGCATCGGCAGCTGCTTTTATCATTATTATTATGTTGGAAAGATAGAAAAAAGAAGAGTATAGAATGGTTTATGGTTGGTTGTTATGGGAGAAATAAAGAAGTAGAATGTCCCCACCCCCATTCGACTTTCATTACTACTTCACACTCTAATTGCAATATTAAAGGCAAAAACATGCAGAAGTTCCCCTGCTCTGTGGGTGTCTGTGTTGTGTATGTGTGTGCCCGTCTGTGAATACACACACACACAAAAGGGTGCTCTGCAGAGCCTGGCAGCGGCAGGGGAGGTGCGCGTATTTTCAGTAGGTCTGAAGGCTGCTGCGGGTGTAAAAAGCAGTGATCGACTGTCTGCTCAGTAGCCCCTGGGCTGAAGCGGGGACGGCAAATAAGATATGGTTATCTGCCCCGTATTTAGACAAGGTGGTTGGGGTAGATGGTGGAACAGTAGGCACGTCAGTAATTGTAACAGGGGGAAAGGCCTCCTGCTAGTGCCAGACAGTGTGGGGATCAGGGAACAGGGATGGGGATCCTTCTTTGTCAGCTGCGTGAGCCTTGTCACTCTGGGGAGGCAGGTAAGCCGAGATCTACACTTGTAAAGAAGCTTCTCAAATCTTATTTCTAGTCCTTTTGGGCTGTAAGGATCGTGTGTTGATTGTCAGGGTTGGGGGGCTCTGCCTGGACCTGCGCCGGGAGCATGGCAAGGCAGAGGTGTTTCTCCAGAGCCGGCAACCTCACCCTGTATTGCAGCGTTGGAATGCAATTTGCAGAGCTTGGAGGCAAAGTCCAGTGTAACCTCGGGTACCCTTGGAGCGGCAGGAAGTGGTGAAAATCAGATTGGGGAGTCTTGCTTGTTGTATTGTGGCGGGAGCAGGACAGGCATGCCTTTTCTTGTGTGCTAAACTTTGTTACTCCACAGGCATAAATGGTGTGGTGTGGACAGATCTACAGCATCTGTCATCTGGGAGGGAAACACAGTCAGGCACGTTATTAATCACGTGGGGATTAGCTGAGTGGAGGGGTAAACTAGGCATGGCATTTTCCAGCGCTGCTCGGACAGTGGGAGAGAACTTTTTCAGTTGTGCAGAGGTGCTGCTGCCAGAAGCTTCAGACGTAGCTGTTAGAAAACTACTGACCCAATACAAGATCTATTTATATATTTTAAAAGAGCCTAGATAATACACTCTCACGTTTGTGAAGGATGCTACATTTTTGAATGGACTTTTAGTGTCTTACATGATTCTCACACAAACTTATGAGGCCTCCAAGCAGGTATTACTGCCCAATTCTGTGGATGTGAAGAGTTTTGTGTGGAGAACTGGATTGAACTGTGCAGCCACTGTGAGTCACTTATTGCTATGTGCCTCGGTTTCCATGTCTGTAATGGGCAGGATAATTCTTTGTTGAGGTACCGTCCTGTGCACTGTAGGATGTTTAGCAGTATCTCTGGCCTCTACCCACTAGATGCTTAGTAGCAACCCCTTCCCCAGTAGTGACAACCAAAAATGTCTCCAGGCATTGCCAGGCTGCCCCCTGGGGAGTAACCTCTGGTCTAGATAATACCATATTAATTCACTAGCTGATCTGGATTTTAATTTTTCTACATATCTGCCACTGGGAGTTACAGGGGACAGACAATTTGCTGTGTCAAAGATTACCAAGCAGTCAATTTTACTGAGCATTTTTATAATGATAGCTGACATTTATTGAGTACCTATCATGTCCTTGGCACCTGCTGGGCATATCTTATACAGATGTAGGTATTAGGTTTTTTTTTTCTTTCTTAATGTTCATTTTAAAGATAGGGAAGCAGAGGCTCAGAGATGATATGCAGTTTTATTGATGTAAATTGGGATTTGAATATGGATTTCTGATTCTATAAACCCTCACTCTTTAATTTTGGCATGGTTAAGGGTGTGGCAGGAGCCAAACTGCCTGGGTTCAAATCCTGGCAGATGAACTCTGTAACCTTAGGTGGGCTATTTAGTTTCCGGCCAAGCCTGTGAAGTCACTATTACTATTAGCTTGATTTTACTTATGAGGAAATTGAGACATCAAGAGATTAAGTGGCTTAATGTTTGTAAAATGCTTAGAGTGAGTGCTATAGTGACTGAGTGCTATATAAGTGTCTATTAAAAAATAAAACAAAGAGGTGGATGGACCTAGAGTCTGTCATACAGAGTGAAGTAAGTCAGAAAGAGAAAAGCAAACACCGTGTGCTAACACATGTACATGGAATCTAAAAAAAAAAAAGGATTCTGAAGAACGTAGGTGCAGGACAGGAATAAAGACACAGATGTAGAGAATGGACTTGAGGACACGGGAAGGGGGAAGGGTAAGCTGGGATGAAGTCAGAGGGTGGCATGGACATATATACACTACCAAATGTAAAATAGATAGCTAGTGGGAAGCAGCCGCATCGCACAGGGAGATCAGCTCGGTGCTTTGTGACCACCTAGAGGGGTGGGATAGGGAGGGTGGGAGGGAGATGCAAGAGGGAGGGGATATGGGGATATATGTATACATATAGCTGATTCACTTTGTTGTACAGCAGAGACTAACACAACATTGTAAAACATTTATACTCCAATAAAGATGTAAAACAAAAACAAAAGCACAATATTGGTTGAAAAAAATAAACTGCACAAATTAAAAAAAAAAATACAACGAAGGATCTCTCTATGCCTGGTTCTGTTAGTAGAACTCTGGTAGAGTCACAGAGAAAATAACAGGCCTGGTTTCTGGCTACTTGGAGCATGTAGAGTGGATGGCAGGAGGCGGGCCCTGTGAACATGGTCCTGCAGAGGATGGGTGCTCCCGTCTTGTGCCTTTGACCACTCTTTAGCATCTGGTTTCTTCTACTTCTAATGGCCACGCCCATGTCTTTCTGCAGTGACCCACTTTTGGGCTTTGCTCACAGGTACAGAGTGCTGGGAGTGACAATCCTGCGAGTTCACATCCCCCCACCCAGGCCTAGAGCAATGCCACTTACCTTGGGACATGAAAGTTCAGATGCTTTCATGCAAGTCAGGATAAACGCCAAGATGTCAGTCATACTCCAGAGTCAGACAGCAGGATCAGGCTGAGTGGGTCTTGTCCTGAAATCATGCTCTTTCTCGGTTTCTCCCTGCCCTCTGTCCTTCTTCCCCCACTCCCTTCCTGGTTCTCTTGGGAGCACTTCCCACAAATTCATGGCACAGATGTCTTGCTTTTGGGGAGTCCACCCTCAGACAGGCCCCAGGGTCGGAGGGGGCCATGAGCAGAGGGGCTACTTCTCAACTCTCTTTGGTTCACACACATCATTTATTTGTTATGGCTGCTCTCTAGGCAAATGTTTGATAAACAGGCTCCAACCTGAGGACAAGAGAGTTCGAACTGTGAAGTGTGGATCCTGAGTGCACGGACGTCCAGAGGGAGGCCATTCTGGACCAGGTTGGTCGGGGAAGAAGAACAGGAGGTCAGAGGGGCTGGGTCTGGCGGGGAGGGTGGCACCAGGTGGAAGCCACTGAAATGATCTCCTTCCTGTTGACCTAAGGAGCCTCTGGGGATGTTTGATCCCAGGATGTAGAAATCCAAAATGTGTGCACCTGACTTTAGTCCTCTCTTGGCGTTCGCTGAAAACAAATTGAGCCTGAAGTGACACCTCACAGTGCTCTCTCGGAAAGGAGTGCCCATGGGGGCCGGGCCCTCAGGTTCCACTCGGGCCCCTGGTACCATCCTCCGCCCTCAGCACAGCCCTTTCTGCCATGGCGCCTCCTGAGGAGTGGGAGTGAGTAATGTGGGGAAACTGTGGAGATCTGGGGCTTCAGTTCCGTGCAAGCTTGCTATTTGCTGCGTGAGTCCTTTGGAAACATAAAAATCCTTTCCTCACGTTGACAGTTACCCCCAGTGCATCTGCTCTGTGTCAGACTCAAACCCACAGCTGGGCTGGGGGAGCATCTTGAGGGTGTGAGGAGGCTGCCCCAGAGTTCATGCTGGGACTGAAAGACCAGGTCTCCTGACTCTCAAACTACGGCTGTTATCGTCACAGTTCTACTTATTTATTTGCTTAAATTCCTAACATTAGGCTTCCTTGAGCTATGGCACCAAGGGCGCTAAGCTCATTTTTCTCTTTTCTTTCCCTCTTCAAACATCTACTGTGTGCCAGGTCCTGGGTTACATGGCTGTGTAAGCTTACAAGAGCTGTGTAAGGGCAACACCCCTAGGGGCTGCATAAGTGCTCAGGACTTCCCTGTGAATGTGGTCTTGGATACACAGGGAGGTGGGAGTCATAAGAGGCCTTCTGGAAAATGCTGTGGAACCAGGCTTTCAACCAGTGGTGATGGTGATACAATAGTGGCTTATAGAGCAGCCCCACTTGAGCTTGGCTTGGTTTGGGTCACACATTGTTTGGAACATTTTGAATTAGCTGCCAACTTTTATAATTTGGGGGTTTCACATTGCATCCAGATTCCCAGTGTGTCTTGGAAAAAAAGTTGATAATACTAGGCCTGTATTCCACTCTGGGTCTGAGTGGAAGTTGCTTCCTCTAAGTCAGAGCAACCCATGCCAGTTTGCTCCAGTCCCCACCACTTCCTGTGGCCTTACACCTGACCTTTGTCACCTTTTCTATCCTGCCTGGAGATTGTGGGCAGTACAGCATCAGGACCAAGAGCATGGGCTTGGTAGCCAGGTTGCCTATTCAAGTCCCTGCCTTTCCACGTCCCTGCCATGTGGCCTTGGGCTAGTTACTTTATCTTTCTGGGCTATAGGTTTCTTATCTGAAAAATGAGGCTAAGAGTAGAGCCCACTATAGGTTGTTGAGGGAATACATGCGTTATTATTTACAAACAGCTTAGAACTGATCCTGGCACATTGTCCATACTCGGTAATACTACCTCTCCCCCTTATCAGTCCTCCACCCATCTGAAGACTGTGGCTCTACAGGAAACCACTCTGTACCGTGGTCTCCTTGGCACTTTTGTAGGATCTGGAAGTAATGATTGAGCTTGTTTGAGCTACATCCTGGGCCCCTAGGGAAAAAAGAGAACCTCTCTGAGTTTAAATCCCTTTTGGGGAACTGAGGGGTAACCGTATAATACGGATTTGTGTCTGGATGCCAAAGGGGACTTGAAGGCATGGGACTGACATGTAGAAGCTCAGGAAATAACCATAGTGAAGAATCAGGTTAAAAAGAAAGTTTCTACTGACTTGCTCTCAGAAGGATCAAATAAAATGCTGCTTCTGGAAATGAACAAATCCATCTCCTTACAAAGCTGTCATCTCTTCTGGTCCTGAAAGGAAAAAGGAAGATAAGAAACAGCAGTGAAGACTGACAGTCTGTTCATTGCTATTCTGGCGGCATCCCCTCCTTATGCATTCCCATTCATCTCATCCCACCCTAGTCAGTATATTTTCACCAGGCAGTGATGCAAAAATGTCTGTGTACTCCAGTTTTATTGTAGTCAGGCAGCATTTACGGGTTTGACATTCAACTGACCATGGCAGGAAGTCTAGAAGCAATTATAACCGACACCTGCTCCATCTGTGCTCTGGGCAGCCAGTGACTGATTCCAGGCCTCCCGGACTCGAGTGTGTTTCCTATCAGCTCAGAATAATAGCAGTGACACCTCGCTTCCTCGCTATCTGAAAGAACTCATGGCACTTACCTCTGAAAACTTTCAAATTATTGACATTTCTTTTAGTGAAGATATCAGATTAGTGACTGGAATGGAAAATGTAGAAGATGGTTATTGTTGACATTAAAGGAAAAGTTTAAACCACTTCCACCGACCATGGCTCATAACTGGAAAGTATTTGAGTAGAGAAAACTATCTATCTAAAAGTGAACAGAATCTGAATTTAGACAGACAATATTTGGCCATGAACGTGCCAAGACTGAGGCTGGAGAAAGGACACAGTTTCTGTAGCAGTGATTTCCACCCATGATGGGTCTGCTATTGTGCAAAATGATTTTTGATTCCTGACAAATCTCTACTTCCACTTGCTCTAATGCTTTGCCAGAGAGCTGAGGGATTCTGGGAGGGTGGGGGGACCTGGGGCCTGGGCTGACCTCAGGAAATCATGTGTAAAGGGCTTTTTCTCACCTGGAGGCAGGCCAGGTTCACAGCTGTTCTGTGTAATAACGCCTGGGCTTTTGCTTCTGAGCCTTGGCAGTCCTGAGTCCTGAAAGCAAATGAAGGTAAGAAACATGTCAAGGAGTTCAGGGCACTTGGCTGCCGCCCTGCATAGCTTCGTGTTATTTGGGCCCCAATTTTACGCTCCTTCTGTTTTACGTGGAGCCAAAAAGAGCTATACAGAGGGCCAGATGGGCTACGGGCACCTACGTGGACACCTCGGGGCTAGGCAAGGCAGAGGAGAGAGGAGGGGAGGGGAGGGTAGCAGTACAGAGGCCCCTGGCTGGGAGATTAAATACGTGTGTTTTGGAAGCAGCTCTGCTGAGTGGTGGGGTAGTTAGGGTCAGGACTGGGGGCCACCACCGTGGTTTCCCTTTGGCCAGGGAACAAATGGCTTCTGGGCCCAGAATTTAAGTTACACGTGTCCCTGAATCTCAGGCCCAGAATTTAAGTTACACGTGTCCCTGAATCTCAAAATAAGAGTTGAGCTGAAAGTACTTAAGAACAAGAAAGAAAACTTTGTTTGTGAATTCACTCTCTGCTTCAGACATTTCAAAGGGCTTCATGCTCGGACATTTCAAAACTCAAAGCACAGCAGGGAAAGCTAAAGATGCTGTCTTCCTCCTTGTCCCTCTTATCTGGCTTTCATGGGTTTCCAAGGGGCCCTCCTGAGCTGATGCCATTTAAGTCAAGTCCCTAGTTCTGAGGGACTTGCTGTGCTTCTTTCTTTTGTAGAAAGGCTGTATTTCTTATCTGGTGACAAAACGCAAAATGCTGAGGTCCATGAACCTGCATCCTTTTCCCATGACCTTTTTTGCCCTTCCCTCTGGATTCACCACTCACCTGTAAGTGCTGAACTACTTATGTCTTGAGATTATTTTTCTCCCTAGCAAGAAACAGATGAACATTTTGTTAGAACCTTTCTGTGTTCTGGGTTCCTATTTGCTTTTTTTTCCAATCTCAGCCCTCCTACTTGCCATGGTTTGAAAACTCCTATGCCAATAGGCCCAGGCAGGTAACATCAATGAGTACGGTAGCTGTAAGTGGTAATAGGGAGTGGTGGGGACTGTGGCCTCCACATGCTGCCTAAATGGGATAACTCCATCTCATTGTTGCCACCGGAGAATAATGGGCCTGGACTTGCAAGAAGTCCATATTTTTATGCAAAACCTCCTAATTACACATAAAATGAATTCAACATCATGATAAACACTCAATGAGCCAAAGTAAGCACGTTTGTCAGATGGTCAGTTTTTAATTTCTACTCTGGAAATTGGAGCAATTGGAGGGTGTTTGAGGGAGGAGGGACATAATCCAAATGGCCATGGATGAGATGAAGAGGGGGCAACTGGTTATGAAATGGTCTCTAACCATTCTAGAAAATAATGACAAAGAGGACCTGGATTTGAGAAATAGTTCTGAAATAGAATCCACATTGCTTAGAGAATTATTGGGTTTGGGGAAGGGCAAAGAGGGATAGGTTGAGATTGGCCCTGATGTACAGTTCTGTCTTGACTTTTGGCTTATGTATGTTTTCAGTGCCTTGACCCTTGGTCCACAATCAGTCCTGCTAACACCCTTTTATGCTGCCTAGTTCTCATACCCTGGCCTAGTTCCCTTAATTCATTGTTACTGCCATTCTGGGAGCAGCCACCAAACCCAAGCACTTTTTGCAAAGACAATAACACATCCCTCTACCACAAAGAGCAGGTAGTTTTAGGATGATCGATCTGAGATACCATGGAAAGCAAATTTGTTGTCTTCCATGGTGCACAAAACACGCTGTCACAGCTAGGACTCATAATAATCCCTCAGTTTCCTAAATTGCTTTACTGCTGCTTTTTTAATTAAGACCCATTAACTTGTCATATATTGATAACAAGGATGACCCTGAAATAGATGGATAAATTAAAGCTGTCTTTCGTTCCATGCTTTTATATGAATGTGTTAATTACTTTTGTCATTAGGGAGACTGATGGAGGGATGGAGAAATATCAAACGGATTTTTGACAGAGTGTTGGTGTTTGCAGCTGGTGACACAGTGCGTGTTGGATATAATCCTTCACCCTTTAATTTCACAGCTGGCACTAAGGGGTCAAGCTAGGATTTCTTGTCTAATAGTCCACATCGCAGAGGCTAGTGGAAGACATGGTGGACCTACTATTCTGTTGAAGCAGCTGCCCACCGGCATGTATAGGAGACCAGATGTGGTGTTCAGATGGGATTTTGTCTGAATGCACAGAGTTCCCACGCTAGTTTTTTAAATAAAATAATTATGGGCTAACATTTAAAGATTGAGAAATATAACACGAAAATCTGGATTTCTAGTTTTTGAAAGAAGTCTGAATGTCTGACATCCTTGGGCCTGTATTCCTGGGTGGCAGTGGGAGCCATGGAGGGGCTGCACCTTTAAAGGGCCGTGTGCTCAGTGGTTTACCACACTCCTCACCACTCCCTTTTGCCCCTTGCTCACAGAAACTGAGTGTCAAGTGCCATTTGTCATTATACTTGTGTGTTTTTATGGTTGTATTAGGGAACAAATGAAAAGCTTTCTGGTGTCTATCTATCTCTATACAAAGCAGAACAACGAAATGTAGACCATGCTGCGTCAGGTTTTTTCAAGAGAATTGAGAGAGAGCATGTATCTGTAAGGAAGTGAAGACTGAAGCTGGTCTGCTGTTTGTACATAGCTAAGAGCAGTCACTGATGACCCCTGTTAGAGGGAATCTTTGCTTTCTAGTCACATGTGGCTGTGCCTAAAGGGGTCTGGAAATACAGGAAGACAATTCCAGAAAACAGGTTGGAATGGTACATAATACACTGGGTCAATTTATCAAAGGCTGTTTATTTGTTTTGTTTTGTTTTTGAATTTTATTTTATTTATTTTTTTAAACAGCAGGTTCTTATTAGTTATCCATTTTATACATATTAGTGTATACATGTCAATCCCAATCTCCCAATTCATCACACCACCACGACCCCCGCCGCTTTCCCCCCTTGGTGTCCATACGTCGGTTCTGTACATCTGTGTCTCAATTTCTGCCCTTCAAACTGGTTCATCTGTACCATTTTTTCTAGGTTCCACATATATGCATTACTATACGATATTTGTTTTTCTCTTTCTGACTTACTTCACTGTGTATGACAGTCTCTAGATCCATCCACGTCTCTACATATGACTCAATTTCGTTCCTTTTTATGGCTGAGTAATATTCCATTGTATATATGTACCACATCTTCTTTATCCATTCATCTGTCAATAGGCATTTAGGTTGCTTCCATGTCCTGGCTATTGTAAATAGAGCTGCAATGAACATTGGGGTGCATGTGTCTTTTTGAATTACGGTTTTCTCTGGGTATATGCCCAGTAGTGGGATTGCTGGGTCATATGGTAGTTCTATTTTTAGTTTTTGTATTTTCTTTTTTAACTTTGGGTTTATTTATTTATTTATTTATTTATTTATTTATGGCTGTGTTGGGTCCTCGCCTCTGTGCGAGGGCTTTCTCTAGTTGCGGCAAGCGGGGGCCACTCTTCATCGTGGTGCGTGGGCCTCTCACTATCGCGGCCTCTCCTGTTGCGGAGCACAGGCTCCAGACACGCAGGCTCAGTAATTGTGGCTCACGGGTCTAGCTGCTTCGTGGCACGTGGGATCCTCCCAGACCAGGGCTCGAACCCGTGTCCCCTGCATCAGCAGGCAGATTCTCAACCACTGCGCCACCAGGGAAGCCCCTATTTTTAGTTTTTTAAGGAATCTCCATACTGTTCTCCATAGTGGCTGTATCAATTTACATTCCTACCAACAGTGCAAGACCGTTCCCTTTTCTCCACACCCTCTCCAGCATTTGTTCTTTGTAGATTTTCTGATGATGCCCATTCTAACTGGTGTGAGGTGATACCTCATTGTAGTTTTGATTTAAATTTCTCTAATAATTAGTGATGTTGAGCAGCTTTTCATGCGCTTCTTGGCCATCTGTATGTGTTCTTTGGAGAAATGTCTATTTAGGTCTTCTGCCCATTTTTGGATTGGGTTGTTTGTTTATTTAATATTGAGCTGCATGAGCTGTTTATATATTTTGGAGATTAATCCTTTGTCCGTTGATTCGTTTGCAAATATTTTCTCCCATTCTGAGGGTTGTCTTTTTGTCTTGTTTGTAGTTTCCTTTGCTTTGCAAAAGATTTTAAGTTTCATTAGGTCCCATTTGTTTATTTTTTTTATTTCCATTACTCTAGGAGGTGGATCAAAAAAGATCTTGCTGTGATTTATGTCAAAGAGTGTTCTTCCTATGTTTTCCTCTAAGAGTTTTATAGTGTCCGGACTTACATTTAGGTCTCTAATCCATTTTGAGTTTATTTTTGTGTATGGTGTTAGGGAGTGTTCTAATTTCATTCTTTTAAATGTAGCTGTCCAGTTTTCCCAGCACCATTTATTGAAGAGACTGTCTTTTCTCCGTTGTATATCCTTGCCTCCTTTGTCATAGATTAGTTGACCATAGGTTCATGGGTTTAACTCTGGGCTTTCTATCCTGTTCCATTGATCTATATTTCTGTTTTTGTGCCAGTACCATATTGTTTTGATTACTGTAGCTTTGTAGTATAGTCCGAAGTCAGGGA
Organism: Balaenoptera musculus; assembly: GCF_009873245.2. Lineage (NCBI taxonomy): Eukaryota > Metazoa > Chordata > Mammalia > Artiodactyla > Balaenopteridae > Balaenoptera > Balaenoptera musculus. Next base: position 23,216,927 of record NC_045803.1, on the reverse strand, counting down.
GTCTGATTCCTCCAGCTCCGTTTTTTTTCCCTCGAGACCGCTTTGGCTATTCGGGGTCTTTTGTGTCTCCATACAAATTTTAAGATTTTTTGGTTCTAGTTCTGTAAAAAATGCCATCGGTAATTTGATAGGGATTGCATTGAATCTGTAGATTGCTTTGGGTAGTATAGTCATTTTCACAATATTGATTCTTCCAATCCAAGAACATGGTATATCTCTCCATCTGTTTATATCATCTTTAATTCCTTTTATCAGTGTCTTATAGTTTTCTGCATACGGGTCTTTTGTCTCCCTAGGTAGGTTTATTCCTAGGTATTTTATTCTTTTTGTTGCAATGGTAAATGGGAGTGTTTCCTTAATTTCTCTTTCAGATTTTTCACCAGTAGTGTATAGGAATGCAAGAGATTTCTGTGCATTAAATTTGTATCCTGCAACTTTACCAAATTCATTGATTCACTCTAATAGTTTTCTAGTGGCATCTTTAGGATTCTGTATGTATAGTATCATGTCATCTGCAAACACTGACAGTTTTACTTCTTCTTTTCCAACTTGTATTCCTTTTATTTCTTTTTCTTCTCTGATTGCTGTGGCTAGGACTTCCAAAACTATGTTGAATAATAGTAGTGAGAGAGGACATCCTTATCTTGTTCCTGATCTTAGAGGAAATGCTTTCAGTTTTTCACACTTGAGAATGATGTTTGCTGTGGGTTTGTCATATATGGCCTTTATTATGTTGCGGTAGGTTCCCTCTATGCCCACTTTCTGGAGAGTTTTTATCATAAATGAGTGTGGAATTTTGTAGAAAGTCTTTTCTGCATCTATTGAGGTGATCATATGGTTTTTATTTTTCAATTTGTTAATATGGTGTATCACATTGATTGATTTGCATACATTGAGGAATCCTTGCATCCCTGGGAAAAATCCCACTTGATCATGGTATATGACCCTTTTAATGTGTTGTTGGATTCTGTTTGCTAGTATTTTGTTGAGGATTTTTGCATCTATATTCATCAGTGATATTGGTCTGTAATTTTCTTTTTTTGTAGTATCTTTGTCTGATTTTGGTATCAGGGTGATGGTGGCCTCATAGAATGAGTTTGGGAGTGTTCCTTCCTCTGCAATTTTTTAGAAGAGTTTGAGAAGGATGGGTGTTAGCTCTTCTCTAAATGTTTGATAGAATTCACCTGTGAAGCCATCTGGTTCTGGACTTTTGTTTGTTGAAAGATTTTTAATCACAGTTTCAATTTCATTACTTGTGATTGGTCTGTTCATATTTTCTATTTCTTCCTGGTTCAGTCTTGGAAGGTTATACCTTTCTAAGAATTTGTCCATTTCTTCCAGGTTGTCCATTTTATTGGCATAGGGTTGCTTGTAGTAGTCTCTTAGGATGCTTTGTATTTTGATGGTGTCTGTTGTAACTTCTCCTTTTTCATTTCTAATTTTATTGATTTGAGTCCTCTTCCTCTTTTTCCTGATGAGTCTGGCTAATGGTTTATCAATTTTGTTTATCTTCTCAAAGAACCAGCTTTTAGTTTTATTGATTTTTGCTATTGTCTTCTTTTGTTTCTATTTCATTTATTTCTGCTTTGATCTTTATGATTTCTTTTCTTCTATTAACTTTGGGTTTTGTTTGTTCTTCTTTCTCTAGTTCCTTTAAGTGTAAGGTTAGGTTGTTTATTTGAGATGTTTGTTGCTTCTTGAGGTAGGATTGTATTGCTGTAAACTTCCCTCTGAGAACTGCTTTTGCTGCATCCCATAGGTTTTGGATCGTCGTGTTTTCATTGTCATTTGTCTCTAGGTATTTTTTGATTTCCTCTTTGATTTCTTCATTGATCTCTTGGTTATTTAGTAACATATTGTTTAGGCTCCATGTGTTTGTGTTTTTACGTTTTTTTCCCTGTAATTGATTTCAAATCTCATAGCGTTGTGGTCAGAAAACATGCTTGATATGATATCAATTTTCTTAAATTTACTGATGCTTGATTTGTGACCCAAGGTGTGATCTATCCTGGAGAATGTTTTGTGCGCACTTGAGAAGAACGTGTAATCTGCTGGTTTTGGATGGAACATCCTGTAAATATCAATTAAATCTATCTAGTCTATTGTGTCATTTAAAGCTTGTGTTTCCTTATTAATTTTCTCTTTGGATGATCTGTCCATCTGTGTTAGTGAGGAGTTAAAGTCCCCCACTATTATTGTGTTATTATCGATTTCCTCTTTTATAGCTGTTAGCAGTTGCCTTATTTATTGAGATGCGCCTACGTTGGGTGCGTATATATTTATAATTGTTATATCTTCTTCTTGGATTGATCCCTTGATCATTATGTAGTGTCCTTCCTTGTGTCTTGTAACATTCTTTATTTTAAAGTCTATTTTATCTGATATGAGTATAGCTACTCCAGCTTTCTTTTGATTTCCATTTGCATGGAATATCTTTTTCCATCCCCTCACTTTCAGTCTGTATGTGTCCCTAGGTGTGAAGTGGGTCTCTTGTAGACAGCATATATATGGGTCTTGTTTTTGTATCCATTCAGTGAGCCTATGTCTTTTGTTTGGAGCATTTAATCCATTCACGTTTAAGGTAATTACTGATATTTATGTTCCTATTACCATTTTCTTAAATGTTTTGGTTTTGTTATTGTAGTTGTTTTACTGAGGTTTTATCTTTTTCCTTCATCTGGTATATAGCCCTCTGCCTTTTCATCTTGTCTATCTTTCTGTGAATGTGGTTTTTGTTCCACAGGCTGCAGGATTGTAGTTTTTCTTGCTTCTGCTGTCTGCCCTCTGGTGGTTGAGGCTATCTAAGAGGCTTGATGGGAGCCTCTGGTGGTGGGTAGAGCTGACTGTTGCTGTGGTGGTCAGAGCTCAGTAAAACTTTAATCCACTTGACTGTTGATGGGTGGGGCTGGGTTCCCTCCATGTTGGTTGTTTTGCCTGAGGCAACCCAACACTGGAGCCTACCTGCGCTCTTTGGTGGGGCTAATGACAGACTCTGGGAGGGCTCACGCCAAGGAGTACTTCCCAGAACTTCTGCTGCCAGTGTCCTTGTCCCCACGGTGAAACAGAGCCACCCCCCGCCTCTGCAGGAGACCTTCCAACACTAGCAGGTAGGTCTGGTTGTCTCCCCCGGGGTCACTGCTCCTTCCCCTGGGTCCCGATGCACACACTATTTTGTGTGCGCCCTCCAAGAGTGGGGTCTCTGTTTCCCCCAGTCCTGTCGAAGTCCTGCAATCAATTCCCACTAGGCTTCAAAGTCTGATTCTCTATGAATTCCTCCTCCCGTTGCCGGACCCCCAGATTGGGAAGCCTGACGTGGGGCTCAGAACCTTCACTCCAGTGGGTGGGCTTCTGTGGTATAAGTGTTCTCCAGTTTGTGAGTCACCCAGCCAGCAGTTATGGGATTTGATTTTATTGTGATTGCACCCCTCCTACCGTCTCATTGTGGCTTCTCCTTTGTCTTTGGATGTGGGGTATCTTTTTTGGTAAGTTCCAGTGTCTTCCTGTCAATGGTTGTCTGTTTATTTGTTTATTGGGTATTTATTTTGTGCCTGTAGGCAAGCAGGCCATAGTTCCCGACCCCACCCACTATGTGAAACTGGAAACAGCCATTACTTTATAAAGCCAAGCAGGGAGGTAAGGGGCATTCAGCATGACAAATGTCTGGGCCAGAAAATAAGTGTTTCTGGGGGAAAGCTCAGGAGGGTCTCCCTTTGCCTGGAAAATCCAAGAAGACTATTTGGAGGTGACAGGATAAGACGCTCTCTTTCCTGCTCTGAAGGGCCCTTTGCCTCAGTTTGTGTATCTGGATGGTGGGTGTTACCTCTGGGCCAACCGCTCCCATGTTTACAAATGAACTGCTCATTCCAGTGTCCCAGAGGTACCTTTTAAAAGCCCTGGGCATTGGGGTCTTGCTGGCTGTGGAGAGTATGACAGGAAACTCACAAGGTGGTGTGATGGGCAGTAGGTGGGTGTGAGGAGGTCAGGCACTGCCACCTTCCTGCTTCCACAGGGTGCTCTGCAGACCTTGACTGTGCCTCATAAAGGATCATAGGATGGGATGGTTTCCTGTCTCAGGCTTTGTTTACAGAGGCCCCGGCCTAGCCAGTTGTGTGCTTGCAGAAGCTTCCTGCCAATTCTCCATTGTATTTTTGACCCCCCCATCACGTGGACTTATGACTCCTGAGGCTCGTGGGGATGGCACTGTGGGGCTGCCTTCCCTGTCTGTGCTGAGTGACTGGGTGGCCTCCTTCTCCATGGAGTGACTTGGAAGTGCCCCTGACCCCTTGCCCATGGGACTTGCGCTCTAAGCCTCACGTCTGACTCAGGAAAGAAAGGGTCAACTGACGGGAGCCAGCAGCAGTTGTTACAGGCCTAGCCCAGCCTGAAATATTCCTTGCATGTCCCCCCTGACCAGCAGCTCTGAGGATCAAGAAAATAGTGACTGCTGGGCTGAAGGGCAGGGGCAGGACCCAAACACAGGGTGCGGATGTGACTGTTATTAACCAGCTGTGGACCAGCCCTGCATCCGAATTTGTTTCCTCATCTATAAAGTGGGGCCCTGCCATTGTTCAGCTGGCTGATATCACTGAGTTATTGGGAGATTTCAATAAGAGAATCTTCAGACAGCTTCGTAAATGGCAAAGACCTTATAGACATGAGATGGTTATGATGAGCACAGGACCAGTGATGTCAGGATTTATGTTCTCCCACTAGAAGGGTGCATCAGAAATGGCTTCCTATGAAAATGAGGAACCCAGTGTGGGGCTCTTCTCCTTCCAATGTCTGCCTTGCCATTCTCCCTCGTGTCCTCCCAAAGCCTCCCTCTGCCCAGAAGCCTGGCTCTAGCCCATAGTGTGGCCCGAGAGCAAGGACCTTTAGAAAGCACGTGGCTAATGGGACAAGGGGCAGCAGGAAGCAAAGCATGTGCCATCCTAGTCTCCTGGGAAAAGCTGCTTTTCCTTTGTCTCCAGTCTCTGCCCCACCCTCCAAGCAAACCACGTGATGTGTTATCTTTAGAAGCAGCCCTGTGTGCCCTGTCTTGGGAGGACACTGTGTCCCAGGCTCATTGTTGGGCCGTGCTGCCACAAAGATGTCTGGGAGTCAGTGCTCCAGCTTTGGCAAGTGGTTCCCACTGCATTGCTAAAGGTCCCCTCCCTACCTCTGATTACCTAACTCATGTTCTAGGTGAGCCTGGGTTTGCGTCACTCTCCCACTGAACTAGCCTGGGTAGGGACATTGCCACTGCATCAACCCTTTCTCCTGGTGCACAGCCCACACTGCTTCATTTCTCACTGTCACTCTTTGTCCCCAGCTGGTCTGGGGCTGGTGTACTCACCTGATCCTCTCCCTTGGGAAGTCCTTCCCTTTACTTTCACATCTGCTGCCCCTATCAAACTCATACTGCTGGGTCAGGAGGCAAGACCTGATGAGACTGTTTATTCTGAGAGTTCCAGCGCCAACTTCACCTCTTAATAGGTGGGTGGGTTTCAGCAAGTTACTTAACCTTCTGGGTCTCAGTGTATCAGTTGGGGATAGACTAGATAATAAATAATGCCCCAATCTCCATTTAAAACAACATAGGTTTATTTTTCAAGTGTGGGTAAGTCCAGTGTAGGTCTGGGGTGGGGATGTGGTAATGTTCTATAACGCTGTCAATCAGGGACCCAGGGACAGAAACTACTGCCATCTCAGCACAAAGCGCCAGGATTTGCCACAGTGTAGTAGGGGAAGAGGGGGGTTGACAAGCCAAGCACGTGTAGTTAAATGCTTTGATCTGGATGTGACATAAATCACTTCTGCTCTTCTTTCACTCATCACAACCAGCCATGTGGCAGTGCCTAAATTCAAGGAGTTGGGGATTGCAATTCTTCAGGGACCAGGAAGTAGAGGAGAGTCAGATATTAGTGAACATTAATAATGTTTACTGTACTCATTTTCATCTGTATAACAGGAATATATGTATGTGCTTCATGTACTTGTGAAACGCATGTATTTTCTATTATTGTTATTGTTATCATTATACTATGGTCTTAACGACTTTCTGGGATGTATACACTCCAGGCAGTAGTTCCCTAAGTGGTCATCTAGCTCAACTTGTCAGGAAGAACATGGTGTTTAGAGTGAAACCAGCCCGTGTTTGATTCCTGGTCTTGCCATTTAGTGGCTGTGTGATCTTGAGACATAAGCTACCATTTTGTGCCTCAGTTTCCTCATTTATAACTTGAGACTATAAATTCTACCTGCTCATAGAGTTTGGGAAGATTAAAGTAGACCAGGACAGTGGAACTTGTGGTCTCAGATTTCACTGATGATGAATGCAAATGTAAACAATTTACTACAAGAGTCTGACTCTCTCCACCACCCATTTCTTCACCAGCTGGCAGCCCAACAGGAATCCTGGGAGGGGGCAGTGTCCACAAATCTAATCATGGCTGTCCTGAAATCCCCCTCTCGCAGCCTCACCCTTGTCCTCATGACTCTGCTGCCCAGGGTGAGTGGCTGTCTGCAACTGCCAACCTGCTCCCAAAGCACCCTGACCCATGCCTGTGGGCTACTGCCTGCCCCTCTGATGGCCTCCTCCAGCCCTCTTGATTCTCATGTCTGCCTTTTGGGGAGATGGTCCCCTTAACTCTGCAGTGGACAGTGATTGACAGATCTTTGTATGACAGCCCTCTTTATCCCAAAGCATCTGAGGCAGGCGATGAGGATGGAGTTAGGGAGTGGCCAGACATAGCCTTTACCATTACCGGCCCCACTGCTCTGTCAAGCCTTGGGAATAGCTGCCTTCTTCCCTGAGGGACTCCACTGTCTATTCTTGAGACGACCTATTTAGGGAGCCCTGGTCTCTCTGTTATGTCTGCATGTTTATGAACTCCAGTGATGACTTGGTTCAGGTCACTCCCACAGGCCTCCTGGGTCCTAGTGTCTCAGGGAACGTGCCTGGGAGCATCCTGGGAAGGTGGCCAGTTGTTTAGCGCTGAGTTCATAGCAGGCCTTCACAGGGCCTGTCTATTCTTCCTGGCCTGTCAGAATCTCAACTCTGGCTCAGACAAACACTGTCAAAATGCTTAGCCTTGGGACTTCCCTGGTGGTGCAGTGGTTAAGAATCCACCTGCCAATGCAGGGAGCACGGGTTCGATCTCTGGTCTGGGAAGATCCCACATGCCGCAGAGCAGCTAAGCCCGTGCACCACAACTACTGAGCTGTGCTCTAGAGCCTGCGAGCCACAACTACTGAAGCCCGTGCGCCTAGAGCCCGTGCTTCACAACAAGAGAAGCCTGCGCACTGCAACAAAGAGTAGCCCCGACGAAGAGTAGCCCCCGCTCGCCGCAACTAGAGAAAGCCCGCACGTAGCAACAAAGACCCAATGCAGCCAAAAAAAAAACTTAGCCTTGTGAAATGTTGAGCACCATGCAGGCCCCACAGATGCTCAGGTAAGTGGTAGACCCCTCTGGTCTGGGCTCTGGGTCAGACACTCCGGGTTTGCATCCTGACTCCACACTTACTAACTGGGAGCCCTAGGACAACCTCATATCTAGGATGGAGATCATGAAAGTTTCAACCTTATAGGGTTGATGAAAAGTCTTTAGAATAATGCTTGCCACAAAATAAGTGCTCACTAATTGTTAGTTATGATGGTTGTATTCTCTGGTCAGTATGCTCATCAAATGATGATCTGGCTTAACTTTCTATGACACTCTACTCTGCACAGAACTTGATGTTGTCAATTCCCCTATCCTGATTCCAGGTTTCATTGACAGATGAGGAAATGTGGATTCACGAACACTTGCACTTGACAAAGGGACTCCTGTATCCCTCTCACTCACTCCCAAACCCTTCCCAGGTGATCTTTGTTCTTTCTGATTTCCCAGACCCCACCCTAAACCCTGCTAACAGATGGGGCTCTCAGGACTGTATTACCCTAATTACTGCTGACTTCATCTGTGTTTGGCATTCTTCACTACCATGTCATTAGCTTAGCACGGGGCTGCCATGGGAGAGGCCAGTTCTACTTGGTTATTGATCCTTTGCTCCCCTGGGTTGAACTTCAGCTGTGTTCTTGAGGTGGAAAGAATGTAGACTTCCTGCCTCCACCTCCCCCACACCTCACCTTAATCGAGTACATTCACCTTGAATGGACTCCCAAACATTCTTGGAAACTTGGAAGACTCCATTTCTAGTATCTACATAGGGACCATTCCCAAGCCCATATCACCACCTTATGAAATCTTGACCAATCCTGTAATGAATATTTTTTATTCTAATTCCAGCGTGTAGGCAAATTCCTTTGGCCTTCTCCAATACAGTGCTTCTCTTCTGGCCATTTCTACCCATCAGCTGTTAAGTTCTTACTCTGACCTGAAATCTGCCTCTTGTAACAGTCAGAAATCGGATCCATTTATCACAGGCTGTTCTTTTAGACCTGGAGCTCTTCTCTGGGTACATGATCCCTCCTTGCCTGGGTGGTGGTGGTGGGGCATATTTTTGTTTAAGAAATGCTGCTTTAGATTCTCTTCTACTCTGAGGCTTGTCTTCTACAGGGTAAACATGCTGAACTTCTTCAGTCATTCCTAGGATGCGGGGTTAGGGGTTTGGCCCTTTTCCCACCCTGGTCCCCAGCATGTATTTGTACTCCCTCTGAAAGGGGTTGCCCAGCACTGCAGGGGGTTGTCCTTAGAAATTTTTACATTTTAAAGGAAGATCTCTGCAAAGCGTAGTTGCCAGGAAGGAAAAGTAATCCAAATAAATAACTCTGATGGTGGGAGCTCAGGCACCCTTGGGGAACATGGGGATCCTCTTGGTGTCCCTCCAATTATATCAGGAAGGGGGTATCCTGTCTACCCACATGTAAGCAGGTTGAGAGATCACAGACATGTTGTATGTCTTTTCTGAATGCTGCAATTGCCTCCCCTCTAGGAGTCTATGAATTTGAAATAGAATTGTTATTTTTTATTCAGAGCCTTGGGTGAAAGCTACTTGCCTCATTTTTGATGTTCCCTTGCATTCTTAGGAAGATTCCGTCCTTGTAGTTTGGGTGTATACTTTATAATAACAGTGAACTGGGGTCTGTGAGGGGCAGGGAAGGGACCCTCACATGCTTTGAGTGAGGTATATATATACATATGCTGTATTCATTGTCTTTGAAAAAAACTTCTCTTACCTGATTATCAGTGCCAGCAGTTTCACCATTAAAAATTGTACCTTCAACTGACAGTGGGAGACCTTGGACTAACGCCTTCTCATTTCCCAGTCTCATTTACTTGTCTGTAAAATGATGAAGGCAGACCAGATGAGCTCTGTGATGCTTCTGTACTCTGATATTTCAGTATTAATTTCTTTGAATTTTAGTCTAAAGAATCCTATACAAATTGCCACTCCCCAAGGAGGACAGTTCAAGTTTTCACCTATTTCTATGTATAATTGTTTTCAGTCCTTTCCCCTGCGTGTATTTTATGCGTGCGTGTGCGTATATGTCAGTCTGTGTGTATGTGTAGTATATGTAAATGTGTGCCTGTGTGCACATGTGTCTATGCATGCATGTGTATGTTGTGTGTGTGAGTCCATAGGTATGCGTGGTGTGTGTGTGTGTGCATGTGAGTGTGTGTTTATTCTTCCTGAGCTGACTTTCCTTTCATTCCAGCCCGTCAGTCACCCCAGGCAGCTGGGGAAAGGGTGGGGGCCATGGCAGGGGGTAGGTTGCTCCCCTCAGCTGGTCCCTGCCGACTGGGATGAGGTATCCAACCTGCGGCATTCCTGCACCCCAGCATGACCTGCGCCCCTCTGACAGCCTATGCACTGTCTTCCCTTCTCCTGCTCCTCTTTCTCCCCCTACCCCTGACCCTTTGGCTACTTGCCAAGGCAGCACCACACCAAGGAGGGTGAGCAAGCTGCTTCCCGCTTGGAGGGGAGCTGGATGCCGAACTGGGGAGCCCTGGGGAAGCACAAATGAGCACAGAGTGCTCCTTACCACGTGCAGAAGAACAGTGATTACCCCACCCTCCAGATGCCAGGTGAGGAGGTCTCGCCCAGGCACCAGATGTGTGTGAGAGAGTTTACATGCCCCCCACGCTGGGGCAGAGCCACATAATGATTTTTGTGGGCCTGAGACACTTGGCCTTCATGGGCCCCTTCCTCCATAAAAAATATTCCAAATTATACTTTATGACTGAATTCAGATAAAGAGGAATACAATCTAGGCTGGATCATTATTATATATTTATTATTATTGCATTCACTTTTTTCCTCTGATTTTAAAAGAAAATTAAAATATTCTTATAAGCGCAAAAAGTCCATTGGCCTTAGGCCCTGTGCGTGCTCTGCCTTGTGGAGAGGTAGGCCCTGCCCGGGAGGGCTTCTACCACCAGCGTCCCTTCCAGCCCTGCAGTCTAAGGTTTCTCTTTTCCTCCCGCCCCCAGTGCCCACCTATGGCTCAGAGATTTGTCGGTTTACTTCTTCTTACCTGTTTTCCTGCACCTGCCCCTATCTCCAGTGGGCTTCACACCTGGCCCCGTTCCCATCACTTCCCTCAGCCAGCTCAGCTCTTCCAGCACTAGGAACTGCTCTGCATGCTCCAGGGCCCGCAGAGGAACTAAGTCAAAGCTAAGAGAAGTGGTTCTTGCTTTTTCTCCAGTTTCAAAATTTCCACTCATTTATTCATTGCCCCTGGATTAAGTACCACCATGTAGGAGTCAGTGTGGCCTCCTGGTTAGGGCTCTGCCCCTCGGCTGTGTGGCTCTGAAGCTGACCTCAGGACTCTCTGTTGCACAGTCTTGGGCAAGTTCTTCACTCTATCTATCCCCAGGTTTCTCACTGGTAAATGAGAATAGTTGCAAGTCTCTTGCAGGCCTGTTGTGAAGATGAACAAAGTGCTTAGAATGCAATAACTACCAGATGTAGCAAATAAAAATATAGGATGCCCAGTTAAATTTGAAAAATTGCTCTCTCTGATGAATTTTTGTAATTTGTTGAAATAATAAAGCTGAATGCAGACATTCAGGGCATCTTGACAAAGTCAGTACAGTATGCAGGACGAAAATCATTAGATACGGAACATGTCCTATATAGACAGGATGCCTGGAAACCTTATGGGTTCTATAATGATGTCCAAAGGGCAGGTGGAAGGGACCCAACTGTAGGAGACTGTGATACCAAGGACATCTGCCTACATCAGCTAGTGACCTACAGTTTCTGTTAAGGCAGAAATCCACGTAGAACACTGGACGAGGAGTCAGGAGCATTGGATTTTATTTTTATCACAGCATAATTTCATCGCATCTTTTCTGTCCCTTTTTTAAAATTAAGGTATAGTTGATGTACAGTATTATATGTTTCAGGTGTACAACATAGTGATTCACAACTTTTAAAGGTTATAATCCATTTATGGTTATTATAAAATATTGCTATGTTCCCTGTGTTGTACAATATATCCTTGTAGCTTATTTTATATATGGTAGTTTGTACCTCTTAATCCCCTACCCCAGTCTTGCCCCTCTCCCCTTTCCTCTTCCCACTGATAACCACTAGTTTGTTCTCTATATCTGTGAGTCTGCTTCTTTTTTTTTATATTCATTAGTTTTAGGTTTTAGATTCCACATATAAGTGATATCATATGGTATTTGTCTATCTCTGTCTGACTTATTTCACTAGCATAATACCCTCCAAATCCATCCAGGTTGTTGCAAATGGCCAAACTTCATTCTTTTTATGGCTGAGTACTATTCCATTGTGTATATATACCACATCTTCTTTATCCATTCATCTGTTGATAGACCCTTAGGTTGCTTCCATATCTTGTAAATAGAGCCGCTATGAACATTGGGGTGTATGTATCTTTTTGAATTAGTGTTTTCATTTTCTTCAGATAAATACCCAGGAGTGGAATTGCTGGGCCATGTGGTTTTGTTTTTAGTTTTTGAGAAACCTCCATAATGTTTTCTACAGTGGCTGCACTTCAGTTGCTATCCACTATACCTTTGAGTCTAAGCGTCTGTGTTTAGTTAACCATTTTTCTGTCATTGGCTATGTAGGTGGTTTCCCTTACAAATTATGCAGTTTTAAATGATAGTGGTCCTTGGCAATACAGTCCATTCCCCTCATTTTGTGTGGAAGCCGAGGCTCTGAGGGACCATGTAGTCAGGCAATCCCGATGGCCAAGCCCGTGTCCCCAGCACCTCTTACCCAAACCACTTCCTCCTCCACTGATACTCCCATGGGTGTGTTATTTATTTCCATTCAGAACTCTGGGGCTTTTTTGTTTTTGTTTTGTTTTGTTTTTTGTTTTTATTTTAACATCTTTATTGGAGTATAACTGCTTTACAATGGTGTGTTAGTTTCTGCTTTACAACAAAGTGAATCAGTTATACATATACTGATATGTATATGTTCCCATATCTCTTCCCTCTTGCGTCTCCCTCCCTCCCACCCTCCCTATCCCACCTCTCTAGGTGGTCACAAAGCACAGAGCTGATCTCCCTGTGCTATGCGGTTGCTTCCCACTAGCTATCTATTTTACGTTTGGTAGTGTATATATGTCCGTGCCACTCTCTCACTTTGTCACATCTTACCCTTCCCCCTTCCCATATCCTCAAGTCCATTCTCTAGTAGGTCTGTGTCTTTATTCCCGTCTTGCCACAGAGTGAAGTAAGTCAGAAAGAGAAAAACAAATACAGTATGCTAACACATATACATGGAATCTAAGGAAAAAAAAAGAAAAGGTCATGAGGAACTCTGTGGGTTTTTGTTCTCTGTCAAATGACTCACTTGTCCTCGTCCTCAGTCCTGTAAATATTTGATGCTTGAGTTTAGTAGAGACCTTGGGAGCAGGAAACTCTGCGGCTCAGATTTCTCATCAGGGAGGCCCAGAGGATTTGGGCAGGAAAAGTCTCCTCTTTGCTTAAAGATAGTTAAATGATTTGTAAAATAAATTGTTTTTTGTTTCTTTGGGTTGAATACATGCGTTGTAAATAAGGAGAAGCTAGATAGATGACTTCCGATTCCATTCATCATTCCTGTTGCAAAATTGAGAGCACTCAAATTCTTCCCGTGGCTGCCTATCTCTTAAATAGATCTTGCACTGTGGCTGAAACCTATGGTAGAAATACGTGCTCAAGGGCCCTTTTCTTTTTATGTAAAAAGTGCTTTTCAGACACCGTGTCAAGAATATATGACTTGTTTGGAAACTTGAATTATTCAAGAACTATTTACTGGCATTTCAAGTTTCTTTTTTTTCCCTGTTTTTTTCTCTGCATGTCCCTTCCCCCTTTTGTTTTTCTCCCTCCTTCTTATTTTTAAGAACATTCTTGCAGGTCACCATGGCCACATGGCTTCCCCTGGGAGGATTCTTCCCTGAGCTTGGCCTGCCATGTAGCTTGGGGGCGTTCAGGGCACAGTCCCTGCCTCAGAGCCAGCCCCGGACTGGCCCTCACATGGCTCAGTTTTAACGCACAGTCACTGGTCTGAAGAGCTTGGACAGAACTGCTGCAGCCCTTGGAACAGAAGCCAGTGAAGGATGAGGTGCTCATGAAATCCTGACACTGTGGAAGAAGAACCAGTCATTTACATCTTGCTCAATTCAAAAACAGAACCAGTGGTCCTAGGGGCAGTGAACTTTGGGTTCCTTCACTGTTCCTGGAAGGAAGGCATGGCAGGGCATTTGTTTCTCGGGGTCCTTGGGCTGGAGGAAGACAGACTGGGTGTAGTACCTGAGGGACCTGAGCTGCTTGGGGTGGGGGGCAGTGGGCAGGACGGACTGGTACAGAGGCGTCTGGTTCTTATTCACCTCGCAGGGGCCAAAGACGAGCCCAGATTTTAGTCATCAGCCCAGCAAAGGCAGGCCTGCTCTGTCCCATCATGTCAGGGGAAGGGGCAATGAGGTAGTCCCTGCTGGGATGCAGTTAAAAAGAGAGCTACACCTGAAATAATTCTCTACTCCAAAGTGGAACTGTGGTGACAACAACAACAATAACTGTATTGGAAGAAAACAACTAAAACATTTAAGTAATGTCTTGGAAAGGGACAGGGAGAATTATAATTATGAGCTAGCTAGTTTGCTTCATTCTTCTTGGGTGGGAATTCCTGTACTACCTCTCAGTTACTGTTGACACAGAGGAAAAGGAGATCCTCAGAAAAAGGCCAGTCTCTGTTTGTGTGTTTGTGTGTGTGTGTGTATGTGTGTGTGTGTGTGTATAGAGGGCATGGTCTGGGGCAACAAAGGAGACTTAACAAGCAGTGCATATCAGCTAGGGGATTTTTATGGTATCATGGGTCACCTCCAAGCATGAGTCTGCCTCATTTACAAAAACAAAACAAAACAAAAGACCTAGGAAACCCAGCCAATCAGCAAATTGTTTTTTGATTATATGTCGTGTGTGAGACTCTCTACTAGGCACTGGTGAGGCGGGGATGGTAGAAAGAGATAAAGGAAGAGACAAACTCCCTGCAGCTCCCTGGCTAGGGTGACGGCATATACAATCTTTGGGAGATGGTTAACAGTTCTCTCTGAAGCAGTTTTCCTCTCGAGGCTGTTCAGACTCATGATAATTCTGACCCAGAGGTGCTCAAGGCTGAGAATTCCAAGAGAGGAGAGTTGCCTATGTGCAGGGTTGCCAGGATGTGTGGGACAAGCCTCTGCTGGCTGAACGGGACAGGGATCCAGGGGTAAAAGGCAGGTCCTTGGCTCAAAAACTGTAAAGTCTAGAGAGAGAGTTTGCTTCAGGCAGGACAGACATGGGGGCTCCAAGATCTCATCAAGAATCTGCCTTTTCCCATCTTGGCTCTGCTTTCTAGACTAAGGGTGGAACAGGTGGGGATAATAGGGAAGAAAGAAAGGAAGAAGGAACAGCTATTGTCACAGTAATGCTGTGTGACAACCACCCCAACCCTCAGTGACTTAAAATAGCAACCGTTTATTCTCACTTATCTGCAGGTTGGCTGAAAATTGGCCAATCAAGTTGGGGCCAGGTTAGGTCCAGGCCTGTTCCTTGTTCTCATCTTTCTTGAACCAGCAGGCTAGCTGGGGAATGTTCTCATGGTGATATCAGAAACATAAGAGCCCAACCATGCAACACGTTTCAAGTCACAAGTCCTTGCTTGTGTCACACTGCTAATGTCCCATTGGCAAGTCAATGGCCAAGTCCAAAGTCAAGGGGAAAAGAAGGACACTCCGCTTCTAGTAGGAAGAACTGAAAAGTCACCATATTCCTTGAATACAGTGAAAGATAAAGAATTGGGAACAATACAGTCTGTCACTAAAGGGGTGAAAAATTATGGGCTATTTATTTTTCAAAAAAAATTTTCTCTTTAGTGGGATTAATCACAGAGTTCTTCTTTCCCTTTAACATTGTAATTTTATCTTTAATTTTATTTTTAATTACAAAATATTATAAGAAATATACATAATATAATATAATACAGTATGATATAATATATTCTAAATATAGCAGATCCCTGTGTACTAAACATTCCAATTTTACAGATGTTAGATTTTGCTTTATTTTATTTTTGTTTATTTAAAAATTTTTTGATTACCTACCAAGTTTAGATTTATTTCTTTAAAATCATTTTTCCTTTTTTTAAAATTGAAGTATAGATGATTTACAATATTGGGTTAGTTTCAGGTGTACAGCAAAGTGATTCAGTTATATATATATCTATATGTGTATGTGTATATATTCTTTTTCAGATTCTTTTCCATTATAGGTTATTACGAGATATTGAATATAGTTCCCTGTGCTATACAGTAGGTCCTTGTTGTTTATCTATTTTATAGATAATAGTGTGTATCTGTTAATCTCATACTCCTAATTTATCCCTCCCCCTGCTTTCCCCTTTGGTAACCATAAGTTTTCTATGCCTGTGAGTCTGTTTCTGTTTTGTAAATAAGTTCATTTGCATTATTTTTTAGATTCCATATATAAGCGATATCATATATTTGTCTTTCTCTGACTTACTTAATATGATAATCTCTAGGTACATCCATATTGCTGCAAATGTCAATATTTCATTCTTTTTTGTGTCTGAGTATATTCAATATTCCATTGTGTGTGTGTGTGTGTGTGTGTATGTGTACATATATGTGTGTGTGTGTGTGTGTATGTGTGTGTGTGTGTATGTATATATTGCATCTTCTTTATCCATTAATCTGTCGATGGACATTTAGGTTGTTTCTGTGTCTTGGCTATTTTAAAGAGTGCTGCTATGGTCTAGATTAGCTCAAGATGGTGGAGTAGAAGGATGTGAGCTCACACCCTTCTTACAAAATCACAAAAATCACAAGTAACTGCTGAACAACCATCAACAAAAAAGTGCTGGAACCTACCAAAAAAGGATACCTTACATCCAAAGACAAAGAGGAGGCCCCAGTGAGATGGTAGGAGGGGCTCAGTCACGATGTACTCAAATCCCATACCTGCTGGGTGGGTGACCCACAAACTGGAAAACAATTATACCACAGAAGTTATCTCATAGAAGTGAAAGTTCTGAGCCCCACGTCAGGCTTCCCAACCTGGTGGTCCAGCAATGGGAGGAGGAGTCCCCAGAGAATCTAGCTTTGAGGGCTAGTGGGGCTTGATTGCAGGACTTCCACAGGCCTGGGGGAAACAGAGACTCTACTCTTGGAGGCCGCACACAAAGTCTTGTGTGCACCAGGACCCAGGGGAATAAAGAAGTGACCCCATAAGAGACTGGACCAGACCTACCTGCTAGTATTGAAGGGTCTCCTGTGGAGGTGGAGGGCAGCTGGGGCTCACTGCTGGGACAAGGACACTGACAGCAGCAGTTCTGGGAAGTACCCATTGGAGTGAGTCCTCCTGGAGGCCACCATTAGCCCCTCCAAACCACCTGTAGGCTCCAATGCTGGGTCACCTCAGGCCAAAAAACCAACCATCAACAGACAAATGGATTAAAGTTTTACTGAGTGTGGCCCTGCCCACCAGAGAGACAAGACCCACCTCCACCTACCACCAGTCCCTCCCATTAGGAAGCTTGCACAAGCCTCTTAGATAGCCTAATCCACCAGATGGCAGACAGCAGAAGCAAGAACTACAGTCCTGCAGCCTGTGGAATGGAATACACAATCACAGAAAATTAGACAAAATGAAATGGCAAAGATACATGTCCCAAAAGAAGGACCAAGTTAAAACCCCAGAAAAACAACTTAGTGAGGTGGAGATAGGCAACCTTCTGGAAAAAGAATTCAGAATAATGGTAGCGAAGATGATCCAAGATCTTGTAAAAAGAATAGAGACAAGGATTGAGAAGATACAAGAAATGTTTAACAAAGACCTAGAAGAACTAAAGAACAAACAAACAGAGATGAACAATACAATAACTGAAATGAAAAATACACTAGAAGGAATCAGTAGCAGAATAACTGAGGCAGAAGAATGGATAAGTGACCTCGAAGACAGAATGGTGGAAATCACTCCCACAGAAC